>NC_054380.1:67800599-68458099 GCF_017654675.1 Xenopus laevis
TCTTTACAGTACTGATAATAATCATCTGTATCTCCAGCTTCTATATTTTTGCTGTTTTTAGTCTTCACATTCTAATGGAACCATATATGAACATTGTATACTTTGCTACACTGAATCTATAACAAAACAAGAAACAACCTTGTCACTCATTTTCATACTCCACATCTCCTCTTCTAGACATCTGAATGCCTCATTAGTTCCTTTGCCATAAATAAAGCACCAAACTTTTAATTTACACAAATCCCTTTTTGCCCTCAACCCAACATTTTACCTGCAGGAGAACAGAGATTTGTCTTAAATGCATGACATTTCTATTAAGTTAGAAAAGATGATTTGTCTGTACACTGGTAATGTGTGGGTAGACCCAAAACAAGCGGGGGCCCACGGGTTTGCCATTGGTTGGGCAGGTTTGGTTTGAAGTTTGTTCAACGATTGTGAGTTGCGAGCTAGGTTTGGTTAAGGTCAGACTGGGGAACTACACTCCTACACTGCTCCTGAAGACTCAATGGGGGTCATTTATAAAGTTTGAGCAGTGCATATTTATTCACAAATGGTTGTATTTTTTCCTGAACACTAAAATATTGCACTACTGTTCCTGTCTTTCCATTTTTTGCGAATTTGCATTGCAAACCAATTTTTCTGCAAGTGGCTCGCAAATGAGATTGGTGTTTTCATGATGCGGCTAATGTGCGAGGTTGTTCTGTGCGAAAATATGGTTGACCGCAATTTAAATTTGCAATTTGCAAAGCTGTTTTGCGAATATTTTCTCTGCCCCAAAGTCGTGGCATAAGTGTGTGCATAAATATTCACAATTTGCGATTTTGGACATATTTAAAAAGCTCTTATGGATATTAGCAGTGTGAAAAAAATTTGCAATTCTTATTTGTTCTCTTATCCAGCTTTATAAATATAGCCATGCACATGGCAAATATATTCACTGCTAGAATCATTCTGCACTGCGCAAAGTTTATACCGGAGCCTCCCTGACTTGGCACCAGAGGAGTGCACAGAAGTTGCATACAGAGCAAGAAAATGTGGTTATGGGTTGGGCAAGGGTGCTACAATGGCAACATTTTGCAGGTTAGGGTTGGGTGTGGGTTGAGTTTTTCCTGCCCCTCACATTACTATTGTACACCTATTTTTTTATTCAGCTACAGTCACAATTTTATTTTGTATATCGTAATAGCTTGAAAATTAAGAATCTCACCTAAATTGTCATGATATGGAAAAATTATATCTTATAAGAATATACTAGCATAGGGAGCAACTAACTCCAACAAAAAAAAGCCACTCAACAATGTTTTTTAAAGATGATATGGTTTATTGGTGTGAAAAATAGATTGCTGCAAAGTTTGTTCAGTAATCAGTTACAGCACAATGCAAAGTACAATTATGCAAAAATAGCTTGACATAAGCTACTTTAACAGGAAGAGGGCAATTTTTATTCTATGCGCACCATATGCTTGATTGCCTACAGCATTTCTTAACGCATTAATATCCTATAATACTGCCTCAGTTGTTTGCATTGCAATGCAACACAATTATAAAATCTACCCTTAAAGATTGAGGTTATAAATCATGCTTGCAATTCACTATTTAGTTCATTGGTGAATTAACTGAATAGCTAAATTCATTGTAAAGTGTATGGTTCTCCAGGAACCATAAGAAATAAACTTTAAAAGAAGGGCATGAATTTTAACAACACATAAAATAATATATTGCAAAGAGTTATTGTTTTACAAAACCCCTATTTTAAGAATGTTTTATGAGGGCTTGGCATTAACAGTTCAATTGAAATCTATCCATTTAGCAATTTTATTATTATAAACAACGGTTGATTAGTCACAGTGCTGTACACTGTAATATACACAAGGTATTATTGCTTGCTCATATAATTTACATTCCACAGGGGGGGGGAGAGATATAATAATGGAAGAAAAACTGCAATAAAAAAAAATTCACATATATATTATATTAATGTCCATATTATTAACAAATATGTATCTTTGATTGAAGATACATAAAAAGCAACTATACAGTATTTGAATCTTTTTGAGTTAAATATCTATCATATTTTCATTTTAAAAGCATTTTAATCTATTTCTGGTACCCAAAGACTGATTCAACCTGTCGAATGGGAGTGTTAAAAAAAGTTCAGTGTACAAATAAAAACTGGTAAATAGATAATGTTTGTAATATAGTTTGTTAGCTGAAAATGTAATGTATAAAGGCTGAAGTGACTGGATGTCTAAGAGAACAAAACTCTACTTCCTGCTTTTCAGCTCTCTAACTTTGAGTTAGTCAGAGACTTGAAGGGGGGCAGATAACTGTTCAGTGAGTTTGAAATTGATCCTTAGCATTCAGATTCAAAAGAAAACAGTTATAACCCATGTGCCCCCCCCTTAAGTCACTGAATGGTTATTGCCTGGTAACCACACAAACCAAGAGAGATGCAAAGCAGGAAGTAGTGTTTTGGCTATTATCCAGACATATATTAGACATCCAGTCACTTCAGCCTTTATAGATTACATTTTTGGCCTATCTTTTTGCCCAGTTTTTATTCTTACACTGAACAATTCCTTTAAGAATACATCACACATTCTCAGGCTCCGTCTTGTATTTACTATATCTTGTAAAAAATGGCAGAATAATTTGCCACACATTGCCAAGCATTGCCAAAAAATTACATCTTATTTTTAAGCGCTTTTTCTTTGAGCAACTTCCACCACAACAGTCTGAAGCAATGTAAAATAATGGCACAAAATCTGGTGTTCATCTGGTGTAAATAAACCATTTCTAATGGTATGGCACTGGCCAGTTTTGCTATACACATTAGCCAAACTAACTAGTATAAGCCAATATATTTTCCTGCCAAAGATGACAGGTGTGACAGAAGCTCATTACATGTTCACAAATCAACTCATCTGGACTCCAATACACAGGCACTTATATGTCAAAAAAATTGCAGGATTTGTCTGCTCAAACTAAAATGGTCTATGGTTTATTTAACAAGATCTTAGAGGCCTATTTCTCAAAAGCACAAATGTCTACTTATTTATTAAAATATCTTAATTAAAATAAAAAACACTAAAGAATGAAAACACAAAAGATATCCAAATAAGGAAAACCTCAAGATCCTTGTTTTAGTAAGAATTTACATCAAAACCTTGAAAACCTCAAAAAACTCAAAGGGGCCCATTTACTAAGTGTCGAAGTGAATTTTCGAATTCAAAAACTTGTAATTTCGAAGTAATTTTTGGGTACTTCTACCATCAAATAGGCAAAAATTTGATTTGAATTGAAAATACTTCACAAATTCAACCATTCAAAAATCGAAGTACTGTCTCTTTAAAAAACTTCGAATTTGACACTTCACCACCTTAAACCTGCCGAATTGCTGTTTAGCCTATGGGGGGCCCCCTATAAACTATCTGAGTGTTTGGCTAAGTTTTGAGCAGGCGAAGTATTGTTTTGTAAAATCATTCAAATCGTGAGCGATTTGATCGATTTGATCGATCAAAATTTTTTACTTCGATCGAAAACGCCCATTTTCGATCGAAAAAAGACTATCGAAGTATCAAATTGGATGGTTGATGTTTCAAAGTTTTTTAACTTCGAAATTCGACCCTTAGTAAATGTGCCCCAAAGTAAAGAAAGATTTGTTCATAGGTTACACTTTGCAAAGGACAGCTCCTATTGACTTCTACATGACTTCACCAGTTTTTAGACGGAGTAGTATTGTATTAGTATTAGTTATTTTTGTGGGTTTTACACTTAATAAATATCTTTTTTTTGAGGTTTAGAATAATTAGTCAAATCTCTAGTAATCAGCCCCTTAGTGAACCAAAGTTTCATTGTATACAATTATATTTGTTGCAGTCATGTTATCGGTCTTATATGATCTGAAACTTTGCATTGTTCATTAGTTTGCTTTCTAAAGCTACATGCATAGTTATCATATCTACTCATTCATTTAAGTCAAAAATAGTTTACTGTGTTTAATCTGATAGTACCTAGAGAGTGTGGCAATAATTATTTACCTACATTTAAACAGATTAAAACAGTAGTAATTAAATTTGCCTCTTGACATATTTAAGTTAAAAAATAAATGTTTTATAAATTTAATGACAGATTGACACTGATTATATGATGTGGTCACATAATAAACCTAAATTGCTAATGTAAAATACACAACTGTTCAAAATTTCAGTTTTCCTAGATTTTAAAAATCTAAATGTATAATGGATGACTGAACCTTTTGATAAGAACTTTCATTTAATTACTGAATAATTTAAGAAAGTGTTGTTGCTGAATTGAGTCATGTAAGACCTCATGCCTGCATGAACTGCCTTTTCAGGGGACATTTCTATTGAAAAGCTTTTAACTATAGTTGTATACAAAACAAATATATTGCACATTATTGACAAGTCAAATTTTGTTTAATTACTTTTTTAGAAATAGCACATAGTTTCTTACAACATAATTACTCTGTATTGAACTTAAATTGTTTCTTAATACATAGCACGCTAATTATTCTCAAAATAAAAGTATTAGCACTGTATTTGTACATGAAGACGACTGACCATATAAACCACAAAAAATCTGATTCATATATGTATGTATATATATATATATATATGGAAAGGTGGGTACAAGCTGCACACCTTCAAATACATCAAAAGACCTGGGTGCTCTGGTTAAATAATAGATAGAAATTGCACGTGGTACCGGCACTCACAGGGTTTGCATGAAAAATCAATCGTTCGATATGGTTAAATAGGAAAATAAGGTTTATTGAATCCGACGTTTCGGTTCCCCACAGGAAACAGTGCTACACAGGAAGTGACAGTTTAAATACACAAAAGGGCGCCAAACAAACTGCTAGGCAACCCACAACTCCACCCCCACCCCCAAAGGTAATAGAATACAGGTGTGACAATTCAATGTGCACAGAAAACAGTGTGTGGATATATATACCAAAAGGATATATAAAAGAAAAGATGAAATTCCTTTTAATTGAAAGTAGTAAGAGAATAGATAGTAATAGTATATATATAGGAATAAAATCAAGAACATCTAAAAAAAACCAAGACAATCAGGGTTTTAACCATACATTTAACATACAGATATTAAACAATGTGTCCATTTGGCCTTCTACACACAGCTGAAGGCCAGGTTGAGGAAAAGTGGTTTTAAGTTGGACACTGTCATCTATGATCTATGTCACTCTCATCTGTGAGTAAGAAGTTTACAAATGGGGTCATAAACAAAAGAAGTTGAAAAACTGCTGATTCTTTCTTACTTGCTTCTAGTAAAAATCTTATAGGAATGTAAGACACTGTGCTGATATTTTATAAAGTATCATAATAATTTGCACCATTATCTCTCGTTGCAAGAAGGGGTCATAATCTCCTGACATGTCAATAAAGCAAACGAGTTCATTGCATTTGTTTAACTAAACAGTAGGGAGATACTGACTACATAGTTGTTATCCTGCTGTGATTTTGACAACTCAAAGAGGCAAATGTACAAATAAATTCATTTACACTCCTTAACCACAAATAACAACTGAAATAATTCATTATGTAAAAGCCTTAATATTAATATATAAGATATTGGTATAATTGTAGACTAACGGATAAAATGCAATTTCTTTTTCAAGATTAAATTCAATCAAATATATAGTTTTTTTGGCCATATATTATGCTGCAGGATTTCCTTTTCATGCTTAAATAGATTAAAATGAAGGCTATTCTTAATAGAAAAAGGTTTTCTCTACTTCAAAACTTGTGGGTATCATCAGGACTACGCCTCTTTATTTTTAGATCTCCCTTCTGTCTATAACTGTATTTGTTTTGGGCCTACTCTGCCTCATGCTTAGTTTTCTACTTTTTAAATCAGTTTCTAACCCCTTTATTTGCTCCCTTCTTTAATTCTGTCCAAATCACATCGCTATTTCTAGTTCCCCAAAAAATTATCCTGTAAGGTCAGGAAAAATAGGGTCAGATACTACAGATGCAGCCACTTTGGTTTGCCTGTTTGACACAGAATAACTAAACACAGATATCCCACTTATCCCATTTAACACAGACAATTGTGTCACAGCATCCCATCTAATTAAAGCATTCCCCATTGTGAACAATGGTGCTTTGGTATGCTAATGAAAAGGTTAAATGCATTAAATGAGTTAAGATGACTTTAGATAACACAGTTTCTTTAATTAACCTTGAGTCATGACGCATTTAACTCACAAATCCAAGTGGCTTCATCTGTATATCCAGGATTTGGTTGAGGAAGCAATCATGTGTAAATGTTGGAGGATTTTACTTAAAATATGCAAATTGTGATATGCATTTAGTTTGGAAGTAAACCAAATACTTTTGTCAAGAATTGAATATTAATTAATCAAGTAAAGACTTGGGGGCAGACTTATCAAAGGTCGAAGTGAATTTTCAAATGGAAAAAAAATTATAATTTCGAGCTATTTTTTGTGTACTTCGACTAGGTAATAGTCCAAATTCGATTTAAATTGGGAAAAAATTTGAAAATTAGAATATCTAAATTTATCATGTACTGTCTCTAAAAATTCACCTTCAACCATTCACCATCTAAAACCTGCCGAAATGCTGTTTTAGCCTATGGGGACCTCCTAGAACCTATTTGGAGTCAATTGGTGGTCTTTGAAAAATCAAAGTTTTGTTGGGGAAAAATTCAGCCGAATACTGACCTATTCAATCGAAAATGGACTTTGGCGTGTTACTATAGAATATAATGAAATATTTGAACAGACAAACAGAGTGTACTCCTGGTAAAAGAGCAATCAATCAACAGTGGACTTTTAATGACTTCTGATGTTTGCTTGTTTGGGGACATTAGATCATGATCATGCACACACTAGTGCATAACCCTTTATATTCTTTGCTTGGAAGTGCAGCAGGTCCCTGAAGAGTTATTGTTACAAGCAAGCCTCTTTAAATAAAAAGTTATTTTTATTTTAGCCAGCCAAGTAAAGGAAGGTAATTTTTTCTTTCACCAAATAAGTAAAGGGTCATGTTGGGATAACAGCATTTACTGTACCACTGCCCTGCTTTTACTAGCAGTGTGACAACCACACTAAAACACCTTCACAAACCTTGGTTGCCAGGTAGGTTTTAGCAGTATAAGGCAAAGTACCACAACGAAAGCACCCTGCTGCATGTCTTGTGAACCTTTCTCCTACAACATGACTGACCAGCTAGGTTTCAAACCCTCCTGATTAAGCAACAGAATGCTCAACTGGTCAGCATATGCCTTCTCATTGTGTTACATTAACAATCTGTGATATATTATCTATATGCTGGTGTTATACAGTATATTGAGGAATGGGCTATCATGATTACAAACCTTTTGTTTAGAGATACTTTTTTATTACCCCAAAGGAAATATAGTTCATCTCATTACAATGGATCTTGAAGATGCTGTTTCAAAAACTGTCTCTTTAGTTTCTACCATTCCAAAAAGATCAAACAATGCAACAAAATTTCTCCAGCTTGCTATCAGGAGAGTTTAAAATAGGATCGTTTAAGTTGTTAATTGGATCAATAAAGTTCAATGAAAACAGAACTGTTTCCAGTGAAGATTAATGAACAAGTCAGTTGATATTGAGCATCCACACGTGCTTCTAAACATTTAGATTTCACTTTGAGTTTTCCCTTAAATATTGCCAAAAAGTCTTCTGTAGTTAAGGTACAAACCCTCAATTAATGTTATAGTTTACCCAAGTTTCTAAAATTGGAATTAGTTACACTTTACACTTTGTCCAACGTATGTCCCTTCCATTGTTGTTGATTAACAACTGCAAGCACCCCAGAACATCTTCTAAATTTCAGGGAATGCTGGCAGATTTAGTAGAATGTTATTGGTTATGTAACATTAGGAGAACCGGACAATGATTTCACAATACCAATTCTATGTCAATAATGCAGATTATGCATATTCTTTAATTAAGTAACTTTATTTTTCTTAAAAAGGTTATTTTTTCATGGGTTATAACAATTAAGCAATTGTGCTTAAATACATCTGCACAAATCCATTATGTTCTAATGAGTACACCTATCACAGACAGGGGACAAAATAACATGGCTTTCATAACTTACACTCAAGTCAATGCCCTTTACATACAAGAGAATTGAATTACTAGCTCTAGCAGATACTATTTGCAAAGGTGGTTTTCCATCTTTCTCAATCTCTCTCAAAGAGCCCCAAGAGCATTAAGGGGCAGATTTATCAAAGTGTGAGATTAGAACTGGCCACAGAAATACTCACTCATGTTCTATTCATTACTATTTTTAGAATCGTATTTATCAATGATAAAATAAATTTATCAATGATAAATAGAACATGAGTGAGTTTTTCTGTGGTCAGTACTAATCTCATACTTAGTGTATATCTAGCATTTATATTGCTTTTGCCCAAATGGATATCTGTGAATGTATTAGTGTTATGCACTGGCATACATAAATGCCAATTATACACAATTATTTACTGTTTTATTATTTCACTGTGCATAAAGTTCTTCAGGTTCTCCAACTGTATATTTAAAGTTAGAATTACATTTTCAATTTTCATTTTAGGCTTACAGGATTCAAACCTTATCTTCTTTGAACTGTGAATATGTGGCTGCATGACAAAGTGTTCTTTTGCAAAGTCAGCTCACAAGAGAACTACAGTACAATGAAATTCCTTATATACCTGTTATGTGGTTGCATTTTACAGGTCAGCTGTAACATTTTTTACTTCTTTACCAAACTTTAAGTCTTCGTGTTTATTTTCTAGCATTTTCTAGCATATATTTAAATGGGTGTATATTTATTTGCAAAAGAATGAATAAGAAAAAACAAAATATTTTACAGCAAATGTAGGATATGACACTGGACTTAAATAAAAAAAATTGTCCTACTATATATCACTTCTTTAATATGACAGTTATTCAGTGAAGATGATGCTACAATTTTATGTAGAAAAGAATATCAGCATAAATTGGAGGCATCATAAAATGAGCGCTTAAAATGTACAACTATGGGTCAGAGCTTCTAAATTTGTTAATCCACATTTTTGATTGCTGCCATTGTGATATTGAGCCATTTTCCAACAATGACAATGATGACCTCTGTAATAGTCTGCCTTCTTTACATTTTCTGCAAAGACCTTTGGCTGTTGCTATTCAAATCTTATATTCTTCATTTGTTATGCCCAGCAGCAAAGTTGTCTGCAGTACATTGTATAAATGTTTTCATTCAGTTACTCAATAATACATTTGTATTGATATGTTGATGATGTAATAGACTGTTCATTGTTAATTATACTTCTATAAAAGGTTTTATACTATTCTGGCACTATTTACTATTGAATTGTGATTTTTCCAACAATCTTTTTGGCATTCATGGCTTTAGAGAATGTGAGTTATGTTGTGGTTTCAGAAACCACAGATATTTTTTTAATTATTTGTGTCACTGGATATTTCCATAATGAACCATTACTATTATATGTGCTTACAAACATACCTAGAGTTTCCATAAATACTAGCTTCTATCACCCAATGAATGGACGCAGACGTGTCTTTTGTCCCCACTGTTGTTACCGACAGAACCTACAGTTTCCTGTCAGGTGTTTAAACAACATGGCAGCTAAAGATAAAAAGATAACATATGTATGAGAGAATGATATATCAATACACACACACACACATATATATATATATATATATATATATATATATATATATATGTGTGTGTGTGTGTGTGTATATATATATATATGTAATTTATTAGAAGATTATCTGTTTATGTTTTTTTCAGAGTATATAGTTCTAAACAAAACTGAACAGTTTTTTCTGGACCATCACCCTGCTAAGTTTATTTAGAATACCACTTATTGCATAACACTTATCTTTATGATGGTCCAGAACATTTACACTCAGGGATTATTTAGTAAACTCCAAAAATGTCTCACTCTTTTCTTATAACCACTTCAACCAAACTGCTGTGCACATTTTTACTGCCTTTTTAAAATTACTAAAAGAAATCTGGTGTTTGAAAAAATGATACAATTGTAGGATTTTTCAGATTTGACAGCCAAAAACACATATTTTCGGATTATCTCCCAAAAACCACACATTTTTTGGATTATTGTATGAAACCTAGCTCAGATCATAATATCTTCCAATTATAAACGGGACACCTGCGATTGATTTATACAGGACCTCGGCAGGTTTGAGATGGAGTACTTTTTTAATTGAACTTTTAACATACTCTGGGTTTAATAAATATCTGGAAAAAAAAATCGTTTTTGTCTGCAAAAAATGATGTTTTTCCCCTTTAAAACTCTGACCAGAAAAAAAGACTACTATAGTTTATATAAACAAGTTGTTGTGAAGCCATGGGGCAGACATTCATGCAGAAAAAAAGGGGAAAGACAGCAGATAAGAGAGTAAGCTCTCTAGTATACAATGGGGCTCTTGAGAACTTATCTGTTTTCTACTGTGCGTCATGTGTTTGAATGGCTGCCCCCATGGCTACACAGCAGCTTGCTTATTTAACAGTCCAAAATTTTCTTTAAAGGTCATCGCTAATTGAAAGCTCAAGGGAAAAGTATGATGAAAAAAGGAAAAACGATGAATTTTTTATAGTGTAGTATTTTACTGGGAGTTGTAGTTCCACAACCAAAAAAACTATTTGGTGCAGTTACCCTTTAATATTCACCACACCACGTTAAACAAACGTTTAAATTTAGCATGTGCACATCACGATTACTGGAGAATAAAATTGTAGGGTAATTCTTCTGAGCTGGAAGAGGTTAAAAATGCGCAAAAATAGTGTAAAACCCTTTTTATTAAATATCTAAAAAAACCAACTGGTTACACTCACATTTTAGTAGTTAAAACCAGGCATATAATCACTTATCCGTGCAAGTCCATACTGCTGCAAGTCTTTTTCAGCGGTTGCTGTTGGGGTCCCGACCAGCGTTTCCTCCACGATCCGCTTGCTGCTTGTTTGCTTTCTGGACGCTTGGATGTGACGTCAGCCAGCTATGCCTTACGCGTTTCGTCACTTAATGACTTCATCAGAGGCTTCTGTACGTGTAGTCCCCGCTCTGCCTCTTAAAAGGATTTGGTTGTCATAGTTACGCGTCCACTCCATACTAATATCTGAACTTCCTTCTTGTGGACGCGTCTCCACGGCAACCCTGCGCTAACCTCTAATACATTCTTCCAATTCCTCCACATATGTTTCTAACTGCTTATTTTAACTGCTTCTTTATACATCACAAATTACATGCCTACAGACTTTGGTCATTTAACTTTTTATAAGTTTATATTTCCTTTAGCTTGCTTATTTAAACTACAGTTGTGTCTCTAAAATAAACACACCAGTTAACCAGTGCAGGGCAACAGTATATTATATTGTCATTCCTTTGAAACACCTTTATTTTTTGGTGTTATGTTCCTTTAAAGGACGAATAAAGCCTCTACCATGTATATAAATTGGGCATATCTTCCCCATCCAAGCCACATCATTTGTACTGCATTTACCCCCTCCATTTGCCAGCACCATCACATTTTCCTTAAACAAATAGGAGCTTTCACCCGGCCGCCATTTTTCCTCTGACACACCATCAGTAACACTGACATGTGCAAATAGGATATGTATGCTGTAAAGTTCATGCAATGCAGAATATAGGTTTACACAGGCACAACATACTTTGATAAAAAGGTCAACTGGGGTTGAGCATTGTAATGTTTAAGCTGAGCTCAGGAGAGGTGGTTAGGAGAAGAAAAAAATAGGATCAGTCAGAGTTTCTATGGGAATCAGTAATGCTATCTTTTCATTGGCTGTAAGACTGGAGGCTGTGTTTAGTGATCTGAGCTGAGAAGAGCTGAGCATGCTCATAAGTCAACAGCCAAAGCAAATTCCTGAGGGAAGGGGCTGAGGGGGTTATAGGAGGAGAAGGATTTCCAAGTGATTAAGGGGACGCTGCAGCCTTACTGTTAACCTTTTAACAACCAGAGTGGCAGTTACCTAAAGATTTCAAAGAGGCTGTTCACTGATTAAATTTTTGTGCAGGGGGTTTACATTGTCTTTTAATATCAGTGTAATTTCTATACCAACAGATCTATTGCTGAATATTTATAAAGGATGTAAACCTTGTGTAAAACCCTTATGTAACCCTTATATAAGCATATAAGATTCAATGGAATTTCTGCCCAATTCATCTATATGACCACTAGTTAAGTCATAGCGTTAATAACATAGTGCAGATATTTCATTGTAATCAAACATAAATCAGGCAGATATAGTTCTGTCTAATTGCAGAGCTCAAAAATGTTTTTAATTATACAAGGAACGCAAGATTCTTAATGCCAGATCTTAATTAAGTGGGCAGGCCACTGTTCATGGAGCTCTAGGGAAAAGTTTTATTGGGTGACATAGCTTTAAGATTCCAGATATTATGTTAGTGGACTACACCTTTCACTAAAAGAAGAAACATCCAGTTGTGGATAACCAGCATTTACAAACATCGCTATGGGGCTATGTCCCTTTAAAACAACATATTTTTGAATCATAATTTCCTTTCAGTGCATGTCCTTATGGATGCAGCTATTGTTTTATGATAAATAATTAAATTGTTAAACATTTGTTTCATAGTAGTTGTGATATGCTTATAAGAAAAATGTTGTGAAGAGCAGACACGCTCTTCAAGACAAACAGGTGGCAACACCTGTTCAACACCAGTGATTCCACTCTGCAGCATAGCAGGTGCTGCATGATGGCAAACTTCCTGCTTGCTCACAAGTTGCATTATCAATGCAGAACAAAAGGTAAATTTAACAGAATGAGATTCTGGGAACAATTAACACTACTCGCTGTTTGCAGATAATTCTAGCACTATATTTGCAAATGAGCTCAAGTGTCTGCAAGTGCCACATCAGTTCTACTGTTCTATTAGTACCATTTGCAATATTTAAGTAAACATTAAGGGGTAATTTTCCTAAGCTCCAAATACCCGAAATTCCCTGAAATACGAAAAATTCGTGATTTTTTTTATAAAATCGGACTTTTAAAAAAATCACAAATTTTTCGGAATATAGTAAAAACTGAAAATGCTCCCACAGAAAACCTTTTTTTCTTTTCTTTTAGGAATTTGTTGATAGGTATTTTTTATTGTAGTGTTATGGTCCTTTGTTTGTGAAAGTGAAGAGTGTTAATAGCACAGATAGAACATGTAGGTAATATAAGATATTTATAAAATCTAGGAGCCTGATTCGAACACCTGAATGATGACCAACTTTTGATGTTAGTATACAGTCATGCCCTTTGGTCAGCCAAATAGTCCTGTAATCACTACTAAAGATGACCAAGATGGTTAGGCTACTGTCTGTTTTTACCAGGGTAATTAAAATATGAAAAATCTAGAATGCTAAAAGAAACAGTTCATATACTGAATTTTGATACTAAGTTGTGTCCCTCTGTACTAAAGTAAAAATGTATTTCCGAGCTCTTGTAAAATTCTGCAAAAGTAGAACCAATACTGGACACTAGTGATGGGTGACTCTGACCCATTTTCTGTAAAAAAAAAATTTAATGTGCAATAAATTGTTTTCACCCATTTCACGGCAAAACTTGGCGAAAAATTTCGCTCACCCTTACTGGACACAAGTAAGCTGCATGCTACCAGTAGAGGCACATAGCTGCAAAGAAGAAGATAAGGAACAATAGCATTACTTTAAGCAGGAACGCTATTAGAATGAAATAGGCCTGGAATATTATTAGGTGAAAATGGTTTAAGTGATAAAACCACTGTTAAAGCTAAGTTTGCTACAAGCTCATAGTATTTTGTTAGCAAGGGGGTGATTATGGTTATAGCAAGTGAAAGCAATTTTTTAGACTTGTGGTCACAATTTATTTTAGCAGGAAGAATTGGAGCTAATACAGCAATCCCAGATGTAAAGTATAATAAGTTGCAGTGATTGAAGTATCTTATTCCTTTCATGAACTTGTTTTTTTGCTTTTAAGTAAAAACTTGTAATGACCAGCAAGTATTCACAATCTCTTTAATAACCAATATTTATATAGGGCCAACACATTATAGTGTGATTTGTTAGCAGAGTTTCAAAATTCTGTACTGAACCATCATTTTTGAATTGTCAAGTTAAAAAAGACAAAAATCTGCTCATAATAGGCTTGAGATAGGACTTGACTCTGTAACATTGTTTTTGTTAAATGTTAAATTAAATTGTTTTGTCTTAATGTGGGGAATAGAATTGTAGTGTCCCTCGATACAGCCTTTGACACTGTTCAGTGGCAATACTTGTGGGAGGTATTAACTCGGTATAAGCTGGGTCCTAAACTTCGGAAGTGGATTCAGATTCTATATGCGCATCCGAGGGCCAAGGTATTGGTCAATGGGCAAATATCCGGCAGCATATCTCTGGGAAGGGGCACCCGCCAGGGGTGTCCGCTCTCGCCTTTACGTTTTGCCCTGGCTATAGAACCCCTGGCCATTAGAATACGGGCGAATGAGGATATACGGGGCTTATGTATAGGAAACCTGACTGAAAAAATCTCGCTATACGCTGACGATATGCTTGTTTATCTGGCCAACTCGGGTGCAGCCCTTGAAAATCTCCTGACAACTATTTCTGAGTTTGGCCAATACTCTGGTCTGAAAATTAATCGCACTAAGTCGGTGGTGTTCCCCATAGATCCCCTTCCCCAGGGTTCGCTGGACACCTTACTACAACTCAAAGTTGTAAACTCATTTAAATACCTGGGTATAGTGATCCATAAAGACCTTAATAGATATGAACAACTTAATTTAGATCCAGTAGTGCAGACCCTGACTAACAAAGTTGCTGTATGGCAGGACCTACCTCTTTCTTTGCCAGGCAAAATTAATATGTTTAAAATGATCTTTCTACCCAAATTTCTATATACTCTCCACAACTCTCCCATAACCCCTCGGGCCCGTTGGTTCACCAGGATAGACAAAATAATTAGAAGTTTCTTGTGGGCAGGAGAACATCCCCGATTAAACTTTAGGGTGCTACAGGCGCCAGCTTCTGGAGGAGGCCTAGCATTAGGGATGTAGCGAACGTCGGAAAAAATGTTCGCGAACATGTTCGCGAACCTCCGGACAAAAATGCGAACGGTTCGCGAACATTGCGAACCCCATAGACTTCAATGGGAAGGCGAATTTTAAAAGCTAGAAAAGACATTTCTGGCCAGAAAAATGATTTTAAAGTTGTTTAAAGGGTGCAACGACCTGGACAGTGGCATGCCAGAGGGGGATCAAGGGCAAATATGTTTCTAAAAAATCCATTGTTGACACAGCGCTGCGTTTTGTGCTGTAAAGGGCAGAAATCACACTACGTCACTCAGGTGGTGTTTCTGGAGACGGTATTATTATTGATATTTAGACAGAATGTGAAAAAGCTCACACAGCTAGGTGGCAGTGGTTTGAAGAACACACTGGGCAAATAATGCCTGCAAGGTCAACGTATACACTACAGCAGTGGATACGGAATATATTATTGCTGCTTGGAAAACGTCACTCAGGTGGTGTTTCTGGAGACGGTATTATTATTGATATTTAGACAGAATGTGAAAAAGCTCACACAGCTAGGTGGCAGTGGTTTGAAGAACAGATGCAGATAAGAGATCAGCAGCAGGACAGACAGCTGCCCACAGCAGCTACATACAGAGCACTGCAGTAGAAGGTAGATTACTAGCCAGCAAAGCTACCTAACCTAAAATGTCCCTCAAATCCCTGCAGAGTTCTGTCCCTACAATACAGAGCAGTATCAAGTAGATTACTAGCCAGCAAAGTTACTATCAACTGTCCCTCAAATCACTAAAAGCTCTCTCCCTACACTAGCTCTTCCAAGCACACACAGGCAGAATGAAAAAACGCTGCAGGGCTTCAGTTTATATATGGAAGGGGAGTGGTCCAGGGGGTGTGGGGGTGGTCCAGGAGGGAGAGCTTCCTGATTGGCTGCCATGTATCTGCTGGTCTGGGGGAGAAATGGCAAAAAAAAAGCGCCAGCTAAGGCGAACCCAAATTGGCGAACGTTGCGTTACGTTCGCGAACATTCGGCGGACGCGAACGGTCGATGTTCGCGTGAACAAGTTTGCCGGCGAACAGTCCGCGACATCCCTACCTAGCATTACCTAATCTTAAACTTTACTTCCTTGTGGCCCAGTTGGTTTATGCCCACTGGTGGATTGTCCCTGATAGAAGCAACTGAGCGGTGGTGTTGGAAGCTACGGTAATAGGCTCATTTGAGGCCCTTGCCAAACTCCCTTACCAAGGTGTCTCCCCATATCATGTTACCACTACCCCTATGCACACAGTGGTGAAAGCATTTCAGAAATCTCAAGACCTGGTCCGAGGAACCTCTACAGCCTGGTCCCCCCATACCCCGTTATGGGGCAATAATCACCTCCCTCATTTTTGCTCACTCCCAGACATCGCCAGGAGGGCACAGATTTGGATTAAAACTCTTGGTGATATAGTTACTGGGGGTGACTGTAAAATGTTTGCCACAATCCAACAGGAATTCCACCCCCACCCGGATATGCTGTTTCGTTATTTGCAATTACGCCATGCTTTCAACGTGCAATTCCCAATAAAACCTGTGACTTTAAAGGTGTCGATCCTTGAGACCTACTTGCACAGGTTAGACCTAACAAAACCCCTATCCTGGTTATATATGATACTGTCTACCGCTGGTCCCTCTCCCCTTGAGAGAGTTAAGGGCAAATGGCAAGCAGATATCCCTGACCTGAATGATGAAAAATGGAAGGATGCACTACAGCTTGTAACAGCGCTATCAATATCTATGAGGGACAGGCTTATACAAATTAAATTTTTAAATAGAGTTTACTTAACCCCCTACCGCCTGGCTAAAATATATGATACTGTGTCGGATTTGTGCCCTAAGTGCAGAGTGGAACCTGGTACCATGTTTCATATATTTTGGTCCTGTCCGATAATTCAGAGATTTTGGAGTGCAGTACTCCAGTACTTGAATGAAAAGCTTGAACTACCCAGTATTCGTTCGCCAGAAACCTGTCTGTTGGGGATAATAGGGGGTTTGCAGCTCCACCCCTATGCTAGATTATGTTACTTACAGCTCCTGTATTATGCCAAGAAAGCCATGTTATTGCACTGGAAATCGCTCAACCCTCCCACAATACAATATTGGAAAAAACTGATAAATTACTCTCTCTCAAATCAGAAACTGACCTATCTTTCAAGAGGATGCCCCGGGAAATTTGAAGCGATATGGGGTACCTGGTTAAATGTGCAAGCTGGTTAACTGCCTATACACTACTTTAATGGATATGTCATTTTATACCTTACCTCCCCTCCCCCCCCTCTCTCTCAACTTTCTCCCTTTTCTATCTCTTTATTGCTCTTTTAACTGTGTTATGTTTTAAAACTTTAAATAAAAAACTTAAAAAAAAAAAAAATTGGTTTGTCTTGACAAAAATGGATAAAAAAATCACATTACATCTGTTAAAAATGTAAAATCTAAACATTTTAAGATATTTGTCATTATGCTTATTTAACAAAATAAGTTATAAACCAAGACAATTGTGAAGTGCTACAAAAGTTAAAAAAAACCCACCAAACAAAATGTCGTATTTGATGGTGTTGTGTTCCTGTAAAATAATAGCATATTTTTAATTAGAATGCCAAGCAAATGTTCTATATATTTTACAGATGAACTATTTTTGGCTGAATAACAGGTTTCAAAGTCTTAAACGGCTTCACATTTCTATAAACCATACTTAGAGCCTAGCATAAATATTTTAAGAAGCTTAGCTTTCATTTAAATATATTTGCGGAGGATATGCTGGCAGCAAATCAAGACAAAGTGTAATACCATCAAAGTTGGCAATCTCAAACCCAATTTGAGAAAAAGCAGATAATATGGACTGGCAGCATTAAAGCAAATAAAGTCAATTAACTGATTTTTTTTCTTAATTTGTTTTCATCGGCTGGAAATTGCATGGGTTGGATAAAACTGAAAGATTAATGGACACAGAAATTAATGGAAATAAAGGAAAATGAATTTCACATTTAAGAGTAGTATACTGAGTGTGTAATCTGCATTTAATACCATTCCCTTGCTGAGCATGCACAAAACCTCAGTTGCATCTCAATATAGGTAAGAACATTTTAATTTCTGACACACATACAAATATATTGTGTTGTCAGTTTTAGTTTAAAAAATTAAAAATTAAATCTGTTGCATTTTTTCTGTTATTTATTGATGCTTTTGTTGTATTTTTATAGGACTAAATGTAGAAGACCTATTGTGACAAAGTCAGTAATATTGTCACCTACCTATAGAGATACTGACTAATTTCTTGTGATATGACATGTGTTCCTATTACTAACCTTCCTCATTTCTATGTTAGTGATTCACACTAATAATATGTAATAGAATATTCTTATTTTGGTTAGTGGTCAAAGAAGGAACAATACCTGTCTGGAAGCTAGACAGGTGAACAGTTTGAAGGGAGATATATTTCCCCTAGGTTCATGTCTTACTCCCATATGTACAGCAGTCCCGAGTGGGTTAATCCCCCTAGAAAGTCTCATCTGAGGAATAATTAGCAGGCTAGACCAGCTAGCTGCTAGAGAGGGGGATTCTCAGAGTAATTTTGAGCTACACGCTGAGAGGGCTGAGACCTGGGATCTGAGTGTAGCCATTTGGAGCTGCTGTTTGTTTGCCGAAAGGAAAAAGGACCTTGGAAAGGTGCTGTGACTCTGTGGAGTTGTATTTTTGTGTGTGCCCGGGAATCCTAGTAGGGGACGAGTAGTAGAGAGGGAAAATACCCTGTGTACCCAAGTGGAGCAAGGATTTTGTTTTGTTTTATTTTGTTTTATGCCACTTTTGCTCTCAGAGTCTGTATATGAACAATAAATAGACTGTTAAAGAACTGTTTCTTCATCTGATCCTGCTCACTATATATATATATATATATATATATATATATATATATATATATATATATATATATATATATATATATATATATATATATATATATATATATTATGTCCACCCTTGGACTTCAGCAGGCTGATAGCTTTATATAGCTTTATATATTTATATATATATATATATATTTTAATAGTTTATTAATTAATATATTAAAAAGATCAAAGGGGAGAGTACATTTTCATACATTTTCATTGTGCTACTTCTAGTTAATAGACCTTCCATTATAAAGTCCATCAAGCAAACCCCCTCAAAATCAACCTCAGTTTATGGAACCAATTAAGGACTTGTCTAAACACACACATATATAAACTATATAAATATAAACCAATATCTCTACTTTATAGTACCATAGTAACCTTTGATATTATGCTTGTTCAATAAATCATAATCACTCTTAAAGGCATTAATAGAATCTACCATTATAACATTATAGGGTATTCCACAACCTCACTGTCCCTCATTGTCAAGAACCACTTACTCTGCCTCTTAAAAAGCAATTAAAATTGGTGTTAACACCATGTACTGCCTTACCCTAATATGTGTCTAATATGCAGACAACAGATACTTTTACAGACAACAAAAACTTTTGAAACTGTCTAGCGATGATTCTTTGTGACTTTGCATGTTTTAGTCAATTTCAGGAATTAGTCCAACTGGTAAATTGATTATATAGTAATACATATTCCCATCAATATTGATGTTTATCATTGTTTAAGCCTTTAGGATTAATTATCTCATCAAAAACAATGATTTTAGATGTCAAATCCCATAGATGTCTACATGCAATGTTAAGATTTAAAATAGTTTTTTAAATCTCTTTGAAGTGAATTAAAACTAAATCAGAATCTACTTTCTCAGAAGCTTGATCACTCTTTCCTGATCAGTAAAATTGATTAATAATGAAGCAATAAGTTTTTAATTAATTTTGACAATAATTTTGTCAATCATGATTGGATCAATCATAATCAATCATTATGTCACTATAATTATTAAATCAAACTCTAAATCTTAATAAAAACTTATTAAAACTTATCTGTACCAACCTACCATTGGGCTATGCAGAAATTAGTAAAGGTTGACTTTTAGTTTTTAAAATATTTCATACATGTTCTTGATTTTTTAATTATGAATTCCAACTAAAGATGTAACTAGCAAAGCTAATATTACAATGAATACTCCTTTTCAACTGCCACAATGTGTTTTAATTATTGTGTGCAATTTTACAATTTGGACTAAGCATTATAACATATGGGATCCCATATGCTTTTCTTTTGAAAATCACATGCTGAGTTCCTATCATTGCTTTACAGTGGTTGCATCATGATTTATTTTAGCATAACCATCACTTTTATAGAAAATATATAGGTTGCCTTATGCTTTTCTGCAACAAAGCTTAATTTACAATGACATCTATAAGTATAAGTAAGTATAAACTATGACCTATTTATATTATTTAAAAATTAGGTTAGCATTATTTTAACATGTTTTATATTGGTAGCAAAGTGCACATAATTTATTAGAAACAGTACAAATAAAAATGGAAAAGGACAGGAACTTGTATTACTATTATTGCAAGTTTTAAATATCATACATTTGAAATAATTGCTGGATTCACGCCTGTATGTGTAGGAATTTAGAAACTTTTTCTAGAGTTCTATAAATGATCAAGCAGGCTATCATAAATGTTTTTAGGGAAGAAATTACTGTACCTATGAATAATTCAAAGACAATACTAGAAAGTCATATTTATTCCATTGCAGTAATTCTTAAACAGATTATACTTGTGTTGTGAGCTGTATAGCATAACGTGATTAATTCTGTTTATAAGAACTATTGAAAATTTTGATTAATTTTGAAAAAGGCAACACTTTCAATAGGAATTCAAAAAAAATTGTTAGTAATTTACAAAACATTTATTGTGTCAAGACTGAAAAAATCTTACTGGTTTATTTTAGCTTATTTCTTGAAAAATTTACAGTTTCTGTATATTCCCTTATTTACTTTTCATTGCTGAAGAGATTTAAAGTATTTCATACATATGACATCAATGAGTTGCATGTAAGACAGCCCTACATATTACAAAGAACATAGGTTAGCTGCTCTTTGAGGATCTCTAAGTACCCATTGTTTATGGGATGTAGGGATGACAAGTTCAATTGCAAAAACAGAATTTGACTGAAAAAATTAATCACCAATTGGTGCATCTACTAAGCCAAAGCCTTGGTATCTATCCCATGCTTGTCTGAAATCCTTTACTAAGATAGTATCGTCTACAGTGTAGATCTGCAAAAAAGCTATTTCATATGCCTATAATCTCTTTTCTAAAAAATGTATTTTAAGTCTGTTTTTAGGCCAGTGATTGCTGCTCTGTGTATTAATTATGTATTATTATATTATTTATCATCCCAAACTCTTCGCCATTCCAAAAGCGACTGGAATTGTATGAGTGTTCTTGAACCTTTTCATCACTCATCTGCGAGGCTTCTTTATTTCAACACTTGAACTGAAGAAGCCACTTGGATTTGTGGTGTAACTCAGAACACAGTCGTTAGTCCTCCTGGACAATAATTGTTTCAAAACGGCCCAATGTAATCCTCATGAAACTGAATTTTTAATCCTGTTCAATAGATACAGTATATGGCCAATCCCCAGTTACATAGACCATAACCATGTTAGACAGACCATCAATTTGGTGCCATACTTATCTGAAGGGCCAAGTAGTTAATATTGGCCCTTCCATGGCAAGATTAAGACATATGACACAGCGAGAGATAATGTAATGTATCTTGTTGTGGACTAGAAACAGTGTATTTTTTTAATGCAGAAACTAGGCTATTATGTTAACTTGATGCAAAAATAGTTTCAGTCAGAGTAGGGCACAATTCTTTGCATTACTTTATGGTATCCCAGGTCTCAAAAAGTGGAGCAGTTTTGCAAAAAAAAAAACAGGACACTTTGCAGCCTCTTTTTGCATATTGTACAGGACTGCAAATAATGATAGCAACAAATATTCTAATTTTCCCATCTGTGACTTGTTATTGTGGACTAATTTGGCAAGATGCTCTTATACTGTTGCTAAAAATGCCATCTTCACAAAACTACAATTGCTATACATTGCAACTAGATTTTTTTAAAAGAAAATATGGTAACAAAGTCATCCATCAGGCAAACATATGAATTAACAATAATTTGACTGTGTAAAAAAAAAAATGTTCACTTAAGGTAATATTTCCTATAAGCTATACAGTATACATATATTTATAACTTACTAAAAGATTAACCCAGAAGCATCTTGCTTTTCATCTTTTCCTTTTTTTGTCACAATTTGGTAGAGGCTTCAATTAAAAGTGAAATATTCTTGAGGGCAATAAAATACTCTATTGTGAACTGTCCCCTGCACATCTATGCTTTCACAGGTTAATTTTTCACAACTTGCATTTATAAACAAAATGCATTTTAAAGGATTTAGGACGTGTGATTTTTCTCTTGCACTGTATTCTACATTCTATGTTGTAGTAATTGAAGTATATCTAGCTTTTGTCATTATTTTGTTATTTCAAATGCATTTTACTTAAAGTAATAACCATATGAGAATAATAGTGTTTTTTGGTTATTTACTCTTCTACAAATAGTGGCTGGTGACTGCTGTAGGCCCATTCTTTTATACCTTGAATTTGAATATAAGTGCACAAAAGAAGATACAGTATGTTTATTACTGCACTTGCACTGAAGCTACTGCTCTCAACTGGACCTGGCCTTGTTGCTTTTACTCTTTTACTATCTTAGTTTTCCCCAGTTCTAAATGCTTCAGTAATACAGTGAATGCAATATGCAATATGTCTCACTGTATCAAGGAATCAGAAGTTTCCTGCTGTAACAATGAGGCTGTGGAAGAAAAAGTATAAGAAATAGCATGAATGAAAAAAATAATCCTTTAGAAACAAGTGACTAGACTTAAACACCTTCTTATGGGGTTCCTGACAATTGGGAACCCCAAATGGTAAATTATCCATAGGGATCACAAATAATTCACCTGTCTGCTTACGCAAGAATAGAGAGTTTTAAAGATTTCATCAAAGTTTATTTAAAATATTTTTTCAGATATATGTCTGTAACATAAAGGATAATATAAAATAAAAGCTTAACAACAACATATATTTTCCTGTAAGAGCAGCTGATTGATTAAATGTTAGACACTAGAACATAACTATTACTAAAAAAGAAAGTAAAGAAAGAAATGAAAACCAAGACACTTTGCTCTATTTTCATGTGCTTGATATATAAATAGTTGCTGAAATTGGTGGCAAAAGGGTCATTAATGTTTGTTAGTTGCATTTTAGGATGCTTTGGTGAAACACATTTTTAACTTAATAAAAGCTATGACCTTTTTTGACTGTTGGGTTTGTATTCCTCTTAGATAAAAGTAGAGACTTTTAAAACATTAATTATTGCAAACACTTAGGGATACTCTATTGGTAAATAAGATTAAGACCTGTTTTATTTTGTAGCGGTGTATTTTTTTCAATACATTTGTTTCCGTTCTGCTTAAGAGATGGGATAACCGGTAGCTCAATCTCACGTGAGCCTGCAGCTTTCTTTGAGACAGAGCAAAACAGCAGTTTTTCTCTCAGTCACACTCTCTATAATGAACTTTACTAGCCTGTGTTCAAATACCTTTCAAGTGCTTGAGTAATACACCAGGTATGAGGTACTGTTTTTGTCATATCCTACAAAAATGTCCTTTTTACACTTTAAATCTAGTTTCTTTCTGTCATACTGGTATGCAAAGCAGTCTAACACAAAAGTTTTCATATTTGATAGAAGAGGCTTTCTCACAGTTAGCATGTAGTATGAAGTTTGCTTTAAACGATTGTTAAAACACCTGTTGCAAATCATAGCAGCAGTCATTACTGCATATGTCCATAACTCTTTTGGCAATTTACTCTCAAGTAACATATACCTTGCAATCTCAAATAGTGTTCTCCAATTTCTCTCAGTAGTCTCATTTTGATGGGTGAGTAAGGTGCTGAGGTCTCATGTCTTATGCTCTTCTTACTGAGTAGTGACTGAAAGTTAAAGTTCTTTGCCATAAATTCTGTGCCATTATCAGACTGTATACATTTGAAAGTCCCATGGGGGGCAGTATCAGCAATAAACTTTTCTGTGACTAATACTGTATCACTCTTATTTTTCAGAAAGTACACAAATACTGCACCAGAGTAATCAACAGTAAATGCTATGGCATATCTAAAACCATATTTTGCTATTGGCTCTATGGGGCCTGCTAAATCAGTGTGCACTAGTTCAAGTGATTGTTTAGCATGGGTGTCAGACTCTCTGTTTCTGTTCTGAACAGATTTTCCCTGGGTAAAAATTTCACATTTTAGGTTAGACTTACCCTCAATCTTCATTCCATAAACTACCATCAACTCCATCAGTTTTAAAATATCATCATAATTACAGTGACCAAGGATTCCATGCCAGGTTTGAATATCATAAAAACCATGACAACTGTTGCCAATGTCATCAAAAGTGTTCAGATAATAAAGTTGATTATATTTCTTGATAGTGAATTTGGTACCCTTCTTAAAGGGATACTGTCATGGGAAAAACATTTTTTTTCAAAATGAATCAGTTAATAGTGCTGCTCCAGCAGAATTCAGCACTGAAATCCATTTCTCAAAAGAACAAACAGATTTTTTTATATTCAATTTTGAAATCTGACATGGGGCATATTGTCAATTTCCCAGCTGCCCCAAGTCATGTGACTTGTGCTCTGATAAACTTCAATCACTCTTTACTGCTGTACTGCAATTTGGAGTGATATCACCCCCCTCCCATTTCCCCCCCAGCAGCCAAACAAAAGAACAATGGGAAGGTAACCAGATAACAGCTCCCTAACACAAGATAACAGCTGCCTGGTAGATCTAAGAACAGCACTCAATAGTAAAAACCCATGTCCCACTGAGACACATTCAGTTACATTGTGAAGGAAAAACAGCAGCCTGCCAGAAAGCATTTCTCTCCTAAAGTGCAGGCACAAGTCACATGACCAGGGGCAGCTGGGAAATTGACAGAATGTCTAGCCCCATGTCAGATTTCAAAATTCAATATAAAAAATCTGTTTGCTCTTTTGAGAAATTGATTTCAGTGCAGAATTCTGCTGGAGTAGCACTATTAACTGATGCATTTTGAAAAAATTTTTTTTTCCCATAACAGTATCCCTTTAAGGATCAGTTCACTCCCATCTTGCTGAAATTTAAAAAATGAGCCATTCCTTGTTGTTGTTTCAACAGAGAAAATGCCCTGTGAATATGTGGGGATATACAGTGCATTTAGTAATGTTTTCTTTACTCTGTTCCCCTTGCTGTCAGTCAGGCACACTTCTCCGTCACCTCTCCTTAGTGCTACACCAGAAGAATTTGGGGTATTCGGAGCTTAGTAAATAACTCCCTTAGTGTCTGTTCAGCATTTCATTGTGATGTAATGGGTGTTTCTGCACATATTATGTAGTCTGTTACACTTTCATTTGCAGCTTTCTGAAGAGATGTTAACGCTGTATATAAGCTAATAATCCATGTCTTACTTTTTCTTTAAGATTCATCAGGTGCATGTGGCCTAGAAACTTTGTCTCCCATAGTTCATAGTTCTTTTCATCTCCATCAAATATCAGCCTGTTCCATTGGTTTCCTCTCTCCTGGGCCCATAACTTGTTGCCATTCTGTTTAAGAGATGGGATAACCAGTAGCTCAATCTCACATGAGTCTGCAGCTTTCTTTTAGACAGAGAAGAAATTGCACACAGACACCATGCTTCTCTTGAAATGTTAACTCCTTGCGCAAAGTCAAATGGATGCGCAAAACACACAGGGTTCCAACCTAGAGGATAGAAAAGTTTTTGATAGAAGTGTATGCGCTTCCTAAAAAATAAAGTATACTTTTACCACAAAGCTTTTTTGAGTTCTCCTTTAGTTAGAATGGCTCTATTGTCTTTTGACTTATGGAGGAATAACTCACAGCTGTGAGAGCGAAAAAAACGTCTCCTCTCCCACCCGGTAGATCAATGTTCCGCAATTCTACCTCCAAGAACAAAAAACAAGAGTGGGAGAAAAAATACAGTTGCGCACATCCAAGATATAGATACGGCTGCCCTGCTTTGATAGTACTCAAAGGATTTTGCCTTCGTTCGATCGAACGATTATTCCTTTGATCGCTCGATCAAACTATTTGCGCAATATTCGAAGTCGAAGGATTTTAATTCCCCAGTCGAATATCGAGGGTTAATTATCCCTCGATATTCAACCCTTAATACATCTGCCCCTTTGTGTATTAAGATACTAAAATGTTCTCTTCCAAAACATGGAATTGTTTGTCCATATATTGCATTATATGTAAGCTGGTCTTTTATGTGAAAATCATGCCTGGTCCGGCCACTTCTACACTAATGAACACACAGATACAAAATATTGGTAATTTAATGAACATAATGTCTTGATATCCTTAGCATATTGATTATGGGTTATGGATAAAGGCAATTTTGCCCCAATGTCATTTGTCATAATATAATACATGTACTATACTTGTATACCCTTACATCTATCTTCTGTTGTATCTATCCCTTACTAACTAGCCTGCCCTTAATAGTTTAGTTTCCTAACACAGGTGCTACTTATGGCTACTATATACTGTTAAAATAGAAAAACCTAGTATGCTTCTAATATATAATAAAGTAAGGAAGTGTCATTTCCCATACTGTGTTAATTAAGCAAGAGGGGGCGGAATATTAACTTTAAACTAAAATCAAAACATTTCTGGTGTTCTATTTGAAAACCAATAAACTAAAAAACATTTGGTAGGTGAACTATCATTTAACAAGAAATTTCTTGCCTCATTTACTTTTTATCAGTGTACAAATCCATATGATTGATGTTATCTAACAAAGCGTAAATCCATATTTATGCAAAAATAATGTAATGTTTAAAATAAAATGTGTTATTCAGATTTTAAACAGGTACTACATATTATCTCTTAGCATCTACATTGGAGATGCATCTAATCTTTAATTTTTGGATTATACAAATACTGGATTCACCCCCAACAGATTTGGCACAATGTCAAATCAAATCTAAACCTTAATTTGTATATTTAGATTTGAAGGAAAATAGAAAAATCTGTAAAATCTGTAAAAAGAAAAAAGCCTCCTAAAGTCTGTATTTGGATCATCTCTAGTACAAATTTTTGAGAGAACCATAGAAAATCAGAACATACAATTATAGTCATTGCCCTATTTCACTGAGAATCCTGCACATGCACTTTTTTAAAACAAAAAAACTTCTTATTTTTATTTTTACTTTTGTATTTGTCTAGGTGGGATTGTTTACTCTACTCAGAGTTTCAAATGAGTGCCCACTTTGACACAATCTAGGTTCATAATAGTCATAGATGTTGTAACTATTGTTTCTATGAAGAAAAAATATGTAAATCACTTCACTAAATAAATATTTTAGTATTTCTTAAACGATTAATCTTGAATATGAAGTCTAGTCAGTTTAACCCCATTTCCTCTGCAAATTGTTGTCTCACTACATCAATGAATATTTTAATGTTACTTCTATATTACAAAAGTAAGCTCTAAAGTTAATTTAACTTAACCTCACTATGTGACTGTTAATTGTGAAAAACAAATTATGTATTTGTACATTGTTCGGGATAGATGAACGGTGTATTTCTGCCATGGAAAGGCTGAATTTTGCTGCCTAGAACTGTAATTCATAGTTTGGATAGGATGCTGTTAAAAACTTAATGTTTATAGCAATACATGTCAGTAAATATTGGTATACAGATGTGGAATTTGCATAAATCTAAAATAGTCTAGTGTTAAAAGAACAATTCCAATGGGCATTAGTCTTGTACCTTGTATCAGTGCTTAGTGTTATTATGTTATTGCTGGTTATAAAGTTAATGAAATGAACAATTGAGCAGTGATGGGCAAATTTATTCAGCAGGCATGAATTTGCTGCAAATTTCTGCATTTCGACTACGGCGACAATTTAATGCACGCCCATTGACTTTAATGCAGTTGGAAAAATTAGGCGCACGTCAAATTGTCGCTGGCTTCGGAATAGTCGCTGACATTGATCTTGACACTCACAAATTGATGCCACATCAAAAGTTGCTTTTCGCTAATTTTTCGCCAGGACAAATTCACCCATCACTACAAGTGATGTTGTCCTTGGTCAACTTTGGATATTAAGCAGCCCTTTTGAGTAGTTATAAATACACCCACGTTTTCTCCATTTGTTTAGTTAACATCTATAGCTATCACAATGTGTTCTAATTCTGTTAAACAGCCTATATTAGGCATTAAGGAGACCTTACACAAGCATATATTACCTTGTGACCCTACCACTCCAACTCAGCCGCTATGGACTTAACAAGATGTCTCTCCTGATCAGTGTCCAGTGTCAGTATTGATTGTGCCTGGCAAAAAAATCGATTTAATTTGATGTTTTGCAGATGTTTAAAAGTCCATAACTAGGGTACTGCCTAGGAATCCCATATGATCAGATTACTGGCTTGAATGTCTAATAATCACATCAGACTCACTCATGATTTGAAGAAACCAAATGTGCTCTTATTCACATCCTCACCAAATGAGTGGCCAGTTTAACTATTCTATTAGGGAAAAGAACAGTATAAGTGACAGTACAGTGATCCAAATGCCCTTTCTTCCTTTTCAACATTTAATTGATATCTGATATTAAGGGGCAGATCTATTAAAGTTCGAGGTGAATTTTTTTTTTTGTAACTTATTTTTTATTGACAATTTTTTAAAATTTTACAATGTTTAAAACATCATACTAGTTGTCATTTGCATGTCAGTACAGTATAACATACATAGAATCCTCTAAAGCTAGGGCCTTTATGGCCTGTATTCAGTTCTATGTCAATGTTCATCTATTGTTCGTAACCCCTATGAGGGGATGCAGAATGTATATCATTTAAACTTGAACTCAAAAGACAATAAAAAGGTATAAAGGAAAAGGTATGAAATGCAACACTCTAGATATAATACTTTGGGTTCAGGTTCAGGTATTAGCAATGTTAGTGGTATATAAAGTGGGTAGTCTCAGGGGTGGTCTCAGACTAACTCAGTGGGGCAGGGTGGATGCCATACCTTGTAGATACCATGTGTGCCGCATTGTCCCATATTCTAGACCAGTCCGTGTCTGTAACTGGTTGTGGGAGAGCTTGGTCCCATTTGTCCATATACTTATATCGTTGCTGTGATGGTACTTGGGGAGCAGTGAGCAACGTGTAGATTTTTGAGATAAGGCCTTTTTTTGGTAATCCATTGGCGGCCAAAATTTCAAATGCTGTGGGGCTGGTCTTTTTAGCAAACCCTGCAAAAGGATCCACAAAGTGTCGAACTTGTAAGTATTCAAATAGTCTGATTTTCACCTGTGGTTCTCTGTCCTGAATAGTTTGCAGTGAAAGTATTGTGTGGGTATGTGGATGAAGTATGTCTCGTATAGTGAAGTAAGAAAAGCATTTCGTGTCGAGGTGAATTTTTGAATGAAAAAAATTCAAATTTCGAGCTATTTTTTATGTACTTCGACTAGGGAATAGTACAAATTCGATTAGAATTTGAAAAAAAAATCAAAGATTTGAATATCGAAATTTATCATGTACTGTCTCTTTAAAAATTTGACTTCGACCATTCGCCATCTAAAACATGCCGAAATGCTGTTTTAGCCTATGGGGGACCTCCTAGAACCTATTTGGAGTCAATTGGTAGAAAATCAAAGTTTTTTTTCTGAAAAACTTTGAATTAAATTCGATCGAATGCGCTATTCCTTCGATTCATACTATTCGAATTTGGCTGAATACGGACCTATTAGATCAAAAATGGACCTATTTGACCAAAAAAAACTTTGAATTAATTTTCATTTGTCTTTTTGAATCTGAATTCAATTCGAAATTCGACCCTTGAAAAATATGCTTCTAAGGGAGCAATTTATTCATCAAAATTCGAGTTTGCTCCTTTTCTCGATTCTCAAAAAAATTTAAATTTATGTGTGAATATCATTTCAAACCTCCAATAGTAAGAAAAAACAAAAAATCATAAGAATAAAGCTGTCAAGTTTCTATAGAAGTCATTGAGAATTGTCTCAAAAACTTTATTCACCAGTTTATTCCATTAACATTTGAGATCTTCAGCCTCTTTGAACATTGAACATAATTCATAATTGAATTTTTCTATTTTCCCCAAAATAAATTTGACAACTACAATTCCTTACTTTACAGAACAACTCTTACAGCCCATTCATACTGGTGACAACCTGAAATATATTTTATTAAAGGAACCATACCAGGCACGATTGTAAATATCCTTTATCACACAAGTAATTATGATGTGTAGCAAAGAAATATGACATTGTTACAGAGCTGTAAACATGCACACTAATACAAAATGTGTTTGCTAAAGAGTATCAGTGTCTACTTATTTAGCAAATTTAGCAAAATGCAACAATTCTATCTCTTTCCTAATTTTTGGAGTCCTACCCTTAAACATCAATATTCTGATTAATATCTATATTTGGAATAGATGTATTTATTTATGTTTTTGCATAAGAAAACAAAACTTTAGGAATAGTCTTTTAGATATGTTTTCACTGGGAAAATGGTGTATTTAGAAAATGATTGCTAGAGTGTAGTGGGGAAAAATAACTTATTTTGGAATAAAATATGTTTGTTCATGCACCAGTAGCTTTTCATGCTGGTAAAACCATTTAAGCCTTTTTAAGCCAAAATATGTTGTTACAGGTATGGCATATAAACTAATTAGTATGCTTGAGAACAGGGCTTTTCTGGATGGGGTTTTTGTGTAAGGTAGGGCTTCATGTTTTAAGGCTGAAAAAATTTATGAGTATTAAAAACCAAACATACCCTGATTTTGAGGTTCTCCAGGTCCTACCAAAATATAATTCATAACACAATTCACTGATTTTATATTTTACCAACTTTTACACCATTTTGTCTGGTCCCTGAAAAACACACAATGGGGGTTCTACTGTAGTATTTCTTTGCTATTACCATAGCTTTAGTCTAGTTTAGTTAACATAAAATACAAGGTACTGCCCTTTTAATACATAGAAAAGCTAATATAATTAGCCTGCATTTATATTACTTAATCTTAAGGAAACATAGATATAGATCTGATACTCATCTCTAAGATTCTGGATCTATATTGTCTACACAATCTCAGTTTCTATTTTTATGCCAAGTTTTCACAGTTTGAAACTGAGAATAAAATCTTACCTTATTAATTCTTGGCTACTATTGGCAAGATTCTATACTTTGGATTCACAGCGCTATGTTATTACCGCTAGTTATAACTGTGTGCAATGAAGCGGGAGGCCAATACTAAATTGAGTTTGGAAAGTGACAGGAAGGTGAAGATCTGTTTTAAATGAAAGAATAATATTTGATTTTATTCTCTGATACAATACTGCAAGGATTAATCATATATAAGCAGTTAGAAAATCCAATACCGCACTATTAATATAAATTATACTCTTGACTAATGAAACAAAATTCTCCATTAAAGATTTGCTTGCTACATAATGGAGATGAATGTTGAGAATGCTATCCTTTGAAGGGGTTGGGGCAGACAATGATTTACATCAAATAGCTTAAAATCAAATGGGACAAAAGAAACATGAAAGAAACCTGAGATACTGTATATAGGCCAGCCTGTTTTGACAAATATCTGCAAATTGTTTGTAATTCTTATGTTTGTTTACCATATTATTAAGGGAACTGCAAGACATTTATGGGGCATATTTATCAAGGGTCGAATTTAGAGTTTATGGGGGGAAAAAATTCGAAAAAAAAACATTACAAAACTAAATTTATTAAACAATTCAATTTTCTGGTGAATAAAATAGACAGACAATTCAAATTTGAATAGGAATTTGATTTGAGTTTGTTCACCAAAAAAAAATCTAAAAAACAATGTTTTTTTTTTTCAAATGTTCACCAAACTACTCCAAATTGATTGTAGAAGGTCCGCCATAGGCTAAAATGCCAATTCTGCAGGTTTTAGATGGTGAATAGTCACATTCGAATTTGAATTCGAAGGGACAATAGATGATTCATTTCACAATTCTAATTTCAATTTTTTTTTTAACTCTAATCGAATTTGGACTATTCTCTAGTCGAATAACACTAAAATATACTCAAAACTTGAATTTAAAAATTTGAATTTTCAATTCTTCCCTTGATAAATCTGCCTCTAACTGTGAAATACTACTGAGATAGTGTGTTCCATTTCCAGTATACTTAAGTGACATTTCTAAACTAATTATATTTACATGTATAACCCACATTCATAAAAGTGGCAGTTAATCAAAACTAACAGTATATCAATATTTTTTTAATTCAATTGCTTCAGATCAATGCCTACAAGTACCAAACTTTCTCCAATATAAGTTGGGAAAATGTGACTTCAGTGAAAAAATATATTGCAAAAGTGTGTGTGTTTGTAGATGTTTGGTTGAAATGTATTACAAGTAAATATTTGATAGCAGCCTTTGCAAAGGTAGTTATTACTAATGTGAGTAATACTGCTGTAAGACAAAGTTTGCATACTTTTTTTGCTGAATATTTTCTTAGCTTCAGTGTGTGAACAAGAACATGTCAAAATAGTCAGTTTCTGATGTTCTGGTGATGGAAAGATAAAGGAGAAGACTATGATAGGTCTTCTTAAAGATGTCATATACTCACATGCATGTTGCCAGTCCCAGACTTCTCATTAAACTAGCTCTGGTAACTTTCTAAAATGAAATAAAAACTTTCTTATTCAGTTTTAAAGCACTAAAAAAATGAACAGAATTGGGATATCTAGAATTTTGCAAGTATATTAAAAGGGTAGTAAACCCTGATGCACAGCAGTGCTCAACCAAAATTAACTTTTTATTTTTTTTATTGCTGGACTACAAATACTAGAATAATGTAACATTTTTGCATGTTGGGATCTGTAGCCCTGCAACATCAGGGTTGTATTATTAAAAAAATATTGCCAAAATTAAATCTGTGTAAACCTGGTCCATGTTCCCAGAAGCTTTAAGAACATTTTCCAAGCACTAAACAAATTTCTCATTGGTCCGTTCTTTTGCATTTATAATGAAGTTGTTGATCAGTGGAATTCTCAATGTTGAATTATCCTGTTATCTATAATTACATTTTTTGCCAACTTCTATAGAAAACTAAGGGGTGCTGTGGGACGGTGTTACTGTTGGGCTTGTTACTCTTTCCACAAAATGTACCCCTCACCAAACATAAAACTATTATCTAATCAATGTTAATTTTCAAGCAAAAACTATTCATCAGAAATCACTTATCATAATTATTTGATACCATACCTTCATTTATGGGAGGTATATTTAGCACATAGATAGCTAAACATCCTATAGAACCACCATAGTTTTAGAACAGAGTGCAACGCAATGTAAAAAAGTACCACTGTAGAATAAAGTGAGCAATGCACAGATTGTCTGGAGTCCCTGAAACCATCACTTTACTATGGAACAAAGTGTTAGTATCTAGAAAAAGATAGATTGTCAGTGAACGGTTTGCCTTATTTTATTTTTAAAGGCAAACCATGCACTGGCAATCTTTCTTCTTTTTGTGTACAAATATTGGCTTTTCATAGTTTGTAGCAGCTGGTCAACTCCAGAATGTGGGTTAGACAGAGCGCTGGCAAAAGGGTTTTTCTAGCAGCTGGTCAATGCCACAGCATGGGTATGCTTTCCTGGCTCTTTAAATGACTGATAATTTGAACTTCAAAAAAACAGAAGGAAATAACTGGAGAAACAAAATACATACAATATACTGGTATTTATCTTATCTATCCATAAAGAAACGAAAGATGTGTTTATTATATATTGCCCTTTTGATCATGGTACCTGTGAATTCTGTATGAGCTTTCACAATTTGCACACAGAGCAATAGCCATGGCCGTATTCATAGATAGGCACCCAAGGTTCTGTGCCTAGGATCGCAGCTTTTTGGTGGTGGCCCTTGTGGTGCCTATATGATTGATTAACTTAATTTGAACTGGGGGGGGTGAGGGGCATAGGGTCACTGCACAGATAACAGGAATTGACTTACTGAAAGTGACGTCATGTGCAGATTATGTTATTTGTATTGACATCACTTCTGTAAGTTGGGGGGGGGCGCTGTTAGGTCCAGTGATTAGGCTGGCACCAAACCTAAATAAATCACTGGCAATATCAATGTCCAAAAGTAGTGCTTATTGTGCAAAATAAAATCAAACAAGTTCCTAAAGTTCAACAGTTTTATCACTTTATATTTATTGAGATACTGTATAGCGAGAGAGTGTGTGTGATCATAGGAACAATCATTTAAAAACATCTAAAAGCAAATAATAGCATGACTTCATAGCATATTTGACATCTCTAAATTGCGATAAAAACATGCAATTTACAGAAAAAACAATTACCCACAAAGCTTATATCCAATACCAACCCTGGCATAAAGAATCTTAAAATAAGAAGAATTGCAGGGAAATGAAACATGAATACAACATAAACCACAGAAAAGCAGAGAAGATGATTCACAGAGCTTGAAGTCGAAAAGAACAAAAAATCAGCAGCCTGCTATCAACATACATTTCAGCTGATATGCAAATGTTATGTTATATCCTTAATATAAAAGCAAGAAACATAGCAGTGTTTCTGTTCTTTTTCAGAGGTTATTCGTTGTCTCCCACCTTTCCCTGCTGATGTTGTCTAAATATATTACTATTAACTATTTTTAGGTGGTTAAGGTAAAAAAAAAAGTGTTTTTAAAAAAAAGTTTTAAAATGGAGAGCAAAAAAGTGGGGAATTCCATTCTTTTTATTAATAGTAAACATTTTTATTATTTTCTGTTAACAGGGGAGGGGTGTATCTGGGTAATTTAAGCAGATGTACATCCAACCAGGGGTTTCATATATTACCAAATTTGTCAGGGCAACCCCGAGCCTCATATGTTAGTTTTATTAATGGGAGTATCCTATTTACATAATCTACCCATTCACCTTTTCTAGGGGGGCAGGGGCCATCCACCTCATAATTGTTATTTTCTTGGCATAGTAGAGGAGTGATCTCACCAATATCCTTGTCCTGTTTGTAGGTAAGATGTAATTTATTAAGCCCAGTAAACATATTTCAGGGTAGAGGATAGAAGTGAGATCTAATGTATCCACTATATATTTAGTTACCTCTTTCCAACATTGATGGGTAATGGGGCATGTCCAAACCATGTGCCATTATGACCCGTCTTGTTCCCCGCATATTTTACATATTTGGGAGTGAAGTTTTCCCATGCAGTAGAGTGTACTGGGGATGAGATAGGTTTTCAGTATAAATTTATGCTGAATCAGTTTGTTTGTTTGTTTGTTAATAAATCAGAAATTTAGAAAGATTCTCTGTGACCTCTTCCCATTTCTCAAGTTTGGCATATCCCCTTTCCATGTTGTTAAGGCTGTGGAGAATGGACTTGGGCCAGTCGACATTATAAAGGAATATAAGGTTGATACCATTTTGGAGGTATCCTCCTTCCTGAGCTGTGTCAGAATCTGAGGTTTTCCATGTATGGAGCTTTCATACAAGGTCAAAACTGTGGATAGTCTCCTGCACTCCTAAAAATACAATTTTTCAGGGCCTCTAAGCATCCCACCAACCTGGCCTGCAGTATTACATTCAGATTTTCTAGTTCTTGTATTAACCACCAGTTGAAGTAAGTCAGATGGGCTGCTAGATAGTATGCATAAAGGTCTGGAAACCCCAGCCTTCCTTTGTCATATGGAGCCATTAGAGTGTTTGATGCGACTCTTGGCATTTTCTTATTCCTTAGGAAGGGTCTATTTAATGATCGGGTAGTATCTGTTACCCCTTTGACAATGACTATTGGTGAGTTGTATTTATAAGTACTTCGGTAGAAAAATCTTCTTAACTATATTTATTCTACCCCACAGGGTGAGTGGTAGTGCATTCCAAGCTGTCATTGCCGTCGTAAGTTGCGTGGTTATGGGGGTGATGTTGAGGGGTATGAACTGATTGGGGTCAGCATGGATATTTATCCCAAGGTATTTAAAGGTCATGACCCATTGTAATGTTGAGTCAGTTGCTAGGCTTGGGTCAAGGTCTAGGTCCAGGGGGAAAATGACCAATGTAGACTAGTTGATATGGAGGCCAGCATACACAGTAAGGGGCATATTTTTCAAGGGTCAAATTTCGAATTTGAAAAATTTCGAAATTCAAATTCAAAAAGACCAACTGAAATTAAGTTGAAGGGTTTTTTTAGCCGAATAGGTCCCGTTTAGATCAAATAGGTCCGTATTTGGCTTATTCGAATCATACAAATCGCATTCGATTGAATTTGAATCAAAGTTTTTCCCAAAAAAACTCTTTGATTTTTCAAAGTTGACTTCAGTTAGGTTCTGTGAGGTCCCCCATAGGCTAAAACAGCAATTCACAGGTTTTAGATGGCAAATGGTCGAAGTCGAATTTTTAAAGAGACAGTACATGATAAATTTTGATATTCAAATCTTCGAATTTTCTAATTTTTTTCAACTTTGAATCAAATTTGGACTATTCCCTAGTCAGAGTACACAAAAAGAGCTCGAAATTGTAATTTTTTTAATTCAAAAATTCATCTTCCCCTAAATGTGGAGAAACATACTCAAAACCCTGGTTAGTGAGAGGCCTGGATCAGCCATACATAAAAGGACATCGTCTTCTATGGACCCATATATGATACTGGTTATCTGAGATGATATCCTGACCTGTGTGGCCAGTGGGTCAATAGCCAGTGCAAAAAGGAAGGGTGACAGGGGGCATCCCAGTCTGGTCCCCTTACCCAGTGGGAAATTTGCTGTGATAAAGTCATTAACCTGGACCTGAGCAGTGGGGTTTTTATACAGTAATTTTATCCACTTAATGTATCTTGCCCCAAACCCATACAGTTCAAGAAACCCCCACAGATAGGGCCATTCAACCGAATCTAAGGCTTTTTCTGAGTCTAAAGAGACCACTATCATGGATCCAGTATTATCGTGTGGTACTTGCATGCTATAATATAGCCTTCTCAGATTAATATCTGTGGAACAGCTGGGCATAAAACCTGTCTGGTCAGGGTTTATTAATTGGGTGATAACCAGTTTAAGTTTAAGTCTAATTGACAGTACTCTGGCCAAAATTTTTGCATCCACATTAAGCAGCGATATCGGGCGATAGAACCCACATACTTCTGCATTTTTCCCTTCTTTATGAATCAAGACAATCAAAGCATGATTTAAAAAAGGGGGGAGAGAGGAGAGTCTTGATTCTATGCCTGCATCAGAATGTCACAAAGTATGCCGATACTTTTTTCCTCAATGCCCTATACCATTCCACTGGTAACCCGTCAGGTCCAGGGGATTTGGAGGGTGGCATTGAGTCCATTGCCACCTGGATTTCTGTGGATGTTATTGGACTATCTAGGAGAGTGGTGTATGATGGGTGAAGTCTTGGGAGAGGTGTAGTATTATCTAAATTGTTCAGCTATCTGCATGGGATCTGTAAAAATGAGGCCATCATTCATCTTGACCCTATGTATGATCATCTTGGGAGACAAGATTTTAGCAAGAAAAGCTAGGAGCTTACCAGATTTCTCTCCCTGTTCAAAACCTCATTGAGAGGCATACAATAGCTTTTTTTGGAGTTATATTTCAATGTCATTTGGGCTTGCATTAGGTGGATATGCACACTCTCAGATGGGGTAGCTACATAGACAGCCTCCGTCTGTTCTACAGACTCTATAGCTTGTTGCACATGTAATTTAGAATTGGCTCTGGTTTGCGGTTGTGGTTTGTATGATGTCCCCCCTAGCCACTGCCTTAAAGACATCCCACAAAATTGTTGGAGGAGAGGTGCCATCATTCTCCTCCCAGTAACTTTCCGCAGAGGATTGGACTTTCTCCAGTACATCATTTTGCGATAGCCATAAGGAATTTAGTCTCCACCTTTTAGAACCGAGAGGTATATATGGCTGTAATTTGATTAGTAGGGGGGGGTGATATATAATATCCACTAGTTTGGTTGCCGGGTCCTGGAAGACCAGGGCTAGGTCTATTCATGATAATGCCCTATGGGTTGCTGAGAGGCAGGAGTAGGTTAAAGTGTTGGGATTTCAGGCCCTCCATGCATCACAAAGGTCTACATTTTCTGCCCATTTTTTTCTTAGTCGGTTTTGGATCACTAGAGGCTATCTTGTCCAGTGATGGAATTAGACCACTATTAAAGTCAGCCACCCAACACTGGGGAGAGGTGGTAATGTGAGCAGTTTTTGCAAAATTTAGGCCAGAAGCTCTATGTTAAAAGGCGGCGGTACATATACATTAACAAGTATAAATTCCAACATCCAAACTGTACAGTGTAAAATGATATATCGCCCGTAGTGATCCGTGTAACAGACAGGTGGTGTCAAGGTGGAGAAACCATCCCTGAACAGAGGCGGGGGCCTTCAACACCACCTGTCTACTACATACAATGCTGTTGTAACATCTGTACCCAGGTGGTTCCAGAACACTTCATACATCCATTTATGCAACTCTCACAAGTAACAACTCTTTCTAGGAGTTGCATGACACATTGGTAATCCTATCACAATAACTACACAGAATCAACACCTCTGTGAATTTTCAGTCAGTTGAACTGAAGAAGCTGCTCGGATGAGTAGTGAAACGTCTTCATTGATTATTCAGCAAGTCCACTTGTTTTTAGATTTACCTATACTAGATATACCATGACCTGGATGAATGAAAATCTTCATAGTCAACCTTTTAGATAAGTCTAAAATACAGACAAACCATAAACGTATGTATAACGTCTTACCCTAACTTATCTAGTTTCAGTGTCCAGATCAGAGTTTCCACTTCAGGTTTCTTGGAGTTTTTGAAGTCCAATGCTACCTCCCGGGAACTTACTATCTGATTAGTCCAGATGTGGGATGAGACACCACCCAGTCATTTGTGTCTTGACTTGGCCCCGGAGATGTTTTCTTAGCGCAGCTTGATCAGGTCAGATCAGTTATTGCCGCGCCAGCCAGTCCATTGCCACCTGGGGTGTGTCAAAAAATTGTGTGGTGCCACCATCTAACAGACGGAGTTTTGCTGGGAAGACCGTTGAGTAATCGATGCCTTTTTCTCTGAGCTTCTTCCGGACTTCAGCAAATTTTGCTCTTTGTTTGCTCTATTGTATAGTCCTTAAAGAACATTAGTTTGGAATTCTCTATAGTTACATCATCCTTGAGCCTCATCTGCTGCATCGCTATCCCTGTAGTTAAGGATTTTGGCAATCATGGTTTGCAGAGGGGCTCCTGGGGGTGGTTTACTCCCTGGAATTCTGTGCGCCCTTTCTATTATAAATAACGTCGATAGATGGCCCGCACCAATATGCTGTTTGATGAGCATTTCTAGGAAGAGCTCTGGGTTGTTACCTTCCTGGCCCTCCAATATTCAAATGATATGAATGTTGTTGTGGCTTTGCCGGCCCTCCAGGTCATCGCTACTGGCTTGCAGCTGGCGTTGGAGGTCACTAATAGATTGAGGAACATCTCTGGTAGTGTCCTCTATCTCAGAGATCCGTCTCTCTGCTTCAGTAGTCTGCTCCCATAGCTTTTGATAATCTTGGCATAGAAGTGCCAGGTCAATTTTCACCTCCTCAATCCTCCTCAATCCTTGTGCTTTTCTGGTTTCTCGGAATGCCTGGAGAACTTGCTGCTAGGGATGGGCGAATTTTTTTGCCTTGTTTCGCCGCGGAATTGACGCCCATAGACTTGTATGGCGTTTTGCAGGGAAAAAAATCGCAAGTGCGACAAAATTTTTTTGACGCCATAGACTTTAACGGGCATCTGCGTTATTTTGCCAGTGGCTAATTTTTGGCGAAATGAAACGGGTCAAATTCGCCCATCCCTACTTGCTGCAGGGTGGGCTCAGGATCAGCTTGTTCCTTCTCTTGCCCGCCTGAGGGAGCTTGTGAAGCTGATAAGTCTGACCTTTCGGTGCGCTCGACATCTTGATTTTTTTTTAATTAATAGATGGTTGATGATTTAAGATAACTTTAGAGGGCCTTAGGAAGGCTTGGGGACACAACATGGTTTTGTTTAAGCTTTTTTAAAAGGAGAACTAAACCCTAAAAAAGGATGTGGCTAAAATTGCTATATTTTCTAAACTGAATTTATTGCACCAGCCTAACGTTTCAGCTCTTAATAGCAGCAATGATTCAGGACTTGTCACAGGAGGGTCACCATCTTGAAAAGTGTCTGCAACACTCACATGCTCAGTGGGCTCTGAGCAGCTGTTGAGAAGCTAAGCTTAGGGGTCTTCGCAAATTATCAAGCAGAAAATGAGTTTGGTTTGTAATATAAACTGATGCTACAGGGCTGATTATTAAGTTCTGATGCTAATTGTACTGGTTTCTGTGCTGCCATGTAGTAAATATCTGTATTAATTACTAATCAGCCCTATATTGTGACATTTATATTCTATATTTACTATATGTTGTGAGTCTGCACCTAAGCTCAGTAACTGGCAGCAGCACAAAGCATGTGCAGTGAATCAACAGACAAAAAGCTAGGGAGCTACTGTGGCATCTGTGGAGGAACAGAACTTCACTGTTAAAGGACTGTGGTTGCCTTGGGCTGGTACAGAAGCCCAAAAAATACAATGTACAACATTTCTACCCTACTTCTTTAGTTAAGCTTAAGTTCTTCTTTAAAGGAGAAGGAAAGCTACAAAGGCATTCTATTGCCAATAGATTAGCAGCAATAGTGCAAGCTAGAATGCTATATTTATTCTGTAGAATGCTTTACCGTACCTGATTAAAAAGCTTTAGAAGCTCTCTCTGTTTGTTTAGGATAGCAGCTGTCATATTAGCTTGGTGTGACATCAGGTCCTGCTTGAGTCTCTCCCTGCTCACTCATAGGTCTGGGTTCAGATTACAGCAGAGAAGGGGGGGAAGAGGAGCAGACTGAGCATGCTCACGCCTGGGGCAAGAAGGTTTAAGCTGAAGGCAGGAAGTCTGATACAGAAGCCCATGTGTACACTATAGAAGGAAAGAATGCAGTGTTTCTTTTGACACAGGACTCAGAGCAGCACTACTTTGAGGGTTTATTTGGTATATTTAGGTGGACCTTTCTGATAAGGCTTACTTATTTTTTCCTTCTTCTTTAAATAAAGGTTAATCTGATTATTGTTAATTATCAGATTCAAATTAAATTAATTAAATCAAATTAAAATCTACATTTTCATTTCAAAATAACTACTTCTCCAAAAGGGGCATACCATGGAAAGAAATAAGATGATACCCCAGTGCATGTTGCTGAAAGAGAAGTTTCAGAATGAGTTTAAGAATAGTGCACAAATTACTGAAATTCCTTTGCATTATCATGACAAATATTATGCTAACAATCTGGTACCTTTGTGATATGTTGTCAGACTGCTTTTTTGTAGGTTGTAAAACTGTTGTTTTAACTATGGTAATTAGATTATGAAAATAAGGTTAAATCTTAAGCCTCTTAACACTGAATAAATACAGCAAAAGTGGCATTTTCATTTGCTTAACAAATTTAGATATTCTATTTACATAATACCAAAATATAAAAACGGAAATATTCTTGTTTATACTAACCATAAACAAATATAAAAATGTATTTCCCCTTGAACCGAGAAATTATTAATTCTTGTGGCCTGAAGCATTAAAATAGAGCCCAACAAAGGAATACCTAGAACACATTATAGCGTCTAGTGTAACAGGGCAACCCTTTTGAAATAAAAAAATAACAAAAGTGATATAAAGGTGATACCTTTATTGGCTAACTAATATAATCATAGCAAGCTTTCAGAACATTTTAGTTCCTTTTTCAAGCTGATAACACTGAAGCTGTGGTGTTCTCTGGTATACAGTATATACAACATTCAGCTCATAGGTCAAATGACCAACGAAAAGGAATATCAATCTATGTGTAAGGGATCTGCAAGCGATAAGCAGATAAGGTACAAGATAATGTGGGTCAAAGAGGCTGAGTATAAATTAGGGCTGAATTATTGGAGTGTAGAAACAAAGGAATTTTATATGATCTCTTAGTCCATATCCAGATATGTTGGTATTTCTGACCTGGCGCAGTACTTTCTTAGTTAGAAAGGTGCAGTCCTTTCATAATTAGCCATAAATCCAAGGCCAAGGTTTAGTCCATTCTTCAGAGAATTTAAAGTTTCCATTAATTTGTATTCTGGCTTTTTGAGGAAGTGACCAGTTTGAGTCACAAAACGGGTCAAGCCATGCTCCCCCTGCCTGCAACATCCTTGTGTTTATACCTTGTTTTTACTTGAACGTCTTGAATAAAATTGAAGTTTTATACACCCTTGTTCCATGGATCCAGTCACTATGGTTGGCTGTTAGTGTGCATTGAAAGTTTCAGCTAGTAATACCATGTGATCAGAGTGGATTGGCCGCCAGTTTTTCACATGAGGATCCTTGCTCCCTTTCTCTCCGTTTGTTTTCTTCTGCGTATTTTCATTCATTAATTTGTATTCCCACACTTTTCTTTCATTATCTGTTTTAAAATTGCCCTCAAGAACCAAAATTCTTAAATCCTTTATGGAGTGATGAGGTCTATTGAAATGATTTCCTGTTGGAGTGTCCAGTTTTTTATTGGTTATAGTGAATCGATGGTGTGTAGCTTCTAGTGTACAAAGGCTGAAAGTCACTGGAGGTTATGATTTTGAATTTACAATATGTTGGTACTTAAGTACTAGCTCTTTACCTGTTAAAATAGTTCACATAGTTTATTAGTCACAGTATTTGAAGGGGGAATAAAAAAATTCCTTGCTGTTTCTGAAATAAACAAATTATTCTCCATTATTATCCTTGCAGCAATCTGTCTCCTTTCATGCAGCTTTGGGTCAGAGTTGGTTATTTTGAAAGACCACGCTCATACATTTTCTAGGCAAAGAAAAAACACATAAAAGTATTTGACCCAACTGCTAATCAAAATCTGACTCTGACACCTGCATTTGAAGAGACAGATGCTGACAGGGCAGATACAGAAGACTGACCATACAGAATGTCTAATTGATTATATTCAGAAAGCTCCATATTTCCACAAGATGAAGCACATTAAAAATGTTAATTTTGCAATAGTTCAAAGACAATACTTTAATTAAAGAACTCCAACAGAATAACAGTTGCCAGTAGACTGCATTGGTGCGACAAACAAGTGCCCGAGTGACTTTAGGTGCAAGTACCTATAATGAATGGCAACAATTCGTGCAACTACTGTGGCAAAAGATGCCAGATGCAACTGCACCGACTGATTGAGCATCGACGTATTTGGTTTATGATAAAAATTAAAAACATCCTTTTTTTTGTTTATGGAAAAAGGGGGCTTTTGTTGTCCAATGAAACTACAGGAACTTCCTCATAGGCTTTACTATAACTGATATAGAAACACTTATGTAACACTGAAGAGCTCTTATAAGAGCAGAAATGGTCTGTAGCTTTGCAGACTTGGCTCTATTTAAAAAATGTAAAGAAAAAAATGAAAAACCTTGAAGCAAAATATGACATTTTTGCCAGGAGTGATACCAAACACTAACCAACCAGCTGAATCCAATGTGTATTTCTGAAAAAATATTACCTTACACCATAAACAGGTAAAAAGGAACTCTATTGTAGAGGTAAATCAATTTGTGACATGGACTGAAGATTGAAATATAGCATATATCTCCTTCACTGTGCACTCTTTTACAATATATTCATTCAGGATTCACTATCATCATTACATAGATCAGTAAAGCTATGATATCATTTTTTTTTGTAAATAGCAAAATGAAATGGAATGAGTATTATAACACAAGTAGATTGCTTAAAGAACAGCTATCTAGCAAGAGAAATGAGAATGATTTGCATTAAATGTTTCCAATTCAAATTCGCTATTGACCTTTGACTTAATATTTATTACAGTACTTTACAGACAAGGATGAATTATTTCTAAGACTAAAATACATTTTAGTTAATCAGTAGGATAAAGCATATGTGTGTAGAGTTTACTAGATTGCCACACACATGACATCTATGCCCATTTTGATTATCATGTGTAAATTGAGGAGGAATGCTATCATTATATTTTTACTCAAGCTATTTATAACCATGCCAGTCTATACACTGCAATGTCACTTTGTTTTACAACAATTTTGTTGTAAGCTTATAATGTGCAAACTCCTGTTTCATTTTTATTTCTGTACATGTGTATTTGTATATTTGTTACCTTCAACTACAAATATCTAAGAGCTGTTGCTTTCTTTACATAGTCAGTTAACCTTGGATTTCACATGCAAGTGTGGCCATTTTTGTGGCCATTATTAATAATGTTTTTACTGCATGTTTTATGAATCTGCAAACTGAAAAATGGGTATGAGGGACTCCTAGAAACAATGCAAACGTTTGCATCAATTTCATTAAAAAAAAGAAAAAATAACAAATTGGTTAATCTTTAGGTTTCTTTCCCAAGCTTGCATATCCAATCCAGTGGCTCAAGATAGATCATAAATTTTAAATGCATGCAAGTTCAGTGTAAATCAAAGTATGCAATGAGTGCATTATCCATCCTTTTGGATCCTATTTCTGTTGGACTGGAATAAAGTAAGTTCCAATTTATAAAAATTGACTTGGCTCATAGACAAACAGCTGACAAAGCTGTTTGTTCATAGTTATGTAGGGAACTACAACTGTAACGATGAGTTTCTGTACCCACTCTCATATCCTAGTTAAGGTTCAGGGCAATACTGTTGCTTGCACTTCACTAACCCAACTAACCCTATGTGCAGCACTGGCCATAGGTTGACAATGCACAGTGGAAATTCTATAGAGGCAGGATTGTTACCATAACCATTACATAAATAAGAATCCTGCTTCACAACATGTAAATATAATGCATATAGGAAATGACTGAAACATACAATAATTATCATTAACAGAAGCTGAGACATTGTAACCAATCAAAAAGGAGAAAAAAAAATACATGTCACTAGTTTACAGTAGGAAACTGGGTTAGACTTTTGAAAAGGAAGTGCTATTTTTCATATAGGTTGAATGAAAAAAAAATACAGAACTGACGTATCTGCCTATACATGAGTTTAGGCACACATCTCAAGGCAGTATCATCATTAGTTATCTTATTATATGCTTTCAGGTCACTAAAGGGTCTGACATTGCATATGATAACATACTTTGCATATTCTAAGAAGATAGGAATCTTAAGTAGAGATGGAATCTTAAGTAAAGATAGAAAGTAATAGGTGAAGAGAGGTCAGCAGAGAAATAGGGGCAGATTCCATAAAGGGCAAAGTGACTAACGCTAGCAAAAATTCACCAGTGTGACGTAATTTCAGAACTTCGCTGATTCCCTAACGGGCTCAAGCGTCACTTGACTAGTGAAGGAGATAGCATTGCTTCGCTCTCTAACTCCAGGCGAATTTTCGCTCTGGAGAACGGACGTAACTCTGCAAATTCACTAAGATGCGGATAGCCTGCAAAGGTTTGTAAAAACATTTTTTTGGGTAAACGAGTTCCCCCCTTCATTTTCTAACATATGGAACATAAACTATACACTGAGCTCATGTGTAGGGCATTGTAACAACTCTATTGTATTTATTAATGTTACCTGGACTTGTGTAATGTAATGTATTTGCTGCCACATATACATCCATGTAACTTTATAATTTTCCGCCGTATGCAAATTAGGCAACGCTAGCGCATATTCGCTTCCTGGATGTAACCGAATTTACGCCTGGCGAAGTGTTGAGATGGCTGGGAAGCCGTCGCTGGCGAATTTTCGTCGGTTAGGGAATTTGCCCCATGGTATTTAAAGCACCCAGTTTCACTGAGGGGTGCCAAATATTAGTCAATCCCCAGTAAAATAGATTTCTAACTTTTCCCTTTTGCCAGTGGAAAAACTGTAAGTGGTGCATCGGCATCTCCTGTCCTTTAGATCTTAATTGCTTTAGTGATGGCAATTTTGCAAGGCCAGCACATTACTTAGAGAGTTTTTCCTCAGGCTGGTGCAGTTCTCTCCTAACAGGAGCAAAGATGTGAGGAAAAAAATATAGTGATTTATTTCACTGGGGATGCCTAAAATATTGACACTCAAATAAAATGGGGTTTACATGTCCTTTAAGGAATACAGAATAATATATGCTTAAATTAGGAAAATAAATCAATACAGAAGAAAATTTTGGTAGTATAACAGAAAAATAGAAGAATAAATGGTTTGATATAGATATAACTACACAGCATACAGTTATTTTGCCACTGTGGCAAAGGGGGTGAAAATGCACAGGAAAAAGAAACATATTCAAAATGCAACAGATCTGCAAATTCATGGCATAGGTTGAGAGAACATGAAATACATGGAACTAGAGTTAAGATCAAGCACCAAAGAATCAAAAAACCTGGGTCCTTGGTGGGTTTTGGATAATTCTACTACTAGGATTAAATAAGCATTACTTGGGCTCATTATCAGCTGGAGTTAATCACATATAAGAGGATAAAGAAAGGGAATGGAATAAATGGCAAGCTTTGGAGTTAGACAAATTAGCTCAGAGGCTAAATGGAAGAAGGATTAATGCTAAGGTCTTGGGTATGAATCCCCGCAACTCATGAGACATATTGAATACATTTTTCATTTTGACATAGGCCCCTTAGTAAGCAAAACAGTAATAATGGCTATTAGTTAATAGATAGCTAAAGGTCAACAAGCATCCACCTGCTTTTTTATTTTCTATTACATCCAACTATTTTTTGCAGAAAAGCACCTTTTTTGGACAATAGGCAGTTGTATCCAATAAATATCATTTACACTACTGAAGTATAATTCCATTTCCATTTGATTGTACAAACGGCCCCTGAACAGTATATAGGGCACAAAACAAAGTAGGCACACTAGTCACTACACATTACTCATAACCCTCAAACTATTTATACACACACATATGTGCCATAGCATTGGTTCATTTATGCATGTTCATATCTTTCAGATACATAACAAATGAGGACATATACTCCTATATCTAAACTAAACTGGGCACACATAAGTCAGTTTCCATATTTTCCAATTATTTGGTAGGTCAGGCAGCTGAAATGATTAATCTGGCCATAATCCATTAGTATTCAGAGAGGAGGGCTCTTACTGTTGCGTAGTGATAAACCACCAATTCTGACAGGATCATATGGTCGTCAATCCGAATGGTCATTGCTGAAGCAATACATGGAACACTGGAAAGCCAATTAATTTACAATTCATGTTTTTGTTGATGTTTTAAGTAAAATAATCAGGACAATCTTATGTTAGCCTGTTTGTGAGTTCAATGTAAAATATTGATAGTACATACTTGACTGCGGCTACTCAGTAAAATATAAAATTTCTAGAAAAAAAGAGCCAGCGCCATAGGCACAGGACCAACAAATATAGGGCAATATTGTTTCAAACAACACCACTTTGTGCTTAGGAGTAAGGCTTAGCTATATCACCGCTAAATGTGAACCCTTGTAGTTTTCTCCACCACCTTGGTTATAAAGACTAAAGAAAGGTTTTCAAACTCTCCTTATCAGGTTTCAAGGTGGATACTCACAAACATAAACGTGTATCTTTATATAGAGACTTTCCAGCGTCTATTTCACTTCCTTCTTATGCAACTGTTAAAAGATATGCAGCAGCAAAATAGTGTAAAACCTTTTTATTTTAAAAGAATAATTAAAAAATGCACTCACATGGCATCTCATATAAAATGCATAATACTGCACCGTCCTGGTAAGGAACCATCCCCTTATGGAGTCCGCAAGTCTCTGGCATCTATTGTATGTCAAGATGCCAGAGACTTGCGGACAAAGCTGGCTTGTATTCATATAAGAAATTAAAGAGTAGGGATGGGCAAATTTGACCTGTTTCGTTTCGCCCAAAATTCGCTGCCGGCGAAATGTTGCCGACGCCCATTAAAATCTATGGGTGTCAAAAGAAAATTTTTTTTGTTGCATACAAGTCTATGGGCGTCATTTCTGCAGCGAAACAAGGTGAAAAAAAAAAATTCGCCCATCCCTATTAAAGAGAATGCTTAAATGTTGCTTATTCAAAAAAAGACAAGATTTTCAATGAATCCTATACTCAGTAATAACTAGCGATTAAACTATATTTTGAATAATTAAGGGGTATTATGTCACTAATGAAATAATGGGTTTCTATATCTTGGCATTATCTAATGAATAAGTATTTAACCTCAGTTTTTTTAGTTAATATAGTGATGAAGCATTTATGGACCCAGAGGGACTCACATATTATCAGGCTCATGATTTTTCACCACATCTACTAGAACTAGACCTTATAACCTCTGGGTAAAAATTATTAGGTGCAGCTATTTTGAACATTTGAATCCTTGCATGGTGTATCAAATTTACAAGGGGGATTACAACAAAATAGATACTCTGGGAATCCAAAATAAGATTCAGGTTTAAAAATATATGTTGAGTCATGTGAAGTTTACCAAAATGTAGGCTACTTATCAGGGCGCCCCTAGGCCTGCTGCCATTCATCGCCCCAGTCTTCTCCCCTTCCTTTGTGCACATGCACAAATTTTCAGCATTGGGTTTAGAGTACTGGGGATTGGTGCACAGTAAATTTTTAAAAGCTATTGTATCTCATGTGAATCCCCAGTTATTCCTAACCAATGTAGGTGTGGTTGGGCGTCATATCGCCCTAGGCCCAGTTGGCCTTTCCACAAATCCGGGCCTGTTACTTATTCCAATAATGAAGCAGTACTTACAAGCACTTGAAGTTGATAGCTTTTGTGTGTGAACTAGTCAGTAGCAGTGGCTGCTCAAACTGTGCCAGAACTAGGGGTAGGCACAAGAGGTGACTGTCCAGACTAGAGTGGCATGGGCTAGGGGCACAACTTATATGGAGGGTAGTGAATTTTTTATATAAAGTGATGTGATTGAGTGAGTGACTGTAAGGGGAGGAAGTATGGGGTAGAGATGCTGTAAGTGCCTAGTGGCCATTGCGGCACCAGGGTGGGGTGTAAACATCTGGCAGTGGCAAGGAGTAGGATGTCTGGGTGCCTTGAGCACCAATAGAACCTAGGCCTAGCACTGGACTCACAGGAGGAAAATGTAATGTAATTTAGCCCTTTTATAATGCAAGTGTAAGGCTTACCTAGACTATATAGACTAGACCTTCAGTACTCCAAAATTACATTATCTAAACAAAAAAGAATTTAGAAAGTTGAGGCTGTTACTTAAGATAATGGTGATCTTAAGGAGGTAAATGGACTATATAGAGGTGGCCATTAGTCTGTTATAAAGATATTATGATTATGAAGGACTTATTTACATTGAAGAAGGTGATCTTAAGGAGGTAAATGGACTATATAGAGGTGGCCATTAGTCTGTTATAAAGATATTATGATTATGAAGGACTTATTTACATTGAAGAAGGTGATCTTAAGGAGGTAAATGGACTATATAGAGGTGGCCATTAGTCTGTTATAAAGATATTATGATTATGAAGGACTTATTTACATTGAAGAAGGTGATCTTAAGGAGGTAAATGGACTATATAGAGGTGGCCATTAGTCTGTTATAAAGATATTATAATCATGAAGGACTTATTTACATTGAAGAAGGTGATCTTAAGGAGGTAAATGGACTATATAGAGGTGGCCATTAGTTTAGACAAACACTTCATACAACAAAGATAAGTAAGAGGCAAATGTATATAATTGACTAGTGTCTTTAATCAACCTCAACAACTATGTACGAATGTAACAGAGACAAAATGTAGTGGACAATACATTGTGTAGAATCCAAACACATATACTTTTTAGTGATGATGAAAAGTGATGATGAAAAAACAAACACTTTTTATGCTAGGACGAAAGTAGAACATTTTACCAGAAAAAAAGCAAACAGAGCACATTGGTCCCTAACTAAACAAGCTTAGTATATACTACATTCAATAATGGCTGAATAAAGATATACCGATCTAGATACTTCCAGGTATTGTATCTTACTTAATGTCAACCTTCATTGTGCTGCAGAGACTTGGTAATGATCTTCCAATTTTAAACAGCAGAACAGTGATATGATTAAAGGGGATTATCGTAACGTTTTTTTTTTTTTTTGCACTGGCACAGTGTGCATTAACAGAATAAATCAATGTTTGTGCTCATTTATTTTACAATTGGTTCTCTGCTATTTCTAGTTATGCAGCAAGACTTCCATGTGGCTACGTAACATTATTTTCTCATTAATTTGTAACATAGAAGACATAAAGTATATATTGTGCTACTAGAACATTAGTAGAGGATTGGGTTATATTTACATGATTTAACAATGTAATACAATATACTGTTACATAAAGACAAACAACCTAATAACCTCCCAGTAAACAGGTAGGCACCTAAAGTGGATGGTAGAGAATGTAAATGTCACCTGTTATATATATGCAGTTCTGGACATTTTTACCAAATCTAAGCTCTGGATAAAGTCACTTAACAGCATAGGTTTCCTTTCCCATTGAGACCTATCCATATTGCCTTCTTAGCACTGCAGTAAACAAGGGGAAAGAATTATAGACCTTACCCAAAACAGAAGGCTGCATCAATCCCATTAAATATTATATAATTGAACTAAATTATATACACTCAGGAAGTTCTCAAAATCTAAGTGTATACTCCATCTATAAAGTGTATATTTAAAGTATATCACAAAGCACACTTGCTATAATAAAATCCACAGTAGTTTTATGAGGAGAGAGAAGGTGACTTGTAAATCTCATTGCTAATAGAGTGCTTTTAGTCTTCTAAGATTTCTATCTCCCTGAAACAAATGCAGCAGCAGATGAGCGTACATAAAATAATATATTGTCTCCTTGTGCTTCTTAGATTGTATAACAATAACATCACTGCAATCCCCTATATATTGCCTAATGTCAAGAAATATAACTGATCATACTGCATATAGAATTCTTCAGACCTGTGTTCTGTTAGCCCATACATCCAACTTTATAGGTGTACTTAACAGAAATAAACTGTACTGAATAACCAACAAGAGTGTCAGTAAGGAAACAAGCAAAACTAATTATTCTTCTAATTCTGTATTTATAAGTTAAATGAAGGTAGAAAAAAACACACCTTGGTACATGTGTATTGTGATGAAATTTAATTATATTTAATTATATTTAATTATATTTAAGATGTTAAAATGAGTTTAAAAGGTCTATACTAAATGGACAAAGATAAGTTGTAGTATTTAATAGGAAGAATTTTATGTAGATGGAATTCTATCTCAAAAAAGGTAATTCAGGAAAAGAAAAAAAACAAGCAGAATTCATGAATTAGCAGCCTCAAGATTATGTTTCAGTTTTTATGTGATATAAATGAATCAGTACCCAAAACAGTACATACAGGACTGGAAGGAGAGCCAGACAGTGACCTCCAACACACTGCAGAGGTTCATGGATGTGCCTTTGTATAGAACTAAACAAGCGAATAATTAGACTGCATCAACACCACTTAATTCTGTTTCAGCATTGTGTTTTTGAATTGTTATTAAAACTCTCCTCCTCTAAAACTCTACAGAAGGAAGCTTACTCAACCCACAATCAATCTTGATAATGTAATAATGAGTCTTTTAAAGGGATAATAATTTTAATTCCCCTATCTGCAGCAATAAAGATTGTATACAGCTAATCCGGTTTGCCCTTTCAATTAAACTTGTTCAGCGTGTTTTATTTAGTCAGCACCTGTATGGGCCATTAAAACTCCTGGTCTGTCAGTGTTGTATGCTGTTCGCTGTTGTTTTTAAATTCCATTAAATCCAAATAGTCTTTATCGCCCCATGACCACTGTGACTTCAATCAACCAATTTAATTACCTTACAAAATTGTCAGTAGCAAAAGCAAAGAAAAACAAGGAGGGTTGTGACGTTATCAAATTGAAATCTTCCACTCTGCTGTTTAATCAGGACTAGTCAATAAAAATGCTCCTCATCACCTCTTCCCTTCAAGGGGTGTTCAACCTCACGTAACTTCCAAGGTGTTTTTTATTTATTTCTCCTAGCATGTTGTTTTTGCTGTGAACAAAATATAAGGTGGCCTTGGATGTTCTTCCTTCTCCTCGGTTGCACAGTTAGGATTTCTGAACAGTGGTAAAAGTACTTGATATTGCAGCTATTATCATTATGAACATATAATAATAGCAGAAGGTTATTAGCTGGTATGCATTGATGCATTGCTTGGATATCATTTCTGTGTCTGTGCTTTGCACAAGTGCTTCTGTGTGGCCTATACACTGCTTCTAGAAATGGACAGTTGCTGTAAACATGAAACCATTTGGTCCCTTTTAGTATACAGCCCATACTAATGCCTTCACCTAGTATTGGGACAGAATATGATAATATGTAAACTTCAATTGCAGAAATATTTTAGAATAGGAGAGGGAAAATGAATAGGAAAGATTATGGTTAGTTTATTCCCCAACAGCATGGATGTACACTGAATTATTCTAGAATGTCATGAATATTGTGGGCAGCAAGATGTCCTATGCATGATAATCCTTCGTGTTGGTAGAGCCTTGGATCAACATGGAAAAATACTGAATTGCAATAGGAAACACTTGTCTGGCACTGCCGAAGGGTGCCACTAAAATAATCTACTGAGCTCTATTATAAAGAGTTGAAAGTTTAGAATTTCAGAACATGTTGCAGACAGTTTCTGTACTGCAAGTCTGGATGGAAAGGTTCGGTGCTGTCTGGGTATCTCTGAGTTGTCTGTAGCAGTTCCAGTAGATACTTGTGATTCAGCTGGAAGCTTTATATTCCGAAGACTTGTGTAAAATTGGTGTTTGTGTGTGTGGGGGGTGGAAATGGAGGAGGGGGTATTTGATTCCTCTCCTCCAATTTATTCAACCCAAATCAGTTATCGGCTGTCACTCATATTGATCTAGGCTTTGGAATGTAGTAGTCGGGTTCATATCGTACCCTTAATACACTGTGTGTATTAAGGAATAAACTAAATCCATTTTCCAGTAGTCAAGGTCACTTGTCTGTCCAGCGCTGTAATTAATGTTGTCAATGTGGAAAATAATTCACAATTCAAAGAAAAGATATGTGGCGCCGAGTTACAATCACTTTGTTGCTCTCAAGCTCACTGTAAGTAAGTAGAGACAGTGCGTTGCCATTAGCCTGCAATGCGCACACCGTGGGGCTGGAAGGTCGCTGATCTTGGTGCTGAACTCAGGATGAGATCCGCTGTGACCAACGTTACAGTAACTGTTCAGCATCTTCAGCAGCAACACTGGAAGACTAGTTATGTGTTTACAGGATATTCCTAGCGCCTTTGCAAATGTTCAGGGATAACGAGCAATGGCAAGGGGCTGAACTAAATACACAAGAAAGCATAGATAAAATAAAAAAGAGCCCTACAGGAAAGCTCCATGCTTAAACATATACAATAAGTAGTGTGCCTTATACAGACCAACATGTGCTACTTTTAAAATGTGGTGGAAACGAGTTTGCTATTAGTAAACAAAAGTGTAATATGAGACAGGTTGTGGATTTGATTTGATTTCAATTTCTTTATCCACATGCTCCAGAATACAGGGAAAAAACACTGCTGGCACTTATCTACCCTCGGCTTCCCAGTTAGATATATGTCAGGCAGCAGACAGAAGCAGTTACTGTACGCACAGGGTATGACCTCAGGAGCACAGCAAGGCGTCCAGTTGTACGGCTACACTGGGGTTAGAGGCAGCACAGCAAGTGTTTAAGGACTCGCCTGTTGCCATAGTGCTGTAGGCAGGAAATCAGCAGCTAGCCATCCTTTGAAGATTCACTCCAGAAAACTCTTGACCTCAACCACACATAAAAGAACCGGCGGACTCCTCTCTGCCATTGTTATCAATTTTGTCTAATCTTCTGTAAAATTAAATAAAGGAGGTCTTTTTTTGTTTGTTTGTTTTGCTTCGGTGAAGGGGCCGATGTGGGAAAACAAGTATCACCAATGTAGGATAGCTACAAGCCATCTGTCATGGTCAAAAACTGTCAAAAGATGCGCTAAGCGACAATAAGAGCGTTTCGCGACAATAAGAGCGTTTCGCGATAAGACGTTGTGTAGTGATAATAAAGGTTCAGTATTCCATATAATAAAAGCGCAGACAGAGCTTTGCCGGTCACAGCTATCTAAGCATGGCATTTCTCCACTACCCTGCTGTACACAATACCAACTGCTGGGGCTTTTCACTTGCTGATAACATCATTCCCTATCGCACTATGATTTGACAGCGTTATTACCGACACCCTGTGTGATTTATAGAAAGCAAGTGACTCTTCTCCAGTTCTCACTCGTAAAAATGACCAAATAGTGGGAATTCAGGCAGAGAACTCTGGCAAGTGAATACTTTCACGCTTGAGTGACAGACTGAATAGTGTGTGTGATGGCACTGGCTTAATACAAGACTTATTTTACTGGCGCACTGCTTTCATTGTAATGTGTAGGCTGCATTCAACGTGAGAAACAATACATGCAGTGATATATGGAGCTGTGTATCTGCTGCCAGAGAGACAGGCATTCCTAAGGATGGTTGCTACTAGCAACTTGCCTCAAGCACCACCTCAAAAACCAGATGGCGGCAGAAGAAAGTCACACTATGAATTCAGCACACGAGATCAATAACCAGTTCTGTGTTTGCGCCATCGGGTGCCATTAGATTTCACGCAATATATGTCTTTTTAAGTAAAGTCACCTATCCTCCCAACGCCAAAAAAAAAAAAAATGCCATTAAGAACAATGGAGCAGGAAATGAACAATTGTTGCACACATGACTGATGGAGCATAAAGGGTATTGGAAAGCGCCTGCTTCCTAAACTGAATGCAAATGGCAACACGTTATACAGAGTTGTCTGGGAGCCGTTTATTAGCTGAACCTGTCATGGTTTTGTTCCACTTATACAAACTTTGCCTTGTCTCTAGCTCTCCTCATGACTCTGCTGTTGGATATTATAACTCTTCAAATCCTATAAACGGAAATGTGGCTAGGCTTATTATGTATTGCTCCCTAAAAAAAACTTTTGTGGGGGGACAGCGCATAAAAAGCCCCTTATTGCTTATGATGATATATCCCATACTGGCACTGCCACTTGTTATAGCGATCTGCCACCCTTACAGAGTTTTAGATGGAAAGCAATAGTTGTAAGCGCACATTCTACTAGTTGTGTTCACAATAAAGTTAAGGCTGATTGCCAGCTGGTATTTAATACAAGAGTTACTGTATAACCCCACTGAAGGGCTGAATTACGAATAAGGGGGGTAAGTGAAACTTCATTTCATTAAGTGGCAGTGATGCATTCAGGGTTATCTCCGTCATTATCACCGGACTGCGTTGACAATAATCCATTTGTGCAGACACCACAACATATGTCATTCTGCTTTGATTCATACAGACACCAAGGTTCTCTGCTACCTAAGACTAGCTGGCAGACATGAATGCATTGTTTCCCTTGTCTCTTTCATTCAAGCCACCACAAAGTAAAAAAAAATAAAAAATGAGGATTCTTACCAAATCGTAAAACATGTGTGGTCCCTTGAGAATAGCCAATCCAAAATAAGCAAGCCACGAATCGGAGGGTGCACCTGAAGAATGAATTAGTTAGGGAAGGGGAAATAATCTTCATGGTTCCAGCGCACATCCTCGTGTCTCCTTCACCCTATAGAGCGTCAGCTTCCCCGACAGGGTACGAATGAAAGGACATAGACTGATGGCCCTCAGACACAATCACGGCATGGTCACAGAGACAACAGCGAGGAGGATCCGCTTCCCAAACCCATTAGCAATCCCTGCATGTTCTTCATTCACTGCGCCAAGGAGCAACCTTCAACTGCAAGGAATGGTGGGACATCCATGTTAGTCAGAGGGGGGAGAATCCTTGAGAAATCCAAACGCATATGTCCATCCCGGTGATCCTGGAAGGGATGAAGGGGGGAGGGAAGGCAATCAATAGATAATCCAGCTCGAAAAATCGCTGAGCTATGGGGAAGTCTATGTGAAAGAGCGATTTAAGAGGGTTTGCTGTTCTCCCTTTCTGCTGCACTGCTGCACAGCTTCTGACGTGGAGCCAAGATTAAGTGAGAGAAATTGAGATAGCTCCAGCCAGACAGCCTTTCCCAATTTATATTAAGCAACTGATCTGATATCCCCGTGGTGGAAAGCTGTTTGCGCTTTTTATTCGTGGACGGAAAACGCTGCTTTCCAGCTTGTATGCTCGTGGCACAAGTAAATATGGTGTGCTACACTCCTAGGAAAGAAAAAAAATCAATGGTTGAATCTTAATAGAGGAAGCAATGACTATGAGCTGACGTGTCACACTGGCTCTGACTACGAGTCGGGCAGCAGAAGTTCACAATAAGGCAGACGTTTCTGATGTGTATCATAAAATAAGACCAGCCTGAACAAATCGCATCAAGTTATGGGGAGACATTAAACTGTTTCGCATAATGGTTGTCTGCAAAGAGGCATTTTGTTGCTGTGTGCTGCAGGAGCCCCTGTCAGGCCCGGACTGGCAATCTCTGGGTTTTGTTTTATGCCAGAGAGGGGCTGCTGTAAATCGCCACAGACTCACTATTTATTGGCTGATGGGGGGCTGCTCGGGCATCTGTATTCTTGGAATGCCAGAGCCTATTGTGAATCCCAGTCCTGACCTGGTCCCTGGCAACTAACAGGCTTGAAGTCACAGTAGACTGCCTGGAGACTTTCCAGCCCCTACTGTGCCACGGTGGAAATGCAGCGCCAAATTGGAACACGTCGCTAAACTTTATCGCCATGGATGTGGCTCTGTCATTTTGAAGTTCTATGTAGCGTCAACGCCTCCACTTACAAGACTGTTAGCGCAACAGCTAGCATATGAAATCTTACTTTAACCCTACAAAACAGTTTTGCGACTAGCCAAAAGGGCTTACCCCAAGCCCACGGGGGCATATACAGAAATACTTTTTAATAACAAGAGATTTTACCTGTAAAACCATCAATATACAATACCTCTATGTTACTGATTCCAGCTCATCAATCAATAATACAAAACCGCAAATGTGTTAAACATCTAGTTCATAACCCAACGCTTAGTTACTTACTAGAGAATCAGTTACCCAAATGAAATCAGTGCACTTCCCATTGCATTTTACACATAAAAATCTTTATTTAGCTTTCATACATTATCCAGCACACATTTAGCCAAGCCAAATAGGTAGTCACTATCATCAACCTGTGTTGTTCATGTTGTATTCAGCATCATTGCCCTTTCATATTGTGCCATAACTGCAGTGTCAACCTAAGTGTCATAAATGGCCAGCTATGATATCTAGGAGGCAAGTGTGCCAAATGATTTGGCTGTTGGAGCACTTTGTATAGAAATACTGTGAAATAAAGGCAAGGGCATCTAGCGACTCCTTCAGTTCAAATGCATATCTCTTTGAAGGTATCTAAAAAAGAACTTGCCGTAATGGAAAAGTCTACATTTATTTTACTTAATAGCACAGGACAATCGGATATAAAGTATACAATTAGAATGCTTACATACCACTACAGCAACAAGAATGCATTGTACTTTTTTTTTTTTTTTTTTTTATAACTGAAGCTTTTTGCTGCTAACCAATATCAGTTAATATAATGTTATCACCACTGACACTAATATAACCACTGCATGCTCAGCCAATACAGGTTGAGAGATTGTACAACACACCCATGGCCTCGGCCCATAAAGATGTTTAATAGAGCATGACAATTGGAAAGAATGACATTTCAGCACCAAGGAGAGCTCAGCATCTTTGTACTGCACAGGAGCTACCGTGCATCTAACCTGCGTTGTGCATTCTGTACATTGCATACACCGAGCACTGTGCTATACTTATAAACCTTTAAAGAGCCTATAACTAGGAGACAATACTGCACCCGAAGCCAATGCCTTTCTATAGTCTCCTATAACGCAAACCAATATTACTGTCGCACATTTACCATTCTTGTAGGCCTGCAAGCTTTGCCGTGAAATTGAAAAGTCTCCTGGTAATTTAACAACTGAAATGTACCCAGTGCACCAAACAACATGTCCTATATTAGCTTGAAGAAAGCCTCCTGAGCCAAATAGTGGAACTTATCAGAAGAGAACTGACATATGCTGTTTTGATTTATTACACCGCAGCTTGGAGGACATTGCCTCTGCACAGCGAATTTCTCTTGCTTTATCATAATATTAACCTATGATGTTGCTCCTTATTACCTACATATCCTAGTCATTTATATAGTGTCTGACTTCTGTGCAGTAGAGATCCAAATATTTAAAAGTCTGAGCCAGAGGAAACTGGTGGCAAGGGACCTTATGCCAATCGATAAGCAATTCAGTTGAGCTTTTGGGTGCATGTTTGTTAATGTTTTACTGCAGGGAAACCACATTTCTCATACCATATACCTCTTTTCTCTTGACTGCATGTGACATAAGACACACAAATACTATTTTGGGATTTTACCAGTAATTATTAGCGTGATAGCTGTAGTCTTTGCTTGTGCCATTGCTAAATTAAGCCCATAACACCAATACAAATCAATAGCAATTCAATTTAGCAGAAGGTGTAGTGATAAAATAGAACAGTGGTAGGAATTGCTTCTCTTGGATCATACTAAAGAGGTTACTGCACACTTGTAATGTTCAGTTCTGGAAAAGTACACGATTGCTCCTAATAATTGATTTGCAATAGAGCAGTGATCCCCAATCAGTAGGTCATGAGCGAAATGTTGCTCCCCAGCCCCTTGGATGTTGTTCCCAGTAGCTTCAAAGCAGGTGCTTATTTTTGAATTCCAGGCAGGCAATTTTTGGTTTCATAAAAAAAGAGTTTTCTGTAGACTGTCAGTCAACATAGGGGCTACCAACAAGGCCGGATTTACATAGTGGGTGCCCCTAGGCCAACTGCTGTTTATCTCCCCTGTCCCCTCCCCTTAATTCGTGCAAATTTTCATCATCTGGACTGGAGCAATGAGGAATAGCGCACAGGAAATTAAAAAAAAATTGTATCTCTAGCACATCCCCAGTGTTTTTGAACCAATGTGGGTGTGGTTGGGCAGCATGCCGCCCCCTAAAATCCTGCCGCCCTAGGCCTGGACCTAGGTGGCCTTTCCACGAATCCGGGCCTGGCTACCAAACAGCCAATCACAGCCCTTCATTGGCATCCTCAGGAACTATTTTCATGCTTATGTTGCTCCCCAACCCTTCATACATTTGAATGTGGCTCACAGGTGAAAAAGGTTGGGGATCCCTGGTATAGAGTAATGAATTCCAAATGTATTCTCCATACTGAAAGCCATCTAAGCTAATTATAATATATCACAAGCTAAGGTACAAAGAGGTTGAAATGAAATGGATGTTTTTGACTTTGAGTTTCAACCACACACTTCAAAGCAGACTGTTTGGTGCACACTATACAAGAGAAGAGATAATTGGCGTGCCACCCCTGATGCACATGCGCATAACTTAGGCACGTTATCTTAATGGGTCACGCACCAGTTGTGTACATGTACAGCAGGGATCTTACTAGTACCGCAGGATAGCAGTACCTACGAGACAAACACATGCGCAATGTGTTTTGATGAAGCTTCATCTGGGAAAGAGACGTGCACGTTGTTCCTGTAGTCACGCAAGTGACGTCATTAAGCAATAACCCAGAAGTCGCGCCTCGCGAAACGTCGCGTGAGTTGCGATGGATTTTGTTAAACTTCGAGGCGGTGAGCGCTCGCCACTTATGCCCCTGAGGAAGCTGAGGTAGTTGGCGAAACGTGTCGGGCGGCATAGGTGGACGGTGGGTTGTTGAACTCCGTCTGCATCTGACCCCAGCCTGTTAATCCGATTAAGATTGAACTCCGCCTGCACTGACTTTGGCCTGCCTTTTGACTACTCTTCTGCCTACCCCTACTATACTACTACTTCCCGCAATAGCTTGTGACACTCCTGCTTGACCTTGTCTCCTCACATCTGGACTCTAGACGGATGAGGCCTGACAGTATCATCAAGCCAGCATCGAGTCCAAGGAGGAGCAATCTGTTCTTCAAACCATTTCTCGACAGATTGCTGGCCTGGCCCAAGCTGTTCATGAGTTGCAAGAGAGGTATCAGGTGATGCAAGATCAGTTACAAGCCTTGCAAGATCCAGCGGTTAATCCTGGTCCCGCTCCTGGTCCTTCTCTGCTGTTTCCTGATGATCCGGTGGCAGGGGCTTCTTCATTTCCAGAACCTAAGGTGGCCATGCCTCATAAATTTTCGGGGGACAGAAGCACTTATAGGACTTTTATCAATGGGTGCAAACTCCTGTTCACTTTGAAGCCTCGAACGTACGCTACTCAACAAGTTCAAGTGGGAGTAATGATTTTGCTCCTTCAAGGGCAACCTCAAGCTTGGGCTCACCACTTTATGGAACAAGACAGTCCTATTTTGGCTTCTACTGAGACTTTTATTCAAGCTTTAGATGCTATCTACGATGTTCCTCATCGTTTAAACTGTTGAAATTGCCTTAGGTGCTCTTCGTCAAAAGCAGAGACTGGTGGAGGATTATATTGCTGAGTTTAGGAGTTGGGCTCCTGACACAAAATGGAACGACAGAGCTTTGAAACGGCAGTTCCGCATTGGACTCTCTGAACTTTTCAGAGCTGAGCTGGCTCGAGTTGGAATTCCAGATACTCTAGTCTAGAGGAACTTTTTCTGTTGGCTGTTCAAATTGATCGAAGATTAAGAGAGAGACGACAAGAGAAAGTCTCAGCTACTTCTTCATTCTCTTCTCCTTCATGGGTCATTCTGAAAGCGCCACCCCCAGTTCATCGATCAGTTACCCCATCAGTGTCTTCTGAACCGGAACCTATGCAGATTGGGGTGGCTCGGGGAGCTTTATTGGCGGAAGAAAGACTCCGACGTATGCGCCTCAATTTGTGCCTGTATTGTGGCCAATCGGGTCACCTCTTCCGTGATTGTCCAATCCGCCCTAAGGGTAATCTGCTTGCTAACTCATCTTCTGTTTCCCAATCATCTGTTCCGATTAACTAATTTTTGATCATTCACCTCTCTTTACAGATGGATTCAAGAGAATTTGAAGTGGATGCCATAGTTGACTCTGGGGCCTGTGGCTGCTTTATGAATAAGACTTTTGCGTTATTACATAACATTCCGTTAATTTCAAGTCTCAGCCACTTAGCATCAAACTTGTGTATGACACACTGACATCTTTTGGCTCTATTCTTTTTGAGACTCCGTTTCTTTTCGCTTCTCATGTCAAGCATTATGAAAGAATAAAATTTGATGTGATGGACTCATTGCTTTTTCCTGTTATTCTGGGTTTGCCTTGGTTAAAGCTTCATAATCCAACAATCAATTGGCACAGAGGCACTTTAGTTTTTAATTCATCTTTTTGTCAACAATACTGCCACTCGGCTCTGCGACTAAAGGAGCTTATACTTCTAGAGAAAGATGAACTTCAAGCGGTACCTGTCTTCTACCGTGAATTCCTAGATGTTTTCAATGAAAAAGGGGCTGATTCACCTCCCCCTCATAGAGACTATGATTGTCCAATTGACCTTCTCCCAGGAGCCCCTATTCCTTCTGGCAGGATTTATCCACTCTCTGAACCTGAACTTCAGACACTCAAGAAATACATTGATGAAAATCTGGAGAAAGGTTTCATCAGGGCTTCCACTTCACCCGCTGGTGCCGGAATTTTCTTTGTTGAAAAGAAAGATCACACTTTTTGGGGATCTAAACAAGATCTAAACAAGATCACGATCAAGAACCGGTACCCTTTACCACTCATTCCAGAGGTCTTTCAGAGATTTTGTCAAGCCAAGATCTTTTCTAAGTTAGATCTCAAATGGGCTTATAATTTGATTTGAATACAAAAGGAAGATGAATGGAAGACGGTTTTTCGTTCTCGTTACGGTCACTTAGAATACACAGTTATGCTGCTTGGTCTTTACAATGCCCCCGCCACTTTTCAACATTTTGTGAACGATATTTTTTGTGATTTGCTTGACCAATTCGTTATTGTTTACCTGGACAATATTTTGATGTTTTCTTTGTCTTTGGAACAACATCGGGAAAATGTTAAAGAAGTTCTTCACAGATTGAGAAAACATCAGCTTTATGCTAAAGCCTTGAAGTGTGAGTTTGAGAAATCCTCTATTGAATTTTTGGGATTCATTGTATCTGCTTCAGGATTTCGAATGGATGGAAGCAAGGTGGATGCGATTCTTAAGTGGCCTCCTCCAAAGGATCAGAAGGGAGTTCAAAGATTCATGGGCTTTGCCAATTTCTATAGAAAGTTTACTAAAAAAATTTCTGCAATAATTAAACCAATCTCGGACTTAATCAGTCTCAAGAGAAAATTCTGTTGGTCTCCTAGTTTGAAAGGCTGGAAGTACTTTTCACCTCTGCTCCAATTCTTATTCATCCGGATCCCACTAGGCCTTTTCTACTCAAGGTGGATGCCTCCGAAGATGCTGTGGGAGCAATTCTTTCCCAGAAAACGGGTGCTAAGGACATTGTCCATCCGGTTGCTTTTTTTTCAAAGAAGCTCAGTGTCACTGAAAGGAATTACGGTGTGGGTAAACAAGAACTATTAGCTATCAAGTATGCTTTAGAAGAATGGCGACACTTATTGGAAGGAACGTTGCACCCTATTTTAATTTTTACTGATCAAAAAAACCTTGAATATCTAAGATCAGCTAAACGACTGAATCCCCGTCAAGCCCAATGGGCTCTGTTCTTCTCTCGGTTCCAGTTCCACATCACCTATAAGCCCAGTTCAAAGAATGGGAAAACTGATGCTCTTTCATGTAAATTTTCTGAGGTGGAAACGACAACCCTTCCTATGACCATTCTTCATACCAAGAACTTTCTATTGCTACAATCTTTTTTTCTCAAAAAAGTGGAGAAGATTCAGCAATCTATTGAGGACTACCCGCATTCTAAGTCTTTACATGTGAAAGACAGAGTTCTCTTTTATAAGCAGCGAATTGTCGTACCTTCTCCAATTCGAGGTGAAGCTCAGAGTCTTATGCATGATCATCCTCTGGCGGGCCACTCAGGAATCAGGAAGACTTTGGATTTGGTGAGGCGTTTTTTCTTGTGGCCATCTGTGGTGAAAGATTGCATTTCGTATGTCCGCTCCTGTGAAAATTGTGCCAGATCAAAGACGTCTCATCTTAAGTCTATGTGTCTCTTAAAACCATTACCACCACCTGAAGCACCATGGAGTTCCATATCTATGGACTTTATTGTGGAACTTCCTCCTTCTAGTAAGTTCAATACTATTTTTGTTGTGGTGGATCGTCTTACGAAATTAGCCCATTTTATACCACTTCCTCATCTTCCTTCAGTGTCTGAGACTGCGGATGTCTTCATTAAGGAGATAGTTCGTCTTTATGGTTTGCCTCAAGAAATTATTTCCGAAAGAGGCACTAAATTTACCTCTAAATTCTGGACTGCACTTTGTAAATCTCTTGGAATCTCTTTGGTCAAATCCTCTGCATATCATCCTCAGACCAATGGGCAGACGGAAAGGTCCAATCAAACATTAGAACAGTACATTCGGTCTTTTTCGTCCTATTTGCAAGATAATTGGGCTTTGATTAATCCCCTGGCTGAATTTTCGTATAACAATTCCATTCATTCATCCACAAAACAGACACAATGTTTCCTGGTATATTTCCTGAAGTCTCGCTTCCATCGGTTCAGGACAGACTATCATTCCTGAAGGAGAATGTTGAAGTGTTACAACGAACGATTCACAGGACTCAACTTCAGTAAAGATTTTGCTGACCTGAGACGAGATGCAGATCCAGGTTTTCAAGTAGGAGAGAAGGTTTGGTTAGCTACCACAAACCTTCATCTTCCTCATCCATCGAAGAAGCTAGTTCCTAAGTTTGTTGGTCCCTTTTCAATTAAGAGATGCATTAATTCTGTTACTTTTGAACTGGAACTTCCTGTTTCTATGAAAGTTCACCCAGTGTTTCATGCTGCCTTACTGAAGAGATTCCGTTCAAGTACGTTTCCCAGTCAGCATCCTGTTCCTGCTCCTCCTGTCATTTGCCAAGAAGGGGTTGAATTTGAAGTAGGACAAATTTTGTATTCTCGGCTCCGTTGGAGGAAATTGCAATATCTAATCAAGTGGAAGGGTTTTCCAGATGAGGAGAATTCCTGGGAACCTGTTGGGAATATCCACACTCCAGGACTTATCAGAGCCTTTCACAAGAGTCATCCTGAGAAACCTCACAAGGGTATCCGGAGGCCATCCCTCAGGGGGGGGGCAATGCAAGGATTCTGCGTGCATGAGTGCGCGCGTCAAGATGGGCGTCTTCTTAGGTTGTGCGCCAAAACGGACACAGGAGATGAAAACGTCTGCTAACGTGAACGTGCGTGGCATGGTGACGCAGGTGTCATTACGTTTGGTGCCAAAACGCCCTCTTTAAAAGGACGCTCAGGAGAAGGCTCTGTGCTTGATGATAAAAACTTGCTCCTGTACTATTTGGAACCCTGACTATTTGATTCCGGTTTCGACTTCGGCTTTGAATCTTGACTTTGATTGAACTCAGCCTGCATTTGACCCCAGCCTGTTTATCCGATTACTCTTCTGCCTACCCCTGCTAGACTACTACTTCAACAGCTTGTGACGCTCCTGCTTGACCTCGTCTCCTCACATCTGGACTCTAGACAGGTGAGGCCTGACAGAAAAGGCTCTGCTGTGCTTTACTTAGACATCCTGATAGGAAGTATTTCCTCAAAACCATCATTATAGTAATGTAATAAAGGGTAGGCATTTTCCTCCAGATTCTGTATCCCCTGGAATCAAACAAATATTTGCATTTAAATGTAAATTGTGCTAGTGGCTATAAATTTACAGAAACAAGTGTTTTATGTTCAGTGGATTTTTAGCCACAGGAACTATTGCTTCCAATGTAAAGATAACTGCTACACTGATGTTGATCAGCCTGTATACAGCTCTATATACAGCTCTGCCTAATTTCTCAGAATTAATTACAAAGGGGCATAAATGAAAAACCAGCATTATTTTTAGGAGCCTAGAAGCCTGGATATACATCATTCAAATACATATAAATAAATAATCCCTTAATTATATAAACTTGACATCTAGGCCTGAAAGATCTCTTACAGTCAATGTTGGATGCCTTTGTACATTTCTTTCTCACCCTTCAAACTACAGTGGTTATGAGCTCACCCGCTCTAAGTAATGCCAACGCAGTGATTAATAATTCATTCACTGCAAAATACACACATAATGGGACACTGCTGCTTTTAATATGTTGTAAATGGTTTAGCTTCTTGATTTAACTAGTGTATTGGGGCATTAAAAGGCCAGACTCTTGCTTCTCCAAAACTGGGGATTTCCCAAGCTTCCTATTAGCTCACTGAAATTCAGATTTACAGCCTCATCTCTGCTGTGTTGATGATTAATGACAATTTAAGATGGTAATTAATGGCTAGCTGCTGTGAAATCTCCAATTCTAATTAAAGATCTGTCCCAACCATAGATTTACTGTTTTAGTCAATTTCAGATTTCTCTACCTAGCCCTAGAGTATTTAAAGAACAAGATATGCTTTCTAAATGAAATGTATCTGCACTAGAAGAGTGTTCCTTCTTTGCAGCAGAGGTGCCTATTCTGGGACAATGCCCCTTTTGCTATTAACCAGGAACCATTGAATAGCCTTTGATTGAAAGATGGGACTTATGTAGTTGGTAAAACTCCAGTGAGCAAGTTGCACTGATATGCAATATGCATTCCAGATACAGAAACTTGGAGCTGTACTACACTTCCCAGCATGCTCCAACATTCTGTGCATAGATGAAGCTACAGGTAGCAGATATTTTGGCAGTGTCTTTTAGAAGGCAATACTTGCTATAGTGGCAGTGTCTTTTACAAGGCAATACTGTTCAAATATAGATTATTTAATGTGACCTTTTCTTCTACGTTTTGACTCGGGCTCTTGCCTGCACTGCTAATAGTATAAATGAAAATGCCGCCTGACACACGTTGAAATACACATGAACCTGAGTAAGAGTGTCCCTTGCTATGCAGAACAAAACAAGGTGGAGTCAAAGCTCTTGCACCTTTGTGACAATTTAGCGACTTATGACTGTAATAGGATTAGACAGCGGGTCTGTGCTGAGGTTCAGCAATTCCCTCCCACACCTCTCCCGGATTCCTGCTGCCATGCACAAAGGAATATCTCCCAACTCCTGAGCAGGTGCCAGCAGTGGGGCATCAGAGCCCCGGGGCTATTAGAGTTTCCCTTTTGTTAAGAGCACTTACCTGAGCAAGGAGATACGAGTTGGGAACGCCCGGTGCTGGCACAATGGGAGTGAGTGTAGGAAGCCTTGCTGGGAAGCCCAACTCCTGTGGTAGAGCAAAGAGTGACAACAGAACGGGAGCCCTGACAGCTGAACAGACACTCCCTCTGGTGTGAGCGCCCCGCTTCCAAATAATACCAACATTGTATATAATGCAATACTGTATGCTTTCTTGTAGCATTACTGCCCAAATGTATCCCCAAGGAAGGGTACTATAGTTAATATAAGTACAGCAGAGGAACACAGGCTTCACTAACATAGCGTAGAAGAATTAAGATGTTTAAATAAATGTCGATCAGTTATCACTTTCTATCTCTGTCTCACTCTACCGTCGTTTATTTTCCTATGTTTCTGTCACCTGCTACATCTATCAGACTATTTCAGTCTAGGTTGTTGTCTTATCTATCTATCTATCTATCTATCTATCTATCTATCTATCTATCTATCTATCTATCTATCTATCTATCTATCTATCTATCTAGGTAGCTAGCTATCTATCTATCTAGCTATCATCCATCTATCTACCTAGCTTATATGAAGATATTAAAAGTCATCTTGGAGTTCCATGGCCTGTATAAAAGCACTCTTTGGTCGTGGAACTCCTCTGTGACTTATAATATATTTATTATCTATCTATCTATTATATATCTATCTCACATAATCTACTTCTATTTAACTTTCTCACATCCTGTCATCTACTGCATCTAGAATGTATGTGTCTGTCTGTCTTTTTATGTCTGTCTCTAGCTGTATCTAGTAGCATGCATCTATCTTTCACTCTAATTATGCACAACATACAGAACCTATATCATTTCTCTCTCTATGCCTAGATTGTCCCTTTGTATAGTGTTACAAGTAAGGAGATGTTCTGTATTATCTATGATGGTGCCTCCAGCACACCATTGAATCTACAGACAAGTAAAGTGTTTCACCCTCCACTCAGGAATGTAGTCCACTAAATAATGAGTTAAGTAACATTTTTTTTTCTAACTACACAAGTGACTCTCAAAGTGAGATGAACACGTGTGTTATTACTGTAGATAGCAGATAACTTAGCAACAGAGCATAGAGAAGCAGTTTAGTAAAATCACAGTATCTGTGACAAACATAACATGTTATGGTGCAGTACATAAAACCAATTCAGTCTTATTATCTCTGCATGTGACCTTGGGATCCTGATAAAATCAATCTTCAGATGAATGGCTAACTAAACATTCTAGGGAATAAATATATTCCTTATTTAGAATCAGAGCATGTTTTGTGAGGAATGAACAACTAGGCACTTGTACTGAAAAGACCATAAGAATGTAATATAGCAAAAAGGCTGCTGTTATAATATACATACTGCATGTATGTGCTCATGTATTTCTGACTCTCTTAACTGTAAGGATGTTATAAAATTTTTGATCTCTATTCTTAAAAACTTTACTAACAAGGTGTTGTTCATTTTCGGACAGAACACAAATACGTTTATAAAGCTTTTTATTACTATATGTTGCCATTAAAAAAAAAATCAAGCATTTAAAATGTATTCAATTAATCCCCCACCCATGTTTCCCTAGTAGCAGATCAGTAAACTACATGACTGGCTTTCTGAACCTGAAGCAAATGAGAAAAATCGGTCATAGGTGATATTATTTGAAATATTTTTTTCAATGTGCACCACCCCTTTAAACAATGGGTTTTTTTGGTGAACATATTTTCCTTTTCAAAAGTTTTTGCTTTGGACATAATACTACTAAAAGGACCAGTAGCATCAAAAAAACATTTTTAAAAAATTCACCAAGACAAATAAAACTTTAAAATTGCAAAGCCTTTATTAAAAAATAACTTACCGAAACTCCACTTCCGCTCCTGTTCAGAAAAGGCGAACGGGCGACCATCCATTGTGCGGCACTGGATTTCTCCTCCCTGGCTATGTCTCCTGTTGTACTGACAGCATCACATCAAACTCTATGGAGCAGTTCCCTGTCAATATCTCTCCGTTATCCTCCCGCACGGTGAGCAGAGGGGAGCTGCATGTCGTTCATCTTGTACCAGACGGACTTACAAATAGCCCACCGAGTCTCCGAGTCAATCTCAAAGCCTTCTGGGTATCTTTTGTATGTGCAGTGCCGTCCCCCAACTTGCACACAGAGCCAGCTATGCAGAGTGGAGCGGCAAGAACTTCAGGAAACATGGGCGGCTTTGAGTGACAGAGAAGCCTTGTTCTGCGAGACTCTGTGCTACATTCCTGCACTAGACGGGGCTGGGAGCTTCATGGGGGCTCTGCTTACCCAAGTGACACTAGATTATATTTATGAAGCAGCACGCTACAGTTGCCCAGTACCGCCGCAACTGGTCCTTTAATACCAATGGTGTTAACTTGTGCATATTAAAGGAGAACTAAAGCTTAACTAAAGAAGTAACTAGAAATGCTTTACATTATGTTTTGGACTTCTGTACCAACCCAATGGAACCACAGTTCTTTATCAAGAAAGATCTGTGTCTCCAAATATTCCCCAGTAACTCCTCTCCTCTCCTCTTCCTTTCTCCTGATTCACTACACATACCTCTGTGCTGCTGTCACTTACCGAGCTCAGGGACCCACTCACAATATACAATACACATAGAATATAAATGTCACAATATAAGGCTGATTAGCAATTAATACAGATAATTACTACATGGCAGCACAGCAACCAGTGCAATTAGCATCGGAATTTAATAATCAGTCTTGTAGCATCTGCTTTTATTACAGACAAACTTCATTTTCTGCTTGATAATTTGTGATGACCCCTAAACTCAGCTTCTCAATAGCTGCTCAGAACCCACTGAGCATGTGAGTGTCGCAGACACCTTCCAAGACGTTGACCCCCTGTGGCAAGTTTGAAGTCCTGGATCATTGCTGCTATTAAGTAGCTGACACTTTAGACTGGTGCAAAAAGTTCAGCATATTTTATCCATGTTCACTTTTAGGGATTAGTTCTCCTTTAATGTGTCATAACAAATATAGTGTTACATGTAACTGTGGTAAGTCTTGATAGAATGATTTATTGTATTTTCTTTGTATCAAATGCCAACCTCATTAACCTTTGGTTGTAAAGCTTCAACTATTCTAGTCAATTCTGGAAATTACCACTTTGTTCAGACCAAGATAAATGTCCTTAGATCTGTGTGATATTTACAAAGAGTTGATCAAAAGATATAGTGTTTGGGTAAATGATTATAAACATTGCTGCATTTACATTAGAAAGTAGACCAACCACTACATTATTGTTTCTATCCACACTTATGACCCTACAGATGGAAAATTACTGTAAAATTCTGCATTAATTTGTCTATTAATAATTGCAACTGGCAAGTAAGGTATAGGAATGGTAATGGAGCATCAGCATCAGCATGATAGTAGGTTTGGAGAAGGAAAGTGTAGATTAAATGCCATAAGAGTTGGCATACCTTTGGTTGGTGTAGACAAAACTATTTCTTCCTTGTTCTGCTTGATATTCTGTAAAAGTTTTAGAACAGTAAATTAATATTGTAATAGTTATCCATCGTGCAGAGGTGCATAAATCAATGCACTAGGATTTAATGATAAGACAGCCTTGATAACAGAGCCATGTTATGACTGATACTTTATGTAGGACAATATTTATGTAAACTAAAAGTATAGCATATACAGTAAATGCAATTACTATTATTGCATTGTAAATCATGTTGAAATGATGCAGAATGGAAGGTTTTAATCATCTTACTCATGATAATGGTTAAAAAACACATAGCACAGCCCAAAAAGTAATTGTGCCTACATCAACTCTCAAGCCAGTCGGCTAAATAGTCAGCAAATGAATGCCACATCTGATAACTGTTGTAGGGAGAGAAAACATTGTGGATCTATTATCAAACAATTTTGTTTTGCTGAATTGTAAAAATCTGAACATTCACTGAAATTCTTCCCAAAATGTTTCTTTATATTTCCATTTAAATGATTCATTGCAAAAATAATGTCTGCCTAGCCTCTAGAAAAATAAATAGAAAATATATATTTGTTTTACATATCACTACTGAGCAGCAGGATTAACATTTCCAATATATCCCCTTGACTCCCAATTTCCCTTTGTTCTTATGTTTTTGTTCTGCTCAACTAATCTGAACCCAACAGCTTCTTCCCTAACACTTAACATATATTGACAAATGGTACAGAATGGAAGGTGTATTTCTTATTATCTAAACTCATATTCTGATGTGACACCCTGAAGAATTTTACAGATCATTTTGGTAAAAATACTTCTTGAAATCTAAAACCGTGTATTGAAATAAAGTAATTACCTTTGGCACATTTGAAAGGACATTTTGGCTATTTACAAAATATTTTACCAACCAGCATTGCTGAAATTTATAAAGGTTTGAAACATGTTAAATTATTCTACACGTAGTACAGTTTGTCAGAGAAATCATAATGGTTGTCAGGTAGTAGTAAACTGGAAATAATGTGATGCAGAGGTTACAGATGATATCTCTATCATATATTTTATACTTTGTGTTCAATATGTTTACAGCCATTCAAAATTATAGGTGTGTGCAAAAGGTTACAGAAATCGTTATTGTGTACCTATTGCCGGAGCATTCACTGTAGATATAAATGTGGAATACTATGAAGTGTTATGATGGAATAATACATTTGAATACATTCTGCATTTGAAGCTGACAGCTTTTTAAAATCACTAGGATACATGCTGCATAGCTACCAAAGAGCTACCCCTGTCGCATTTCATAGAACAGTAACTAAACCTGCTCCCAACACAGGTAGAAGTTAATGAAATAGTATGCTAACCTCCAAGATAAGCAGGCATACTCAGCTGGTAATTTCAGGGTTTCCTGTGTGAAATATCTGCTATTATACATTAACAATACATGAAAAGTAATAAAAACAATCATACTAAAGTATCACACTAAGCAACACTATTACTTGACTGAAGTCAAAATGGATTGGATATTATATATCTCAAATGTATTGCTTATGTGCTATTCTCTATATATTTCTTTAAATAGATGCACTCAATATAATCACAGGTTACACAGTCACATTAATATAATATAATATAATCAATAATTGGAAAACACCAGTGAGGGCAACAAGAGGGATTTGGGCAGGAATGGTGGGAGGAGAGATAGATTTTTTTTTCAAGGGTGATAAATGCCAGTTGTCAACGGCAATTGTGAGGACAGTCATTTTTAGGGCTATTCTTAAGCACAGATAAATCAATTAAAATAATCATGTCATTGATTTTACCAGGTTTTTGAAAAGGATCATCATTTATTTCTCCTTGGGACAAATTTGTACTGGATATCAGTATTTTGTTATAGGTAAACCTATGCACCAAGTATTTGAAACACAGATGATTTTAATCAGCTTCTCATTCACTAACTCATATCTTCCATGATACATGTAACACAATGAAATATGAAAAAAACATACATAATTTCATTATCCAGAAAGGCAAAATGTTAATGTGTGCTAGTGCCCAACTATATAACAATTTAAAGGACAAGGAAAGTCTAAAATAGAATAAGGCTAGAAATGCTGTATTTTGTATACTAAACATAAAAATGAACTTACAGCACCAGAAAGCCTATTCAAACAAATGATTTATGCTTTCAAAGTTGGCCACAGGGGGCTGTCATCTTGTAACTTTGTTAAACATCTTTGCCTGACCCTGACCCTGCACATGCTCAGTGGGGTCTGGGCTGCTTAGGGATCTTCATAAACAAAGCTGCTTGAGTTCTGCATGGCTGGTAAGTAAGGCGGGGCTCCCCCTGCTGTTCATAAGTATGATTGTTTCCCTGCTCAGCAGTTAGGGACCATCTGACAATTCCTATCCACAGCAGTAAATGAAGGGAGAATTTCACTGCATACAGTCATGTTTTTTATAAAAACGGTACACATTTTTTATTTAAAGTATATTGGAGATAGGTTTCTTTTTCATTAAAAAAAGTAAAAATAGGATTTTATTTTTTTGCCTTTCCTTGTCCTTTAAAGGCAGAGAACATTTTCTACTTTTTAATTTTGACTTGTGGCAATTAATATTTGATGAAACTGTATATATGTTATTTATTTTATCCATGTACGGTTCTTTAACATTTCTAATGTGTCAAACATTTATCATAGGAAGAGGTCAGCACTGTGGATACAAATAGTTCTATACAAATGAACATGAATACGTATTTGGCTTTATAAATGTACCACCGCATTTGCTGTCAGCAGTGCTAGCTTTAAGGAATGAGGAACCACAGAGCAGACAGTGAGTTCATTTGATTGGTTCCCCATTTGACAGCTGGGAATGGCCATTCTAATCACTTTCAGCTGTTATATTGGTGCAGCCTTAGGGTGGGACTACAAGGGCATTTTCAGCACGCAGCGTCTCCATCCGACAGTTGTGTCGCGTCAGATCAACGATGCGTCTTCATCTGACATTTGTATATCTTACAATCATTTTACCACTTTTATTGGATACAAAGTAATCCCAAATGTGTTCTACAGAAATACATGATACATATACTTTGAGAGGTTTAATTAATCAAAACACAAGTGTGCATCCACTGACTTGCATCCACTGACTTGACTAACTCTTCATACTGACATTTTAAAATGTACTTTATAAAGATTAGCAAATGATATGTCATCTTCAAACTCTTTGCAGTTTCATTGATTGCAGAATTATATTGGAAGTATTCTTACTGTTGATCAGTTGATGAGCAATCGTTGGTTTTCACAGTAGGAAATCATTTTCACTTCCAAATTAAATTTTCCCAAAGCTGGATGACATATTCTGGGAAACTGAACAATCTGTACATGTTGGGAAGTAATAAATTGTGTATCAAGGATATAGTAAATATGTAAACCATCATTGTAGGATCAATAGTTTACTCTGCATAACAAACATACATTTCCTGATTTCCGTGTATTGTGTCAAGTACTGATTTTTCTTGACCTGTCTACAGTATTGTAGTCCTCAATAAATATATTCATTTCTTTGGTCTGTCTAGTTGCAAATAACATGTTTGTTCAAATTAGATCTAGGAACCATGAATAATTTGATGCAAAACTACTTAAATGGTAAACAGCTGATAATTTTGTTTGTTAAGCAATGGTCTGAGCTGAATCATTCTATTATTATATAAAATAATATAGTTCTATTATGCAGAAAAAGTACATTGCAAAAGACAAAGGCTAGTAAATTTGTTAGTGCAGGTACAAAATAATTTTCTACTAATGTACCTGACAAATGGTTTCACAGTGATTCATTTCAATGCAATTAGACTTTTTGATTTCATTAGGTGATCAAAAAAACTTGCACAGTTACGGCAGACAAGTTGCCATTTTGCTTGCAAACCAGCCATAACTGAAGTAATAATAAAAGGCTTCTATCTCACTTGTCTTTTGGGTATTTAAAGAAGTTCTTTCATGAATGTTCTGGTGTTATTTTTTATTTCTAAATTACAATATTTACATTAGAAATAATTCACTCTGCCATTTAAAATTGTATTCCTGAACCAGCAAATGTATTTTTTCTGCTGTAATATTGATGTGTAGTCAGCCATCTCAGGTCATTGTGCCTGATCCTATGCTGTCAGAAAGAGCCAACATTTCAGAATGGAAATGCTTTCAGATAAGCTATTGTTTCTCCTACTCAATATAACTGAATGTTACTTGGGTTAGCCGAACGTGGATTTTTACTATTGAGTGCTATTTTCATATCTAGCAGGGAGCTATTGTCTTCTGTCAGGAGCTGTTATCTGGCCACCTTCCCATTGTTCTATTGATAGGCTGTTGGGGGGGGTGTGATATCACTCCAACTTGCATTGCAGCAATAAAGAGTGCCTAAAGTATATCAGAGCACAATCTCTTGTCTTTGATGGGGATCCAGTTAAGGCCCTGGAAGCCTGCAACTTTCTTTGATGGGTAAGTTTAGTGTGTATTGACAAGGCTGGAATTCACCTCCCAGTGCACATGTGAAAAGAATTCCAGTCAGAAAAAGCCCAAGTGTACTGTGCATTTTCTGGATGAAATCCACTCCATATGTGGTCTGTGACATTTCACTTCAGTCATTGTACACAAATATGGAGGCGATAATCATTTTTGTTGTTAATGGGTTTTTTTTAAGTTCTATGGCTTACAGTTTATGTTCTTATACTTCATAGCTGTGAGAATAACACAATATTGTTGCTCCTTGTTGCTGTTATGCACCAGCGGCAAGATTTTCCAGATCAATGGAGGATAAAATGAAGTGTTTAGGGTTACAAAAGACTAATCATAATTATATCCTGAACTGGGGACAATTAAGAAGATTGAGCTATTATTTAGCTCAGCTGCACTGAAGGGGACAATAACAATCGTATAATATATATGGCACACCATTCATATTAGTGAAAACATCTCCATGTCTTGAGAGATTCTAAAAGGAGACAGGGGAAGTAACAATTAAATTTGTGTACCTGCTTCATACTCAGCATCTTTGTGCCAGATTCAGGCAAGTTGTTTACTTGCATGGTACCTCCATTTTATGTGTTGGATACCTGTGGATCCTGTGTGTGCTATCCATGCACATTGTGCTGGTGGTTGATTCAGCCAATATAACTACATTTTAACTAGTAGTCATTAAAAAAATATGTTTAAACATTTCTATTTTCAAATTGATACGAAAAGCAAAAAAGGAAGGGAAAGGTGAGATAAGCATAAAAAATTGACTACACAATTCAGTTTATACACTTTCCATTTTTTCCAGCAGGTTATTTACTTAATAACCTTTTAACCAAGTAAATTGACATGTTCCATATAATTCAGTCTAGTAATACCAGTAATATGGCCTGAGAAACTTTCTATCATATATTACACAAATACTCAAGTACCTGTAGATACCTATCTTCCAAAAAAATAAAGACACTGAGTTCTGTGTTTTTTTAAAAAATTAAATCCAGGGATTCCACATTTTCCAATAGCTTACACTTGTATTATGAATCATATGTGTAATTGCTTCCATTTTCCTTATTTCCTCTATTAGACTTCTCCATTCAATATGTCAATATGTGTTGGAGCTGTGGTCTTCTTACAATATCTTGGTAAAAATTTGGCCACATTAAGTAGATGTAAGGTTAGTGGATCTGATATTAAACTATTCTTTTCTGTTATGTTGCCTAACAAATTTAGGGGCAAATCTGTATCTTTTCTATTAATTGCTGTTACTTTCACTATATCTTTTATAATTCCCTTCCAAAAATCACTCAATTTCGAGCACATATACCATATATGTACACGCGTTCCCTTATCTTGTTCACATCTCCAGCAAATTTCAGAACTATTTGGGTACATTTTTTTAAGTTTGACTGGAGTATAGTGCCATCTAATGGCAAATTTATATTTCATTTTTCTAAATCTTACTGCTCTAGATGTCTTATGTATAGTGGCCAAAGTATTTTCCCATAATGCATCCAAAATTGTAATATTTAGCTCCTTTTCCCACTATTTCAGAGCAATTTGTTTTGGAGTACTGCTATTATCTATTAGAAGCTTATAAAATTTTGATATCGGCTTAACCACATCATCTGATTGTACTATTAGACTTTCTCAAGAGGTAGGGGATCTTGTCCACTCCCCATGTTTTATCTTTTTTTTTTATAAAATAATGTAATGGATTATAATTCCAGCCCCATCTTGTTTGTATTTCCACAAGTGTAATCACTTTGTTATTTTTAATAAAGTCTACTATTCTAGTCGGTCTTCAATCTAACTTATGCCATCTACGAAAAACCCCTGGTTCTGTACAAGACTTAAAAAGAGGATTATCCACCAGTGGTTGAAGAATATATGGGTATTGTGTTAAAAACCTCTTGTCTCTATTTTTAAATCAGAACTTGAAAGTTGAACCTATTAATGGGTGGGTCTTTAATGAATTGGGTAAGGACTCTGAATCGGCCCATAAATAATGAATTAAAGGTATTTCTGTTTGAAGATTTTCCAGTTCAACCCAGTCCTTATTAGCTGATTGCAGGGCCTATGTATTAATACATGCCAAATGCACATTTACTAATGGTCAAATATCGAGGGTTAATTAACCCTCGATATTCAACCCGCGAAGTTAAATCCTTCAACTTCGAATATCGAAGTGAAAGGATTTAGCGCTATTTGATCGAACGATTAAATCCTTCGATTCGAAAGATTCAAAGGATTTTAATCCATCGATCGAATGATTTTCCTTGAATCAGAAATTGGCTAGAAAGCCTACGGGGACCTTCCACATAGGCTAACATTGATGCTCGGTGGGTTTAAGGTGGCGAAGTAGGAGGTCAAAGTTTTTTTTAAAGAGAAAGTACTTCGACTATCGAATGGTCGAATAGTCAAACAATTTTTAGTTTGATTTGTTGATTCGAAGTCGTAGTCGAAGTAGCCAATTCGATGGTCGAAGTAGCCAAAAAAATACTTCGAAATTTTTTATTCTATTCCTTCACTCGAGCTAAGTAAATGTACCCCCTAATGTCAGTTATTGCTAGCCCCCTCTATCTCTTGGGAGAATCATTTGCTGATATTTAAATCTATGGGGTTTATCCACCCAAACAAACTTAGTTACGAAAGCTTTAACTTTTGTGAAAAAGAGTGATGGTAATTTTATTGGTAAATTCTGTATATACCATTTTTATTGCTTGAATTCTTTCCATCCATGTCAAGTTCACTTTCCTCCATCCGTCCGTGGTTTGTTGTAAAGCGTTAAGTAATGGAGTATAGTTACTATGTCATTAGTGTTAGACAACATTTTTATTCCTAAATATGAGATGTTATCCTTAGCCCATTTTAAACAAAAAGAAAAACGGACGCATTCAGGCCAAATCCATTTCTCTAAAAACATTCAGATATTCAAATTTTTCTTCCAAACTAAAAACAGCTGAAATTAGTACGGTATACTTGGTGGAAAATGTGCATACCATTAACACCTTAAGAGTTTCATCCCCTTTTGGGGATGATTATTATTAAGATTATTATTTAAAATGTGTGAAATACTGCGTATATAAGAGATTTTTTGGGAGGGATATTTCACCTCGGATACAGTGTTAGTTAAATGAGTGTTAAGGTGCCTTGCATTAAGTGTTGCAATGCCTGCTGGGATTGATGCAGAGAAAATCCCTGGTGATTAGTGTCTGATTTTCCATACCCGCCACTGGGTGATGTGAGTAAGCCAGCAGTTAGGTGAGCCCGTTAACTTTTGACTCCCATCCTCTATTTTCCTTGTGCAACATTTTAACTAGCAAAGTAGTTTGTAATTGCCTCTGTTTTCCATCAAGAATTGTGTTATAGACAAACTATAGATCTAAGGCCACTTGCTGTCATTATTGTTAACTTTGGCAGTCTATGTTGGTCTAAATACTACAGCCTTCCATCAAACATGAAACATTAAGGGAAAATATTACCATAAATAGAGTAGGTCCCTATAAAAATCCATCACATAAAATGGTGCATATTTAAAGAAAAATGAAAGTCACAGACAAAAAAGCCCTCCCTATACCCTTCCAAACATTGAGCATGAACAGTTATTGTTGATCTAGGCCAGGCTTCAACTATGCATGCTTCTTATCTGCAATCATTTGTCAGAGAACATTTTGTATTTGCCAACCCCCCTGCATTAAGCTGGCCATAGATGCAAAGATCCGATCGTTCGAATTCTCGAACATTTGGACTTCCCCATCTCCCGACCTGCCATTAACCATTCAGATCAAATAAAGTAGAAAAGAACAGATCAGCCGATGTTCTGCAATCGTACGAAAGTTATGTCCGACAAAGCTAGTGACAGTCTCCCACTGAAAATCATACGATCGGCAATACATGCAGAGATATTATCGGCAGCCGAAAGAAATTTTTTAACCTGTCCGATCGACCAAACGAGCGATCTCTGCCGGACAAAAAATGTTGGGGCTCTCCACACAAAAATCCGAAAATCGTACGAATCCTCCATTTGTACGATCGGTTCTTTGCGTCTATGGCCATCTTTAGTCTGCTTTGTCTCCAACCACAGTCTGACTGAAATGCACAATGAGACTATGCCTTATAGACCTCACTCCTTCTCAGTACCCTAACTAGAGGGGGGTGGGCCCTGATGCGTGATGCGCAGCCGGGCCCCCGCCCCCCTCCATACGGCCCGCATATCAATGGCGAGCACCCCCTACTCCCCTGGTAGTTTCGCCACAGCTCCTTCTTGTTTTTTGCTGTAAAGGTTTTACTTCATAGTCACCAATAGCAGGAATTCAAAGGCTTGTGAGCCCCTGCTAACTGGGAGAATCTATTGATATGCAGACCTTTCAATATTACTTGTCTCTGGTGTAAGAAGTTAAACATTGACAAGCACAATAGCATGACCCCAGAGAAGTGTATTTCCTGATGACGGCCTTATGAAGGAAAGAACTAAGGCCACTGCAATTGTGCATTACAAAGTCATTTAGTTGCAGCTGGTAATCAAAAGGATGATGCAAACCCAGCTGTATCCATTCAGCAACACAACAGAACAAACAAGATCATTTTCTCAAAAAACATTAAATTAACAATTTTGTGTTATACATAACATTAATCCTTATGTTTCCAGGAGATCTATGAAATCAATGGCCAGAAAACGATACTTCAAGTGGGTAATTTTAACAAGAAATCAGAGCTGAAAAGTAAAATATGATAATAATCCATTAATTTCAATATGTGGTTTTGCAGTATTCTCATTCTAAAGTCCTCTGAAAGGAAAAGAAAAAATTGAATAACATGAAAAGGGAACATTTACCCCCTGCATACTATATTGTCTTATTTGCCTTTCAAGCTTGTGCCATAAGGTCTCTTCTAATTTAACACCACATGAAAGTCAAAGGTACTTAAAAGTGTAAGTGCAAATCCTTGTTATGGCTGATCTAATGCAATAAAACATGTCAAGGGAAGCTGATCGGCTAATTTGAAAAGGCATTTAGAAAAAAATGCCTGATCTGGAGAAACATTTAAACAAAAGAATATGTGCATATTAAAACATTCAACATCTTCACATTGAGACCTAAATGTGCTTTTTTAGAATTAAGTGACCAATTATGGATTTAGAAACAATAAATGCCTTGCTAGGTAAAACAATGGCAGTCCCATAATGAGAGGTGTTTCATTCATAAATTATTCCATACTAAAACACAAAGAGCCCTCAGAGTTACACAATGTGTAAAAAAGCTCTCATGCAGCCTCATGCTTATATATGGTCACTTAACTCCTCAGTGACTTTATTAATGAAAGTAGGAGGTGCATTATGCATAATATATACTGCAAGATGTACACTGTATATAGATCTTTGGCCAGAAATTCCTCAGTATAGTTACATAACCACTAAATAGTACTAAGTACACTATAATATTGTGCTATTAACATATGATCTGACATTGAAAAACAACACATATGTTTTTTTAAATATTTCCTGCTTAGCATCCTGTTAATAAAAAATAAAAAATCCATATCCAGCTGGCTCCTTTTTACAAATCCATCATTACCCCTGTCTGGGCTGGCACACTATTTATTAATACCTGTAACCGCTGCATGGTTCTTTTTTTATGTTTCCAACCCTTTCATGAAATGATCAATTTAACAGGTCATTTCCGAGAATCTCCAATTCATTACTATTCTCTCACATTAATATGTGTTTTTATTTTTTTTATTTTAAAGGATGTCAATAGATAATCCAGTGGGTTTGTTCAGACTGCTATGCTAAATGGGTCTTTACCGAAATTCTGAACAATATCATATCACTAGCTGATTATGAAATAAATTTATGGGTTATTCTACTTAAATGTTTCTTTTTTTCATTTTATAATTTTTTTTCCTCCAATATTTTTTATTAAAGGTATTTTCAGTTTTTTTCTTATAAAGTTACAAATATCCACTGTGTTAGCATTTATAAACATCCTTCCTTATAAATGTGTTTTTAAGTAACGGTGGGGCTGTTAAGATACAAAGATCAGAAAAAAAGGGGGAAGAAAAAAAGAGGGCGCAAAGTGGTAAAATAAAAAGTGAGGGAAAAAGTTAAACAGGAGCAGTCAAATTGCTGCACTGAGCATGGTAAAGTCTGTTACAAATTCCATAATCCTATAAGTGTAACGCAGGGTATCCCAAACCCAGAACAAACCCCAAGGTTCTGGTCCTGGCCCACTGTTCTGTTTTTAACAGCTGCCTATGGCTTCAGGTGCATCTATCCACTACTTAGATGCTGCCAGGTTTTATAGTGGGAGAACCAAGGAAAGGGTTCTGAGCAAGCAAGGGAACCAAGCTTGGTGTTGTAGAATGGGAAACAAGGAACATAGTCAAAAGCCAGGCCCAGGTCAGTAGCAATCAGTCAATATGGTACAGACACAGGAGATGTGGGAATGGTTGGGGTCACATGTCAGGTCAAACACACCAGAATAAAAGTACAAAATTAAAATCCAAGAGATGGGCATGGTTAGTTTTTCCTTAATAAATACATTATCTATTCTTGCTTTAACCTTTGGGATGGCCAGGTAAGGGGTTAACCAAGCTTTTGCAATAACTTCTTTAGTGGCGGTGACAAAATGTTTAATGAAAGTGTGTTTTGCTCTAGATAGAGCAGTAAGGATTAATTTCAGGACTCCGTTTAGCTTTGTTGCTAGGGACCAAGTACCATCTGCTAAAGAACGTGTATGATGTTTGCTGTGCTAGTACGTTAGTAGAGGTATGCATGGTGTTTGAGAAAACTGTTTGCCAGTCTTGGTCTGCTAAGGTAAGCAGTAGTTCTGTATTCCAGTTCTTTATAAATTTCCAAGTAAGTTGGGTATTAGTACGGTGGCAAAAAAGAAAACTAAGGGATCCTTTCATTTGAGGGTGATGAAGGCACATTGCTTCAAAAAAAAAAAAAAATAGAAAGGATACCTCTTCTGTAAGGCAGTTAAGAAGTGCCATATTTGATTGTACTGTATCTATAAAGTTCTTGAATTGGGACATTATATCTGTCCTGTAGAACTGTCTAGCTAATGATTTTGTCATGTTTTATGGAATGGTGAATATGTGTAAGCCCTTTATCTATTCACCAACAGAATTGTTTAGGTTCTTGACCATGTGGAAACTCTGGGTTATTAAATAAGGGAGCTAAAGGATGGTGTTTTGAAAGCCAGTTAGGTTTAGTGCTTATAGATGTGTGCCAGATAGTTGGGAAAGTTATTGATTTATGTGATGTTTTGTAAATCCATAGAAGATCCCCAAGATGGTCACATTGGCAAATGGCTCATTAGATCATGTTGGTGGTTCTGCCTGGACAAACCAATGTAGTATTGTGAAATTTGGGCTGCTACATAGTATTCACGAAGGTTTGGGACACTCAATCCCCCATAGATCTGTGTCTATATATGATATGTCTATTCATGGATGTATATTGCTCCATATAAAGTGAAGACACACATTTTGTAATTTAGTTAGCAGATTTGATGGGGGTGGTAGAGGAATAGTTAAGTACAAATACAATATATGGGGTAGAACACTCATTTTTATAATGTTAATCCTACCAAACCATGAGACAGAAAAAGTTTTCCAGGAATTTGAATCATCCATTAGTTTCTTAAAGGGGTGATTCACCTTTAAGGTAACTTTTAGTATGCTATAGAATGTCCAATTCTATGCAACTTTTCAAATGGTTTTCATTATTTATTTTTTATAGTTTTATAATTATTTGCCTTTTTCTTCTGACCCTTTCCAGCTTTCAAATGGGTATCGCTGGCCCCATCTAAAAACAAATGCTCTGTAAGGTTACACATGTATTGTTATTGCTAATTTTTATTACTCATCTTTCTATTCAGGCCCTCTCCTATTCATATTCCAGTCTCTTATTCATATCAATGCATGGTTGCTAGGGTATTTTGGACCCTATCTACCATATTTCTTAAAATGCAAATTGAAGAGCTGCTGAATAAAAAGCTAAATAACTCAAAAACATTAAATAATGCCTCAGATCATCACTCTCTATATCATGCTAAAAGTTATCTCAAAGGTGAACAACACCTTTAATAAGGTCCTTATAATTTACTTCTTGTAAAGTATAATAAGCATCAGTATGGCATACTTTCATGGATTTATGTGCCCAATAAAAATTGAAGTTAAGTTCCAGGAGCAATTTTATAAATGTTATTAATTTCTGTTCATTATAAGATGGTCATTAAATGCAATGGATGCCTTCCTTGGTTATTAGCAATAGATAAATGTTTAACTGAAAGGGATTTAACAGAAGATTTCTAGAAGTGAAACAGCAAAACTTATAAAAAAGATCTCCTGAAGCTTTTTTGGCTCAAGTCTGTCAGATTGACCATGTTAACAGCACTCCCCAAAAATGTATTGATTAGGAAACCCTAATAATTATATTGCCCATAATGGAAAATTCTTCAGCAATATAATTGTCAAAACTTATTCATAATCGTGAAGATTTAATTGAGCTTTGATAAACCTGTCCGAGGTTTTATTTTTGATACATTTCAGATCCATCACTTTCTAACATATGTTAACTTTACCTTTCTGTCTAGCATATGCCAGTTTTTATGCTAATTCTGTGCATTTTTTAAATCACACAGATATGACGTTCAAAGAATTCCAGCAAAAAGACCCTAAAGACTTCTTTAAGAATTATTTAATTTGCTATATCAGAAAACCCATGCCAAATGCAGAAACCTCTTATTATTTATATTGTCCATTTTGTTTCCTATACATAGGAATCAATTCTTTTACTGTATGTATATATATTTTTAACTGCAGAAATCTAAATCTTAAGAAAAAAAATCCTGCTATACCCTGTTATCCAACCTCATGCTAAAATAAATTGAACCTAGCAAAAATTTAAATTGCACAGCATAATTAAAACTAGTTTTTAATATATGAGAACCTAGCATTGGGTTCTCATATATTATGTACCTTCAGTGATGAATAGTACTTAGTGCTGGTGCATAACATCAAAATAGCTACTCTTCCAGAAATAGGGTGGGTGGAATTGTATGCAACACTGGAAGAATTATGGATCTAATGGACAGAAACTCCTTACTGCAAATTACTGTTATCCCACATGTAATCTTATAACTGCAAACAAAGTTTATATACCAGTGAACAAAGCTATTTTGAATGTCCATTTATTATCACTTGCTTAGATTGCACTGCGGACACAGGAATCCTTTATATTTTATAGCAAGGAGATAGCAGAGAAAAGCCATCACAAAGCATTTATTTGAAATACATTTTATTTCCATTAATGGACGCCTCTGTTGCGTTTGATAGGATGACAGATTGATAAATTTGTGGCTGCATCTGAAACCCAATAGCGATCAACTCTCCCCCCATGTTGCCACTGAACAATAATTGCAATGTGGCAGCTATCTGGAGCCTAAAGGATCAGCAATACCAAAAAATGAATATGCTTTAAATGAATAACAATATAGTTACATAGTTAAATTGGGTTGAAAAAAGATAAAGTCCATCAAGTTCAACCCCTCCAAATGTAAACCCAGCATCCATACACACACCCCTCCCTACTTTTAATTACAATTCTATATACCCATACCTATACTAACTATAGAGCTTAGTATCACAATAGCCTTTGATATTATGTCTGTCCAAAAAATCATCCAAGCCATTCTTAAAGGCATTAACTGAATCAGCCATCACAACATCACCCGGCAGTGCATTCCACAACCTCACTGTCCTGACTGTGAAGAACCCTCTACGTTGCTCTGGTACGGTGATCCACTTTATGGGTAAAAAGGTCCCCTGCTATTTGTCTATAATGTCCTCTAATGTACTTGTAAAGTGTAATCATGTCCCCTCGCAAGTGCCTTTTTTCCAGAGAAAACAACCCCAACCTTGACAGTCTACCCTCATAATTAAAGTCTTGCGTCCCTCTAACCAATTTAGTTGCATGTCTCTGCACTCTCTCCAGCTCATTTATATCCCTCTTAAGGACTGAAGTCCAAAACTGCACTACATACTCCAGATGAGGGCTTACCAGGGACCTATAAAGAGGCATAATTATGTTTTTACCCCTTGAGTTAATGCCCTTTTTTATGCAAGACAGAACTTTATTTGCTTTAGTAGCCACAGAATGACACTGCCCAGAATTAGACAACGTGTTATCTACAAAGACCCCTAGATCCTTCTCATTTAAGGAAACTACTTAAATGTACTGTTGACCTACACTGGTAAAATTGGGGTGTTTGCTTCAGAAACACTACTATAGTTTATTTAACAAGCTGCTATGTAGCCATGGGGGCAGCCATTCAAGCATAGGATACACAGTAGATAACAGATACTGAAGAATGCCATTGTATACTACAGAGCGTATATGTTATCTGCTGTGTATCCTGTGCATTTTCTCTCTTTTCAACTCTGAATGGCAGCACCCATGGCTACACAGCAGCATGTTTATATAAACTTATACATGCAACATGTATGAAGGAACAAACAGCTCTTTTTTAAAATGTGCATTAAATAATCAGTGATGGGCGAATTCATGCTTTTTCACATCACCACTGGCGAAAAATTGTGAAACGGCGATTTTGAGGCCTGCAACAATTCTGCAGCATCAAAATGGGCGCCGGCGTCAAAGTTGATGCTGGCACCCATTAAAGTCAATGGGCGTCCATTTATCGCTGCCGGCATTAAAATACGCTGCGAATTTGCGCCTGCCGAATAAATTCGACCATCACTAAAAATAATCTAAGATATAATATGAATTAAATATTTTCTGTCCTGTTAAGATTATAAGGATTTTATCAATGTAAGAGTAGCGTTTAAGCAACCCTCTTTTTACCCACAATGCAGAGGTGGGCCTGACACACACAACCAATGCAACAAAATGCATACAACTGCACTTTGCAGAGAATCAGAATTGGGATTGTGTAATTAAAGGAAATAGCCATCAAAATGATACCTGCGCATCTTTAGCCACAAGTATGTTAACACGGGTCACTCTGGGAACCTTACATCTAAATTGGGAATTAACTAAGTTCATTCTAGTGTTACTAACACATGCTCACACATGAATATGCTGAAACAGAAACACTATATTATATATGAATAAATACTGTAAATGAACCCATTGAAGTGTCCTGCTTCTGCTGAATTAACTTAGCAGAAACTTAAATCGTAAACAAAAGTCATCTTCCATACATTACATTTTCATGTCACACACCTCTTCACATTTCTAAACTCGTTTTTACCGCTTCTTTAGGAGTCTGTGCTTGTCACACACATACACTTATGTTCCTTCTACTCTTGAGAGGCTCTTAAGGAACACTAATGCAAATTCTTTCATCAGTTGTAATTATCATGCTTGCTTAAGATCCTCTTCATGCTATTAAAAAATCACATTAAAGGAGATCTCTAAAAATGAAGAAAAAAGCAAGAAAAGGAAAAAAAGGGAGAAGACTGAAATATAACAAATCAGTCAGAAAAAGTGGAAAAAGTAAAAGTTCATGGTCAACATCTCCTTTTATATATTTGCTTTTATTGAGACAGCATTTACAACAACTAATGCCATATGGCCATGCATTTATAATCAGCACATTGCTTTAAAATTATAGGAGAGTGTTTTATGAGAGGATATAGAATAAAATATGTGGGTAATCATAAAAACATAGATTTTCCATCACCCTTAGTAGGTTCTTAACAACAGAATGGGATCTATATACAGTATTTCATGGAATATATGTGAGATACCAAAACTGATTTATCAGTGGAGCTACCCATAGCTGACCAGTCTTTGCTAAGGATCTCAGTGAAGATGTAGGTCATGATCTTTGTCAGTGCAGTACACTAATTAAAATGTTAAATTGTATATTTTATGCAAGAACTCATGTCATTAAAAAAGAAAAAAAAGTGTTGCATTTCAGTTACTCTACATTTTGTATTTTTAGTGACTCTGCTTTGTATACAGCCCTGTTAAAATGTTGTCCCAGACTTTGTAACATTGAATGACCACCGGAAAAAATATATTCGAAGGCTCATAGTCACTGGAATGGACCCATATTCCTTTGGTGAAAAATTCTACAGAATATTTAGGATGCATTAAATGGCAGATGAAGCACACCTATCTATAAGATGCTTATGACTGATGGGGGAAAGTGTTGTTCACAGACATCTAACTTATGTGTATGTTGGACACGTTTGACCTAAAAAATACACATTTTTGGCAGGGTGCAGAAGGGTGCGAGCCAAACTCTGCTCTCGGGTACTCAGATGTTATACCCCACTGCTTCTGCTGTCTATATTTATATACATGTATGTACATACTGGTGCATTGGGGGCCCACCAGGACTGCAAAGTGAAGGGCCCTCCTAGCAGTCACCGGGGCTCCCTCCCGACCTCCGAAATCCCTCCCCCAAAAGACGCTCCTTGCTCTTGTGCAAAGCATGAAAAGATGCACATAGCGCATGCACAAACATTTTTAAGATGCACTGTGTGCATGTGCGTACACGCAGAAGGCACCAGATCCATCCAGACACTGCCGGGCGAGCATATCGGGGAGCAGGTCTGGGCCGGCCGGGGTCCACCGGGTTTTCTTTCGGTATCCCGCTGGCCCAGTCCAACCCTGCATGCACCTGTGTTGCCCTGTTGGCATGACAGATAGGCAGGTCAGGTGCAGGTACAAGGAAGGGTTTAGTAGGGTTTGGGTTGTGAGTGAGCAGGTCAACTTTTTAATGGACTCATCAGTTAATCCGTAGTACAGTAAATAATTTGAAGAGGAGCAAATTGGTCTAACTTTGTTTTGCATCCAATAATTCATATTGATTTATAGAGAAGAAAAATGCTGATTGATATAAATATAGCACAAGCCAGAACTAAAACAGGTTCCCGCAGAGTTAGTGTCAGGACAGCAAAAGGAAAATTGGCTTTTATTTCAGCTGGCAGAAAACAGGTGTAAAATAAAGGCAGTTTATCGTTCTGAACAACAAAAATAGCTTTCAGCAGCAGTATAAGTTCAATAACAACAAAAGAGAAATACAGACCTTCCCATGGGTGACCGTGTGTGCACAGGCACTTTGGATCCTAAACGTCAGGATCCCAGAACCTCTCTATGGGGCCAATTTAATAAGCGGTGAAAGTTCGCAAGTGATGGCTTCTCACGTAGCGCAACACTTTGCCAGGTGAAAATTCACTCAGACAACGCTAATTGACATGCAAAGTTGCTTCCAGGGCTCCAAATGCTGGCGCTAGCGTTGCCTAATTTACATACAATGGGAAGTTAAAGTTGAATGAACAGTAAATACATTACACTACACAAGCCCAGGGAAGCTTAATAAAAGAAAATAGAGTTGTTATATTGCCCTACACATGAGCCCAGTGTATAGTTTATATGCCATATGTTAGGAAATGTAGGGGGGAAGCCGGTTACCCCCAAAAATTTGTACACTCTTTTCAGCCTGAAAAAAGGAAAATACTTTTTTTAACTAAAGTTTGAGGAAGTCCTATCTACTCTATTGCACTTCGCCTGGTCTGAGGTGGTGAAGTCTGGTGCAAGAGGTAACTTTCAGTAAAATCTGCATCTTAGTGAATTTGCGCAGTTACATCCCTTGACGTCACGCCGGCGAATTGTCTGCATCCGACAGTCGTGTCGCGTTGGATCAATGCTGCAACTTCATCCGACAATGCATTCACTTACCTTATTTCCGTTGCATCCGAATTTATGCCTGCGTTTTTGCGCATCACTTTGGATCACGGCGAAAACACCCGTGTAGTCCTAGGGTCACTCTGCAACAAGAACAAAAAAGATTACTGATTTGTATAAGAATTTGTGGTGAATCAAAACGAATTCACTAATCATTATGAATACTGTAAATATTGTATAACTAAAATGTGTTTATAATCCTGACATGTTTTTTGATAATACCGGTACTTCTGTTTTTTTCCACTTCAGTGTGGGTGTACTGAAATATAACAGTTGTAGTAGTAACATGTGTATTGAATTTCTAAGGAGACAGAAACCATGTAATTTTTCATTTTAACATTTGTAAGAGTTGTGTTCTAGTCAAACAGCTGTGCTGTACTAATAATACCCTGTACATTTACTTCTTTGATGAGTCTAAAAAATGTAAGTTGCTAGTAGTAACAAATTGAAATGTATAGAAGGATTTTAAATGTGAACCATAAGACACAGCAGAGACAAACCCTCTGTCATTCAGAAGCAACTAGAAAAGATCTTAACAACAGAAACATTATGCTACTCATCTTTACTATTCAATTTAATGTAGAAACACAGGAAATAACTTTCAGTAAGTCACTCAATCTTGAAACCTAAAAAAACCACCATAATTATAGGAATTGCCAGGAAGGTTTGCCAGTATCCTCCTAGCCCTGGTTAACCTCTTTTGACTAAGATTACATGGTGGATACCACAGGTAGTAACTGTACCTGGGTATCAAATGCATATCAGTTCCCAGGTGGGTTTTTTTAAATAAAAGGCAGTATGTGGACCCTCACTCACACGAAATTGGAAGGTCAGATTCTCAATAATGCCACAAATATGACTAGCCTTCCCTAGTACATGGGTTGTACTGTAAATTGAAGGCGTGCATGCAATTTTTACTAAACCTTCTGGATACCTAGGAAGCCAGCAATCCTGGTGAAGACTAGCAGTACAGGGCTGTTGCTGCAATAAGTACCATATCTTGAATTTGCCATTTACTTCATATATTGGTAAGAGGAAGGCATTGACTAAAACTAGTCTGTAACTTTAACGTTGTGACAATGTAATATCTCACCCAGTCTAGGTCATGGTGGACTCTCAAAGGGTGCACTCATGAGGTATAGTCTCCTATATGTTATGCAAGTTCCTATATGTTGTCATCTGAATCAACATAAGTTTATTTCTGCATGGGCACCAAGGTATCACTAGTTGCTAATGGTGTTCTTTTGACTGTAGACTTCATAAGTAGACTTAAGAAGATATGTGTTTAAGAATGTGTATGCATAAGAATACATGTGATGCCAAGGAATGTGCCATGCGGTTTTCATTTCATTCAGTAAGGGAGGTGAACTAAAGTATGATAATTATTATCAGTGGCGTAACTAGACTACTGGGCCCAGCAGCAAATTATTAGAGGTTTACTTGTTCTACCAATATTTATTGACATTGCATATGAATTAGGGCCTCATGAGGCCCCTATACCTCCTGGGCCCCCTGCAGCTGCAAGGTCTGCTTCCTCTGTAGTTAAGCTCCTGATTATAATGAAATGTGTATAAACCATGGTTAACCATTCATTTTGTATTTCAAAATGAAAAGCCTTAATCAAAATAAAGTTATAAATAGTGATAACCAATTTTTTTTAGCCAGGCATTTTTGCGAAAGTGCAGCAAAAATCTACCGCCATGAGCTCATCACTATTTCTTTAAAGACTTTGCAACCTCCCCTTAAACATTACTATCTAATATATTACATCAACAACACCAGAATGGTACTGCTTATGCTTACTGCTACCAAACCTTAATAAATAACGTTTTATTTTCTGTAATATAATGTCAAGAGAGGACACAGGCATGAGGCATGCAACTGGCAGAAAGGAAGTGGCTTAATTAAAACTGGTAATTGTAAAAATTGTAATTGTGGTCTATGTAACGTAAATAAACTAAAATAAAGCAGGACAATTGAATAAGAAATAAACTGAATGAAGCCACACAACACATATGATGTACACAGTGCAAGCCAAGAGACATGTCTGTACACTGGCCAGTGGTCAAGGCAGGTTGCAGACAGAAGCAAGTCCTTAAGGAAGGCAAGAGTCTAAGCAAACAGCGGGAATCTCTGTAACAGGCCAGGGGACAAAACCATGAGGCTGGAATATGAAACACAAGGGTTTAGCTGTAATTGACGAAGGATAAACCACCAAGAAAACTCACATTGGCATGTTGATGCAGTCCTCTCCCTATGAGCCTGCATATGTGTTCCTTATGATCCAAATGTTGGCCAGGGGAATGTTGGCCAGCCCAATATAGCACAGTACCAAATCAGGAAAAAAATCTGCTTATTAAAGGACCTTGCTATAAAAGTGGATACTATGGGGCAGATTTATCAAGAGTCGAAGTGAAAATTTGAATGTCAAATTCGAATTTAAAAATTTACATTTTTGAGCTTATTTTAGTATAATTCAATTAGGGAATAGACCACATTCGATTCAAGTTTTAAAAAAAACGAAATAAGAATTTTGAAATGTATCATGTACTGTCTCTTTAAGAATTCAAATTCGACTATTCACCATCTAGAACCTGCCAAATTGGTGTTTTAGCCTATGGGGGACATCCCACAATCAATTTGAAGTAGTTTAGTGGACTTCACATTTTTTGGAGACAAACCTCGAATCGAATTTGATCAAATTCATTTCGAATTCGATTCGAGTTTGCGGGTCGATCCTATTCACGCAAATTTAAAACTAATTGTGTTTTTTTGTAATGCATTTCTATTGGTCGTTTTTAACACGAAATTCGAGTTTATGAGCGTTTTTATAAACTCCCTTATTCTATATACGACCCTTGATAAATCTGCCCCTATGTTTATGGAGAGCAGCTTGGAGTAAACATCTTTGATATGATCTTTTGGAGGCAGCCCTGGGAACAGATCAAATCATATTCTCCCTGCAAGTTTTCTTGTTTGTTTTTTACACTAATTACAGACAATTATTATGATCCAATACAAAAATGGAAAATTCCTGCACAAAGATGCTGCTTAATGGAGACTTCCCTCCCTACTCTATAGCACATCTTTGCTACTGAAGCAGGTAGTATATTACTGTATTACAATGGTGGGCCTAATCCATTTGCACCTGTAACTGAAGCTGATGTAAACCCTCCTTAAATTTCTCCCTTCAGCCTTCTGAAAATATTTATTGTGCCAATAAACCAGGCAACTTTTTGGGCTCTAGCCCTTTATTAAGCCTGCACATTTGTGTATTAAAACTCCCTTAGAGCTCTTACACACGGGCGTTTGCATTGCGCTTTCTTCCGTTCAGCTGCAGGGAAACGCAGGAGTAGATGCACTGAATTATTGTCAATGGGGCTGTACTCACACAGACGCATGAAAAAATGAAAAAATGAAACATGCTGCGTCCCAACCTGCGATTGCCGGTTACATGCATCTGTGTGAACACAGCCCCATTGACAATAATTCAGTGCATCTACTCCTGCGCTCCCCTGCGGCTGAATGGAACCAAGCGCCACGCAGGGGAGCGCACAAACAAATGACTGTGTGTAAGAGCACTTAAATACTTTTGTTTAGAGTGAGTGGTAAATAAACCCCATCCCCCACAATCAGGTACAACTCCCATGGTGCTCAATTAAATTCATTCCACATCAAATGCGAAAATTAAGTGAGATAACACACCTTCTACATCACATATCAAGTTATATTAGCGGGTTATTTAGTAAGAATTTTTCTGGTTGGACTTTTAAAAATACAATTTCTTCTGAGAAAAAAATCTACATTTTTTTCAGGATTTATTAAAGTTCGATGGTGTTAAAAGTCCGATGAAAAAAGTACTCCAACTCATACTTGCCGAGGACGCTTAAAATTCAATGGCATATTTTCCAAGTTGCTCTGGGTTGTAGAAATAATCTTATCTTTCGGGCGTTTTTACAAAAAAGTCGTAGGTTTCATGCGCCAAATCCAAAAAAATGTAAGGATTGTTTTTTACAATTTTATCGTGACTTTTTCTGCACAAGAAAATGTTGTGAAAATGTATTAATAAATAGGGGGAAAAGGTCCATGCGTATTTGGTCAGAGTAGTTTTCAGAAAGTAGTGAAAACTTTTGGATTTCGATAAATTACCCCCTTAGTGCCAATGATCCAAATCCAGCTGTGTAAAGTGATTCATCACTGTATTCAAAATCTCTGTATTGTGAATTCTATATATGCAATTATCAAAAAAGTAATATAATAAAAGAAAAATGATGTCTACAATCCAGGCTGTGTAAAGTGGACGCTTTATAAAACCCTTTCAAAGCTTATCTTTGTATTGTGACGGCCACCTTGAATCATAATTAAAATCTATTATCACATTAAAACATACCTATAAATTTTTACTTACATATTGACACTGCTTACTTATATCTTGGGTCTGAATATCCCTTTGCATCCCCATCACTTTAAAGAAAATATTTCAAACATAATTACAAAGGCAACAGAATTTCCCAAGCAGAATTATTCTTACCAGATTAACTTCAGTCATCTCCTTGTTATCTAATATAATTCAATTATCATTTAATTTTTGCATGTCACTATTACACTCTACTCATAAATCATGATATAGTGATATATAATAAAGGTGTTTAAATTAATAACTAGCTAATTACATAAACAGAGAACAGGGTGCCGAGGATACAAAGAGAAGGTAGGATTCTCACTGGAAGATCCTCTCACATTGGCTTTCTGGCACTACCCAACCCTGTTTAACTCATTTGGTCTGTAGGCATATATGGAAACTAAAACATGCACATAGACAATGGTGTAGATGATGCTTTTGGACATATAACACGCACTTATGCCTTAAGACAGCTAATTGATCATAGATAGAGAAAATGTATTTTAGTAATAGTTTCTGCCTGAGCTTTGGCCAAAAGAAACAAGAGAATACCCAATGTAACCCTTGCAAGACCAGAGAAAGAAAAAAAAATAGAACCCCAGCATTACCATTTCTTTAGAGGCGCCATTATGATATTAATTTAATGTTTTCTTTTTAAAGCATGCAAGACCAAAACATCTACCATTACTTAAATGCAATAGCAACATTAATGTTAAATACAAATTTCACTTACAGTAGGTAACTGAGACCTAACCCTAAAACATATACAAACTTCAAATATTGAGGCTATAACTAAAAAAGCATAAACCTTAAAGTGATACTGTCATGGGAAAAAAAAATTTTTTCAAAATGAATCAGTTAATAGTGCTGTTCCAGCAGAATTATGCACTGAAATCCATTTCTCAAAAGAACAAACAGATTTTTTTATATTCAATTTTAAAATCTGACATGGGGCTAGACATTTTGTCAATTTCCCAGCTGCCCCCAGTCATGTGACTTGTGCCTGCACTTTAGGAGAGAAATGCTTTCTGGCAGGCTGCTGTTTTTCCTTCTCAATGTAATTGAATGTGTCTCAGTGGGACATGGGTTTTTACTATTGAGTGCTGTTCTTAGATCTACCAGGCAGCTGTTATCTTGTGTTAGGGAGCTGCTATTGGTTACCTTCCCATTGTTCTTTTGTTTGGCTGCTGGGGGGAAAAAGGGAGGGGGGTGATATCACTCTAACTTGCAGTACAGCAGTAAAGAGTGATTGAAGTTTATCAGAGCACAAGTCACATGACTTGGGGCAGCTAGGAAATTGACAATATGTCTAGCCCCATGTCAGATTTCAAAATTGAATATAAAAAAATCTGTTTGCTCTTTTGAGAAATGAATTTCAGTGCAGAATTCTGCTGGAGCAGCACTATTAACTGATTAATTTTGAAAAAAAATTTTTTCCCCATGACAGTATCCCTTTAAGATTATTTTGTAAATTCAGCAAAATAATTAAATACAACTAATATGAAAACTATTTTTAACAACTGTTATTTCTGAGCACTAATTAGGTTTGCTAGAGTAATAGAATTTTTTTATTATCACTTAGTATATGACTGTTAATGTAACTGATTATTTTAAAAAACACTTAAAAGAGATATTGACTAGGCATTTAAGGTCGAAGAAACCTCATTATATTTAAGCATAAATTAATGTTAATACAAGGGCAATGCCATATTGGGTATTAAACCCAACAATCTGACTAAGTATAAATGAATCCAGAAGAATAAGGTTTAATAGGGTATAATGAAAAAAACAATAACTACAACTGAGCTAACACTTGTGGGCAGATTTACTAATGGGCTAAGAGGCGGTTGTTAGCAAAATTTCACCAGAAATCCAATCCGAAGGGATATCACCAATTTACTAACAGTCGTAGAGGACAATTCGCTAGCGAAAGAGACCGTTGCTAGCCTAATTTTGCACCCTATCACCAGGCGAATTTTCACTCAGGCGAACAATCTTTACTTCACAAATTTTACAGAACATTACCTCTTTCACCAGAGTTTCCGTCGCCACCTTAGACCAGGCAAACTGATAAGATGAAGCTACATCCTCCTCAATTTTATGTCAGTTACATCATATTCTGTATGCCAAAAAGTCAAGTTGTTAAAAACACTGGCATTTTTTTTCATTTTTTAAAGTGGGATTGCCTTCATCAGTCCTAACTATTAAAGATTTTTGTGTTAACATTACTTTCACAACTATTTGAGGGGCATGCCACATTTGTTTTAGGGTGGGCTCATGTCTAGGGCATTAGAGGATCTCTTTTGTCTTTATTTTGATTCCTTGAACATGTGTAATAATAAGTGGCCACTGCCAGCATTTGCACCAAGATCTCCAATAAAGCCATCTATATGTACCCGCCCTATTCAAATTGACCTAAATGTAAAAGTACTAACAAAATTTTGATAGGCAGAATTGAACAATAGCGAAATATTGCGAAGAAATGCTTGTGCTGACTAATTAACACTAGAAAAACTTTGGCTGCTGAGATACAACTTTGTATTTTAATAAATAAGCGTAGGGGTAACGAATTTACGCCTGGCGAAGTGTGACAGAGTGTTCACTGGCTAAAATTCTCCCTTTAGTAAATTTGCCCCATGGAATCCATGTTCAGACTTAACCAGTTCATGATTAGAAAAAAGTTGCTATATAATTTTATGAGTATTGTTTATTTTGCAAGTGGAAATAAACAGTTCATGATAATATCTATTTGATACATCCTTCTTTATATAGCTCTATTTTCTTTCTACCATCTAATTAATAATGAAACATTATCTTAACTTATTCGTTTTCACAGTCACATGATACTGTCATGGGAAAAATTTTTTTTTTCAAAAGGCAACATTTAATAGTGCTGCTCCAGCAGAATTCTGCACTGCAATCTATTTCTCAAAAGAGCAGACAGATTTTTTTATATTTTGAAATCTGACATGGGACTAGACAGTAGTGTCAGTTTCCCAGCTGCCCCCAGTAATGTAACTCTGTGCTCTGATAAACTTCAGTCACTCTTTACTCCTGTACCAGCAGCCTAACAACAGAACAATGGGACAGTAATCAGATAACAGCTCCCTAACACAAGATAACAGCTGCCTGGTAGATCTAAGTACAGCACTCAATAGTAAAATCCCGGTTCCACTGTGACACATTCAATTACATTGAGTAGAAGAAATAACATCCTGGCAGAAATCAGTTCCATCCTAAAGTGCTGGCTCTTTCTGAAAGCACATGACCAGGCAAAATGACCTGAGATGGCTGCCTACACACCAATATTACAACTAAAAATAAAATACTCTTGCTTATTCAAGATTTACATTTTATATTGTAGAGTGAATTATTTGCAGTGTAAACAGTGTAATTTAGAAATAAAAACTACATCATAAAAATCGTGTCAGAATCCCTTCATATACTGCGTTGTGAAATGATTTACAAGAATTTGAATTCTCTTGTAAATAAAATGCACTGCTTTAGCTCATTACTGAACAGTTTTATTTTAGTCTTTGCTTACTTTATGCAGGTATTTAGAAGGCGAAGCTCATAACAACTGACCTTAATGTAGCAGTTTGATTCTTCTTCTGTTTTCATATGAAACAATATTTGGCTGCACATTCCTTTAAGATTTACTGTAGGTGTTTGCAATAGCGGTTCTTAGGCATGATATATTATTAACATATATTTTTAGAGTGCCAACATATTACTCAGCGCTGATGATATATGTGGACTAGGTTGTTTTAGAACATTCCTTTAGCTAAGATGAAACACAGAACCACTGCACTGTCTGAAGAAATTTTCTTAGCTGCTTAAAAAAATGTTTCTTTAGTAAAAGCTGCCTAAAAATGTCAGCTGTCCATATTCTTCCCTCCCTCTCCCAGATTATTTCACAGCACAGGTGGAGAGGATCTGTTCAATACTTATGTAACCATTATCAGCTATATCATTATACAAATAAAAATAGAAAAAATTCTGTTGTATAATTTAATACTGTCAGGGATAAGATGTCTCCAGTGGATGGTTTAGTAGTTTCCAGACCTTTTGGTTAGGAAACAGTTTATAAGCCTGTTCTCTGTTTCTTTTCTTTCTTATTTTAAGTGAAAAACTGAAAATATACATTGTGGTAGAGTGACTAGGAAAAGGTGGAAAAAGGTCACTCTTTAATTTCTCCCCAGGTACTGAGAGAGGTTCCAGGAAGGGAGTTATGAAACATAGAATCAGTGATCTGTTTAAAGACTTTAGTAGTCAGGGACTCCATTCCACAGATCCAGTCCAGAGATTGGAGTTCACCTTCCACAGGAAAGCTGTCCTGTGGAAAGACTATTTAAAGTTAATTGGAATGCAGGAGTGGTCTCTCAGCAGGACACAGCAGGTAGGAGACCTGGCTGTGTTAGGAACTTCCAGAGGAGCTGGGAGTGCCACCTGTTACTGCAAGAAGCAGAGGGAGCCTGTGACCCTGACAAAGTTGTGCCAGGAGGCTGAATAAACACTACAGGAAGGAGTCCTGTGCGTACAGGGGTGAGCCAAACTATTTGTTGTGCTGGTTGTCCACAAGGGGCCCAGTTTAGTCAGGGACTGCTTCAAAGTGTGAAGGTAGTGCCCAGTGGGCTAGGTTTTATTTTATGTTTTGTTTGTATGATACAATGGTCACTCCTGTGTCTGTTCATTATTGACTGTTTGTGCAAAGTGGGAAAATAAACCTGTGTTTTCCTTGAAGAAGCTGTGTGTCCCTGTCTTTCTGCTCCTTTTTCCTATGCTGCCTGCTCACCATTGACTAATCCCCCTAAAAGTTACGTGTTCAAGCCGCCAGCTTGCCACAACATGTACAGAAAAAAAACAAAAAAAAAAAATCTCGTAAAAGGATCAAACATTTCCCAGAATTCTAGGATGCAGTGGCCACCTTAATGCAGGCCTGGACTTGTGGTGAGACCACAAAGGCCTGGGCCTAGGGCAGCCCAGCTAATTTATGGGGAGCTGTGCATCCCCAGCTCGCCAGCACTTAGGACTGCATGGCCTGGTGATAGGACCACTAGGCCTAGGGTTTCCTGTCAGAGAAATCAGGCCCTGCCTCAATGAGCAGGTCAAACTTACTGAAAATAATACATTAGGTTAGATTTTCACAAATCTTGAGGCTCACCTTTGAGATTCTGAAAAGAGTGGAGGCGGGCATTCTATATGCAAATTAAGGTGAGATTTGAAAGTGAAAACAAATTCCTCAAAATATGAAGGCAGATTAAAGAAAGATTTTGGGTGAACTATTTGCATCATAGGGGCAAATTCACTAACCAGCGAAAATTCGCCAGCGCGGGCTTCGCGCATATCGCAACACTTCGCCAGGTGTAAATTAGCCTGGACAACGCTAAGTCACGAAGATCTGAAGTTGCGCACAGGGTACCGAATGCTGGTGAAATTATGGCAGCGAAATTATGCTCAGCAGTTCGAAGTTCCGCTAGCGTTGGCTAATTAGCATATGGTGTGCAGTTAAAGTACAATGGATTTATATGTTGCAGCAAATACATTACACTACACAAGGCCAGGGAACCTTAATAAAATTATATAAAGTTGTTATATTGCCCTACACATGTGCCCACAGTATAGTTTAGGTGCCATATGTTAGCAAATATAGGGGGGAAGGAGGGAAGGAGGGTACAATCTTTTTTTTTACAATCTTTTTCAGTCTATCACCCTTTAAATAGGAAAAAACTTTTTTTTGAGGAACTCCTATCTACTCTTTTGCACTTTGCCTGGTCTGAGGTGGCGAAGGCAAGTCTGCCGATAGAGGTAACGGTCAGTAAAATCAAAAACTTAGTGAATTTGCGTAGTAACGCTCTTTCGCCAGACCGAAAATTCGCCTGACGTTAGAGTGCGAAATTTACGCCAGCTACCATTAGTAAATCAGAGAAGTGCCGAAATGACGTCACACTGGTGAATTTTCGCCAGCGTTAGCCACTTCGCCCTTTAGTAAATTTCCCCCATAGTGTTTTTTGCAGCCATAGCATGAGTACTTATACAGTGATGTTTTATATATGTGTAACTTTGTATTCTGGTATGAGGGGGCTTAGGCCATGTCGAATGACAATAAAGAAATGTCAGAAAAATATTATATTATTAGTAGTAGTATTAGGCTGTATATCTAGATGTTGAGTATGTAGCTAAAGGCATTTGGGTTACAATGTCTAGTCTTCTGGTTTAACCCCAATGCAAAAGTGGTATGGTTAAAGAAGGAAGTAGTTAATATAATTGGCCTAAATGGGTTAACACACAGTGAGCTCCTGTATCTGATATTTTTAATTAGCAGAGACTGTCAATTTTTTATTTTTATTTTAAAAGTAGTCCGCTCTGTGAATTGGTTTGCATGATATAATGCTGTATTTTAACCGCATTTCATTGTGTTACTCTAAAATAATTAGCATTAGTATCACATATGGTATCTTAAGAAATTACATAAAATAGATTTTTAATGTTGGCAATGAGTTTCATAAAGAAATGAATATAGTGAGCTCATATCCATTGGTCTTGTACTTTATAGTGTTATAGAAGCAGAGCTCTTATGTTTTGAATTGCTAATGAAATCAGATGATAGAACTTAATATTATGATATTGGGATTTAGGCCTCACTTGGGAGAAACCTAAAGATTAGAGGGAACTCAATATGCTATAATGGATGTATATGGAAAGAAATTTAATTAAGAATGTTAAATAACCATACTGTATGTACTGAATAATTCCCAAGGGATCAGTATATGTCTACTTGAATTAGAATATGTAATTCATGTATGATAAAGGGACAGGGTAACTGTACTTGACTTGTGGGAATAATAGTTTTCTGAAGATCAAAATGCATTTAATTTATATAGTGCTCATATTCCCTTCAGTTTCCAGCCCACCTTTGAGCTTTTATGGATCACTTATTGATGTTTTATGCACTATGTTCAAATATGTTAATTTTATCTGAAGTTTACTAAGATACCCTCTTGTTGATTTGGTGCATTTAACGAGACAACACTGAAATGCCTACCATAAAATATATATTATTCCTGTTCAGCAAAAATTAAATCAAAAACTGATCTACTGACCTGACTTAATTCATGTAATTTTACCCAAATAATGCAAAATTTTAAAAATTATTTCCCTTTTCCCTGTAATAATAATAGTACCTTGTACTTGAACTGAGACATAATTAATCCTTATTGGAAGCAAAACCAGCCTATTGGGTTTATTTAGGGGCACATTTACTAATGGTTGAATATCGAGGGTTAATTAACCCTCGATATTCGACTGTCGAAGTAAAATCCTTCGACTTCGAATATCGAAGTCAAAGGATTTACTGCAAATACTTCGATCGAACGATTAAATCCTTCGAATCGAACGTTTCGATTGATTTTAATCCATCGATTGAACGATTTTCCTTCGATCAGAAAATTGTTAGAAAGCCTATGGGGACCTTCCCCATAGGCTAACATTGATGTTCGTTAGGTTTTAGTTGGCGAAGTAGGGGGTCAAAGTTTTTTTTTAAAGAGACAGTACTTCGACTATCGAATGGTCGAATAGTCAAACGATTTTTAGTTTGAATCGTTCGATTCGGAGTCAAAGTTGAAATTCGATGGTCGAAGTTGCCAAAAAAAAACGTTCGAAATTCGAAGTTTTTTTCCTTCTATTCCTTCACTCGAGCTAAGTAAATGTGCCCCTTAGTGTTTAAATGAAGATTCAAATTACAGAAAGACCCGTTATCTGGAAACCCCCACGTCCAGAGCATTCTGTACAAGTTCCATACCTGCAGTAGACAAACAGACCATGAATACTGGGAGCCTTCATTAAAAGAATAAGTCAAAATTAAAATATTTTTTCTGTTAAAGTAGGCAACATCACCAGACTGGAACGCACTAAGACAATGTAAAATATTTCCAGATTATTTCTGGTTTGTAATCAAATCAAATATCCTTTTTATCTTTAAAAATAAAATGTTTCTAGATGAAATAGATTAAAGTACTCATTTACCTCATTTATGACCTAAGAATTATGCCATATTAGAGAATAATCATTGCCAGTACACCAGTACAGGTATGGGACATATGTCAGAATGTTCGGGACCTGGGGCTTTCTGGTTAATGGATCTTTCCGTAATTTTAATCTTCATACTTTAAATCTACTAGAAAACAATGTAAACGTTAAATAATCCCAATAGGCTGGTTTTACTTCAAATAAGGATTACTTATATCTTAGTTTGGATCAAGTACAATATACTGTTTTATTTCTACAAAAAAAAAGGAAATAATTTTTAAAAATTTGAATTATTTGGATGTAAAATCTATCGGAGATGACCTTTCTGTAATTAGGATCTTTCTGGATTCCGGATAACAGATTCCAAACCTGGTATGAAATTACCACAATTAAATTTGGTGTACCTAATAAAACGTACTTATCATACTATGGGAGTTGGCATTTGAGCCAATTAGCAATTAAAATATGTGCCATCCAATGCTATCCACAGAAAATCCACTCAACAAGAATGCCACACAAAACAATTAGTACTAACATCAAAGGCACAACACCTATCCAAAAAAAGAAACAAGTTGAAATTTGATTTGATGTGAAAGGATCACAAAGAAACAATATACTCACTTAAAATGGAGAAACAGAAAAAAAACAAGATAGCAAGAAAAATGGAGATCCAAAACAACGATGGCAACGAATTGTGATCTTTCAGACAAGTAATTTATACCTTTTGATTGATTAAAATGCTTCATGAAGCATTAATACCAGAGGACTAAAAGGGCTAAAGGATCAGTAACAACCCAAAAAAATATTTATTAAGAATAGGTATACAGATATGGGATCTGTTATCCAGAAAGTTCCAAATTACGGAAACGCTACCTCCCATAGCCTCCATTATAATCAAAAAATCCACATATCATAATCCACAACTAAAATATAATTAATCCTTATTGGAAGCAAAAGCAGCCTATTGGATTTATTTATTTTTCTCATGATTTCCTCCAAACTACAGAAAGATCCATTATCCAGAAAACCCCAGGTCCCTAACATTCTGGATAACAGGTCCCATATCTGTACCAGTTAATTGTATCCTGTACAGTCCCACTGTGTCGTTCATCTAAATAAAGCTGCACCCAGTTAGTTGTGTTGAGTGGACCCCGGTCTGCCTGACTACGCTTTACAATTAAATACGTGAGAACCTGGTGTTGCCAAAACCTTGGAAACGAATGTGCCCCTTTGCATGTTTATAACGCTTGCTTTGCTGCTCTCAAGTTAAGACCTGGCGGCATCTGAGTAGCTGAGGGCTCCTACTGAGAATTTAGGAAGCCATACGTGACAACTAGGACTGAGTTTTACCTGCAAGTCACTTGCTTTCAAGGTTAAAACTCCCAAATAGGGTTACCCTTTTATTGTGGTTGTTAGAAAAGAACAAGGTGCTCCAGAATAAAATGTAAATGACTCACTGAGTAGTAAATGTGGTCTGGGTGCACCAGACCCCCAGCTTTAGGGAGAGTTACGGCAAAGAAAAAAAGGGCACTCAAGCGGATCCACAGGACCAGCGAATTTCAACTATAAAAATATATTTTATTTATAAGAATTTAAAAATATAAATCTGCATCTCCATCCACCCTTGGATGGATGGAAATGCAGATGTATATTTTTAACATTGTTAAGTGCCGGTTGGCCCTGCTTTTTTTCTTTTCCCGTTTATTGGCCACCAATATTCTCTAATTTACTTGATAATGAGGGGAAAATCTCTTACTTATTTCCTATGATACCTAGATATGGTTTCCTAAGTACTGGCTGGGGGGAGGAAATATTTGGAGAGCCTAAATGTTTTTGTTAAGTATTAATCTTTTACCTAGGGTATTAATATAATTTAACCATGGAGACTATATTTTCCAGTATTTGTAGCTGTTGTTATGCACCATGTGGGTTAATTATTCTTCTCAATTCTTCCACTTTAGCTACTCATTCCATGAAAGTAGGGGGTTGTGGCTTTTGCCAATTGGAGAAGATGTGAGGTAAGTGGGTCTATGGACTCTTTTTTAAAATTGTTTAATATGTTAAGTATAATAAGGGCTTTGTTATCTATCAGGGTTTTTTCCCCTGTCACTTTATGGATAGTACTTTAAATTGTGTTCCAATAAGTATGGGGCACCCCAACCATAAATGGGAGTGTGTCACGAATCGGCACCCAGAATCCTGAACCAATGCTAAACGCCCTGGTCTAGGCTCTTGCTTCTGCTTTTAACCTCGGGAGGTGCCCTTGGCTAGTTGGATGCTGCCAGGTTTTATAAAGAGAGGAGCCAAGCAAGGGTTCTGGAGAAGCAAAGGGGCACGACCGTTAAGCAAAAGTCTTTGGGCAGAAGGTCACAGTTCAAGGGATAGACGAAAGTGCAGTCAAACAGGCTGGGTCAGTGCGGGCAGAATTCAAGCAGAGTCAGACAGGCAAGGGTCAAAACCAGGAGATCAGTCAGAAGGGATTTCAGATTACAGAATAGTCGGTTACCAGGCAGGGGTCAGGATCACGGAAGTCAGAATAGTCAATCAGCCACGGTCAAACACTGGAATCAGATAACAGATAAGCAGGAATAGCACTCAGGAACTCACAAAGATGAACGAAGCAACGGACAACGAGTTAGAATTCAGAGCCCCTTTAAATAGTTTAAATTTCGCGCCACTTTAAAGAGCCCCTTTAAATAGTTTAAATTTCACAGCGTTGTTTGCGCATAAACCTAGGAGATGTGAGCCGCGCGCCATAGAGAACTCAGCAGCCATGAGAGAAGGATCAACGCGGTGGGTGTCCCCACCGAGAGCACGCCGGGCGTCCCCAACGGCCCACTAGAGCACCAGGGTGAGTCTTCACATTACCCCCCCCCCCTCGAGGAGGGGCTACCGGACCCCCAGGTCTCTCAGGAAATTTAAGAAATTGTTTCCTGAGACGATCAGCCCTTATATCACAAACAGGAACCCAAGAATTCTCCTCAGGGCTGTAACCCTTCCATTGTACTAAATATTCCAACTTACCCCGCACAAGGCGAGAGTCAAGGAGTTCTTGGACTACAAATTCAGGCTGACCCTCTATCAACACTGGAGGAGGAAAGGTTTGTTGACGGGCCTGTGTAGCTGGTTTTAACAGAGAACCATGAAAGGAATTAGAGATCTTAAAATTGTCAGGTAATTTGAGACGAACAGAAGGATTATTTTAAAAATGGGATATGGACCAATAAACCTGGTTCAGCTGCTTTCTTTTGAATAGCCGTAGCTGCTGAAATCATGTACCCCGGACCAAAGAACCCGGGACAAAGAACCACAATAAGAAAAAGCTTTCGGGAGATTGGTCAGTGGATGAATGAGATCTATTATTATAGGCAAATTCAGCCCAAGGCAACAACTCAGCCCATGAAGATTGATTGCCAGCAACATAGCATCTTAAAAATTGCTTAAGGGACTGATTAACCCTTTCCATTGGTTTGAGGATGGTAAGCAGTGAAAAATGACAAATTGATCCCCACTAAAGAGCAGAGGGCTTGTCAGAATTTAGAAACAATATTTATCGGAAAACCATGCAGTTTAAAAATGTTAGAGATGAACAATTCAGCCAAGGTTTTGACAGAAGGGAGGTATGGGAATAAAATGGCTCATCTTGCTGAATCTATCCACTATGGTTAGTGCACAAAAGGATGTCATGATATTACAAACTCCATTCTGTACATTTAACAAGCAATCTGTCTCACAAATGTATAACCTCCATGTAACGGACTCACTTATGTGCAAAGTTACTTACAGAATGAATTTTGTAAAAAAAAACTTGGACATAATATATAATAGTGTAAGTAACTAGTACATGCCAAGCTAGATTTGAATGACAAAATATATATTTGTGACAGAAAGCAAAATTTTATAGTACAGGATTCATTCTTTCCACAAAATGAAAGTTTTGTTTCACAAAACAGATAAAATAACCATTCTGTGAAGCAATACTGTCAGTCACATTCATGAACCAATAAGAACAAAGCTTATGGCCATATAAAAAACACGATGAGAAGTTGCCAGCCCTAAGTCATAGTATCTGGCCTGTTATAGAGGGTGCCCTCTAATGTCCCCTGTGCTGCATAGTAATAAACATGAACACACATTTCCTAAAAGGGCTGCTGTTAAACAGTATTACAGGCCTTAGTATTTTTGGAACCAGGCCTGTATGTTAAAGAGAAATTAAACCCATCTAGCCTGTCTAGGATTCAACTGTTTTGCAGACTCGATATACAACAGGTTCTTGTGGTCAGTATAGACCGTTCAAGAATGCTTAGCCTCCTCCAACAGGTGTCGTCATTCCTCAAAGGCCCATTTACTAGCCAACAATTCTCTATTACCAATGTCATAATTGGCTTAAGCAGACGAGAATTTTTTAGAGAAAAATGAACATGGATGCACCTTTTTGGTTATTCCTTTAAGAAAGAACTGTTCCTGCCCCTACCTCTGAGGCATCTACCGCTACAATAAAAGGTAAGGTTGTATCGGGGTGATGAAGAATGGGAGCAGAAACAAATTCCTTTTTCAGGAATTCAAAGGCTTGGATAGCCTCAGGAGGCCACATACTTGGATCAGCACTCTTCTTGGTCAGATCTGTAATTGGAGACACCACCAGAGAAAAGTTTTTAATGAATTGACGATAATAGTTCACAAAACCTAAGAACCTTTGGATTGCACGTAAAGAAAGAGGCTGAGCCCAGTCCAATACGGCCTTAACCTTCCCAGGATTCATTTCTAACTCCTTACCAGACATGTTAAAACCCAAAAATTGGACAGAAGAAACCTCAAAGGTACATTTCTCTAGTTTAGTGAACAAATTATTCCTCCTTAACCCGAGTAGTACCTTCCGGACATGTTGTTGATGGTCACCCAGGTTATAAGAGAAAATTAAAATATTATCAAGATATACTACTATGAATAAACCGAGTAAGTCCCGGAAAATGTCATTGACAAATTCCTGGAACACTGCAGGGGCATTGCAAAGGCCGAACGACATTACTAAATACTCGTAGTGGCCATCCCTGGAGTTAAAGCCGTTTTGAACTCATCCCCTTCCCTAATACGAATGAGGTGATATGCACCTCTAAGATCAAGTTTAGTATAGATGGTAGCATTCTTAACCTGATCGAATAACCAGAAATTAACGGAAGGTGATAGTGGTTCTTGATAGTAATTTAAGGCCCTGATAGTAAAGGCCCCGATAGTCAATACATGGGCAAAGACCTCCATCCTTCTTGCCCACTAAAAAGAACCCAGCACCTGCAGGTGAATTAGAGGGTCTAATAAAACCTCTTTCAAGGTTTTCTTTAATATAGTCTTTCATTTCTTGGGCTTCTGGGCAAAGAAAGAGGATCTGTTCTTCCTCTAGTGGGAGTAGACCCAGGAATGAGGTCAATTGGGCAGTCATAATGCCTATGTGGGGGTAGGGTTTCAGAGCCCCTTTAAATATTTAAAATTTCTCGCCACTCGGCCTGATGATGTCATCATGCCAGCGTCGTTTGTGCATAAATCTAGGAGATGCGCACAGCATACACCATAGAGAATCCGGCAGCCATGAGAGATGGATCAACGTGTCAGGGGTCCACCGCCAAGGGCGTGGCGGGTGTCCCCGCCAGCCCACTAGACCACCAGGGTGAGTCTTCACAGAGTGCATCCCTTCCTCTACATTGCATCTCCAGCATTTATCTGAGGCTATGGGGTACATTTTGCTGAGTCTAACTAGTGTGTAGTGCCATCTTGTGGTCAGTTTGTATATAGCCTTGGTTGACCTTGAGACCCTGGATGCTCTATGGATACTTAGAAAACCTTTTCTCCATTCTTGCTCATTAAAATTTATCTTGAGTTCACTTTCTGTCGGGATCCAGAAGATCTGGCTCAAGCTGAGCCGACATCTCCCCAGGCCTGTGCTTCCACTCCGGCGTTTGTTGCGGTTTCGAGCGCGTGTCCTGATGCGCGCATGTGTTTGGACGCGGGCGCGCATTTACGTGCGCGCGCGCGTTCCGACGCGGGCGCGCGCTCTGACGCGGGCGCGCATTCACGTGCGCGCGCGCGTTCTGACGCAGGCGCGCGTTCTGACGCCAACATGCGTCCAGGGGTTAAAAGGTCACTCCGACCTAGGCCCAGTGCGAGGTGATCGTCTTACTGACACTAAGCGTTTATTACTGATGTTATTCTGATTTCGACCACGGCTTGTTACTGACTACTCTTCTGATTGTCCCTGGATTCTGTATTTGCTCGTCTGACTTCGACCTTGGCTTCGCTGACTACTCTTCTGGATTTCCCTCAACTGGTACCTGCTTATTGATCCTTCCCTGTGTATGACCCGGCCTGTTCCTGACTTCGCTTCGTCTCCTGCAGATAAGTGCTAGCCCTTATTACGAACTGTTATTTTGTGGCTCATCTAGCACTCCTGCTATTCCTTATCTGGGAACGTCCTGTCTCAACCCTCAGGGCGTAACTCAGTGGGAAGCGTGGGGAGGCTCTTACCTTCGGACTCGCCTCGACTCCTGACAGTATCACCTCGCCATGGAGTCCGAAGAACCAGCTCTTTCCCCTTTAGAAATTGTTGCTCAGCAATTAGCTGGTCTTACTCGGGCTGTTCGTGATTTACAAGGGGGCTATCAACAACTAAAGACCCAGATGCAAGACATGACTGTTGCTGCCGCTCCTTCTCCTGGCCCCCAGTGTCGGTTGCTTACCCAGGAGTAGTTTCTTCGTCCACACATCCGACGCCCGAGCCCAAGATACCACTCTCTGAACGCTTTTCTGGAGATCGAGCTAAATTCAGGGCTTTTGAAAATGACTGTCGACTCATGTTTTCCTTGAAAAGTTAATCTTATGCTACTGAACAAATCAGGGTGGGAGTGATTATGTCCCTACTATCCGGAGAACCCAAGACTTGGGCCCATCGTCTGTTTGAAACCCAAAGCCCCCTATTGGCGAGTGTGGACATATTTTTTTCAGCTATGGCTCAAATATATGACGATCCTAAGAGGTCCGACACTGCTGAAACTATAATCCGGACTCTAAGTCAGGGCAAACGCCCAGTTGAAGATTATGTGACTGATTTCCGCACTTATGCCACCGACACCGAGTGGAACGACAAGGCCCTCAGACATCAATTCCGCTTGGGTTTGAGTCCTACTCTGAAGGATGAGTTAGCCAGAGTAGGAATACCTAATTCATTGGAGGCCTTGATCGACCTGTGTGTGCAGATTGATCGTCGTTTAAGGGAGAGACGCGCAGAGAGAGCTGCAACACCTTCTTTTGGAGCTTCCTGGGTACTTCCTAAAGCCCCTCTGTCTTCATATGTCTCTGCAACTTCATCATCCATTTCCTCCCCTGCTTCTATAAACAACTGTCCCTGAACCCATGCAGATTGGACTTATGAGAACAGCTATCTCTGCCCAGGAGAGGTCCCGCAGAAGGGAGAACAATTTATGCCTCTACTGCGGTCTGTCTGGCCATTTCTTGAGGAACTGTCCTACCCGACCAGGGGTAAGCATATTCTTCCGACTTATTTTCCATCCTCATCCTCCTCCTCTCGAGAATTGCCTATGCTCATTGTCCCTATTTCTCTACAGTGGCCCCAAGGGTTCCTAGAGAGTAAAGTCGTCATAGACTCAGGAGCCTGTGGTTGTTTTGTCGATAAAGAATTTATTAAAGCTCATAATATTCCGACCCGACCCAAGACTCAACCATTTCTGGTGAGGACAGCAGATGGCTCCCAACTCTCCTCCGGACCAGTGTTGTTAGAGACCACACCACTGATTGTTATCACTGACTCTAATCATGTTGAGACTTTATCTTTTGATGTGGTGTCCTCTCCTCTTTTCCCGTTAATTTTGGGTTTCCATGGTTGAAATTGCACAATCCTTCAATAAATTGGAGCACTGGCGGTACTGCAATTTTCGTCTGTGGCTTGTGTTTCTCATTTCTTCATGCCCAAAACCACTTCTAAAGCATTTGCTTTGTGTTCATCTCAAGATCCTCGTTTACAGGCCATCCCTTCATTTCTTCAGGACTACATAGATGTTTTTGATCAAAAGGAGCTGACACACTACCTCCTCATCGAATTTATGATTGTCCTATAGATTTGCTTCCAGGGCTCCAATTCCTTTTGGACGTATCTACCCTCTGTCTGAGCCCGAAACTTTCGGTCTTGAAAGATTATATCAACGAGAATGTGGAGAAAGGGTTTATTCGTCCTTCCACCTCACCTGCAGGGGCGGGTATTTTCTTCGTAGAGAAAAAGGATCATTCCTTACAGCCCTGCATTGATTACAGACACTTGAACCAGATCACTGTAAAAAATCGTTACCCGTTACCCCTCATTCCTGAATTATTCCAAAACCTTCGTGGGGCCAAGATTTTTTCTAAATTAGACTTACGAGGGGCGTATAATTTGGTAAGGATTCGGCAAGGAGATGAGTGGAAGACGGCTTTTCGAACCCGTTTTGGACATTATGAGTACCTCGTTATGCCATTTGGTTTATGCAACGCTCCTGCGACTTTTCAGCATTTTGTTAATGATATTTTCCGAGATTTTTTGGATCAATTTTTGATTGTCTATCTAGACGATATTCTAATTTTTTCTTCTTCCAAACAGGACCATGAGATGCAACTAAGGAAGGTTTTTAACCGTCTGCGAACTCATCGTTTATATGCCAAACTGGAGAAATGCGAATTTTGCAAGTCTTCAGTGGAGTTCCTGGGGTTTGTGATCTCTTCTGACGGAGTTTGCATGGACAAGAAGAAGGTGTCCGCTATTCTTGATTGGCCTGTTCCTTCTTCTCGGAAAGCAGTACAAAGTTTCGTCGGGTTTGCGAATTTTATAGAAAGTTTATTAAGGACTTTTCTAAGATTATTGCACCTATCACTGATTTAACCAGTTCCACTAAGCACTTTCAGTGGACTACACAAGCTCAAGAAGCATTTGATCAATTAAAACATCTGTTTACGTCTGCTGCTGTCTTAAAGCATCCTAACCCTGTTCTGCCTTACATTCTAGAGGTTGATGCATCTGAAACTGCTATTGGTGCTATTTTATCCCAAAAGGACCGGCGATAACAACGCTCTTCATCCTGTGGCTTTCTTTTCTAAGAAACTCTCCACCTCAGAGAAGAATTATGATGTTTCTGACCGAGAACTCTTGGCCATTAAAGCAGCATTTGAAGAATGGCGTCATTTGCTGGAAGGAGCATCACACCCGATCATTATTTTTTCAGACCATTAAAAATCTGGAGTATTTACGAACCGCCAAACGTCTCAAACCAAGACAAGCCAGGTGGGCATTGTTTTTTTTCTCGTTTTAATTTCATATAACCTATAGGCCTGGCTCTAAGAACAAGAAATCTGATGTTCTTTCACGGTTACACAGTCAGGAAGAGGAACCTTTTCCCCCGGATACGATTCTTCGTCCCCAGAATTTCTTTCTCTTCAGAGTGAACTTTTTTCAAAGATCAAGGAGGCATCCTCTTCTTTATCTCCACACGGGGAGTTGCAAGCTTGTGATGGTTATTTTTTTTGAAAGACAAAGTCTTCATTCCAGAAACACTTCGCTTAGAGACCCTAAAATTTCTTCATGATCACCCATTGGCGGGTCATATGGGATATGTTAAGACTTTAGATCTTGCTCAAAGGTTTTTCTTCTGGCCTCACATGGCTAAGGACTTGCAAGGATTATGTATCTTCTTGTGAGACTTGTGCTCGGTTTAAAGATTCACATGTTAAACCCCTGGGGCTGTTACGTCCTTTACCAGTGCCTACTCGATTGTGGGTTCCATTTCCATGGATTTTATTGTAGAGCTTCCTCCCTCGCAAGGATACAATACAATTTTTGTAATTGTGGATCGACTCTCCAAGATGGCACATTTGTTCCCCTCTCCGGAGTACCTTCTGCACCTTCTACGGCTGAGGTGTTTATTAAGGAAGTCGTCAGACTCCATGGAGTGCCAGACGAGATTGTGTCGGATCGGGGAGTACAGTTCACATCTAAATTCTGGAGGGCATTGTGCAAAGCTTTAAAGATCAAGATGGCTCTTTCCACGGCTTTTCATCCACAATCCAATGGGCAGACAGAGAGGACTAACCAAACGTATGGAACAATATCTACGTTGTTTTTCATCTTTCCTCCAGGACAATTGGAGTGAGCTGTTACCATTGGCTGAGTTCTCCTACAATAATGCCCTTCATTCCTCCATCAAGCAAACTCCTTTTTTCGCTAACTATGGTTTCCATCCGCACGTGCTTCCTAATCTTCCTAAAGGTATAGAGGTGCCCGCGGTTCAAGAAAGACTTTCTTTTCTTCTGGACAATACCCTAAGAATTCAGCAAACAATGGCCCAAGCACAGAGCAACTTCAAGGATTTTGCTGATCGTAAGAGAAGGAAGGGTTCTGAGTTTCGAGTTGGAGACCTGGTGTGGTTGTCTACCCAGCACATCAAACTTCCGTGTCCGTCTAAGAAGCTGGGTCAACGATTTCTGGGCCCCTTTCCCATTATTCGTCGTGTGAATGAGGTAACTTTCAAACTTAAATTACCTGCTACTTACAGAATTCACCCTGTTTTTCATGTAGCCTTATTGAAACCTGTGGTGAAGAACACCTTTTCGGGAAGAGACCACAGTCCTCCAGCTCCAGTAACTATTGAAGGTGTTGAGGAATTCGAAGTGGAGGCCATCTTGGATTCTAGGTACCGGCGAGGTCGTCTTCAATATTTAATCCAATGGAAAGGTTTTCCTCCAGAAGAGAATTCATGGGAACCCGTGAGTAATTTACATGCTCCTCAACTTATTGAGTTGTTTCATAGATCTCATCCTAACAGACCGGCTCCCACATGCACCCGGAGGTTGCATTTTGAGGGGGGCAATGTCGGGATCCAGAAGATCTGGCTCAAGCTGAGCCGACATCTCCCCAGGCCTGTGCTTCCACTCCGGCGTTTGTTGCGGTTTCGAGCGCGTGTCCTGATGCGCGCGTGTGTTTGGACGCGGGCGCGCATTTACGTGCGCGCGCGCGTTCCGACGCGGGCGCGCGCTCTGACGCGGGCGCGCATTCACGTGCGCGTGCGCGTTCTGACGCAGGCGCGCGTTCTGACGCCAACATGCGTCCAGGGGTTAAAAGGTCACTCCGACCTAGGCCCAGTGCGAGGTGATCGTCTTACTGACACTAAGCGTTTATTACTGATGTTATTCTGATTTCGACCACGGCTTGTTACTGACTACTCTTCTGATTGTCCCTGGATTCTGGATTTGCTCGTCTGACTTCGACCTTGGCTTCGCTGACTACTCTTCTGGATTTCCCTCAACTGGTACCTGCTTATTGATCCTTCCCTGTGTATGACCCGGCCTGTTCCTGACTTCGCTTCGTCTCCTGCAGATAAGTGCTAGCCCTTATTACGAACTGTTATTTTGTGGGCTCATCTAGCACTCCTGCTATTCCTTATCTGGGAACGTCCTGTCTCAACCCTCAGGGCGTAACTCAGTGGGAAGCGTGGGGGAGGCTCTTACCTTCGGACTCGCCTCGACTCCTGACACTTTCCCATGCTAAGTAGAAGGCAGGGAGGGTTCTAGGAATAGCATTTATTAATAACTTGTAAGCAATAGACAGCATTTTAGCATTATTTAATGGGGATGATAATAGTTGTTCCCAGGTATTAATCACCTGGACCAGTCATTTAGTTTGTTTGATTGTATATAGCCATGTAATTGGTTATAGTTCCAGATGTCTCTGGGTGAGTTCCCCGTCACTTTTATATAGATGTTAATGTAATAATTTTGTTTCTTTTAATAAAGTCACTCATTCTAGTACCTCTTCACTCCCAAATACCCCATCTGGTAAAGGCACCTTTTTCCATCCCAAGGGGAAATTCTTTATTATTTAACAAAGTTGAAAGTAGATATGGGGAACTCATGAGATAGTAGAGTTCTTCATCAGGCCTGTGTTTCTTTTAGATAATTATTTTCTTTTATCCATAGTGTGCTTTCTAGTATATATTACTTTTACCGGAGGAAGAATCCGTTGTAGGATTAAGTGTCAGATTAAAGTCACCTCCTAATATAATTAACCCTTCACTAAATTTTTCCAATACCTTCATAAAGTTTCTGATGTATGAGTTCTGGCCTGAATTAGGTATATATACGTTTGCTAATGTACACATTTGACTGGCAAGTTTACCTTTAATTAGTACATACCTCCCTTTATCATCAACCAGTGTTTCTATGCATTGTAAATGTAGATCTTTGTCATTATAATCACCCCAAGGCTTTTTTCAGAGGGTTATTATTCATGTACATATTTGGGGTAGGGGTATATTTATCAAAGAGTGAAGTTAGAGATTGCCAAAAACCTCTATAGTCAAATTCCGCCACTCTACATTCATTTCTATTTGATTTTAAAAGGTGTATTTACCAAAGGATGAACTTTCACTTTCACCCATTGATAAAATCCCATATATATGAATGGAGAGTGGGGGAATTTCACTCTAAATGACTGTGGCGACCTGTAACTTCACTCTTTGATAAATATACCCCTTGATGTTCATTTTAGGTAGGTGATTTTCTTTAAAGTGGAACTCTTGTATCATTATGATCTTAGCATTGCTTCTCCTACATTCACCAAAGATCTGGGCACCCAAAAACGATGGTGTTTTTAAGTAATGAATAAATAAGGTAGTGTTGCCGTGCACAAGGGTGTTTGCCATAGAAACTCTACTATAGTTTATTTAAACAAGCTGCTTTGTAGTATTGATAGTCATAGGGGTGAACTTGATGGATTTTTGTCTTATTTCAATGTAATTTAACTATGTAACTATGTAAAAAGTTGCAAGGCTTTTATGTGAGTGCCCAATGAGAAGCTTAAGGCCATATTAATACTGCCAGGGGTCAGTGGTAAAGACAATTTAACCTGGATGAAAATCAGTTTAGCAATGCACAGATCTGTAGCATTAATAATGCAGATCAAAACAGTATACTATGTTTGGAGACAAGTATCACAAAACCATTAATCACATTAAAGAAAACATTGAAATAATACATTTTCTTTAGGAATTACTTTTCAAGTTAGGAAGATCTATATAAAAAGGCTCAATAGATATAGGAAAAAATAATTACTTTGCTTTATTTCAAGCCCTCTGCTTAGTTTGATTTTTTTAAAGAAAGGCTCTCAAAGATTAAAGGGTTTTTTTTCAAAAGGGTGTTCCATCCAACACTGTTTTATACATAATTTAGCTATGCTCCTGCTAAAGATTGCAGCTTACTAGGATTTTGCCACTTCTGCAGCATTCTCTTCAATCACTGTAATTCGCAATCTACAATAATCAATCTGTGATCACTCTGCAAAGAATATCAATGTATCAACTTACTACAGACAAATGACAACAAAACTCCTCAGAAAAGGTAGTCAATTCATTTTGATTCAATTTTCTAAAAAGTGATTGCAGTGACAATAGCCTGTGGGACATCAAGGCAAATTTTAATGAGGGACTGATATGAAAATTCTGCTTAAAACATGTCATTTAACTTAAAATATTAATATCAATTAAAATTAGGAATTTCTCTGTCCTAGCTTCAGTATGTAAAAATGTCAAGATGTTGGATATAACAAGATAATTGATTAGGTTGCTGCTGAATCACGTGCAGATATAACAATGTTGAAAAGAAGGGCAGAGACCTGTGAGATAGACACAGACTATCCAGTGAATGAAAAGAGTTTTTTTTGCCCTGCTGGTATGCAGTGCTGGATTTATTGGGTGGGTGCCCCAGGTCCTTGCACCCGGCCGCGTGGTCCTAGCGCGCCTGCACCAGAGCGCTGGGGAGCCGTGCTCCCCGGGAGGAGGCTGGGCAGCATGCCGCCCCTAATATTCTACCGCCTTGGGCCCAGGCCTTTGTGGCCTCACCACAAATCCAGGCCTGCTGGTAAAATATACAATTGAGAAGATGAGCAGGGCCCTTAACTCTGCGATGACAGTGGATGTAAACTTGTGGATGTAATCCATGTAGGATGCTGCCACTTTGCAGAGTGATTTGACTAAATTGGAAAACTGGGCAGCACACTGAAATATTAAATTTAATGTTGATAAATACAAGTTTATGTACTTTGGCAGAAATAATATAAGTGCAAGTTATGCACTAAATGGCAGTGTGTTGGGGGTTTCCTTAATTGAGAGGGATATGGGGGTTGGTGTAGAAAAGGTGTTTAATTCTGTGCAGTGTCATTCTGTGGCCACTAAAGAAAATAAAGTTCCGTCTTGCATAAGAAAAGGGCTTAAACTCAATGGATGAAAACATAATTTTGCCTCTTTATAGGTCCCTGGTAAGGTTTCACCTGGAGTATGCAGTGCAGTTTTGGGTTCTAGTTCTTAAGAGGGATATAAATGAGCTGGAGAAAGGGCGGAGATGTGCAACTAAACTGGTTAAGGGGATGGAAGATTTCAATTATGAGGGTAGACTGTCAAGGTTGAGGTTATTCTCTCTCTCTCTCTCTGGAGAAAAGACACTTGCGAAGGGACATGATTACTCTTTATAACTACATTAGAGGGCATTATAAGCAGGAGATCTTTTCTTCTATAGAATGGATCATCGAACCTGAGGTCACCCCTTTAGACTAGAGGAAAAGAACTTTCATTTGAAGCAACGTAGGGGGTTCTTCACTGTCAGGACAGTGAGATTGTGGAATGCACTGCCGGATGGTGTTGTGATGGCTGATTCTGTTAATGCATTTAAGAGGGGCTTGGATGATTTCTTGGACAAGCATAACATCCAAGGCTATAGTTATACAGGTATGGGATCCATTGTGCAGATACCTGTTATCCTGAATGCTCCGAATTAAGTAAAGGCTGTCTCCCATGGACTCTTTTATCCAAATAATCCAAATGTTTTTAAAATTATTTCCTTTTCTCTTTGTAATAATAACACAGTACCTTGTACTTGATCCCAACTAAGATTTTATTAATCCTTATTGGAAGTAGAACCAGCCTATTGGGTTTATTTAATGTTTACATGATTTTCTTATGGTAGCAAGATCCAAATTATGGAAACATATGTTATCTGGAAAGCCCCAGGTCCCGGGCTTTCTGAATAACATGTTCCATACCTGTAGTAAAATCTACAAATAATATAAATATTGGTACAATATATATAGTTTTAGTGTGTGTAGGTATGTGCACTGTTTTTCATTTGAAGGGGTTGAACTTGCTGGACTGTTTGGTCTTTTTTCAGCACAGCTTATCTATGTAACTATGTAACTATATCCACACAAACCAGTTAACTTCTGTGTAAAAGCATAGCCACTGACTGAGCGGATTTGCCAGATTGTAGTCCTTAATGGATTTTCCCTAAACCCCCTTGTATGTTCTATCGTTTGGTCTGGTTCCTCCTAAATTTATTAGCATCACATAAGAGGTGGGCTGGTGACCTTGAAAAGTGTCTGTGTTCTCCTTACTGTGCTACAGGTCCCTAGACAGGTGTAGGGATGTAGCGAACTGCCGATTTGGTGTTCGCGAACGCCGTTCGCGAACACCGGCAAAAAATGCGAACGTTCGCGAACAGTTTGCGAACTTCGAACACCCGCTAAAATCATTCGATTCGAACGATCGAAGGATTTTAATCGTTCGATCGAACGATTTTCATTCGAATCGAACGATCGAAGCATTAGATCAAATGCTTTTCATTCGATCGAATGCTTACAATCGTTCGAACGAATGGAAATCGTTCGATTTTTAGCTGTCGAAGGAATTCGAATGGTCGAATGGTCGAACGATTTGTATTCGAATCGAACGCGAACGCAAAATGCGAACGTCGCGCGACGTTCGCGAACATTCGGCGGACGTGAACGGTCGAAGTTCGCGCGAACAAGTTCGCCGGCGAACAGTTCGCTACATCCCTAGACAGGTGCACTTCAATAACATTTTATAAAGTTATAGTATGTCTGCCTGATGTGTTCAAGTCCTCTTGCCAGCTTCAGTAACTATCCCTACGCTGGCTGTGGACCAGATAGTCACATGGGTTGGTGTGACGGTCTTATATAAAAAATACCTAGTTCATCTTTAAAGACATAAAATCTGGCAATATTACCTCACCTAAAATGTGGTTTCCTCATTTTACTCAATTTGCCATAAAGAACAAAGATTGATTTTGAAGGTGAAACTGCCTAAGCCCTGTTCTAAAAAATGGATTCATTACTGTAAATAAACTGTTTCTCACGTATTTCTGTCTACTGGCAATATTCGAAAGGGGTAATCTCATTACTTCACATGCTCAAATATTCCCAAATTTGAAAGCCTTTCTTCATAACTAAATATATCCATTTCCATTATTAAAGCTACACTGTGAGTAAGTGTAAGTAAGTATTGTAATGCCCCCTCCAGGAGTTTGACCTTGCAGATGGCAGTGTGCCAAATCACAAGCTAAGTGTTCTTTATATAATGGTGTGTGCCTGTGTAAATTACATAGTTACATAGTTACATAGTTACATAGTTAAATTGGGTTGAAAAAAGACAAAGTCCATCAAGTTCAACCCCTCCAAATGAAAACCCAGCATCCATACACACACCCCTCCCTACTTTTAATTAAAATTCTATATACCCATACCTATATTAACTATAGAGTTTAGTATCACAATAGCCTTTAATATTATGTCTGTCCAAAAAATCATCCAAGCCATTCTTAAAGGCATTAACTGAATCAGCCATCACAACATCACCCGGCAGTGCATTCCACAACCTCACTGTCCTGACTACGTTGCTTCAAATGAAAGTTCTTTTCTTCTAGTCTAAAGGGGTGGCCTCTGGTACGGTGATCCACTTTATGGGTAAAAAGGTCCCCTGCCATTTGTCTATAATGTCCTCTAATGTACTTGTAAAGTGTAATCATGTCCCCTCGCAAGCGCCTTTTTTCCAGAGAAAACAACCCCAACCTTGACAGTCTACCCTCATAATTTAAGTCTTCCGTCCCTCTAACCAATTTAGTTGCACGTCTCTGCACTCTCTCCAGCTTATTTATATCCCTCTTAAGGACTGGAGTCCAAAACTGAACTGCATACTCCCGATGAGGCCTTACCAGGGACCTATAAAGAGGCATAATTATGTTTTCATCCCTTGAGTTAATGCCCTTTTTTATGCAAGACAGAACTTTATTTGCTTTAGTAGCCACAGAATGACACTGCCCAGAATTAGACAACGTGTTATCTACAAAGACCCCTAGATCCTTTTCATTTAAGGAAACTCCCAACACATTGCCATTTAGTGTATAACTTGCATTTATATTATTTTTGCCAAAGTGCATAACCTTGCATTTATCAACATTGAACCTCATTTTCCAGTTTGCTGCCCAGTTTTCCAGTTTAGACAGATCACTTTGCAAAGTGGCAGCATCCTGCATGGAACCTATAGTTCTGCACAATTTAGTATCATCTGCAAAAATAGAAACAGTACTTTCAATGCCCACCTCCAGGTCATTAATAAACAAGTTGAAAAGCAAGGGACCTAGTACAGAGCCCTGCGGTACTCCACTAACAACACTGGTCCAATTAGAAAATGTTCCATTTACCACCACTCTTTGTAGTCTATCTTTTAGCCAGTTCGCTATCCAGGTACAAATACTATGTTCCAGGCCAACATTCCTTAATTTAACCAGTAACCTTTTGTGTGGCACTGTATCAAATGCTTTAGCAAAGTCTAAGTAAATCACATCCACTGCCATCCCAGAATCGAGGTCTCTACTTACATTCTCGTAAAAAGAAATTAAGTTAGTCTGGCAAGATCTATTACGCATAAAACCATGCTGGCACAAACTCATAGTATTATGATTTGCTATGAAGTCCAGTATCTTATCCTTTATTAACCCTTCGAAAGCTTTCCTAATACTGACGTCAGACTAACTGGCCTATAGTTTTGAGGCTGAGAACGGGATCCTTTTTTGAATAGAGGCACCACATTAGCAATTCGCCAGTCTCTTGGCACAATACCAGATCTCAATGAATCCTGAAAAATTAAGTAAAGAGGTTTGGCAATCACAGAGCTAAGCTCGCTAATTACCCTGGGATGAATACCATCTGGCCCTGGACCTTTGTTAATCTTAACCTGTTCAAGTCTCTTTTGAATTTCTTCTTGTGTGAACCATGCATCATTAGTTGTATTACTAGAATTGGGAGTGTTAAGAAGGAAACCTTCACTTACTGGTTCTTCATTTGTGTAAACAGATGAAAAATACGAGTTCAGAATCTGCGCTTTTATTTTGTTTTCATCAACCAGCTGATCCCCCTCTGATAGTAAGGGTCCCACCCCTTCCTGCTTCATTTTTTTACTATTGACATATTTAAAAAATAATTTGGGATTTTTTTTACTGCTTGCTGCAATATCCTTTTCTATAGCAATTTTAGCTTGCCTTATAGCTTCTTTGCATGATTTATTGGCCTCCTTGTACCTTATAAATGTTTCGGCTGTACCAGCTAACTTGAAAGCCTTAAAAGCACGTCTTTTCTTACCCACCTCAACACCAACGCTTCTATTGAACCAAAAAGGTTTTGCTTTGCAACGACGTTCCTTGCTTACAAGTGGAATATACTGACAAGTATATTTATTAAGCAGCATTTTAAAGACTTCCCATTTTTGTTCTGTGTTTAACCCTGTGAAAAGCATTTCCCACTTAATATGTTGCAGAGATGCCCTTATACTGTCAAAGTTTGCACGTCTGAAATTTAGTGTTTTAGTTACTCCCTTATAGAATTGCTTCTGCAACAGAATCTCAAAGGAGACCATGTTATGATCACTATTCCCTAAATGCTCACCCACACAAATGTTAGAGATGAGTTCAGTATTGTTAGTTATTACAAGGTCCAAAAGAGAGTTATTCCTAGTAGGTTCTTGAACGAGCTGGAATTAGCTATAGCTCTTTATTTGGGTTCACTCATATCTAGGTCTCCACCAGTAAGCACTGGATATTCAATAGGCAGTATGGCACGATGCTACGGGACCATGGGAGTGGATGATGAAACTCTATGGAATAAGTTATTGTGGAGCTTTAAAAACATGAAGTTACACAGCCTGAGTTATAAGGTTGTGTTAGGAATCAACGGGCTCAGTTAAAGTAACTAATTTTAGCAAATAAACAAAAGAAATTTCAATATTTTGATCACATCATTGTGATCTTCATCAGGAAAAAAGACTGTTTTGTTGCTTTGTACAGATATTGGCTGCACTTAGTCATGCTGTGTTTTTGTTTGGGGAGTGCTCTTCCATGTTGCATAAACATATATTTTTATTGTTATCTATTGGTGATGTGTTAAGACACACATTTATTTCATTCTTTAGTAAGCTCACCATGAAAAGCAAACAATTAATTTCCTTCCCTGCCTATCATTTTCAAATATTAAATCAAATATGTTACTGTACCCTCCAAACCCTGGTATTTCTGTACCGCATATTTTCGTTGAAACTATCTTCTCAATATACTTTGCAGAAGCATAGTTCTATTAAAGCAACTTACTTGCTTCTTTATTTGGTCTGTAATTATTAGGAATTACAATATTTCCAATTTGATATACATTTTAAATATACAGTATGAGATATCATTCTCAAACAATTATAAAATACATTTACCCTATTTACCTGTCAAGATTTAAAAATACTTCTGAACTACCACAAGAGAGAACATTTTCTCAATTTCACCCAGTAGCTGAAAGATGCAAAGTAAGCATAAAATTATGTTAAGCCACAGTTTAAACTGACATAAAGATACAATACATGTACATTTTAGTTAAACCCATTTAGTGACTGTTTCTTGAAGGATGTGCTAAAACAATTTGAATCAACCAAAACTACTATATATATATATATATATATATATAATTGCAATGTGGAATGAATCATCCCTGGACCGGCACTTACCTTTGTGAAATCAGTGACTTTTATTGAAATACACATTTTACTGTGTTCCAAAGTTTAGGACCTTTTTCAAAGAAGGATATATATATATATATATATATATATCTACAGACCAGCTAATTCACTATGGGCCAGACTGTAAATTATATACTTATAAACGGCGCGTTCTTGCATCAGAACGCGCCGTTTATATCTTAAAGAGACAGCAATTGTTACTGCCGTTCTCTCCCTGAAGCTTCTCCTCCAGACTCGCATCTCACTTCCCCCTCCCACTTCCTTACTTCAAACGTTGCACCTCCTACTTCACTCCGGCTGTCTAACCTTCCCTCTCACTGACTCCCAGGTATTGCGCCCTCTGCGATGCTCCCTCAGAGTCTTTCGCTTCTGCTCCCCCTCCATTTCCTGTCACGCAGCACGCTCCATCTGTGTCTCTCTCCCTCTTCTGTTCCCCCCTCCATAATCTCCGGTTACACTGGCAGAGACTCTCTCCCTCATTCAACCCCCTACTTCATCTGCGGTCTCACCTCTCGATCACTCTTCCACTCCCCCCTCCGTCTCCCATCACGCTCCCTCTGTCCCTCCCACTTTCCTTCACTCTGATTTTGTTCCACGGTCACTCTCCATCTGTAAATCTCCAATCAACTATGTGTCTTGCTCACTCTGTCCTGCTGGCCCAAGTCCCTCTGCCTCTCCTACTCCCACATTCACCAGCAATCTCCTGTTTGTATTGCTCACATTGCTGCTTTAACCCTTTGTTCTTCTGTGCCTGTGCACTTTCCACCCTCTGTATCTCTTTTCCCTTTCCTCCACTGCAATAGCCTGCAGAAATATGGCATATATGGTCAGCATGCCTCAGTCACTCATATCAAAGGAGGACAAAAAGGCAGCTACAACAACTAGGTACAGAGGGACTGTGTAAACCATAGGGGAATGGAATGGAAATAAACTGGTGTGCATAGATTATGTGTATGTGTAGATTATAATGAATAATGCACCCACTACCGAAATTTATGAAGATATTTGTAGTCACCTCGGAGTTACGTGACCTGTATATGGTCACGTATCTCCTCGGTGACTTGTAATATCTTTATAAATTACGGTAGGGGGTGCATTATCCACTATATATAATATATATTATATATATATATATATATATTATATATATATATATATATATATATATATATATATATATATATATATATATATATATATATATATATATATATATATATATATATATATATATATATATATATATATATATATATAGTTTCTTGTTCAGTTGGACAGCACTCCCGTCTTCAGTGATTACCCAGGTGCAAGGTAAAAAGTAGTTATATCGAAAGAAAGACCAGCAACACTGGGATTTTCATACAAAACACAATATATTATTGAGTTATGTGTATAACCTATAATATAGTTTGGGAGTTTTACTTTGAAAGCAGCTAGTAAGTTGCAGGTAAAACGTTTTCGTCCCTTTTATAAAATGTATAATGAAGCAATAGAATTCTTAATGAATCAGATGAAAATTGAGCATAGGACTGGCCAGATATGGGATGACTTTGATGTAGTTGGCCAGCTTAAATATATTGCAATATATGGACAAACAATCCCTGTTTTGTTTAAAGGGTAAGGCATTTTTCAGTAGCAGTATGCACAAAATTTCTCTGTCTTAAATATATTGATAATGGATTGAGTGCTGAGGACTCTTGTAATTGTCTATATGTATTTTGTGGTCACAGCCTCGCTGCACCCCCGCCTAATGGTTTTAAAAACTAGTGGTGAGCACAACTTTCCCTTGTTTGTTATAGTTCTACAGGAGCAGTGACCAGCTCCATGTTGTAGCTCCCACCCTCTCCAACTATAGTCAGGTGATCCCACTGGTGTCTAATAAAAGGGCAGCCAAGTTTGGGAATTTTAATTTGAAAGCAGCTAGTAAGTTGCAGGTGAAACGTTTTCGTCCCTTTTATAAAATGTATAATGAAACTATAGAATTCTTAATGAATCAGATGAAAATTGAGCATAGGACTGGCCAGATATGGGATGACTTTGACGTAGTTGGCCAGCTTAAATATATTGCAATATATGGACAAACAATCCCTGTTTTGTTTAAAGGGTAAGGCATTTTTCAGTAGCAGTATGCACAAAATGTCTCTGTCTTAAATATATTGATAATGGGTTGAGTGCTGAGGACTCTTGTAATTATATATATATATATATATATATATATATATATATATATATATATATATATATATATATATATATATATATATATATATATATATATATATATATATATATAGCAAAAAGAACCACACTCACAGGACTTTAGAAGGTGCAAAATCAAAAAATGATATTTATTTCAACGTTTCGGCTAATCACTTAAGCCGTCATCAGGAAGTGAAACACACACAAACAGACACTGCCATTTAAAGATCCCTCCTGGCGCCAAAACTGCTGTATGACGTCATAGGTGGGTGTGTATGATGACTCAAAACGTATAGGCAGTGTCAAACCACACAGTGTTACATTTTTCATGTGTACATAAACAGGACTGTGCTACAGTATATATATCTCAAGTAAATCGGCACTCACCATTCATATAGTTAAGAGCCGGGTGCTAACCAAATTCATAAATATCAGTCCAGCGAAAGCACTCACGGCATTGACTCCACAAATATACATCAAAGGGCTTTTATTAGTGCATGGTGCATCAGATGCACCATGCACTAATAAAAGCCCTTTGATGTGTATATATATATATATATATATATATATAATTAGGGATGTCGCGGACTGTTCTGCGGCGAACTTGTTCGCGCGAACATCGGCTGTTCGCGTCCGCCGCAAGTTCGCGAACGTCGCGCGACGTTCGCCAATAGGCGTTCGCGTCAAAATCGTTCGACCATTCGGTCGCTAAAATCGAACGATTTTCGTTCGATTCGAACGAAAATCGTTCGATAGAACGATTAAAATCCTTCGATCGTTCGAATCGAACGATTTTCGGATGTTCGAAGTTCGCAAACTGTTCGCGAACTGTTCGCATTTTTTGCCGGTGTTCGCGAACGGCGTTCGCGAACACATTATCGGCGGTTCGCTACATCCCTATATATAATGACTGTGGAAGCATTCTGTACAGCACATTCCTTAGTAGAGAATGGTTTAGCCTAGTCATCTCTATCAAGAGACGGTTTATGTAGCTCTGTAACTCAAAAGACCTTATAACAAAAAGGAAAAAAACTGCCTTTTTGTAATGAGTACATAAATAGTCAATGAGAGCATTGTAATAAAGAAACAAGGCAGTACAGATACGGGACTGATTGGTTTTGACTGGTCTTTGCTGTATTCTGTGACTTGCAGCTTAATTGGCACCTCCTATAGTACATGTTTTAATTACAACCACTCTTGCATGTCTAAACGTAAATTAATTATTCACTTCATTGGCCGCAAGCTGTAATGAAGATAGCATGTATATATGCATGGCAAAATTTATTTTGCAAATTATACCTCTTTTAATAACTTTAAAAGAAATAAAGCTAGAGAAAACATTATGTTTATGATCTCTCAAAGCCTTATCATGTCAATTAAACCAAATAAAGAAAACAAAAAATTTGCTAATGTCAGAAATGCTTGCTTTTTTATGTAAAAATTCTTTGGAAAATTGAATTTAAAAGAGAAAGCCAGGATTTTAATAAACGAAATGATTTCAAATGGAGTGCAAGCTGAGCAAAATGTACCCAACTAATACAAAAACAGTAAAGTAATATGCTAAATCAGCACAGCAAATAAATTTCAACTGTAAGTGCCTTGATTGATCAACACATTGTGTTTTTATGCAGTGCCTTGGCTCCGAACACAAATATTGAATAACTTGTGCACATAATTATACTATATGCCTCTATCTTGTAATTTCAACTGGCAAATGTGAAATGTTGGAAGTAAACAGGTGATGTACTGTACAATTTGTTGTTGAAATCCAACATTTTTACTTATATTACAGCAATTGCAAAGCATGCTTCTGCATTGTTTCAATAATTAATGCAAAGGCTTTGAAAATAAATATCTAAAAAAAATTTGTAACAAAATGTAGCATGTAGTAATCTGTCATAGAAACTACAGTTAAATTGTGGTCTAGTGTTCTCAGGAGTCATTATTATAAGTAGCACCCAAAACCATGGGGCAAATCATAATTGCAAGAGCTGTATCAGTCACATATCCTCTCAGTAAGAGAAGTTTATATGGATGACTAATTATATTTCAATAAGCTTTATAGAATCATTCTGTTGAACAGTTATGAATTTTAGAAACAATTTAAGTTTTGTGGGGCTTTCCAGTGTCTGACAGATAATTAGCTGGGACCATCATGTTTGGGAAATTATTGCCTATATTAGAAATGGGATCTGTTATCCAGACTGCTTGGAATCTGTTTTTTTCAGCTAAGGAATCTTTCTGTACTTTGGATGGTCATACTTTAACACATTGCTAGTACAGAGAGTGCTATTGTACTCTGTGCACTAGAAGGGCTATATATTGTGTTAAAACTAGACTCTCACTGCCGCCTGAGGCAAAATTGTCACCTTGTCTCATAGCAGCTTTGGGAACTGTCATTGATATAGCCATCTACAGTGCTGGATTTGCAAATGAGTCTTCCCTAGGCTGGCTGCCTCCTGTGCATGCATGAGCACTTGCAAGTCAATATCTCACCTGTTCTGGTTGGCTAGTCTGCTCCCCCTGTAACTTCACTCCGGGTGTCCTGTAGGATGTCCTGTAGCCATGCATGCCCAAGCCATCACATTGCCTCCGCCATGTTTTGTAGATGATGTTTTATGCTTTGGATCATGGCTTTTCCACACTGTCTCCATACTTTTTTCTTGGCATCATTCTGGTAGAGGTTGATCTTGGTTTCATCTGTCCAAAGAATGTTTTTCAATAACTGTGCTGGCTTTTTTAGATGTTTTTTTTTTAGCAAAGTCCAATCTATCCTTTCTATTCTTGATAATTATGATAATAATTATGAGTGGCTTGCACCTTGCAGAGCACCCTCTGTATTTACTTATATACAGTATATACTGTATTTACTTATATACAGTATTCTCTTTATGGTAGACTTGGATATCAATAGGCCTACCTCCTGGAGAGTGTTGTTCACTTGTTTGGCTGTTGTGAAGGGGGTTCTCTTCACCATGGAAATGATTCTGCGATCATCCACCACTGTTGTCTTCCGTGGATGTCCAGGTATTTTTGTGTTGCTGAGTTCACCAGTGCTTTCTTTCTTTCTCCGGATGTACCAAACTGTAGATTTTGCCACTCCTGATATTGTAGCAATTTGTCAGATGGGTTTTTTGTGTTTTTGCAGCTTAAGGATGGCTTGTTTTACCTGCATGGAGAGCCTTGACTCCTTTGACTGCTTTTTGTCTGTTCACAGCAAAATCTTCCACATACAAGCACCCCCCTCAAATCAACTCCAGGGCTTTTATCTGCTTCATTGATAATGACATAACAAAGGAATTGCCCATACTTGCCCATGAAATAGCCTTTGAGTCCCTTGTCCAATTGCTTTTGAGCCCCTGAAATGAAGTGACTGTTAAAAAAAGGCTTTAGTTCCTCACATTTTGTTCAACCCACTGAATTTAATCTATGTGTATATATATATATATATATATATATATATATATATATATATATATATATATATACAAAAAACGAGAAAAAGCCGTTCGCACACCAATAGAGAGAACTGTACCAGGTGCTGCCACAATGTCGAATATTTAACAGTCCATGGATAGTTAGCAGCGCACACTGGATTATTTAAAAAATTAATTTATTTATTAAATTTTAAAAGAGCATAATACATGCATCGACGTTTCGGCCCTGTTCTTGGACCGTTATCAAGATCTTGATAACGGTCCAAGAACAGGACCGAAACGTCGATGCATGTATTATGCTCTTTTAAAATTTAATAAATAAATTAATTTTTTAAATAATCCAGTGTGCGCTGCTAACTATCCATGGACTGTTATATATATATATATATATATATATATATATATATATATATATATATATATATATATATATATATATATCTGCTTGTTTAAAGGGACAGAGAAAATAAATCAAAGAAAGAGAAAGACAACTATTCCTTTTTAAAAAAAATAGTCTTTTAGTACTGGTATGGGATCTCGAAACCCGTTATCCAGAAAGCTCCGAATTATGGAATTATTATTATAATCAAATAATCCAACTTTTTAAAAATGATTTCCTTTTTTTCTGTAATAATAAAACAGTAGCTTGTACTTGATCCCAACTAAGATATAATTAATCCTTATTGGAAGCAAAGCTAGCTTCTTGTGTTTATTATGTTTACATGATTTTCTAGTATGCTAAAGGTATAATTATGGAAAGATACTTATCCAGAATTAACAAGTTCCTGAGCATTCTGGATAACATGTCCCATACCTGTGCTCAAATGATATAAGCACACGATTCTGAAATACAATTTTTACTGTTTTAATGACAAGGGTTAATCAGTGCAGTATCAAAGGGGTCGCTCACCTTTACAATAACTTTAATATGGTGCAGAGAGGGATATTCTGAGAAACTTTTCAATTGTTTTTTTTTCATTTTTTTTTATTTAGCATGCAACACTGCTACACATATCAGGCTAGGGGCCTACTCATTATACAGTGGAACCTAAATATTACATCCACTAATTATAAGTTTTCCCTCATTTTACATTTTTGTTTTTTGGTCCCACCTATATATTATGCATAATACATTTTCCTGATTTTACATTTTCCTGTGTTTTACACCATTTTTTTCTGGACATTTGTTTAATGACATTCAGACAAGATGTTATCTTAACCAGTATATTTCCTGCAGTGGAGAAACTTCTAAAATCAGATTTCCATTGAGTATAATGGAAACTGCCAGGTAAACTGCTGGTACAGACAGATGGTTGTAGATCTGAAAATGTGCACTTTGGATGCAATTGACTAAACCATACTTTGTGGGCAGTTTCCATTTTGCTCAATGGGAAGTGGCATACGTGTGCTATCTAATGTATAGTTTATGCTGGTATATAGTGTGCCCTTATTTATTGTAAAATTAAGGAAATTTCTAGTACTGTAAGATATATAGCCTGTCTAACCAACAGTTAACAAACACTTAATACTTTCAAGCTGTAAATAAAAGAGTATACAATGCTTGATGAAGAAAACACACATGATAATAATAAATTAAACACCATGTTGCATAAAATACTGACATTTGTCCATTTGAAACTAGTAAACTAATGTAGCAGACCTGATGTGTCAATAAAAAGAGGCTAGAGCTGCAATATAAAAGCCCATAATAATGTAGTCATGAGGTAAAGGAGCTGGGCATAGAGCAATGAGAGTTGTCAGTCAAACAGCATGCAGATTGGGACTAAGCACTTGTGGGCAATCACACAGGGTCACTCTTGTCATCCCCTACTCAGTGGCACATAACTCCACTCATCCAACCCACCAGATTGACTCCCACATGGCGCTTATTGAGTTCTTATTGCAAGGAATTACATAGCTGTCAGTAGGGGACAGTACGATAATCTGCATGGAATTAGACAAAACAGATTTAAGATTAAGTGGGAATAGTAGAAAATGTAAAATGAAACATTTACTAGTTGCATAGTCAGGCAGTATTTCAAATAAAGCCCCAGATGCACCACTCCGAGCATCTATAAAAGCAGAATTGCTAGATGCACCATGTTCTGCATCTGATCAGAAGCAAACAACATTAGATTTAAGAACTTGACTATTGATCACTGGTCTTGGATCCAGATTCTGGATGATCCCACAGAGAATGACCCCAGTACTGTGAAAAGTCCTATATTTGGTGCTATATTTGGGTGCAGACAAATACTTGGCGAGTAATTCCAAGAACACATGGCTGCGTCTGTGGTTGTAACATACAGCAGCCTGGTACACCACAATGCACAGCAAAGTTCGAGCCTCCAGAGGTTGTTACACAGATGGTAGTAAGTACCAGCACAATGCAGCTCAATGCAGCCCCTTTTAAGTAGGCTGCCATCCAGGGGATATTCTCAGTGCTCTAAAGGTCACAGTGTTCTAAAAGTCATAAATAAATGTCTTATATATAACTTATGTAAATCAACAACAGATTGCAGCCCATCTGTTCAAGCTTTTAGGGTGGAGTGATGTCAGAATCTCAACTTTTCCTATAACCCATTCTATGCACCTTCTCCTGTGATGCATGCTTGTATACCCCTGTCCCATTACTGTGAAGGTGAGTAGGCTTTATGAACTCCTGCCATAAAACAGGCTCAATATGTACCATAAAACAATCCCATTGCCCTTATCTAGATTGCCCAGATCAGAAAGTGGATTCAACTGTGCAAATTCTGAATACCGGCACTAAGGCAATCATCTTTCTCTTATCTAAAATAAGGTTTCCCAACACTGTAAATAACATCCAAACTGAGGATACTGAACAGGGGTCAGATTTACAAAGTTCAGGTAGACTTTTCATGGGAGGATTATTTTGCATTAATTGGGATGCTGAACCTGGAGAGCTAGTTTCTAGTTCTTGCAATCTTGGATTTCAATAAATGTAAAATAAAATAGTGTACATGACAGAAAGGATTCAAAAGAATAACACTATATAATTTCTATTTCTGTAACTGGCAAAATGCCCCATAAGTACAAACAAATGCTAATTCATCTTGATCCTAATAACAATCAGTCTAAAGTTAGCATTTGTCTGTACATTTTTTGTGTAATAGTTAATTGTGGAAGTGTTTACTGCACAGTACTGTTATTAACATTAGTTTTCAGTAGTGTAACTATACACAAAAACTGTTAGGTTAATGGCACCAAAGATGGAAAAAATCACAGTGACAAAATATGCTGAATGAAATGCTTTCCTGTTATTGTCACTGGGAACTAAATGGAACACAGAAGAGATTATTGCTCAATATTATGGACAACTGTAATTCCATGTAAGTCATTTGCTATAATGACATGCAATTCTCTCCTGTTCAATTGCTGCATTATTTTTATAGTTCATAGTAAACATTCAGTGTTTGATACACACAATTGTAAGTTGACTTGGACAGGGCCTGACATAAACTTCGTATTGGAGCTGCCAATAACACTAGAATGTTTAACCTCACACCTCAATATATTCTGTGTTATAGATTATTGGTCACATTCTAAAGATATCAAGACAAACTTTATAAAAGTTATCCATGTAATTAAAATATTACATTTATTTTGTAATTATTTGTTTTGTAATTAAAATATTAATTCATATCTTATATGTTAACTCAAACATATCCCCACAAATCCTAAATAAGCCTTTCAACAATTGTCATCACAAATCATTGTTAATCATTTTCCTTCCAATAGATCCCACTAATCCACCTTGTAAAAATCACTTAATCATCTCTGATTGTTTTCAAATGATTGTTTATCCATCATCTTTGCAAGTTGAACGTGCTACGTTCAGTTTAAATAGTGGTTTAAGACCCAGATCTGAAAACGTTGATGCAAAATTTGGCCAGGGCAAACAAGACTATAAAAACCCTTCACTCCTTGGCTTCTTGCCAGTACAATATGGACCATTTTTGGGCTTCTACGTAGATCAGATGTGTCTGGAATGCTGCGCAGAGAAAATGACTAAGAAGAGCGGGAAGACTTTTCTTAAGATTGCAAGTTAGAAGGGCTGTTGCTTCTCCTGATACATCACACCGCTCAGCAGAGTATCCACTGCTAGTTGCTGCGGTATCTCCACCTGTAATCCCTGAAGTCCCCGAAGGCTATATAGGGTCTTGCTGGCTGGCTTAGGGTAGACTGAAGTCATTGATCAATATCAATGGCCAGTATGAGCTTATCTAAAACTATATTGATCCTTTGGCACCCACAAACTGTTCCGGGCTTCAGCAAGTTATTGGCAACCCGTCATATTCTGGCATCTGGTAGCTATCAGTCATCAGAAGGCCTTGTCAGTGGCATGTCTCAATCTGCTTTCCCTCGGTCACTGACTCAAGTTCTACAAGCTCTTAAAAAAGATATCATTTGTTTATCAATTTTCCCAATGCCAGACAGGAGTGGCTGAAAGAGAAAAAGGACTTTTAGGGTTGGGGCAGACGGGCAGATTCGCTTCTTCTGTGGGGCGACAATCTCCTGAACTGCCTTCCATCTGCCTTCCGCCTGCTTGAATGAAGAATCGCCTGCTCTAATGCACTCGCGGCGATTTGGTTTCCAAAGTCGCCCGAAGATGCCTCACGAGGAACGAGGGAGCGGAAATCGAAGCATCGCGAGTGCATTAGCGAAGCAATTTCATCCAATCAACACTCACCATTTATGATGCAAATATGCATTTGATTTTATTTTTGCAGTCTTCGTTGGAAGCACACGCAATTCATATATTCTGTGCAATTTATCAGTCTACAGGCATTTTGAATTTGGTCAATTAAGTGTTGGTTGGCTTGTAGGTACAGTAGGTATTATTTCAACTTTTCATATAATAATATGTTGGCATAGTTTAGTCATGTCGAAAATCTTAGATCTCTTATTACTTATGAATATTGTTTAAAGAGTGCCAGACAATTGTTAATTAACATGAACTTTTCTGTGCTCTCTAAATCAGATTGACCTTCACCTTCCAACAGAAAGGAGATTGATAATTTAGTTTTTAACAGCAAATTTATTCAAGAATTTTCCTAAACCATTCTCCCCATCACAGAGCTCACTCATAATCATCAAATGGTCCATGGGATTCCTCTTGTTTTTGAGGAGTTAAAACACTATTGCCTATTTTGATCATTTTTCATCATTTAAATGCCATATTAATAGTGATGAGCGAATTTGCGCCGTTTCACCGGAAAATTCACAAATTAGCGAAACGGCCATTTTGGCGAATTTTTTTTTGATGCCAGCGAATTTTTTCGGGCGAATTTTCGCGGGCGTTTCGAGAATTTATTCGCTGGTGGCGAATCGCCTCGAATTCACGCCTGGCGAATAAATTCGCCCATCACTACATATTAACACTCCAAAGTTAGTCCATAAATTCCATCAGACCTACAGTACCACACTAAATCTGCTTCTCCTAATGTCCAGAAGCCACTCCTTGGCGGGTTGCAATATAAGGTGTGTGTTTCTTTCTTGTCTGCATCTGTGTGCATGTGCTGTCAATTGATTGTCGTTTGACATGCCTCAGTGCATCATTTAACCCGCTATGTTCAACCCATTTGTATAATTTGCCTTGTATGTCATCACAGCTGTCACCCTTTGAAGGCACTTAACTGCCTGGATTAATTGATAGGTTGTTCTGACCCTCTACACTTAACCCAACCTATGTTTCTTCCGGTTTGCTTTCTTTTTTGACCTGGCCTGTTCCTGAATTCTGCTGTGCAACTTGCAGGTTAAAACTGTTTATTACAATAAAGGCTATGAAAATAGGCCAGCATGTCAAGATATATGTTTTTGGGGGACCTATTTAATTTTATATCATGAGCTGGCCACTAAACTACATTCATAATCAATTATATATATTAAAAAATCATTATTGTGAAAGGACAGAGTATAAAGTCCCCAAATAACCTACTGGACATACACATTTCAATAGCCATTCAATAGTTTATTTAGTTATCTGTGACCTGTATTTCACATCTATTTTATTAAATATAGTATATGAATAGTAATCAATGAGGCATTCACTGTACTGCTAATATAGCTACTGCTCATATTGAGTTTTTAGACTTACTCTTGTGTAAACATCAACACTAATAAGATCATTATTAAAATACACAATAGATCATGAACTTTCACATCTAGTACATTTGAAAACAAGCAAATATCCCTTTGGTGCAGAGATTAAAAGATCAATAAAAAAAAAAAGCATTATCCTTGAGGACAATTTCATCACCCGATCATTGCTACTTTTAATTAAATTTCAGGTCATGTTGTTTATTTCCATTATTTGATTTGTTTCAAGAAATCAGTGTCTTAAATAATGTAAATATAAAATATAGATCATCATATTTTATATATTATATCAAAGAATGGACTTATAACACAGGACTATAGAATTTACTTGCAAGAGTTTGCAAGATGAAGTACTGTTTATAGAGGAAATACTACTTATAATATCACATTAATGAACAAAGTTTGTATTTTCCTGCAAATAATGATCAAAATGTTTTTACAAATTTTCTGGTCACCTATTTGAATGCAAAGTTATTGATTGGTTGCCAGGTATTTTATGAAACCATGAATAGTCAGGATTTGTTATGAAAAAAACGTAAAAAAAAAATCAGATAATAGTGCTGCTCCAGCAGAATTTTGCATTGAAACCCATTTCTCAAAAGAGCAAACTTTTTTTTTATATTTAATTTTGAAATCTGACATGGGACTAGACATATGTTCTCTATACCCCTTCCTCTAATATGTGCTACACAACAGAAAACAAAACAACATATTTTTTATAAAGCTGAATTACATGCTTGAAACATGTTATTCATTATTAAAAAAATTTTTTTGAAAGTGACGGTTTATATGTTTTTTTAAAGTCTAATTTACATGAAAAAGAGAAAAATCTGAGATGTGTTTTTGACATTTTGTTGCAAAATAAAATACATCAAAATATTTTGTGTTAACTGAATGTATTTAAAGGAATAATTATGTGTTTTTCTTGCAACGTTTATGAAAAAGTTGGGAGTTGATAAATTAGGACATATTTTAAGGCATCCAGTAATTTGAGAATATTTCAGATTTATAATATGCAGTAGTTTTACTCGAAAAGGTCACATTTAATTTTCAGACAAGGCAGATATTTATAGACAAGGCACATTTACTGAAACTAGAAAAACGTCTTTGAGGAGACAAAATATGATTGTGTCTAAATAGAAGATGATTAAAATCTTCTGAAAGGAAATAGCCCTATTCAACAATATTTTGCCAGAATTTACAGTTATGTATTAACATAGTTTTTTTAATTTATGCAGAATTATTTCTGTAGTTGAATACATGTGAGAATGATCATGGTGCCTGATAAATTTATCTGTAATATATCTAATATGGATGACATTTTTAAATGATGAACAAACTTATTTTACAGCTCATTACATTTTTGACCATGCAGCAATAGCTTAAATGCTTCCACAGCAGAAAGAGAAAAAGTAAAATATGGAACAGCAGTGGTTATCGGGCTTGTGTTTATGAAGCTTCAAATTCTAATAGTAGTCAACACCAGGATTCCCTGAAATATTCTATATGAAATTGTAATGATATATATTTATAAATCAGTGTAATAAACTTTGTGCATTGTGTTTTGTTCCATCACAAATCAACATGTAAAATAGCTAACTGAAAATTCCAAGAAGGATAGCATTATAACCTAGAAAATATGCAACAAAATTTATAAATTTGCTAAAAATGCCTAAAAAATGCTGTCTTTTACACAATTTTACTACTTAAGTTTTCTACACAAATTATGACACAAAAGGGCATTTATTAGTGATGGACGGATTTATTTGGCAGGCATGGATTTGCGGCAAATCTGCGGCGAAAATTTTGCTAAGACAGAAAAAAATTGTTGCACATCAAAATTGGCAGGCGCATAAAAATTGATGCGTCAAAATTATTCGGTTGCCCATTGACTTTTTATTAATTATTCGGTTGCCCAATGCATTTACTATATATATATATATATATATATATATATATATGTATATATATATATATATATATATATATATATATATATATATATATATATATATATATATATGTGTATATATATATATATATATATAGTAACAGTCGAGTGGAACGCACAACCAAAATTGCAGTGAATGCCTGGGTGCCAGTCCAATATAAAGTAATGTAGAGATTACAAGTGACGGCATACCGAGGGAAATAAACAACTTTCCCTGATGAAGGTTCAAGTTTAGAACCGAAACATTGGAAGCAATAAACCAGTTTTAGTTTATTTTTTTGATTTCTTTGTTTATTTCCCTCGGTGTGCCGTCACTTCTGGATCTCTCTCTTTCTCTCTCTCTCTATATATCTCTCTCTCTCTCTCTCTCTCTATATATATATATATATATATATATATATATATATATATATATATATATATATATATATATATATTAGATATATATATATATATAGAGAGAGAGAGAGAGAGAGAGAGAGAGAGAGAGAGAGAGAGAGAGAGAGAGAGAGAGAGAGAGAGAGAGAGAGAGAGAGAGAAATCAACCAATCAGGAAGCTTTAAACCAGAAATAGCTGCCCTAAAAGACAAGGCTTGCAGGACCTTCTATGCCATCAGAAGACACCTGTACCACCTTAAACCACCAGTGAGAGTCTGGCTTAGAATCTTCGACAGTGTCATCGCTCCAATCCTCCTCTATGGAAGCGAAGTTTGGGGTCCTGTCACTTACCCAGACCAATCCAAATGGGATTCTAGCCCAACAGAAATATTCCACCTGGAATTCTGTAAGCACCTTCTCCAGGTCCACAGGAGCACCTCAAACTCTGCCTGTCGGGCTGAGCTGGGCAGATTTCCCCTAATGTTTGCCATACAGAAGAGGGCGCTTTCATACTGGGCACATCTACAGAACAGCAGCCCCATGAGCTACCACCATAAAGCCTGGCTGAATAACCAGACCCAGGGCAAACCATGCGCCCTGAAACAACTGATCAGCACCCTGCCCACCCAAGACTCCCACCAACTGACAAAAGACCAAATAACACAAAAAATAAACAAAGTCAAAGAGCAATACGTCTGTGACTGGAGGAACGAAATATCAAATTCCCAGAAACTTTCTATCTACCAATCACTGGGGAGAGAGTACAGACTTGCCCCATATCTGGAAAGGCTACAGAACCCCAAAGACAGACAGATCCTGAGTATGTACAGACTGAGTGCCCACAACTTGGAGATAGAACAAGGACGGCACAGACAGACCTACAGACCCAGAGAGAACAGACTGTGCCAGCGATGTGACCAGGAGGCCATGGAGGATGAGGCCCACTTCTTGCTACAGTGCCCCAAATACTCAGCACTGAGGGACACCCACTTCCAGAGATTTTCCAGTCACATCCCAGACTTCACATCCATAAAAGAAGAGGGGAAACTCCACTTCCTACTGGGAGAAGAGGCACGGACAGTAACAATAGCTGCACAATATATAAGAGACTGTCATAGACTAAGAGAGACCCCACTTTCCCCTATTCCCATAAACTGCCCCCCCTAACCCCACCCATTTCACCCCTCTACCTGCTTTGGCAATGCTTAATGTATTTGGTCCTGCCAATAAAGCTGATTTGATTTGAGAGAGAGAGAGAGAGAGAGAGAGAGAGAGATCCACAAGTGACGGCACACCGAGGGAAATAAACAAAGAAATCAAAATATATATATATTGTTGCTCGTCAAAATAATTTTTTTCATTGACAAAATGGGCAGATTCGCCCATCACTAGCATTTATATCAAATGTGAATTTCCACTGATCTCGCCATCCATTGCATATATTGTAGGTTACAGAAAAGGAAGTTAAGACATTATTTTGCCAAGACGCCTAATGCAGATTGGTTAAATCAACCTGAAAAAAGACCAAAGTCCCTCAAGTTCAAACCCTCCAAATGAAACACAGTGTCCATACAGACACACACTCACACTGACCCCTCCATGCACTCACATAAACTATATACAGTATACCAATATCTATACTAATTGTAGATGTTAGTATCATTATAGCCTTGGATATTATGCTTGTCCAAGAAATCATCCAAGCCCCTCTTAAAAACATTAACAGAATCATCCATCACAAGATCATCCAGCAGGGCATTCCACAACTTTACTGCCCTCACTGTGAAGAACCACCTATGGTGCTTCAAATTAAAGTTCTTTTCCTCTAAAGGGGTGGTATTTAGTGCAGTGATCCACTTTATGGGATAAGGGGCCCCTGCTATTTGTCTATGTCCTCTAATGTGCTTGTAAAGTGTACTTGTAATCATGTCTCTTCACGAATGACTTTTTTCCTGAGAAAACAACCCCAGCCTACCCTCATAATTAGATTATATTTGCTTCAGTGGCCACAGAATGACACTGCCCAGAATTAGACAACTTGTTATCCACAAAAAACAATAGATCCTTCTCAGTTAAGGAAACCCCTAACAAACTGCCATTTAGTGTATAACTTGCATTTATATTATTTCTGCCATTAGTACATAACCTTACATTTATCCACATTAAACTTCATTTTACATTTGACTGCCCAGTTTTCCAATTTAGATGCAAAGTGACATCTGACTGACATCAGACTAACCGGCTTATAGTTCTGAGGCTAAGAATAGCTTTTTGAATAGCGGCACCACATTAGCTATTCGCCAGTCTCTCGTCATCATGAAAGACCTCAGTGAATCCTGAAAGATTAAGTAAAGAGGTTTGGCAATCACAGAGTGAAGATCTTTTTAGTACCCTGGGATGAATACCATCTGGTCCCAGACCTTTGTTTATCATTTTGGATTTCCTTGTGTGTGAACCATGCATGCACGAGGAATTGGGATTATTGGGGCTATTAAGAAGGAAACCTTTATTAGCTGGTTCCTCATTTGTATAGACAGATACAAACAGCAGTTTAGAATCTCTGCTTTTTCTCTGTGCTCATCAACTAAATGACCTCCTCTGCTTAATTTTTTTTAACTTCTTGCATATTTAAAAAATTTAAAAACAATTTTATTCCTTGCTGCAATATCCTTTTCCATCTTAATTCTAGCTTGTCAGATAGCTTTTTTGCAGGATTTATTGACCTCTTTGTACCTGATAAATGTTAATGCTGTCACAGGTAACTTGACTGCCTTAAAAGCATGTATTTTTTTACCCACTTCAACACCAACACTTCTAATGAACCACAAAGGTTTTGTTTAACGATGACATTCCTTGCTTACAAGGGGAATATCCTGATATTTATATTTATTAAGCAGTATTTTAAAGACTGTGAAAATCCTTTCCCAGTTAATATGTTGCAGGGATGCTCTTATGCTGGCAAAGTTTGCATATCTAAAATGTCTAGTCTAAAAATATATAAAAATATTTAAACATGAATTACACTCAATAGGATTGTTCTGTCTTCAATAAGGTTTAATTTTATGTTATTTGGAATCAAATATGTGGTGTTGTTTTATTATTACAGAGGAAGAGGAAATCATTTTAAAAATGTTCAATTACAGGTATGGGACCTATTATCCAGAATGATTGGGGCCTGGGTCTTTCTGGATTATGTATCTTTCTGTAATTTGGATCTTTGTTCCTTAAGGCTATTAGAAAATCATGTAAACATTAAATAAACCCAATAGGCTAGTTTTGCCACCAAGAAGGCTTAATTAAATCTTAGGTTGGATACCATACTGTTTTATTCTAAAAGAGAAAAAGGAAATTTTTCTAAATTTTATAAATTTGTATTATTTGGATAAAATGAAGTCTATTGCAAATGGGCAGATGGTCTTTCCATAATTCGTAACTTTCTGGATATGGGTTTCTGGATAATGTATCCTATACCTGTATTCGATTAAAATTGATTAAAATACTATTCTACAGATAGTATCGAAAATGTTTACCTTTTCTTTAAAGGACTTCCATATAAATACCCAAAGCTACAAAAAAAAACTACGATTCCATTTAACATCATAATGCAGAAAAAAAAGCAATGAAACAATTAGTGTTCTTCCAAACCCCAGCTAAATAATATCATGCACAGACTCAATGGGGATGTGATAATTATGTTAATTGCCCACATCATGCCGTAACAACTGTTTCTGTGTCCTCTAATGCTTGGACCATGTCTGTGGTGACTCTTCTACCAAGAACAACTTCATTCTCATTTTCTTAGTAATGCTTTAATAGTTGATGTATCTGTTAATCGTGTAATGTGTGGATTTAATGAATAAGCTATCCCCCAGTGATAAATGACATTACAAAGTAATGAAATGCACCCTTGTAGTTCTGCAAAAGTTGTTATTGCAAAGAAAACTTAAATAACAACAATTACAATATTAACATTATGTTTTTTAATTTTTTCAGGAACAGTAACACCAAAAATGAAAGTGTTTTAAAGGAAAGCTGATATAATGTGCTGGGGACCTCACTGGCAAAACTGGTATGTGTACTTCAGAAAAACAGCTATAGTTTATATAAACAAGCTGCTGTGTAGCCATGGGGACAGCTATTCAAGTGCAGAATGCACAGTAGATAACAGATATGTTCTAAAGAATCTCATTGTATTCTACAGTACTTATCTGTTTTTTGCAGTGTATCCTGTGCCTTTTCTCCTTTTTTAATATTTAAATGGCTGCCCCCAGGGCTACACAGCAGCTTGTTTTTATAAACTATAGTTTAGTTTCTGAATCCAACACACCCGTTTTACAAGTGCAGCACATTATATTTTCATGACTTTAGGATACTTTACTTTTTTGGTGTTAGGGTTTTTTAAAATCACTCACTTATTTTAAAGGAGAACTAAAGCTTAACTAAAAAGTATGGCAGAAATGTTATACATTATGTATGGTATTCCATACCAGCTCAGGGGAACCACATCCCTTTAGCAGGGAAGATCTGTGCCTCCAAAGATACCCCTGTAGCTCCCCATCTTCTTTTCTGCTGATTCACTGCACATGATCAGTGCTGCTGTGAGCTTATTTATTATTATTATTATTAACATGTATTTATATAGCGCCAACATATTGCGTAGCACTGTAAAGTAAATGTGATTATACAACTAAATCACATGAATTACATACTGTGGTAGAGTGACTAGGAAAAGGAGGAAAAAGGTCACTCTAGCCTTTAATTTCGCCCCAGGGACTGAGATAGGCTCCAGGAAGGGAGTTACTAAACAGAGAATTAGTGCTCTGTTTAAAGACTTTAGTAGCCAGGGATTCCATTCCGCAGATCCAGTCCAGAGATTGGAGTTCACCTTCCACAGGAAAGCTGTCCTGTGGAAAGGCTATTTAAAGTTAATTAGAATGGGAGAGTGTGTCTCTCATCAGGGCACAGCAGGTAGGAGACCTGGCTGTGTGAGGAACTCCCAGAGGAGCTGGGAGTGCTGCCTGATCCTGCCAGAAGCAGAGGGAGCCCGTGGCTGTGACTAAGAGCCAGAGTTGTTGTCTGTGTGGGACATTGGAGAAAAGCCAGGAGGCTAAGAAGCTCACTCAAAGACTGTGAGTACAGGGGTGAGCCACAACAATTGTTTTTGTTTGCTGGTAGTCCACAAGGGGCCCAGCCTAGTCAGGGACTGCTTCAAGGTGTGAAGGTAGTGCCCAATGGGCTAAGTTTTTATTTTATTATTTGTTTGAATGATAAAATGGTCACCCCTGTGTTGGTGGACAATACACTGTTTGTTTAAAGTTGGAAAATAAACATGTGTTTTCCTTGAAGAAGCTGTGTGTCCCTGTCTTTCTGCTCCTTTTTCCTATGCTGCCTGCTCACCATTGACTAATCCCCCTAAAAGTTACGTGGTCAAGCAGCCAGCTTGTCACAATACATAGAACATATGGAGTAACAAACATTACAATCAATACAGGTACAAAAAGGTGAGGAAGGCCCTATGCATAGGCATACAGTCTAGAGGGAAGGGAGTAATACACAAGGTGTGGGAGTGGGCAAGATCAGATTAAGTGGGTGAGAAATGTGGTATTGTATGTGGTGTTGCATGTGGTAGTTAAGCAGAGTGAGGATAGGCTTCTTGAAAGAAGTGCATTTTCAGAGATTTCTTGAAAGCAGAATGGTTGGGAGAAAGTCGGACAGACCATGGGAGAGAGTTCCAGAGGAGGGGTGCAGCCCTTGCAAAGTCTTGAATGCGAGCATGTGAGGAGGTAATGAGAGAAGAGTTGAGTAGCAGGTCAGTAGAGGGGCGTAGTAAGCGATTGGGTGAGTATATAGAGATGAGTTCAGAGATGTAGGGTGGGGCAGAGTTATGAAATGCTTTGAAAGTCAGTGTCTGAAAGGTAACGGAAGCCAGTGCAAGGATTGACAGAATGGCGAGGCAGAGGAGGAGCGGTTGCTGAGGTGTATGAGCCTCGCAGCAGTGTTCATTATGGACTGGAGAGGTGACAGTCTCTGGAGGGGAGGCCAATTAAAAGAGAGTTACAGTAGTCTAGATGCGATATGATGAGAGAGTGAATAAGAATTTTGGCAGCGTCTTGGGTGATAAATGAACGTATTTTGGATATGTTCCTTAGGTGGAAGTGACATGATTTAATAAGTGACTGGATATGAGGAGTGAATGACAAGGCAGAATCTAGGATAACCCCAAGGCACCGGGCCTGGGGAGAGGGGGTGATAGTGGAATTGTTAACTATGATGGATACTTCCGGGATGTTACTGGTGTTAGTTGGAGGAAAGAGAACCATTTCAGTTTTAGAGAGGTTTAATTTAAGGTAGCGTTGCGACATCCAGGTAGAGATAGCGGACAGGCAGGAGGAGACGCGAGTTAGGAGTTCTGGGTTGAGATCAGGAGATGAGAGATAGATCTGAGTATCGTCAGCATAGAGGTGGAAACCATACGAATTTATTGAGGGAGGAAGTATAGAGGGAGAATAGTAATGGTCCCAGGACAGAGCCTTGAGGAACTCCAACAGAAAGAGGTAGGGGAGAAGATGATACTCCATTATAGGAGACACTGAAGGAACGATTGGTGATGTAAGAAGAGAACCAGGACAGGGCTGTGTCACGAAGGCCAAGTGAGTGGAGGGACTGGAGGAGGAGACGGTGATCTACAGTGTCAAATGCGGCTGAGAGATCATGCAGTATTAGTAGTGAGAAATGATTGTTGGCTTTAGCGGTTAAAAGGTCATTAGTTAGTCGAGTCAGGGCAGTTTCAGTGGAGTGTTGTGGTTTAAAACCAGATTGTAGGGGGTCCAGCAGGTTATTGTCAGAGAGGAATGAGGTTAGTCGGTTGTAGACTAGGCGCTTAAGTAGTTTAGAGGTTGTCAAGATTGGAGGGATCAAGAGAGGGTTTTTTCAGAATGGGGGTGACAAGAGCATGTTTTAGTTGAGAAGGAAACAGTCCAGTTGAGAGCGAAAGATTAAATAGGTGAGTTAAGGCTTTGATTAGACAAGGATTGGTATTGCGGAGAAGTTTTGAGGGAATTGGATCAAGCGGGCAGGTGGTAAGGTGAGAAGAGGCCAGAAGCTTTGAGACTTCCTCATCAGTGACAGGGGTGAAGGAGCACAGGAGAGACTGGGGAGTGTTCAGGGAGGGTGGTGGAAGTCTAGGGGGGTTGAGTAGTATAATGTCTCTTCTGATAGTGTCAATTATGTTTTTGAAGTGCTCAGCAATATCTTGAGCAGAGACAGATGTGCATGGAGGGGATGGAGAAGGGGAAAGGAGAGTGTTAAAGGTGGAGAAAAGTTGTGCTGGTTTTTTAGAAAGGGAGCTAATGAGTGAAGTAAAGTATGTTTGGCTTGGAAGAGGCTGGTGTTAAAGGAGCGCAGGGCAGATTTGTAGCTCCAAAAGTCTGATTCTGAACGGGATTTGCGCCAGCGATGCTCAAGTGCACGTGAGTGTCTTTGGAGCGCTTTTGTATGAGCAGTATGCCAAGGTTGAAGTGGTTTGGGTCTAGAACGTTTAGTTTTTATAGGAGCAAGCTCATTTAGGGCAGTGGTGTGAGTACTATAGTAGACAGAGGTAGCCACATTAGGACATGAGATGGCTGAGATATTAGAGTCAAGAGAGTCAAGAGAGTCAAAGGAAGAAGAGAGATGTGACACGTCTACAGCTTGCAAGTCACGGTAAGTACGTGTTTGGGGAATAGCAGGGGTTGAGGAGGGAGTTAGTGAGAGTTGAAATGTGAGCATATTGTGATCAGAGAGGGGAAATGGTGAGTTAGTAAAATTGGTGGTTGAACAGAGTCTGGTAAATATGAGATCCAGAGCATTACCATTGGAGTGAGAGGGGGAGTCTGAGCACAGAGATAAGCCTAGGGAGGAGGTTAGTGGAAGAAGTTTAGAGACAGAAGAGTTGTTAATGTTGTTAACGGGTATATTAAAATCACCTAATATGATGGATGGGATGTTAGATGAAAGAATAAGGAAGCCAAGCAGCAAAGCTGTCCTGAAATTGTGCAGTTGGTCCTGGTGGTTGATATATAACAGCAATGCAGAGTGAAACAGGAGAAAAGAGCCTAATGCAGTGAGCCTCAAATGAGGAGAATGATAAAGAGGGAACAGGTGGAAGAACTTTAAAAGTACAGCTGGGAGAGAGAAGCAAACTTACCCCACCTCCAGGTCTGTTACCAGGTCTGGGAGTATGAGTAAGGTGTAGGTCCCCATAGGACAGGGCAGTAGGCGAGGCAGTGTCAGTAGGAGAAAGCCAGGTTTCAATAAGTGCGAGTAGGTTAAAGGAATTTGCAATGAAATGGTTGTGTATAGCGGTGAGTTTGTTGCAGACAGATCTGGCATTCCAGAGAGCACATGAAAGATTAACTGGGGTTTTGGGTATAGGAGTAAGAGTTCTGTACTGTGTGAATTTGCTCCGGAGAGAAGGAGCTCGTGGTCGTGATATAACTGGGATGGGGTAAGGGCCAGGGTTTGGGGAAATGTCACGAGCTGCCATTAATAGAAAGGAAAGAAAGACTAAGTGAGAGTTGGATTTATAAGTCCTTAGTTTGTATGAAAAAGAGGAGTTTTGTGGAATAGCTAAACAGAGTACTTTATAAACTTCATGTGTGGAGAGGGAAGGAGCGGAGAGTAGAGAGGCTGAGATTTGTATAGAACTGGGATTTGCCGGAGGAGGTAGTGAAAAATGTTTTATGAAGCATGAGAGTGAAAGGAGGAGAAATGCAGGATAAAGAATGTTTGGAGTAAGAAGTAACAAACTAACAGGTACAATCAAATCGGTTTTCTTCTTATCCCAAATGGTTCACCGTTGATTGCAGGGGAATCCGGTTCCTTTTGCCTTGTCAAAGCCTTGTCCAACTGCTTTGTTTAACTGTCATTTCTGAGCACTTGTGAAATATTAGCACTTAAGAAATGTTAGCACTCGTGCCATGCCCCAGACACGAGTGGGAGCTTAGGGACTGACTCAATATATATACAGTACACAAAGAATATAAGTGTCACAGTATAAGGCTGATTAATAATTAATGCAGATATATACTACATGGCAGCACAGAAACCAGTGCAACTAGCATCGGGATTTGATAATCAGCTATGTAGCATCAGCTGTAATTTCTTTCTGTAATTCCACTTTTGTAACAAGATATAGGCTTCTAAGTGTCTAAAAAATAAAAAAAAATCATGTTTCCCATAACATAAACACATGTATCAGAAACATATTTTATTTTATGCATGATAGCAGATTTGGAAAGTTCTATGTCTCCTGAACATGCCAATACCAAATATATATAGTTTTATGTAGATTTCTCACTTGTATTGGTCAAAAGTACCTCTCCACAAAACTTCATACTTTTGATTTCAAGGCCAAATATTCCACTTACAGTAGGTTTACCCTATAAAACTACACATTATTGGAAAGAACAGATTCTGATGAATTAAAAATGGGTAAATATATATTTGTACTCCAAACTACCAAGTAATTCTTTCCTAAAGTTGTAATTTTTTTTAATTGTTTTTTAAAAATTACCTCAAAGTTTCTATCTTGCAGCACCTTCTCTCCCACATACTATTAGGTACCAAAATTAAACACCCTATATAGATGAATGCCTGGGGTCACCGGAACAGTTTGATGTCCAATATGTATCCATTTACGCAAGTATGTGGTATATATGGGCCCCAAAATGAAGATACCCCATTTGAGTATCAGTTCTGTAATTCCAGATACTGCAAAAGCAACACATTTACAGGATTTTTTGAGGGGCAAAGGTAAAAAAAAGTACATTCATCCCAGTAAACCATATATTTGGGGAAAGTACACATTCCCCCTAATCCAAATCGGTTATGCATGTCTTTCTACTCCAAAGCACCAAGCCGCAAACCTTTCATAAATTTGGAGATTTTGGTGACATTTCCAAAAATCACCTCAAAGTTTCAACTTGCAACATCTTTTATCCCACATCTTATTAGGTACCAAAATAAAACATCCCAAATATGAATATCTGGTGTCTGCTTAACAGGGATGGGCAAATCTGAGCCGTTTAGTTTCGCCAAAAATTTGCCGCCGGCGAGTTGTCGCCGACGCCCATTAAAGTCTATGGGCGTCAAAAAAATGTTGTCACGCGGCGAAACATTTTTGACGTGCATCTTTTTTATAACACACTCCACCATACAAGTCTATGTGTGTCATTTCCATGGCGAAACCAGGCGAAAAAATTTGCCTGAATAGTTTGATGTCCAATATGTATACGTTTACCAAAGTATGTGGCATATAGGGGTTCCAAAATGAAGACACCCCATTCAAGCTATCCGTTCTGTAATTCCATATACTGCAAAATCAACACATTTACAGCATTTTTTGAGGTGCAAAGGTAGAAAAAGGTATTTTGTCAATTTTGGTTACATTTCTGAAAATCACCTCAAAGCTTCAACACTTGCAGCATCTTATCCCCCACATACTATTATGTACCCAGATAAAACACCCTAAACATGAAAGCCTGGGGTCTGATGAACAATTTGATACCCAATGTACATGGGTAGTATATAGCATATATATATAAGTATGTACTAAATACGACACCAAAATTGACCTTGTGCATACTTATTTGATGGTTTACATTTACCCTAATTTACAAACACTGCCAACTTTATGTGGGGTACAAGCTACAAAAATGATAGTGGTCCCATGAAGATCATATACATTTGGAAAGTACACATTCTACCAAATTCAAAATGGCTGATTATGTCTTTCTTCTCCAAACTACAAAAATGCAAAACTACATAAAAAACAGAGGTTGCTTACTGGTTGCTATGGGTTACCACACCTGGGCAAATTTAGGGCCTTTTACTACATATTGAGGTTAGTTTCTTGGATTACCTTTGGTTTATAAGGTGAAACACAGAGTCTACACTCTTCCAGGCTAATTAAAGGTATGGAGTTTCAGAATGTATGTATGTTTAACTAGGTTAAATTATAGCAGTGTTTTAGCTTAATTACAAATCAAAACTCTAGCCACATGAAAGCTTTTGCCTAACGCTTGTATTTGTAGCCATCTGTCTTTAGGTACACAGTTTAGGAAGGGTCAGCCTTAAGGTCCAAAGGTCAGTACATTGACTCTTATAACCATATTTAGTTACATAGTTTGATAGGGTTGAAAAAAAGCCCCAAAAAAAGACCAAAGTCCTTCAAATTCAACCCCTCCAAATGAAACCCAGTATACATGCATACACACACCCCCCTCCATACACTCACATAAACTACTGTAAATATGCTCATACACTAACTTTAGATTTTAGTATCGCAATAGCCTTGGATATTATGCTTGTCCAAGAAATCATCTAAGCCAGCAGAATCAGCCAACACAACAATGCAGTGCTTTCCACAACCTCAGGATACAAATCTTCTATCGTCCTTACTTGGGCAGAGAAAAGTGGCATAACTTTAATAAATAATTAAAAAATACACTCACAAACATCCTTGTAAAACCCACATTTAAAATCAATAGAGAAGTCTCTGTGTTCGGCTGCCAGTTTCTCAGTGTCTCTCACAGTGTAATGTGCATATCCCCAGCAGGCTTCCGCAATCTTCTGCCCAAGTAAGGACGATGGAAGATTGAAAATGGAGTAAATCACCAATTAGATACAATGCCAGTAATCTCATCCGTCCTGTGAGTATGATATACCACCGGAGGAATGCGGTCTTAAAGGCTTTCTATTGAATTACACATACAAGCCACTTGTACTGTTGGGATACTTTCTATATTTAAAGTGTGGGTTACACTATACCTTATTCAGTTTGTTTTTCCTATATCACTATAATTATTTTGGTTTGTGATTTTTGTATTAATTTTAGTTTGGGACCTAAATTAATATATTATGAGTTCAACTAAGTAAAACTTTTCCCCTGTGTGATTTTTGAGGTACACAGCAATTTATTTCTGGATATCACTTTTCACAACCTAACTGCCCTCACTGTGAAGAACCTCCTACACTGCTTCAAATGAAAGTACTTTTCCTTTAGTCTGAAGAGGTGGCCTCTAATGTGGTGTCTAGTGTGGCAGCTCATTTATATCCTTCTTAAGGTCTTGAGCCCAAAGCTGCAACGCATACTTCAGGGGACAAATTCACTAAAGAGTGAATTTTCACCAGCGACCAGTTGGTCACACTCTGCGCCAGGCGCAATTTTGTTACCACTAGGCTAATTCACTAATATGGAAAGTTGCATCTCAGCAGCTGAACACTGGCAAATTTTCACTAGCGTTACTTCGGCTGGGCCAGCATTTCATAGCAACCATTCTTTAGCGGTAATTTCTGCCTAGCGAAACATCGCTAGCACTCTTGAATATAGGTTAATTTGAATAGGGCAGGTACCTAAAAGTCCAATTGATGTCTTTAATAGTAATGTTAGTGCAAATGCTTGAAGTGACCACTTTTTCAAACACATGTTCAATGAGCCATAATAAAGACAGAGGAGATCTTCTAATGCCCTAGACATGAGTCCACCCTTAAACAAATGCGACATGCCCCTCAAATTAGTTTTAAACAATTCCTCACACATACTCTTTAATAGTTTGGACTTTTGAAGGCAATCCCGCTTTAAAAAAAAAAAAGTTGCCAGCAATTTTTACAACTTGTCCTCTATGCCGGTTAGTGAATTGGCGATGTTCCAGCGGATAAGATCTCTGGCAGCCACTTTGCCCTTTAGTGAATCTGCCCCCAGGTGAGGCCTCAGCAGGGACCTATAAAAGGGAAAAAATAATTTTTAATACTTGAGTTTATGCCCTTTCTTCTGCAAAGCAGTGCTTTATTTGCTTTAGTGGCCACAGAATGACATTGCCCAGAATTAAAATGACCATGAATTTATCAACATTGAACCACATATTCTAGTTTGCTGCCCAGTTTTCCAATTTAGTCAAATCACTCTGCAAAGTGTCAGCATGGAACTTATAGTTCTCCACAATTTAGTATCATCAGCAAAAATAGAAACAGTAATTTCAATTACTTCATTTATAAACAAGTTAAAAAGCAAAGGACCAAGTACAGAGTCCTGCGGTACTACCACTCTTTGTAATCTATCTTTCTCTATCCAGGTATAAATACTATGTCTACTCAAGAGAGCAAGGCCTGCCTCCGGAGTGCATACTAACTGAAGCCTTTACTTCCATGAAAATTGTAGGGAAAATGGGAATCCCGATCTATATTTCACTTTCTGGTTTATTAGTTGCATAGTAACTGGTTTCATCATCCTCCATTTTTGGAGAGTTGTCGGTGTGCATTTGGTGGGGCAACTTGTCTCTGTTCATATTACGTGCTGCTGGTAGAATTGAGTCTCGGATTTCTGTATAGTGCAGCTTTAATACAATGTTTCCCGGGGAGTTGGGGTTTCGTGGGCAGCCTAAAGAATGGTGAATCCTTTCAATAAACAAGCGTTCATCCAAAACATCAGGCAGCAGTTGCCGCAAAACACCCTTCATCAGCTGGTGTAAATCTGTCACCGTCTCGGGCACCCCTCTGACTCAAATTCCCCCTTCGAGACTTATTAACTAGGTCTTCTAATTTGTTCTCAATATGTAAAATTTGCTTCTGGTGGAGGGTTAACTGTTTCTGGTCCTCTTGTAAAGCCAGCGCCGGATTCACTGGGCGGGTGCCCCAAGGCCGTGCGCTCCGCACGGTCCTAGCGCCCGCCCTACCACACGTTGGTGCAAAAACTCACAGGCTCGCTGCACGGGCTCAAAGATGGTGGCTGCAAACTTTCTGCCGTGCGGCGCTGACACATAGGTGGCATTTGCGGCTGCTGTTTTCTCTTTGACATTGGATGAGCCATTCCCACACTCTCTTAGACCCCCTGGACAACACCTTTCAAAGACTGGAGGGTAAAGTTTCTCCACTTACTGTAGTACAGGAGCAAAGCTCTCACATGCACATTCTACCTAATCAGTCTTGCGCATGTGCCCCTTCTCTATCTAGGTATAAATACTATGTTCAAAGCCAATATTCCTTAATTTAACCAGTAACCTTCTGTGTTGCACTGTATCAAATGCTTTAGCAAAGTATAAGTAGATCACATCCACTGCCATTCCAGAATCGAGGTCCCTGCTCACCTTCTCATAAAAGGAAATGTATTAATCTGGCAAGATCTATTACGCATAAAACCATGCTGGCACAAACTCATAGTATTATGATTTGCAATAAAGACCAGTTTCTTATCCCTTAATACCCCTTTGAAAAGCTTTCCTACCACTGATGTCAGACTAACCGGCCAATAGTTTTGTAGACTGAGGATGCACTGTGTTAGACCTCAATGAATCCTGGAAAATGAAGTAAAGCGGTTTGGCAATCAAAGAGCTAAGCTCAATAAGTACCCTGACATGAATATCATCTTATCTCAGACTTTGTTTATCTTAACAGGTTCTATTCTCTTTTGAATTTCCTCATGCATAAACCATGCATAATTAGCTGTATTACTAGAATTGGGACTATTAAGAAGGAAACTTTCATTAACTGGATTCTTATTTGTGTAGACACACGAAACATACGAGTTCAGAATCACTGCTTTTTTTCTGCATCAACCAGCTGACCCTAACTGATATTACGGATCCCACCCCTTCCTGCTTAATTTTTTTTACTATTTACATTTTTAAAAAATAAATTTGGGACTTGAGTATTACTGTAAGCATAGGGTTGATGTTTAACCCTCAAAGTTCCTGGACTGCCATCGTGAAACAAGGAACTACTTATGGAGTTGTGCGTTTGCATTGATGTGCTATTTTGTTGCATATATGTTAATTTACAAAGGCATCCTTGGTACCAACACCCAATATTTTTTTGTGAGCGACAAATATTATATTGTGGTACTGTGAGGAATCGTGTTTGCTGTTATAAAGAGGATAATGCTAATTTTTTCAGACATCACTGTAGCAGAGAAATATTAGCTAGTTTTATAATTGAGCATTAGCACACAATGCATAGTTAATTTCAGAGAAATTAACTGGATTCAATACTTCATTGCATTCAGCATCAGACAACACCCTTAAATGTATGAAGCATAGTCAGATGGTCAATAGGCTTATTGCCCATGAAAATTATATATTGGATTTACTTACAATCAATGGTAGACACATTGTGATTGCTATATGGGGAGAGCATACTGTATGTGCTTGAAAGTGCATCATGTCCTGTCTCTTAAGAGAATGTACCCGATAGGAGTACAGATTTATGGTAGATTATAAATTAAATATAAATGACAATATCTATGTCCCTGGCTGAATTTCTCTCACCCTAAAGGCATATATTCACATCATTTACATCAGCTTCACTTTCCAACTACTGTATGTGTAGGTTATGGATGTGTTGTAGGGCCTGCCAAAGCATTACAAACTTTGATACATTGTATGAGTTTGAATGACCTAGAAATGAAAGTATAATAACTGTTCCTGCTAGTAACACATAGCTGCATAGAATAAAATAAACCATTTGATCATTTACTATTTGAGGCATAGAGCTAGGGAAAAAAATGTACTCAAACCCCATACATAAATCATTGTGCATATGTTTTATTAAACCTGTCATACCTATTAGTATGACTGAGGAGCAAGTTTTCTTGTATGTTGTACTGTACCTGCTATTGATTCTGTTGGAGCATAACTTTTGTCTGCATTGTTTTGGTGCCCAAAACATTGCACACAATGATACAGTTTGTAAGTGAATGTTCATGCCTCATCCGTGGTACACACATAATGACACGGCATCAACTCATAAGACATTTATGAACAAGTTTAGTACACTTCTGTTTAAACAATATCAATACTGAATTAATAATCTCCAGAAAAATAAGATACGGCATTGGAATCTGAAACCTATGCACCGTGCACTCCCATTTATTTAGAATGGGCTAAAGCTAAATTGGAGGATTCAGATATTTTGGAGTTCCTTGAAATGAAGAAGCCACTTGGATGAGTGGTCAAAGAGAAGTCCAGTTGAGTTAGACTCAATTCTAAATACTTTAAAGAGAACTAAACATAAACATAAAAATTAATATGACTAAACATGACATATTTTATATGTTGAATGTATTGCACCAGCCTAAAGTTTTAGCTTCTCAATAGCAGCAATGACAGCAATGATCTAGGACTTCAAACTTGTCACAGGGGGTCACCATCTTGGAAAGTGTCTTCTACACTCACATGCTCTGTGGGCTCTGAGCAGCTGTTGAGAAGTTAAGCTTAGGAGATGTTGCAATTTATCACGTAGAAAATGAGGTTGGCCTGTAATATAAGCTGAAGCCACAGGGCTGATTATTAAATTCTGATGCTAGTTGCACTGGTTTCTCTTCTTCCATGTAGTAATTATCTGTATTAATTACTAATAAGCCTTATATTGTAACGTTTATATTCTATATATTCTATATATTATTATATATTCTACTGTATATTTTGAGTCAGTCCCTAAACTCAGTAAGTGACAACAGCACAGACCATGTGCAGTGAATCAGCAGAAAAGAAGATGGGGCATCTTTGGAGGCACAGATCTTCCCTGCTAAAAGGCTGTGGTTGCCTTGGACCTGTACAGAAGCCCAAAACATAATGTACAACATTTCTAGCCTACTTCTTTAGTTAAGCTTTAGTTCTCCATTAACTGGAAGTTAGCTAGCATTTACCTGCACAAAAAGGCTGAACTTGATTGGTACTGTATGTAGCTTTTTTCAATTTAACTATGTAGGCACAGAGGTATAGATTTTGAGGCATATTTAGTATGTATTTTTAAAATGAAATTTGTCGACAAAAAGTTTAATAAGCTGTGTAAAATAAATGGCAATGTTTGTTTAATTTTACGCCATGCAAACACCAGATTTGATGCCGTTATTTTACATTGCTTCCGGTGGAAGTCACATAAGAAAAAACGTGTAAACATTTTACACTGCAAAAACCAGGAGAAATGTGGTGTATTATCTTGCTGTTTTTTTACTCAGCATAATAAATATGCCCCTAAGACTAACATTAAAATTATTTGCATAAGCTGTAAAACTAAATGATTCCAACAATTATATTTAAAACCAACAAATACTAATCTCCACATGACCTTAGATGAGCCTCAAGATGAAATTAACCTAATGGAAAATATATGAGAGCTACCAACTGTGGAAGAAGTGTTGGAAGATTGAAAAGGTATGTGCATCCTTGCAGGTGAGACCAAATGATGTAATCAAAGGGACTTAAATAGCACTAGAGGAGATGCTTATGGTGTAGGGCAATTGTAATAATATGATGCAGTGTTGGACTGTTCTGGCAAATCAAGACATCAGTGAAAGCAGAGACTCAGGTTTTAAAACTTTTCACAAGATTTATTTCAATAAAGATTTTGTATGATTAAGGGGCACATTTATTAAAGGTTGAAATTTCCTGGACGGCTTTACTATGAGGCAAAACTGTGACAAATCTGAATTCAGTCAAAGTCATGTAGAAGTCAATGGCAGATATCACTTTTACAATTGGAAGATGCTTGTCTTCAAGATCTTTAAGGGATCAGGCATCTTGACACAGGTATCTGTGCAACAATCTGAAAAAGTTGAGGTTTTCAAGCAACAAATTAGAAAAAGTCGCAAGATTTTAATTGTCATACTGTCACGACCGGCACCCTAAATCCAGAACAAGTGCTAGGCTCCCTGGTCTCAGTTCTGAATCTGCCTTTTCACTTTGGGATGGGTCCTCTGCTAATTGGATGCCACCAGGTCTTTATAAGAGAGAAGCCAAGCAAGAGTCCTGGACGAGCAAAGGGGCATGATCATTATAAAGTCTTTGGACGGAAAGGCACAGTTCTAGGAATAGACAAGTGTAGTCAGACAGGCAGTGGTCGGTTTAGGCAGAGTTCAAGCAAAGTCAATCAGGGTCAGTACAGGCAGCGTTCAATGATAGTGAGGCAGGCAAAGGTCAACACTGGTAGAATCAGAATAATCAGGCAGGCAAGGATCAGGATAATCAGTGTTCAGGATCGTCAGGCAGGGATCAGAGTAATCGGATAGGCAGGGATCAAGACCAGGAATCAAACACAAGAAATCACACCCAGGATACTAGCAAGTAGAACCTAACAATGGGCAATGAGTTTGTGCACAGAGCCCCTTTAAAAATTCGAATTTCGCACCATTTCGATGACATCATGATGCTCGTGATGCAGCAAAACCTGGAAGTGCTTGCCATAAATGTCATAGCAGAGCCGGCGATGGAGGGATGAAGATCTTTGTGGCGGGCATCCCCACAAATGGTGCAGCAGGTGTCCCCACTAGACCACCAGGGTGAGCAATACGTTTTTGTTGTGACTTTTCTCGCATGTGTGTTCTTCATTCTGATTTTTTTAGTAAATTAAGGACATTCATGGTTGGGAGTTTGGTTGAATCTTTTTTTAATAAAAATGAGAACAAAAATTTGTTTTAATGTAGCACACCCTTGAGTGTAGCTTTTGCTGTGGATTAAGGATGTGTGTGACTAGGCAAAACTGCTTGTGGTGTGCCCGGGACTCCCAGTGTACCCGTGCAACTCCCTGCAAACTCCCGGTACCTGGTGTAGGCCAATACAGTAGAAAATCAATCCAACACGGTTACTGTGCAATCAAACGTAACTAATTTATTGGAAAAGGCAAATAGCAGAGGAATCAATCGTGCTGTAGACTCTCCAGACTTAAACGGAAAAGTTTTGATGCAAGTGTTACTACACAAACAATATTGAAAGGTAACACACCACTTTCAGAGGATCTTCCTCTGGATCTCACCCTCTCTCACTGGATGATAAATCCCTCTTAGTGGGCAATCCTAACAGTCAGGAATTTCCCTTGGGGTCTTGTGTCTTGGCTTCGATCTGGTCCTCACCTCACCCTTTCTGGGGTCTTGGATCTTGGCACACTATCTAATCCTCAACTCACCCTGAGAACAAGTCCCTATGCTAGTGGCCCAAATGCCACGGGGTTCTAACCCCACTATTCCTCCTCGTTGGAGCGATGGCTGCTCACTACACAACCTAACTCACCTTTCACTCCTAGAGCGACTATAACACAGATAAATCCTCACACTATCTGTACCTAATCTATGCAGAACCAGGTCCCTGGCTCTATAGTACCTCCCTGGGAGACGCCTAGGGAAGAAAAGGCCCAGAACCCCTATTCTCTTTCCTATTTATAAACTCCCTCATTGCCCTCTAGTGGTGGCTTACTTTAATTGCTCCACCCAAACCATGGGGTCTTTACATTAATAAATTCCCCCTAAAATTATAAATTACATTTTGAATGTACAGCATAGTCATATATTTTTATTGTTTGCTGACATAAATTTCCCTTTAAACAAATCCTTGAGGGAAAAGGAGATGTGTATTAATATTTCAGTATAAGGGGAAAATCTAAATAAATAATGCAAAACCAAATAAGACAATAAATTAGATTAAGACAGAAAAAGATTTGTGGTTGGAAAATATACACATGTATGTGTTACTATATGTATATTTTATCTTTTTTATTTTGAAAAAATGCCACAAAATACATTGTATATGTATACCATTCTGTAGGGCACTAGATCCGGGAATAGGATGTGTAGCAAGACGTGCCTACACCCTAGGCGACTCTTGTCTCCGAGCCTATTCAAAGAGAAAAACAGCAATAAACAGGATTTTTTGAGATACAGTGGTTGCTTTAAGTGTGGGCATAATCGTTGCGTCACATGTAAATACTTAAAAGTTTCTGGAGAGTTTAATTCAACTGTGACTACAACTACATACAAAATTAAACATTATATCAATTGTTGCAGTAAGGGGATAGTTTACCTCATTACTTGCACTAAGTGTGGTAAGCAATATGTAGGTTGTACTATTAGATCATTGAAAGAACGTATCAGGGAACATATCAATCAAGTGAGTAATACTAAATTAAGCAGCAAAACCAATGTCACTAGGCACTTCCAAGAATGTAATAATAGCAATTTACAGTATTTTTCCATACAAGGAATAGAACAAATTAAGACAGGCATTAGAGGGGGTGACCTTCTGATGAAATTAAAGAAAAGAGAGGTATATTGGATTTTTCACCTACAAACCAGGTTGCCACTAGGCCTCAATTATATATTTGATGTGACTTGTTATATTTAATTATTTATATATGACTACTTTTGAATTATATTTTTGTACATGCCCTGTAACATGGATTATCTAACATATAGATCATTGTATCGGAACAAAGCCAGTAGTCCATTGGATGATATATGGCAATTGTAACATATGCTTGTGATTGGTTTTACTAAGGGGAGGGACTACATGTGCTAGTACTTAAGGAACAGAGCAAGAGAGACTAGTTGGACTCTGCCTATGACTAAGTGCTGGATAAGCATGAAACGCGTTAGGCGTTAGAGGGGATACTATCCATGTCTTTTAACTACTGATGTGAATAAAATATATTTTTTTACTTACTAGCATGCCTTGGAGAAATTATTGAGTTTATACCATTGAAGGATCATGAAAATGTCTCTTCTTTTTTCCCATACAATTTTCCAGCTTTTTAAGATTGAGAAAATATTCTCTGTTGAATTAATATTTCCCATAATAGCATGTCATACTTTTAGAGCAAAAAATATGAGCAAAACGCATTCATATTCTTTAGCAAATCAAAGGAAAAAAAACTAGTTACTAGTTACTAAAAAAAAAAAAATTCAACCTGAATCTTACTTTCCATAAATGGGATAAATATCATAAGAGTTTTCTCAGTTTGTCAATAGAGAAAAAAACTGAAATTGAGTATACTGTAGTTTTGCAAAACTTTATTTTTGATATATTTGTTTAAAAAAACGTGCTGAGGGCCAGCTTAGTGTAGACCATCAACATGTGGAATAACTTGCATATGTTCTGATAGATAGGTATAAAACCTCTAACATTTTACTACTGCATTCCCTTGTTTATTTGCAAATTGCTAATCATAATACTGTCCAATTTACAAATAGGAGCAGCTGCCAAATACTTCATGTATACAATACAAATGCCAAAATACTTCAGGTAAACTGATCAGTGTGCCTCAATATTGCATCTTTTGGTATTTTAATGGGTTTTCTTTAAAACTTTTATCAAACCTAGTCCTGGAGGGAGAACTTCACTGGTCTAAAAAAAAGTTCAACAGAGAAAAGCAAATGGCTGATTAGTTTCTGTGGGTTACTACACTGGAATACAAATATCCCTATTTTCTTGAAATCCCGATCTGTAATTGCAACTATTTATTTAAATAATTAGCTATGCACCTATTTAATACTAAATTTCAATGTTTCTTTGCCAGCAAGGTTACAGTGAATTATATTTAGGTCATATATTAATGGTGACTGCATACCTTCCTACTATAAGATTTTGCAACTATAAAATAAAGCTGTAGGGTAGGAATGTTCTAATCATTTTGTCAAAAGGGACTTATTGCACAATTAAAATAACATCCTTATAATGAGCCCACCTCTGGGCATCTGTGAGGCATTTTAGTAATTTAAATGATTTCATTCAGGAGGTCACTAACCATCATAATTAGGAACACTGCTAGAATTTAAGAGAAACTGTAAAGCCAAAAAAATAGTTTCAAGAAAAGTACACCATATACAATATATACTTATAATGATAAATATACTGTATGTATGTACCTTAAGTCTACAAAAAAAAACATATACACATTAAATAAACCCAATAAGCTGGTTTAATTATTGGGTTGATTTTTAAAATTAACATTGCATTTATAATCCAGTATAATTTTGTTATTACAGAGAAATAGGAAATCATTTTTTAAAATGTGGATTATTTGATTATAATGGAGTCTATGGAAGACAGCCTTTCCACTTGTACAGTCAAAAAAAGAGATTAAGCTTCCATTTTAGCTATCATGTTTAAACCAGTTACACAGCTACATAGGTAAGTATATCTATCTATCTATCATCTATCTATCTATCTATCTATCTATCTATCTATCTATATATAAGAATCCCCTATCCAGTGCACTCTCAACCCAATGGCCAACCGCCTGGGTGCAGGTCAAAAAGAAATGTAATCGATACAAAAAAGCCGCACTCCTAGGTCTTATTTTTTTTTTTACTTATATTTTATTAATAAATTTTTCCTTTCTTTTTTTCAGATAAAAAAAACAGAAGTAAGTACACAAGGAGAGAAAAAAAAAAAAAGAGAAACTACATCCAAATACAGTTACAAATACAATACATCACAAAAACAACAACAATACTCATTTGATGTCCATTGAAAGGGCTACACATATATGTTCTTATCTGGCCTTTTTCTTTTTCATTGTCTTTAATCACTCTTTTCTCTCATCTATAAATTCTGAGTATTAATCCTGTTTTGTCTCCCTTTTTGATACTGTTTCTTTATAAGGATGTTCTCTCCTTTGAGGTTTCTAAGTATATATAAACTCTTCACCTTTCATTCAAAACCCACATAGCTTTCCAGCCATATTGGCAGCCCGTTTCGTCCGTCCTACCCCCAATTTGTAATTCTTGTATGAAAGATGGAAGCAGGAAGAAAAATTGATTCGATAATTTAACTAACTAAATTCCCCAAAAGTGTGTGTCTCAAGTTAAAAAAATATAGTATGTGCAAATATCAATTGTTTTGGTGTATGTATCTAAGTGTGTAATTAGTGGACCGTGAATTTAATACTCAAAAATTGAAATAAGAGGATTATATTCCTCTTATGTGTATGTGTCATCATGATGGTGTACAGTTTCTATGTGAAAATTCATTTATGTGCCCTGTGTCATCTATATTAAATATAGAAAGAATAAATAAATAAATAAATCAAATGTGATGGTACAGTGAATAATGTACAGTGTATCTGGTTACTTACCAAATGAATACTCTCTTGTTTATTGTGGGTCCATTATGTTCTGTCCCTCTTATGTGTATGTGTCATCTTAACGATGTGCAATTCTGTGTAGTAATTCATTCATGTGCCCTGTGTCAACCATACTAGGTGAAGTAAGATAGGAAGAGAAAAAAAAAGAAAATTTATGTATAAATTTCTTGACTGCTGCCATCTCTTTTACCCCTGTTTACATATATTATAGGGACGGAGTACTCAATGGTTATATCCTGCGAGGTAGTGATCTTATCAACTAATTTTCCTATTTATTTTTATTACTATTACAGTTTTTAATAAGAGGGGCTATTCAATCTATGATGTCTTAGCAAACCCTTCGAGTTCCCATACCGACCATATTTTAAGGTATTGAGGAGTCGTATTTTGTAGGTGGGCTATATTTGCTTCAAACTGCTTATTGGCATTCACTCTATCTATAATTTCATCAATACTCGGGCATTCAGGGGATTTCCACTTAGATGCTATCGCTATCCGGGCAGCCATCAAAATTTGGTTTACTAACTTTTGGTTAGATTTTGTTACGCCTACAAGGGGTCTGCCCAACAGAAAGGTAGTTATATCTAGTGGGACTGATCTTGTCAATACTCGGTCTAATATTTTCTTAATTTCCATCCATATTGGTTTAATAGTTGGGCACTCCCAAAAAATATGAGGCAAAGTGCCTATTTCCCCACAATCTCTCCAACACTGAGACGTATGTTCCGGGAATAACTTGTGTAGTCTATCGGGAGTGTAATACCAGAACATAAGTATCTTATAAATGTGTTCTTTTTGTCTTACACAAGTACACATTTGATTTGCATTACGCCAAATACTTTCCCAATCTTTTTGCGTTAATCGATTTGATGTTTTTAAGATCCACTTAACCATATATTTATGGTACTCTGTACCTGTTATGGATGGATTATTAAGAAGCTTATATATCTTAGAAATAAGACCCTTTTGTGGCAGGCCCTTCTTGGCTAGCTTTTCAAATGCAGTACTTCCAGCATCTTTTGCATTGATACAGTATGGATTTAAAAAGTGCCGTAGTTGGAATTTGGAATTAAATTTTTTAGTTCCTGAAAAGTTAGGGGCGCCCAGGTACGTCCATCTAGCAAGTCTCTTATCATGAATATACCCGTGCGTCCCCAGCGCCCGCAAAAAGATGTACTCAGCCCCGGTAGGAAATTAGGGTTTTGTAAGTAACTTGAGTTTAGGGAATATTGTGATATCATCCCCCGTTTATATCTTAATTTATACCAAATCTTCATAGTAAGCTGCGTAGTCGGCAGCAAGCCCTTTCCTGTCTTATCCTTAATATTGAGTGCCCATATTCGTATATTGATTGGGATTTCCGTTGCTGCTAAATTTTCGATGGTAGCCCATGCACTGGGAGAAACTTGGGTTGACCAGGCCATCACTTGTCTTATTTGTGCTGCCTCGTAATATGTCTGTATACAGGGTACTCCTAGGCCTCCCAAGGCCTTAGGCCCTGTCAGAACCGATTTAGTTATTCTATGGCTTTTTTGTCCCCAAATAAATTTATGAAATATGTTCTGAATCTCTTTCAATGACCTCTTAGGCACCTCTACCGGTAAAGTTTCAAATAAATATAAGAATTTTGGTAGAATATTCATTTTAATTGCCGCGATTCTTCCAAACCAAGATATCGAAGAATGCGCCCACTTCGCAAATAATTGCTTAGTTAAATTTATAAGAGGATTGAAATTGGTTTGATAGAGTGATTCATATTTTGTTGTAATTTGAACGCCCAGATAAGTAATTGAGTTCTCTTTCCATCTAAAGTCAAAGTTGGTCTTCAGATTTTGAAGCTCCCCAGCTGGTATATTGAAAGATAAGGCCTCAGATTTTGACAGATTTAATTTATAACCTGAGAACATACTAAATTCTTTTATTAGGGCGTGCAAATTAAACAACGATATAGTTGGATGGATTAATGACAAAATTACGTCGTCAGCAAAAAGTGCAATCTTAAACTGATTGAGTCCTAGGGGCACCCCTGATATGTTGGGGTTTTCTCTTATTGCTGCCGCCAATGGTTCAATACTCAATGCGTACAGCAATGGCGAGAGAGGGCAACCTTGCCTTGTGCCATTTGTTATTGAAATAGGCTTATCTGATTGACCGGCCAACTTTAACTGAGTTGAGGGTTGACTATAAAGGTTTTTAAGGGCTTCCAAGAATGGGCCCTTTAAGTTCAAATTAGTGAGCAGAGTAAATAGATAGGTCCAATTTAGCCTATCAAATGCTTTTTCTGCATCCAGGCCCAACACAACAGCCGGGGCGCCTGTTCTATTAAGTATTTCAACAAGATTAATCACCCTTCTTGTGTTGTCTCCAGCCTGACGTCCCTCTATGAAACCTACCTGATCTTGGTTTATTAATTTTGGCATTATCGGGGCTAATCTATTGGCCAGAATTTTGGAAAAGAGTTTTAGATCTGAATTTAAGAGGGCTATGGGTCTATAGTTTGTACATTGTGTTGGATCTTTACCTTCTTTAGATATAAGGGAAAGATAGGATGTCTGAGTGGAACTAGGTATTGGGTCTCCCTGCATGTACTGATTAAACAGTTTTACCAAATAAGGGGAAAGAATATGCGAAAACAGTTTATAATAACTATAGGGTAGCCCATCCGGTCCTGGGGTTTTACCTTTTGGCATACCCTTTAGTACCTGTATTAGCTCCTCCAATGTAATTTCTTTATTTAGTAACTGCAGGTCTTCCAGCTGAAATTTGGGCAGTTTAAGATCTTTTAAAAAATCATTGGTAGAGCCTATAACCATATTATTGTTTAATGGAGTAAATTTCGCTAAATTATATAAAGTGTAATAGTATTCATGAAACCGAGCCCCAATTAATACTGGGTCGTATGTAAGCTGGCCTTTTTTTGTTTGAATTGCATTAATACGAGCCGATGCTTGTTGACCTTTGAGCCTCCTCGCTAATAAAGTATGCTGCCTATCTCCTTTTTCGTAAAAGGTCTGCTTTGTCCAAATTATAGCTTTAGAGGCCTCAGCTTTTTTGATGTTTGCTAGGTCCTTCCTTAAACTTATAATTTGCTTCAAAATTGATTCCGCCCCGCATAGATTATACTGTGATTCTAAATATCTAAGTTTCCTATGCAAAGAAAGGTAGCTCTCTACTTTCTCTTTCCGTTTACTAGCGGTCAATGCAATAAAATGGCCCCTTATTGTAGCCTTGTGTGCTTCCCACAAGGTGGTCAGACTATGCACCGATCCCTCATTCAGCTGGAAATATTCTTTTAAACTCAATTCAGTTTGTTTGAAAGCCTCTAAGTTATGTAATATTGTCTCATTCAGCCTCCAATGAGGTTCTCTAGGAGGAAGCCTCAGGAGATCTATGGTTAGGGATATTGGTGTATGGTCTGACCACGTAATCGGGTATATTTCAGTGGAGTATTTCAAACGTAAAACTGCTTGTGAACTAAAAAAATTATCAATACGCAAATGGACTTTATGTACTGCTGAGAAAAAAGTATACTGCTTTTCCTTCGGGTGGTTAATACGCCAGGAATCAAACCAGTGTGTCTATCGCATCAGCTTCCTAAAGTTACATGACTTCAAGTGTGCCTGTTTATCTGGAGAAGGGTGAGAGCGGTCTACTTCCTGGGAAAAGACCATGTTGAAATCTCCCCCTATTACCCCATATATAGATTCCGACTGTTCAATTTTAGCTATCATCCTTCTCAGAAAACGGAGCTGATGTTTATTAGGTGAATAAATATTTAAGAGGGCTACTGATCTGTTTGCATAATTGCCCACTAACAGTAAGTAATGGCCCTTAGGGTCACTAAAAGTTTGTTCAACTCTTAATGGGCAATCCTTGTGAATGAGGGTAGCTACCCCTGCCTTTTTGTTGGGCCCTGAGGCATAATATACTATTGGATAGTATTTAGAATATAACCGCGTATTTCCATTAGCTACCAGGTGCGTCTCCTGCAAGAAAGCAATATCTGCTTTTAAAGCTTTAATTTCTTTCATTGCAAGATATCGTTTAGTTACGCTATTAAGTCCTTTTACGTTAATAGATACTATCTTAGCCATATTTTAGGTTAATCATATATAGCTTAAATTGAACTAGCTTACATATTTTGTATAGGGATTGAGACTTATATATTAGTAACCTGGTTGTGCACCCAGTATGCTCCGTAGCTTGGCTCAGAAATAGGACACCCTTATATGAAGGAATTATTAACAAAGGAATTTCCCAGCTTGCTTGGACATCTAGAGTTGTTGAACATTTAACAAAAAAAATAACATACACACTCTTTACATAAACACTCAGGTACCAAGGCCATGCACCCTTCAATAGAAGGGTTCTTCTTGATGTTACATATCGTCTACCAACGAGACCCTGTAGCCTCGTACCTAGAAAGGGGAAAAACAAAAGAAAAAAAACAAAAGAGAATAGAAAAAGGACTGTTATGTCTATATTTTGGCTAAGGTTCACAGACCTAAGCCTAAGGGGAGCAAACATAAGATACTCCCCCCCCAATGATTGAAAAAAAAGGGGAATGGGGGTAACCAGTTCGGACACCATGTGGTCATTGAAGATATTATATAACATTCCAAAGAAAGCATCAGTATTTTGAGTCTTCATACTGTTCCAAATAGTCCCGCAAAGAATGCCATAAATAATATACCTTCATATATTCCTGTTTAAGCCTTTTATAGTTCAAAGGGGATAAATATAAGCTTAAGAACCGAGTGTCCAAGTAACATTAGAACTCAAGCAAATCTTTTTCTCTGATAACGTTACTTTTTTGTCCTTACATAGAGGCTTTTTCCCCGCAACATATTATTTTTAAATAGACTTCATCTCATTGCCATCAACGCCCAAGGTTCTGAGAAATTTGGTGCCGTCCGATACATTTTGTAAAATATGTAAATGTCCAGAGCGATTCACCATCAATTTAAATGGGTGGCCCCACTTGTAAAGGATATTTTGCTCTCTCAACTTCTGGGTGATAGGCCGAAGCTCCCTCCGTTTAGCCAGAGTGATGGAAGACAGATCTGCAAAAATCTGAATCCTGCTTTTCCGAAAGTCTATCGATTTAAGTATTTTCGACTTTATTAGGAGGGCCTCCTTGGCCTGATAATAGTGAAAGCAGACCACAATATCTCTCGGGGGTTTAATAGCAGGGGGCTTTGGGCCTAATGAGCGGTGGGCCCTATCCATCCGCCATTTATCTTCTGGAAAATCCGGGCATACAATTTTAAAGAAATCTAGGAGGTAGTTGGAAATTGCATCTATGCCAATCTCTTCTGGCACTCCTCTGATTCTTAAATTTTGCCTGCGAGATCTCTTCTCTAAGTCTTCGCATGTATTTTTCAGTTGTGCCAATTCTTCCCTAAGGGAGGAATTATCCCCCTCCAGAGTTGATACTTTCTTGGCCATAGTTTCTATAGTTGTCTCCAATTTATCTGTACGGTCTCCTATTTCTGTTATATCTCTTTGAATTTCCTTAAGCGCTCCAGCTACTGCCCCAGAAACTGTCTGTGTTATCGTTTCTATTAAAGATACCTGCATTAATTGCAATTGCTCACTTAAAGTTTGTATAGTCACTGGTGCGTCTGTAGATGTACTCATTTGGCTATGGGGTTGCATATCATGTTGCGAGTGTAATAAAATTGGTGGGCTTAAACTACTCACCGAGGCATTGGGGGAGATACCAGAAATCACCGGAGTCATTGGAGACGCTGCACCTTCTGGTTCTTTACCTCCATTTTGTTGGAGCGTGTATTTGTGCTGCTGAGGTGTTTTCTGAAGGTAGGGCGACATAGTAGCTTGCTGTTCCCGTGGTTTTCTCCTCCCCATATCGGCAGGTATCCATCCAGCACTCCTCCAGCTTCTCTGATCCACCTAGGCACAGCGCGTCTACTTCACCACCGATCCCAGGCAGACCTTTCCCCAGTTGCAGTCTCACCTCACATACGTCCAATAGAGCCCCAACTAGCCTCTGACGTGAGTCACTCTTTACCAGACAAGCAGGCGCAGGCCCTCCATCGCCACTACTCGCCTCCCTCGGCTTCTCCGACTTCCAGGGAAGACCCGCAGTTTACCCGCAGTTTGTCGGGCTGAATCACCAACTGCGACAACACGCCGCTGATGGCTAAGCCTGCCTCTCCTGTTGCTCGACGCCAGGCATTTGACGCCGATCGCTTGCCAGGCCCTCCGAAGGAGCCCCCGCAGTCCTCCAACTCAGAGCCCCAACGGTCGCTGCGGTGCCACCGACCAGGTAATATTACCCTGGGGTTCCGAAGCTCCTTACCAGACGCTCCCAAATAGCGTACACTAGCTTTCTCGGCGGAGCTGCTAGCTCAAGCAGCCATCTCTACACAGCGCCAAGCCACACCGCGGATGGTGCCGCACTCCTAGGTCTTATTAAATGGAAAAATAAAAATATTTATTTATTCAACGTTTCGGCAACAACACACGTGCCGTCTTCAGGAAGGTGAACAATACAAAATAGTGCTTGTGCTTTTAAAGGTGTTCAAATGGCGCCAACTTACCATGGGTGACGTCATCATTGGGTGTCAAACATGTCAGAGATACAATAAGTGTAAAAAACTATAGAAATCAGGCTCCATTGTCACCATAGGAGCGAAGGTGTTAAACTAACACCATTCATCAAGGTGTTCAGTGAATAATAGCGAAATAAACATGTGTCTAGTGATTCCATCAGCAGTGGGCGACAATAACAGTATCAGTGCCTCGGTGTGATTAAAAGCAAGGAAAACATACAGCTTTCAGGATACGTTGCACAATTATCCTAGCGAGTATACAGGAAGGTACACTTACCCCAGCTGGATCAAAAGAGGAGGATGCGATCGCCCTTGTTGCCCCTTGTCCCTGGGGTTCCCATGCACCTGGAAAAAACAGCAAAAACAGGGGAAAAAAAGGGAAAAACTGTTTTTGCTGTTTTTTCCAGGTGCATGGGAACCCCAGGCAGGGTCAAAGAGTGGATTGAAGGGAAATAGCCCACGTTACACTGTGCACTCCGGTGCTGTTCACACTCCCTGGTGACAGATAGACTTGGACAGCCCGGACCTCCGTGCCACTGCGGGTATCGTGGCACTACTGAGGCAGGTACAAGGAGAAAGGAGATGATTTAAGAAGGTTGAATAACCTGAAAAAATGGGTGATAGTTCCACTTGACGCATGTGAGGACGGGGGGTGAGACCCGTCTACGTGTTGCCAGATGGATCTATGCTAACCGACACTGCATGCAGCAGGATGCCGCTGAGTTTCGAGTCCCTCCTCAGTCTCCAATAGTACTTTGCCCAGCTGTTTAGCGTCCGGTTTCCTTGGTAATGGGGGCGGAGCCTAACACACGCACGAGCAGGGGAATAGCACGTTGAGGTGAGAGGCTGGTTTTGATGCGCTAATGAGGGAATGATATGGGCAGCTAACGTCTGGTGCGCGCAGTGTTGACAAGGGGCAACAAGGGCGATCGCATCCTCCTCTTTTGATCCTGCTGGGGTAAGTGTACCTTCCTGTATACTCGCTAGGATAATTGTGCAACGTATCCTGAAAGCTGCATGTTTTCCTTGCTTTTAATCACACCGAGGCACTGATACTGTTATTGTCGCCCACTGCTGATGGAATCACTAGACATGTTTATTTCGCTATTATTCACTGAACACCTTGATGAATGATGTTAGTTTAACACCTTCGCTCCTATGGTGACAATGGAGCCTGATTTCTATAGTTTTTTACACTTATTGTATCTCTGACATGTTTGACACCCAATGATGACGTCACCCATGGTAAGTTGGCGCCATTTGAACACCTTTAAAAGCACGAGCACTATTTTGTATTGTTCACCTTCCTGTGTTGTTGCCGAAACGTTGAATAAATAAATATTTTTATTTTTCCATTTAATAAGACCTAGGAGTGCGGCTTTTTTGTATCGTGTATATATATATATATATATATATATATATATATATATATATATATATATATATATATATATATATATATATATATATATATATATATATATATATATATATAAATACAAGAGTCCTCTGCACTCAACCCATTATCAATATTTTTAAGACATTGAGCCATTTTGTGCATACTGCTACTGAAAAATGCCTTACTCTTTAAACAAAACAGGGATTGTTTGTCCATATATTGCAATATATTTAAGCTGGCCAACTACGTCAAAGTCATCCCATATCTGGCCAGTCCTATGCCCAATTTTCATCTGATTCATTAAGAATTCTTTTTCTTCATTATACATTTTACAAAGGGACTAAGTTTTACCTGAAACTTACTAGCTGCTTTCAAAGTAAAACTCCCAAACTTGGCTGCCCTTTTATTAGACACCAGTGGGATCACCTGACTATAGTTGGGAAGGGTGGGAGCTACAACATGGAGCTGGTCACTGCTCCTGTAGAACTATAACAAACAAGGGAAAGTTGTGCTCACCATTCATTTTTAAAACCATTAGGTGGAGGTGCAATGAGGCTGTGACCATTATACATTTTATATACAGTATAAAGCAAATAAAGTACTCCCTGTTTTAAAACATAAGGATATTATAAGTCACCGACTTATAATATACATGCATATACAAGCTAACTGCGGATCTTAAGATCACAATAGCCTATGACAGGGCTGTGGCTTAAACGGCTGTGGTTTAGTGGTTAACACACTGCTATTTAGTGTATAATTCATACAGTACTGTATAATGCATACAGTATCTTAGTATTTCAACACTGAACCTCATTTGTCTCATTACTTAGAGAGTCCGCTTATGCACCAAAAATGGCATGCTCATGGCTCAAAAGTGGGCAAGGATCCAGTTGATTTGTCTTTTACTATACACATTTAAACAGTACATTAGGCAACAGGATTACTTTAGTAACATGAACACCAATAAATAGAATCTGAGACCTGAGACAACTTGTTTTATTTCAAGTAGTAAAGCAGATCTATATTGAAAAATGTATATGTATATTGTATATCCATAAAAACTATGTAGCTTTTAAACCTGTCCATACACATAACAATACCATTATTTTCAGTACATGTAGGGTGGACAGATGAATCCCACTGATATCTTTGTACACTGATATTGGTTGGTTCTTCCAATCGGCCGATATCTGCCTGTGTATGGTGCCTAGACAGAGAAGAAGCTCCTCTTCACTTCCTGCTCTGTTAGGGCCAATCCATGTGTGACGTTTTTTTTGATCAGTTGGCTTGTACCTATAGAAGGAGAAAATAAAAAATTCTATTTAAAAAAATCTGTTTTCAATTATTATTTTAGAAATGTATTCTTCTATTAAAAAAGGTTAAAGTTTACAAACAATTTGCATATCTTGGCTTAAAACATTTCAGCCAAACTATATTTTGATCATGTCACCTGTCTATATACAATGTTATTATGCCTTGTTGATGTACTTAATGCACATGTGTTTGAGTATACCATCTGTTTCTGTACTCTGCCTTCAGTCTTTGAATGCAATGTTGGCTTTTTGAGAACTGTCATGGAACAGTCATATAATGTAGTCCTTTGCCCTTATGTTCATAAAGTAGCATTGATACAACTGTTTACATACCATATGCTCTGCTGACATTGTGAAAATCATTAATTATAAATATAAAATAACTTCTACTTTTAGTTTTTTATTTGCAAAACTTAAACGTTAATCTATGAAAAAATATATCTGGATATTGTTCCACTTTTAATGTATTTAATTTGCTTGTTTGGGACTTTTTTTTCTTGCTTCTTATATACAGATGACACCTCCCAGCAGCATAAGACAGTGCCTAGTGTTCCACTGGGGAGAAGGTTTGTGAAAACCTTTTTATCTCAGTGTTGTTGAGGATTTTTCTCTGCAACATTGTGATAGCATAAGAGGATGAACTGAAACTAGGGATGCACCGAATCCTTCTGCCCAGTGAACTGAATCCAAATCCTAATTTGCATATGCAAATTAGGGGTGTGAAGGGAAATCGCACAAAACAAGGAAGTAAAAAATATCCCCCCTTCCCACCCCTAATTTGCATATGCAAATTTGGATTCGGATTCAGTTTGGTATTCAGCCGAATCTTTCACAAAGGATTAGGAGGTTCAGTCAAATCCAAAATAGTGGATTCAGTGCATCCCTAACTGGATCAGGAAACCTAAAAAGATGCTTCAGATGCAAGCACACAATGTACTGAGGTAGAGGTAGCAAGATAACGTGGGCCACTCATTTTGGAACGGGGCCTTGAAATTTGTTATGCTGGGTGGCTGGGTATATAATTTGCTGATATCTAATTGCCACACACAATTTTGTTCCAGGATATCATTAAACTTGTGCATTACTCAAACTTCTTTAAAAGACCAATGTGTTTGTGAACATTGCCTGGCTATAAATATTAATTGTTTGAAAGTTCCTGTGCCTTTATCTAGTCTGATTCCTGAGTCTGGAATGTACCTGACTATGATTGTTTGCCTGCTTATCTAAATATGACTCTTGAGTTTGACTTCTGCCTTGTCATTTTTGTGCACAGTCTTCACTATCAACCCCAAATGACCCTGTGGCCCTAACAATTTTACATTTGTATACATATAGTTACTGTAAATCTGTCTTATTTTGCAAATTCACAAAATGGTAAAAATTGACGTAAACGGGCATTGTTGGCACACAAAATGCATTGGATTTGAAGGCTGCAGCAACAAGACACAGCAGTGATGGGCAAATCTGCCCCATTTTGCTTTGATGAATTTTGACGCACGTAACTTTTTATGCACGGACAAGTTTTGACACACAATATTTTTTTTTCAACATTTTCAATGCAGTTTCGCGAAAACTTTCGCAGGAAGCGAAACACATAAATTTGCTGCAAATCCATGCTTGCCGAATTTATTCGCTCATCACTAGTCATAACTGACAATGACAGGCTATCTAAATAAAAGGATTTATCTCAAATTATTATGTATGTATTCTTGCTGCTCATTTGAAATATTAGATGTTATATTTAGTGAGTACATTTTTCTTACATCTATCCTAAACCTAAAGTATCTAGTAGAGGATGAAGCTTCATTTAAGCAGAAGCAATAGCAAATTAGCAAGGTTATTTTACTATAATCCCCTACAATTATATGTAATGTATCACTACAGCATGGATTTAATGTAATAGAAATGATCATGTCTCAAAACTATTTGCTAATTCAGGCACCAGAAAATGCCAGTACAAAGCACAAGTCATAAAACTGACATTGATGCTAATGAAGCTTATTCTCTTGTGTGTCATGATAAACTAGTTTGCAGATGGGCATTCTGGACATTTTAGCATCTGTTGACAATTAAGCAACGACTGATGGACCAATTGAGAGGGATATAAATATATTTTATTTTTTACAGCATCCATTAATGATTGCTTTGTTAAAAGAGCTAATAAATGGAAAAGTTAAAGATCAATATTAATTAAAAAGCGCAACTTATTTAATAGCTTGAAATACATCTACTCACAGTAAGACATTTTTCCATTGTGTGGAGCGTATAATATGTATGATAAATGATCTTTCGATTAGTTTTAATTTTAACTTTAATCACTTCAGACATGTACAGTATCCTACCATGGGGCAGATTCATGAAAGGGTGAAGTGGCCGTCGCTCGCAATGATTCGCCAGAAATTTCATCCGCAGGGACATCGCCAATTCACTAAAAGGCATAGAATAACATTCGCTTGAGAATGAGACCATCGCTAGCATTTGTTCACACTTTATCGACAGGCGAACAGTCGTTACTCCGCAAATTCACTAAGATGCAAATTTTACTGAACATTACCCCTTTCACCAGAATTTACTGTGCCACCTCAGACCGAACTGATAAAAAAAAAAGCTACATCTTCCTCAATCTCATGTCAGTGACATCATATCCTGTATGCTGGCGACTAATAATGTGAGGGAAAGTTTAAGGGTGGGCTCATGTCTAAAGCTAGAGGATCTCTTCTGTCTTTATTATGACTCATTGGACATGTGTTTGAAAAAGTGGCCACTTCAAGCATTTGCACCAACATTGCGTCCATACGAATATTAGGTACCCACCCTATTCAAATTAACCTTAGCGCAAGACTGCCAGCGAAGTTAACACTAGCAAAAATTTGCAAGGAAATGCCCGCCAATGCTAACCAAAATTTGCCAGTGTTCAGCTACGGAGATGCAGCTTCGCAGTTCTGGTGAATTAGCGTAATGGTAATGAATTTGCACCTGGCGAAGTGGCGCGGAGTGTGTGGCATGGTCTCTGGCGAAAATTTGCCCTTTAGTGAATTTGCCCTTTATAGTGAATAATGTTAGTAACTGAAGCCACAGTCCAAGGTTATGCTAAATAGCAACAATAGAAATGTGGTTTAACAAACTGGTAGCTGTACCACTATTAGATACTTCCATGTACAGGTATGGGACCTGTTATCCAGAATGCTCGGGACCTGGGGTATTCTGGATAACGGATTTTTCTGTAATTTGGGTCTTCATGCCTTAAGTCTACTAGAAATTCATTTACACATTAAATAAACCCAATAGGCTGGTTTTGCTTCCAATAAGGATTAATTATATCGTAGTTTGGATCAAGTACAAGCTACTGTTCTATTATTACAGAGAAAAAGGAAATCATTTTTAAAAATTTGGATTATTTGGATAAAATGAAGTCCATGAAAGACAGCCATTCCGTAATTTGGAGCTTTCTGGACATCGGGTTTCCGGATAAGGGATCCTATACCTGTACAGTGTTTCCCCATTTGAGTTTACTATTGTTTTAGTGCCTATATAACTATCAATCTTGAATAGTAGTGATGGGCGAAATTCTCCCGTTTCGCTTTACCATGGATTTCACGAATTTCCCATGAAATTCGTGGAACTGGCGAAAAATTAATGAAATGGTGATTTTGATGCCGGCAATAATTCGCTGGCATCAAAATGGGCGCCGGCATCAAAGTTGTATGCCGACACCCATTAAAGTCAATGGGTGTCTGTTTATCGTTGTCTAAATTGGCGCTGGTGCCAAAACAGTCGCCGGCGTAGAAAAAACTTTGACACCAGCATCGAAATCGTGACGCTGTCGAATTTTCGCGGCAGATTCGCAAATTTATTAGCTGGCAGTGAAATGGGCAAATTTGCCGCGAACTCGCTCCTGCCAAATATATTCGCCCATCATTATTGAATAGTATTTAATATCTTCTGGGAGGTTTCTGGTATCAATAATGTGCTTTCAGAAAGAGCCAACACTTGGATGGAACTGCTTTCAGGCAGGTTATTATTTCTCCTACTCAATGTAACTGAAGGAGTTGAAGTGGGACATTTTTTACTATTGAGTGCTGTTCTTATACTGTATCTACCATGGAGCTGTTATCTGTTTACCTTCCCATAGTTCTGCTGATGGGCTGCTGGGGGGGGGAGTGATATCACTCCAATTTGAAGTACAGCAGTAAAGAGTGACTGAAAATCAGAGCACAAGTTGACTGCAGGCAGAACGGAATTCTAGCGAAATATCACTATGGGGTATTTTTATCAAAGAGTGAAGTTAGAGATAACCACAGTCCATTAGAGTGAAATACCTCTCTCCATTCATTTCTATGGGATTTTTAAAGGCGTATTTATCAAAGTGTGAAAGTAAAAGTTCACCCTTTGATAAATAATGTTTTTAATAATGCCACTGAAAAAAACACCCAGTTCATTTTGTGCACAAAAAAAATGCAGCAAAACTTCCCATTGACTTCAGCGTACTTTGTGTGAAAGATAAACTCTGTGAAAAAAAATGCCATTGACTTCAATACGTTACGCAAATTCTCTCCACTTTGCTGAAATTTTTTTGGAAGTCAAATGGGACAGATTCGCTCATCACTAATTGCTAATAAAAAAGAACTACAGTAACTACAGAGGAAGTAGACTCTGAGGCTGCAGGGGGGGCAGGAGGTATAGGGGGGGCACATGAGTCCCTAATTAATGAGCAATTTCACATCATGTAGTTATGCCACTAAATGATGCATTATATCTAATTTGGTACAAGTCAATGGGGGTGTGCTGGTGACACTGTGTTAAGTTGCATATACCCTATCACCTGCTCTATATATTGTATATACTGATGGCAATAAAGAATTCAACTGAAAGCGTAAACCGTGGCAACCTCAATTTAACTTAATTTTGTAATATTAATTACCATCAGGAAACATTTAAGCAAAGTGAATTGATCAAATTCTTTGGGATGCCATTCCCACCCAGCTACAAATCTGCCACTAAAGTTTACATAACTCCCATTGTCTAATCCAGGGGTGTAACTACAGAGTAAGTATACCCTGCACCTGCAGGGGGGCCCAGGCAGCATAGGGGCCCATGAGGCACTAATTCAAATACAATTTCAATAAACATTGGTATACAGTTCAACCTCTAGACATTTTCAGGGCCTGAAAAATAATTTGCTAGTTACACCCCTGGGCTAATCTCAGTTTTTCATTATAAGGACTTTCAATCCAGGTTCTCCAAATCATCTTCTGCATTATCTGTGGAGAGGGCAGACAGGACTATACAATATTTACTACAAGTGGCTCAAGTGTGAGATATTAGTCCAGCAACATTTTATTGAGCAACAGTGATATTTTGTGCCAGTGGTCCAATGCCACCCTGTCTCCTGTCCCATCTATATATGAATTGTATACTGAAGAGAGGGCATAAACTATATTGAAAAAGTTTTAGTCTGTATTCATTTAATGTAGTTCAGAATGAGTCATGCAAGAGTTTTCCTAGACAATTACAATGAAGATGGTATTAAAACATTGTTTAAAAACATCATCACACGGTGTGATTTCTACATTATCTGGCAAAAGCTAATAGCAAGAGAGAATGCTGCTGGAAGCAACCTATTCCGCTTGCTGGGTAACAGCAAATGGAAACAAAATTATCATCAGTTAATTTCAAGTCTAATATACATAGCTAATTACTTCTTGGAACTCTTAGTGAGTTTGATTCAGTGCTGCAGGCCTGCTGTGTAAGTCTCTGTTGACTTCTTCTCTGGTGTCATTGAGGGCTGTGATTGTAAGAGTTCACTAAATACTCTAATCCGCTGTTTCTTTCCTCTATAGGTAACACACATGCCTTCTTCAAGTACAATTTTTAATGCAAGCACACATTTAGTATACACACCTAAGTCTGAAGTATTTCAGTGGTATTTGGATGACACTAATCTGCCAAAAAAATCTTTTATACTTTTTACTAGTAGTGATGAGCAAAATATTTCAACAGGTATTGATCTGTGGTGGAACTCTGGATTTAACTATTGTCGAATATTTTTTTAAATTCCCCATTGATAAAAAACATAGCACCAAAATGGAGGAGGCAACGTGGCCCGGTCCAGTCCAAAAATATGGGAGAGCTGCATTTGTATCTCCTTTAACAATATAATTCTAATTTTCCTAAACTAAAGCTCCTAGCGTAACCATTGATATTATGTTGACCTATGATGGATTTTGTGGTGCAGCAATATTTGGCATAAGACTTTAGGGAGTTTACATTCCTTGTGACATACAGTATAATATTATTGTGGTGCATGCTAGTATTTCTAGCAAATGTTATTTTATCTTCACATAGCAGAACTTATATTTCCTTTAATTGTCTTTGCCTGATGTTACAGGACTACAGATCTCAGCATGGTCTAATGGAATGTTGTGACTTGAAGTACATCTCGATGGAACAAAGCTCCACGGGGAATTTATGTTCCAACGCATGTAACTGAATGTTTACATCCTTATTTAATGAGAAATGCTAGCACTTATGTGTGAAACTCTTTTATCTCCATTTCTTTCTTTGAAAAAAGTTGTAAATACTTCAATGGTAAAATTTGCTTAAATTGAGTGTTAGATATGGTTCATAATATGTACCTGTAATGCGTATAAATAGACATTTAAATGTTGAAGCTGTGGCCAATGTAAAAAGTATTTCCATGTCACGAAAGTTGATTTATACAAATGGCCCCATGAGTATTTATTTAGAATTCATTACTTTTCTTTTTAAAATAGGAACATTTTTTACAATGCTTTTAACTCACAACACAGGAGACTCAAACTTCCCAATTCAAGCAGAGCTACAATCATGGGTATATGCTTCTTCTGTCTATAGTAGTAAAATAGGGCTTGCAATAATATATATATATATATATATATATATATATATATATATATATATATATATATATATATATATATAATATACATACAAAATCAGATGAGCATAGGACTATGACAGTATTGGCCAGCTTAAAAATATTGCATGATATGGATAAACAAACCCTTATAATGTCTGAATATCTTAAATATATTGATAATGAGTACAGAGGACCTCTTTGTCTGTATAGATTTTGTGGTCACAGCCTCATTGCAGCCGTGCTTAATGGCTGAAAAATTATTGGTGAGACCAACTTTCCCTTGTTTGTTACAGTTTATACAAGTGCAGTGGCCAGCTCCATGTTGTACTGTAGCTCCCACCTTTCCAAGCTACAGTCAAGTGATCTCAGTGGTTGCCAATAAAAGGGCAACCATGTTTGCGAGCTTTAACCCTGAAAAGCAAGTAAGGTTGCAGGTAAAATTTGTCCCTGTGTAAAATGTATAATAAAGCAGTAGAATTGATGAATCGAATGAAAGCTGAGTGTAGGTCTGGCCAGACCAGGGGTGACTTTGATGTAGTTGACCAGCTTTAATATATTGCAATATATGGACAAACAATCCCTGTTTTGGGTAGGGGCGGCATTTTTTGGTAGTTTAAGGCACAAAATATATTGATAATGGGTCGAATGCATAGGACCTCTTTTTCTCTATCTGTGGGGAAAATTTAGTAAAGGGTGAATCTTCACCAGCGAACGATCTGCCACACTTTTTCAAGGTGTCTCAAGAAAGACTGAAACGTTGGAATAATAAATTTATCTCTTTTTAAGCATATTTTAAAGCCCTGTGAGTGCCTTGCTTTACATGATATTCTATATGACTTTTATTTATATATACATCTTAATCCACAATTTGCTTGCTTAAAGGCAAGAACCCATATGAATTTGATTAAATCAAGCTTTAAATATTGAAGGAAGACCAGTTTATTGTCAAAGAAAATTATATTATACAGTAAAGTACAGGTATGGAAACCCGTTATACAGAATGCTCTGCATTATGAAAAGGCCGCCTCCCACAGACCCCATTTTATTCTTATAATCCAAAACTTTATATGCTATTTTATGTGCTATATAGCAAATGAAGGTAGAACATTCACCCTAGGCAGCAAATATGTGGAACAGGCTCGGTCAATGCCAAACAGGCAATGTGGTACCAAATCAGGGAGCAGGAGCGCAGTCAAGGTCACAGGCTGGGGTCAACACCAAACAGTAATATGGTACAGGATCTGAAGAATGGTCGGTATGGCAAAATCAGGGACAGGCAAGGGTCAAGAACAAAGATCAGACTTGGAAAACACACCTAGGAACTGTGGATTAGACCTTTATGTTGGGCAACATGAAAAGGAAGATGCGTCTTGAAATATTTAAATTTTGTGCCAAGCACAGTGATGTCAGATGCACCTCAAACTAGGATCAGCATGCGACAAGGGAGGAAGAGGGGAACATCCCCATCAGGAACGAGGTGGGCGTTCCACCGGCTCCCTAGTCCACCAGGTATTCTCAGACTTCAGTTTTAGCATTTTTTTATTTCTTATTGATTAACTTTCTCTTCCACTATTCATATACTGATTTCATAATTGCTGGGTGGTTGAAAATAATTCAAGAACCCACAAAAATAATTTGCAAATAGTCTAAGAATACTTCTTCATAATTATAAAAGTCAACTCTAAGGGGCATATTTATCAAGGGTCGAATTTCGAATTGAAAAAACATTGAATTTGGAATTCAAAAAGACCAACCAAAGTCAAAGTTTTTTTTTGGTCGAATAGGTCTGTTTTCGATCAAATAGGTCTGTATTCGGCTCAATTTGAATCATATGAATCGAAGGAATATCTCATTCAACCAAATTCGATTCATAGTTTTTCCCAAAAAAACTTTGTCTACCAATTGACTCCAAATGGGTTCTAGGAGGTCCTCCATAGGCTAAAACAATTCGGCAGGTTTTAGATGGAGAATGGTCAAAGTTGAATTTTTAAAGAGACTGGATTTCCCCTATGTCCTGCACCTGTATTGTAATACTGCTAGTTTCTAAACTGTTTGAACATTTGTATTTTTGTATTACTAACTTTCATAACCCCACAATCTGTTGGACCCCCATGCAATATATTTTATAACCTGCACAGATTTATGTAGAGTTATAATTGATTTCCAGATTGCCAAGGCCAAAGGATACGTCTTGATTCTCAATCTCCTGAATCTATCCTTTGTCCATGATACTGCTGACCATTCAATTTCAATAGCAGACACTCACTGTTCATTTTCTATAATATACAGTAGTTGAATATTTAAGCATCTATCCAGTAAACATTGATATTCAGAACTAGATCTCTCACTTTCTCCCAGCTATCTTCTTCTGGATGATTCAATACCACCTCAGAATGGAGGTACTGTAACTTAAACTGATAATTTTCCACCAAAACCATGCATTATTCCCCTATTTTTGATTACCAGTGATGGTAGTAATTTAGGCTTCCTTTCCTTCTCTAATCACAATGATATAATCATATTGCCAAAATCTGCTGTCTGCAAGTATCCTTAGGAATATTGCAAAGATCAGTCCCTTTTTTCTGATAAAACACTCATGCCCTCAAGAGGTCCTGCTTAGACTATTGTATTCTACTAATAACTGACCTTCCCTGCTTCATAAACATTGTTTGAAGAATTCACCCCTGAAAGAGAACCTGCTTCTGTTAATGGTTTATAATTTAGTGGTGAGCACAACTTTCTCTTTGTTGTCAAGTACATGCATGCTATGTGGTCACATTTTTAGGCAAAGAGTTTAGCTCCCACCTGGTACTGGCACAGGCCCAGGTGTTCTGTTTAGGTAATTGAAAAGGGCACTCCAGCACTTGTGACTGTATTAGTGGTAAATGAGCCATAATATTTTTTATTTATTTTTTTCATAAGCTTTAGGCACTGAACTCTTGCTGTCTTCTGCAAGGCTCTTTTTTAACTTTTCAATGAGTAGTTGTACTACCTATTCAAAGGAGCAAGACAGATATATTTTTTAATGCTTAAATTGGTTGAATGCCTTTCTTTTGTTAGGTATTAAAATAGCCTGGTACAGTCCTTTACCATTAATGATTATCATATAAGATTCAAATGTGCACTGTCTGCATCTTGCCAAGTTCAGACTGTTACATTAGCTGCCAAAGTGCTGCAAACTGACTCATTACTGCTTAAATCAGATGGAACACAAATTGCCTTTTAAGTAACTATTGTGAGTATTCTCTCTTACTGTTACCTAGTAACTTCAGTTTTTACCAATATATTTGAAATGTAAGGTATACACAGCACTTGATGCACCTTTAAAATGGTTTAGCTGTTTAAATCAGCAGAGAGATGAATTTTGTAAATAGAATAAAAGTGACATTTTGCATTAAAAGAGAGAGAGAGAGAGAGAGTACTGTATAGTCAGCAAGAGAAGTTATTATTATTATTATTATTATTATTTCACCTATCACAGTTTTAAACAAATTATTGTTTTTGTCAGTTGTGAAAATTTTCATGAACCTGTGCAAGAAAACACCAATGGCATTAAGAGGTCTACCATACACTTTTTGTGTCAATGAATTTGACAATGAATGTTAACATTTCATCAGTTTTTGAAATTTTCTGCAAAGCCAGATGGGACTGTTTCACCCATCACTACTGTTAAACAATGAGCAATTTAACCTAATGGACAGATTATCTTTATTTTTTATTTTTAAAGTCACCTTTATAAAAATAAATTATGTGACCAGTAAAATGCATTTTGAGAAACAAATAAATACAATTACAGTAAATAGCAAGATTCAGATAAGAAGGGTTTATCCACGCTAATGGTTGGATAAACTGTTGGCTTTGTGGAAAGAAATTCAAATTTTAGAAAATTGGGCAACTTCAAAGGTTTCTTTAGCAGCTAGGATATTAATTCTTCCCAGGAAACAAGAAAGATTTGATACCACTGGGTCAAAGTCTTAGCCTTGTATTATATGCAGCCTTTTATTCAGAAAGATATCAGCACACGCATTACATTTACGGAAATTGCTTTAGAATTATCTTACTGGAGATATTGTCCCTTCACTGTAACAAATCTGATCATTTTTATTATCAGCATGAAATTGTAACAATAATGGACAAGAGTAAACCTGATTTTAACATTGACTGAAACAGGACTGCTTTAAAATATTATCATGTAAAAGTGGAAATGTTTAAAAAGCCTGCAACAAAAAACACATACTTCATTGCACTGCAAACAACAACATTGCAAACAACCATTTACAGTTTACCTGGAAATTTGCAAGCTATATTTAGTCCCCCTATACAAAATCCATTAGATCCATTGTGTTATACAGGACACATATATCGGTATTAATTATATTGAGTTGTGGTCTGACCTTGAGAATCTTAACCCACTGGATACCACATACTGGACTTCTGCAATAGCATTGATACATACAGTAATAAATGTAAACTGAACGAAAAAATTCTGAGAAATAAGAATTTGCATTTGCACTAGCCAAATAATAAAACACAAATCTTTTTTCTGTTAGAGGTTCATTTACATTATGTTCCCATTGTGTTAACTCATCTACACTCTTCTTACCATTTAACATGTTGATCATTGCATTAAGGAAGAGGTATTCGGATACTTTTGTTTTAGATTTCCTTTGCAGTCTATGATTTGGTGAGGGCCTCCATTATCTAGTAACAAGGTTGCAGATGTACTGTACATATTAAGTTTTTCTGTTATAGCTCCAATATAATCTAATGCAGCAACACATGTTTACCCCAGTTCCATGTCTCCTAGGGCGCAATTCTATATTTGAAACATATGCTGTTATACTCACATATGCTATAACGACCACGTTGTCAGGAACCTTGTTCGATGACTGTGGGTTCCGATGTTCACTGACGCCCTTTTGGGGCCCCGGCTTTCTGCTGCGGAATCCAACAAGGAAGTGCGTGGAAAAATCGTGAGCAAGGTACCGGCAGGGTTTGAAGAAAAGACGTAGTCGAAGTCGGGCAAAATGTTCAAGGCAGACGGCAGAAATCATAATCGAGAGTCAGGCAAAAGAATCAAAAACCAGGAGTTCAAAAATAGTTACAAAGCTTAGGCAGGATCAGAAAACTGGAACAAGTTTGGGCAAATTCAAAATGGAAAACTGGCCTTTTAAAGCAGTTCTGGCGCCAGAAATTCTAATTTGGCGCCTTTAAGTGACGTCATGACGCTCAGTTTCAATTGCGGATGTCACTGGGGACAGAATGGGAAACTGCCCGCCTGTGCACCATCAACCTGGAAGAGACGCTCCGGGAGGTATGAGATCTTGCCAATCTCCCGGCGCATCTTACAGTACCCTCCCCCTTCAGGAGTATCCTTCGGGGACTCTCAACACTTGTCAGGAAACTTCCTGTGAAATACTCTGATCAGTCAAGGAGCATGAGTGTCAGAAGCTTTTACCCAAGATCTCTCTTTGGGTCCAAAACCCTTCCAATGGACTAAATATTGGATCTTGCCTCTCATCCTCCTAGAATCCAGAATTTCCTGAACCTTGATATTTTTGAAATCACGAGCATCAGCAGCAGCAATCTGAGACTTGAAGACACCAGGAGGAAGAGCAGAAGGATGACAGCCAAAGACAATGAAAAATGGGGAAACTCCCAGAGCTTGATAAAGGGGGTAACCCCAAAACGTTGCATGCTGCAATAAACACTTAGCAAAGTATAACCTGCTTGCATCACCTGTGTGCCGGTGAACTTCTTGTCGCCATTGGATCTCGAGGTTGCCGTTTCCTCCATTTTGCTGTGCACTAGGGGTCTCTACCTTTCGGGAGGGCCAGGGCGTGCGAGTACTTCTTGGATTGTTCTACGATTGAAACTCCCAGAGACTCATGTTGAAGATCATTATGGGCAAACTCAGTCCAAGGAAGGAGTTCAACCCAATTGTACTGGTTCTGAGAAATAAAACATTGCAGGAACTGTTTCAAACTCTGATTGATCCTCTCAGTCTGCCCATTACTTTGCGGATGATATGCTGCAGAGAAGTTCAATGCGCAAATGCTTCGAGAAAGATTGCCAAAATCTGGATACAAACTCTAACCCAAGATCGGACACAATACAGTTAGGCACACCATGCAAGCAAAGAATTTGAGCCAGGCCTGCAGCGGATGGAAGTTTTCACAGAGGAACGAAATGAGCCATCTTGGAAAATCTGTCTACTACCAAAATAGTAGTCATATCAGAGGATTTTGGCAGGTCCACAATAAAGTCCATAGTCACGTCTTGCCAGGGCTGAGTAGGAATGGGCAAGGGTTGAAGAAGGCCACAGGGTAAGGAACAAGGACTCTTCTGTTGTGCACAGAATGTGCAAGCCGAAACAAAGAGCTTGACATCTTTGATAAGCAAAGGCCCCCAACAATACATCAAAACTAATTCCTGAGTCTTCTTGATCCATGGATGACCAGAAACCTTAGAAGAATGAGCCCATTCAAGAACTTCAACCACCCTTGACTTCGGCACAAAAACTATCCCAGCAGGGCATTTGGAAAGATGTTCCAAGTTGGACAGATCAGGCGAAATTAGAGAAGTGGGTGCAACAATCAAATCAGGAGAAATAATAGGAGAGGGTGGAACCGGGTTGCTCTCACTTTGCAGCATACATCTAAACAAGGCATCTGCTTTAGTATTCTTAGAACCAGGCCAATACGAGATGACGAAATTAGACCTGGAGAAAAATAAAGCCCAGCGAGCCTGATGAGGATTAAATCTTCTAGCCGAAGAAATATATTAAAGATTCTTGTGATCAGTTAGGATAGTAATAGGCTGTTCAGTTCCCTCAAACAGATGACACCACTCTTCCAATGCAAGCTTAACAGCCAAAAGTTAACGATTACCCACATCATAATTCCTCTCAGCAGGAGACATTTTGTGAGAGAAATAGGCACAAGGATGAAGAGACCCTTGAAATTCAGCACACTGAGACAAGACGGCCCCAACTCCGACCTTTGAAGCATCGACTTCCAAAATAAAAGGCCGAACCGGATCGGGATGGAGAAGTATTGGAGCAGAACTAAACAACCTTTTAAGAATCACAAATGCCTCTTGTGCTTGAGGGTTTCAGACAATTTTACAAGGTTTCTTTGTAAGAGCCGTAATGGGTGCCACTGTTTGGGTAAAATTCTTGATAAACTTGCTATAAAAGTTGTCAAGCCCCAGGAAGAGTTGAATCGCTTTCAAAGTCACAGGGAATGGCCAATCGCGAACAGCAGAAACTTTAGCAGGATCCATATCAAAACCTGAAGGAGAAATCACGAATCCTAGGAAGGAGATTGAAGACTTATGGAACTCACACTTTTCAAGTTTGGCATAAAGGCAATTTTCCCTTAATTTGAGAAGAACTTGTTTTACTTGAGAAAGATCATCAGACATTGAAGAAGAATAAACCAGAATATTGTCCAAATAGACTATGACACAGATTTGCAAAAAGTCTTGAAGGACATCATTGATGAAATCTTGAAAGACAGCGAGGACGTTGAATATGCTGAATGGCATGACGAAATATTCATAATGGCCATCCCGGTTGTTGAAGGCCGTCTTCCACTCATCACCGTGACGAATGCGAATGAGGTTGTATGCACCAAGTCTAACTTGGGGAAGACTTTAGCTCTTAGGGGCATGTTTACTAACATTGGAGATAAATATCTGGAGAAATTTCTGGAGATGTTGCCCATGGCAACCAATCAGCAATTAGATTTAAACAGCCACAGCCAAGTTAGAAAACAAAAGCAAAGATCTGATTGGTTGCTATGGGCAACATCTCCAGAAATCTCTCCAGATATTTATCTCCAATGTTAGTAAACATGCCCCTTAGTCTTTCGAATAATTTCCGGTATCTGCTGTGCAGGTGTCATGAAGCTCAGCGTCAATTGCGGACGTCACTGGGGACAGAATGCGGAAATACGTGCCCGCACACCATCAACCTGGAAGAGACACGCCGGCACGTCTTACATATGCTTTATATTATATGAATTCAGTCTTCTCAACATACAACATCCAAGTCTTATCAGACCACTTCAAATACAATATTTGTTCACCGTGTAGCAGAAAAGTAAGAACTGCAACTGCAAACTGACCAATTCATACCCTCTTGATATCTTCTGTGCAGTCCTGTTTACACATTGTGCTAAAATCTTTAATACCTTTGTATTGTGGATTTTTTTTTCCACAAAAAATTGGGATTTTGGTTCAAAAAACAACTTTTTTGGGGTTTTTGGTATTCGGAGTTTAGTTAATAACCCCATAAAGTCAGACTGGACATTCTAGGGCCCACTAGGGAACATTGAAGGTCCACTCTCATAACTATAAGCTGTAGACTGTGCTAAACATAATAGGTTTCATATAAACCTGTAGTGAAAATAAGGGCTGGCAGTAATAGTCCTCGGTAACTAGGGCTGAGGTCCACAGGGAGATCCTCTGATACTATACATACAGTTACTATAACTAATAACACTTTTAGAAACAAGCACAAAGCAAAACAATAAACACATTTATAAAGACTGGGATGTCACAATCCACTTGAATCTGTACAAAGATTCATGATCCTCTTTTGAGACAAAAAACTGATAATGCCAAATGGAAAAAATATTATAAAAACTACTCTTGTGCCTCCATGTATGCTGTACTGGAAAAAGAAATCAAGTATTAGTGTAAAGAGAACTTTTAAACTTTTAAAAAAAAGTTTATTCTAAGTTTTGAATACTCAAGAATATGGGATGTATAATTGTCATTGAATCAGAAATATTAGAGTAATTGTATTAACTTTTTTAAGTGTTCTAGTATAGGCAGGTACAGAATGGGACTGTAGCTCTACACATCAGCATTAGCTATCAGGCCAGAGTATACTGTGCTGGAGGAAGTCCTGCTGTTTCCACTTATCTTATTCTTCAGCAAGTGTCATCCTGCAGTTTCCATTACAGAATGCAATCAGTTCATCTCTCCATCACTCTACCTCGTCTGATTTTCTCCCACTGTATGGTCTCTGCTTAAAGGACGACTCAACAATCTTCCATTATCTACTCTTATGTGATTTGCTTTTTTCATTTCATTACTTTAATTGTCTCTATGACATAAACTCCATTACATATTTCTATGAATAACTAATTGCATATATTTTTCCTCTACTGCTATCAGATATAATTTTGTACCAGAGTCTAATCATAATGATCAATAGATTATTTAAATAGCAAAATTAACTTTTCAAATTTAAAATGTATTAAACTCATAAAATGTTTTTGATAAAGACATATGAACCACACTCCCATAACAGATCAATAATCATATTCTTTATACAGTGTGGGTTTTTGTATAGTATGCACATTTACAGATGCTAATGGAAGAAATACAGCAGAGGTTATAACTGCCACTACAAGTCTTCAAGTTTAAAAGTACATTATGCATACTGCTATGTAATGCATATGTTCTTAAAATGATGAACAAACCCTGTGCAGTATAACATGTCACTTCTCAACCTGCAGCTCAGACCAAAATCCGTCTCTTACCAGATTTCGGCTCTGATGAGATTGTAGTGGTGGTATTTTTGCAGACATTTAACAGAGATTGTCGATGGTTTTAATCAGTCCCTGCATCATAGGGGCTTAGGATCTCAATTTTAGGACCTCATTAACCAAGCAACTTACTTAAATTCAAACTCCATGATTAATGCAAAGCAGCACCACAACAAAATCATGCTGCTCAGTGGGAAAGTATAACATATAGTACAAGTTTTGTGTTTGCATGCAAAACCCACTCCCGTTCTGCTTGCAATATATTTTACCATGGCTTAGCCGGGCCCCAAAGTGTTGCAGGACTTAATGCTTCATATGCTTCATAAGGGGAATCATTCTTTATTATTTGATATGCCTTTTAAGGAGGTGAGCAGAAACCAATACTATGGGGTGGTAGTGGATGTGATCGACTTGGACTTTTCTAAAACATCTCATATACAGCAGTACCATATACCAGGTTTGCCAAGGCTAATATCTAGATAGTTACATAGTTAAATTGGGTTGAAAAAAGACAAAGTCCATCAAGTTCAACCCCTCCAAATGAAAACCCAGCATCCATACACACACCCCTCCTACTTAATTAAATTCTATATACCCATACCTATACTAACTATAGAGCTTAGTATCACAATAGCCTTTTATATTATGTCTGTCCAAAAAATCATCCAAGCCATTCTTAAAGGCATTAACTGAATCAGCCATCACAACATCACCTGGCAGTGCATTCCACAACCTCACTGTCCTGACTGCGAAGAACCCCCTACGTTGCTTCAAATGAAAGTTCTTTGCTTCTAGTCTAAAGAGGTGGTCTCTGGTACGGTGATCCTCTTTATGGGTAAAAAGGTCCCCTGCTATTTGTCTATAATGTCCTCTAATGTACTTGTAAAGTGTAATCATGTCCCCTCGCAAGCACCATTTTTTTTTGCACGTTGCACAATGTATTTGAGTTTACCTAAATAGTTGCTGCTCTCTGCGCTCAGTTTCAGGGTTTTTTTTCTTTCCATTGGGGTTTCTAAATTTCCCTTAATGTTTGCAACCCTGTAGTCAGTTGAGTTTGACATATACATTAAGGAATAAAAATGAAAGTGAAGCAGCATTAGTTTTCAAAATGTAATTATCAATAAATTAGATCATTTTACCAGGGGTTATACACTTAGAACAGTGAATGCAAATGCATTCTACATTAGATAATGCATGTTAATGATGTGACTCACTCCAATCTAGGAAAGGTAAGAGGGGGAATAAGGGGGCAACAATGTGGCTTCTCATGCAGGCTCAGCAGGCCCATGACTTGCCAAAGTATCATCTAGGAAAGGTTTCCTTAATGGTTTAAGTCCTACATTCATACCCTCCCCTTTGCATATTTAGTAACACAGTGGTAATTGATACTGAAAGAAGACAGAAGTGCAAACTTTTGATCCAGAGGGAACCTGCCTAACCACTATTTAATCCATGTAGTGAGTTGTTTTTTCACCCTGGCTGCTGCCATCCAAGCCTACAGCTCCACCCCTTAATTACAAGTAATTAACATCCATACAAGTAGTCATTTGCATCATACAGTATATACTGTAACAGCACATGAGATGGTGAGTGTAATTTAATGCGGATTTTGTAAAACCTTTGTAAATATGCCTATAATAACCCTTTCATAGAATTCTGACTGAAGAAAGCAACAAGCTCTTTACCAGACAAATACAAAGGTTTATTTTTAATTAAAAAATAATAGTTCTTTTTTCTGACCTTGTGTCCCAGCTGAAGCAGCAGCATATGTTTTCCTTCTTACTAATTGAGTTGCCGATATTATAGTTATGTAAATATGTTATATGTATTATACATGTGTGTGAAAATTTATTTTAAAATACAAATTTAACAAAATAATGCAACACATTTGCATTTTTTAATATATGTTTTAGCAAAGAAACAAATGTCAAATGTTCAATCCACTCAAATATTGACATGAATATGATTCTCTCCTAATGAATTCCTACCTCCCCACTTTCAAAATTAGATCAGAGCATGTGGATGGGTTGCATGGGGCCCAAAGGTGCAACGTCTATAACTAATTCTTTGCTCCTACTTCAGACAACTCCAGCATCACCTGACAGGCTCTGAATGGACCCATTTGGGGACTAGATAAATAGAAAGAGATTCAAACAGCTGTCAGCTTATCAAGGGTAGTGAAGCTACAGCAAAGAATTAGCATTGCTGTAGAAATAAGCGCTCCAAAAGTACATAATATCAGATGGGCGTGCCGTGGAAAAACTTAAAATTTAAGAAAACAGAATGTCAATAGTTAGTGGTTTTGCAAAAGAAAAGTAAATCGAACACTAATGTGACATCAGAAGAAAATGGTGGTACACAGATGAGAATAAGCATATCAGAAATAAACTGTAGTTCACAGAAGAAGAAGAAGAAGAAGAAGTATAGGAGAAGGAAAGTTAAGAAGAGGAAGGAGTGAAAAATCATGGCAGCCTCTCAGAAAGAGGGTAAAAGGGAGCTGACATAGGGTAGGGGAAGTGTAGGGATGCACCCAATCCAGGATACGGTTCGGGATTCAGCCAGGATTCAGCCTTTTTCAACAGGATTTGTCTGAATCCAAGTTCCTGGCTGAAATTAATCTGAATCCTTGTGACTTCATCACACAAACAAGAAAGTAAACTATAAAATTCACAATCTTTCTTCCACTGTTGGATGCAGTCACTAAACAGTTTATGACTCTGCAAAAGCTATATTAAATTCAAGCAAAGGAAAATTGGTTTGAGCAAAAACATACATTTTCGCAATACGAATAGGTTTTCTGTTTTTGAACAGAATATGAATGTTCAAAATGTAAACTATACCTTTCAATGTGTGCAAGATGCACGATAGTTAAAGAACAAAATTAGATTCCATTGTCTTCGATGCCGATCTCCTAGTCCAGCAAATTTCAGTTTAGACAGTTTCCCTGAAGCTTATTTACAGTATATGAATTCAGAAATGATTACATCTTGGAATGTTTTGTAGTATTTCAGATGGAACTGGCAGGGAGTATGGACACCAATACAAGCTTTAAAAAAAAAAGTTAAAAAAACTTCGAAATTCGACCCTCAAATTGAAATTCGAAGTCGAAGGATTTTTCACCGAATTTAGCGTTCAAACGATCGAATAGAAATGGTTCGATCGATCGAAGGATTTTATTTGACCAAACAAAACTTAGAAAAGTACTCTGGAAGGTCCCCATAGGCTAACATTGCACTTCGGAAGCTTTAATTTGGCGAAGTATGAAGTCAAAGTTTTTTTTAAAGAGACAGTACTTTGATTATCGAATGGTCGAATATTCAAACGATTTTTACTTCGAATCCTTAGAAAATCGAAGTTGAAAGGTCGAATATAGCCTATTCGATGGTCGAAGTACCCAAAAATTTACTTTGAAATTCAAACTTTTTTAACTTCGAAAATTCACTCGAGCTTAGTAAATCTGTCCCATAGGGTCATAAATAATTTTATCAAAATCTGAAAATTCTGATCATTTTTAAGTAAAATAGCCCGACCAAAATCTGCAGTCATCGTTCCTCCTTATTTATCTATACATTTTTTTTGTGAAAATTTCATGTGCCAAAAAACATAATAAAAATTTTAAAAAATTTGAATCATACGAATTTTTCAGATTTAAAACCCAAAACTTGTATTATAATCTGATAATCTTCGGTTTATTGCACAAAACCCAGCGCAGATCAGGATATCTTCAGGACTTCTCCCATGGACTTCTACATGAACTCAGCAGGCCTTAATTGGAGTAATTTTTTCTTTGGACTTTTAAAACCTTCGGGTTTAATGAATTCCAAAAAACATTAGGTTATTTTTCCACTAAAAATTCGGATTTTATATAATTTTATAAATAAATAACCCCCTTAATTTTGTCTGGGTTTGGTCTTGTGGATGGTCAGTGCCTTGCACGAATCCCCAATAAACGATAACAGTCTGTGTACCCCATATGCCCAAATAATAATCCAATTTAATTTTTAGGATATCTAGTACTAGAGTACAGGGGAATTTAGAAAAATGTTACTGTTTGGAGATCCTTGAAAAGGTAACGCTTATTATGGACTTATGATTCAGAAATGTTTCTGCATACATTTAGCTCTTATCTTAGCAAATATCAGTGATGCCAGATGTACCAGGCCTTTTTTATTTAGCTGGAACAATTTATTACAGGGTGGAAAACAGCTTTCTCTAAACATTAATCTCCCAATTAAATTGTACTGAGTTAAATATTGCTTATTACATTTTTGGGATTCATTATTCTATTAAAGTTACACACTGCAACTGAACCCTGACAACCATTCTGATAAGCTGATACATTCAAATTTGTCAGTGTGTCAGTTTGTTAAATACTTTCCTGAGCATTAGGAACTTGAGAGTGTTGGGGCAAATGTAATGCAATTCTGAGAAAACCTTAAAGGGATACTGTCATGGGAAAATAATGCTTAATAGTGCTGCTCCAGCAGAATTCTGCACTGAAATCCATTTCTCAAAAGAGCAAACAGATATTTTTATATTCAATTTTGAAATCTGACATGGGGCTAGACATATTGTCAATTTCCCAGCTGCCCCTGGTCATGTGACTTGTGCTGATTCACGATTCCTTCGAGTGAAGGATTCGAAGTAAAAAAAACTTCGAATTTCGAAGTGTTTTTTGGGCTACTTCGACCATCGAATGGGCTACTACGACCTTCGACTGCGACTTCAAATCGAACTATTCGAACTAAAAATCGTTCGACTATTCGACCATTCGATAGTCAAAGTACTGTCTCGAAAAAACTTCGATCCCCTAGTTCGCCATCTAAAAGCTACCGAACTCAATGTTAGCCTATGGGGAAGGTCCCCATAGGCTTTCCTAAGTTTTTTTGATCAAAGGATATTCCTTCGATCGTTGGATCAAAATCCCTTGAATCGTTCGATTCGAAGGATTTTATCGTTCGATCGAAGGAATAATCCTCTTCCACTATTTGCGAAGTCGAAGGATTTTAATTCCCAGTCGAATATCAAGGGTTAACCCTCGATATTCGACCCTTTGTGAATCGGCCCCTCACTGTTGCAAAGTTTCAGTGTTTTATTTTTCACAAACATGTTTTCCAATCCCAAAGCTGTTCTTAGGAATTCTGCAGTACTGCCTACAAAATTAGTGGCAGTATAAATCTTTGTCAATATGTGCTCAATGAATAGGGTTTATGCTGAACATACTTTTTGCCTGTTGTTTTAATCATGAAAAACCCCTTCCCTATTTGTGGTGAATGTTTTGTTCTCAGGAGTCCATTATACAGGAGCATTATTTTTGCACTGGAAATCTAATTATTTCAGTGACAGAGTTCCTTAAAGAGTGTTGGTACTAAATGCATCAAAGCTGGACTGAATTATAGTAAAATAATTTAGGAATCTCCACCTCAATGTGCAGATCCCAAGGCCAAGATCAAAAGCTAAAAGTAAACCTAGTATTTTCTATGCTATATTCCATAACGATAATGAACATTGTATGTATTAGTTATGAACTGAACTTTTTACAACCAACTAAAGAATTATCTAATGAAATATGCAGGCCCCAAAGCCAAAGGAGTGAGTTAAAGGTAAGATTCTAAAATATGAGTACATTTATTGCGAGAACTGAGTTGACTCATAAATGCTAAAGATTCAAATAATCATACCTGGCAGAATGTCCACTAGGACATTCAAGAATTGTTATTCTATACAGTCATGTTCACTATTGCAGTTCTAGCATGGTTATCGAGACATTCTGTATTCACAATGGAGGTTACAGGATCGTATGTGAATTGTTTATTAATAGGATAAATCATACAATTTGCACAATTGCCCCATTCTATATAGGAAGTAAACCAGCTTCAGTAAAAACATGAATGTATTTGTATCTGCTAGCAAAGATTTGATTTACATATTTTCTCACCTTAGGTACCCTGTTTGTTATTCCTTTCACATTTAATGTAATGTAGTTATAAAGCTGGTGCTTGAACAGGAACAATCCTTTTAGATTAATCCATAACTTGCAAGGTTGAGCCAAGCAAACCTGAGAATCTATTCATCTCTGCATAATTCATCACATCACATTATGATTGCATTCATTTCATAAGATTTTTTTCCCATTACAGAAGAAAGAAGAAAAGACTTTAAGAATAGTAGGAAATGCCAAGAGTGTTTTATCTGACAGTGACAACTGCAGTTTATTGCAGCAGATACCACAGAAAGTAATCAGCTGAACAAGACCATGAAGGACATATTTTTCATATAATTTATGAAATCTGAAAAAACTAAATGAATAGAATGGAGATTAAAAAAAAAATATCACGTTGTGGCTATATACAGTATAAGGGTCTATATAAGAGATATTGTAGCTTTTACACTGTATGCTCTATTAGAAGTCTAAAAATAAATAAGTTCTATATTGTGCAAAAATAGGTCAACTTTTTTAAATGAAAATGGAAGCAGTATGTCTGATGAAAAAATGTCAGCAATAAGATAGAGCTAAAATATTGGAAAAACGTATTTTAGATAAAACTGTGTTACAATCATTTAATTACAACAGAATATCTATTTTCATACAAGAATGAAAGGACATGTTTACATTTGAATCTTAGCAACCTTTCAATTTATTTTCAATATTTGTTATAATTTTTTTAGTTATTCAGTACCTCTTTCTACCTCTTTCCCACTTTTAGATGGGTTGCACTGACCCCAGAACTGAAAAAAATTTTGCTCTGAAAGTCTAGAATCTAATTGTTATTGTTTCTTTTGAAAGTCTAGAATTGTACTGTTATTGTCACTTGATTATTTATGTTTCTGTTCAGCTCCTATTTAAATTCCAGTATCTCAATTGAAACCCTTACTGATTGGAAATTTGGACACAAACAAACAGATAGCTGCTTTAATTCGAAACTGCAGAGTCGATGAACAAAAAGTATAAATTAACCGTAAACAATAAATTAATAACAAAAAAATAAATAGTGAAACACAATTGCAAATTAAATAAATATCACTGTCTATATTATAGTAGGAATTAATTTACAGATGAACTATACCTTTAAATGCTAACGAATGGACAGCTTAATAAAAATAAACATGATATGTAACCTTAGTTCTGGAATTCATATATTGCTTTGTAATAAATCTCACCATACAGGAATGTTTTCTGTAATGAGATTACGTCAGGAGAAAACATTTTTTTTTAAAGAAAATCAATTAGTTAATGGTGCTTCTCCAGCAAGTTGGAGTGGTTGCATCTGATTCCTGTTTTTGACCCCTGCATGCCTGACTAATCTGACGTCTGTGATCCTGACCCCTGCCTGGTAACCGACTATTCTGAAATCTGTTAATAAGACTTGGCAGCATCCAATTAGCAGAGGGCTCCTCCCGAGGTGAAAGGCGGCTGTTAAAGGCAGAAGCAAGAGCCGAGACCAGGGAGCCTTGCATTGGTTCTGGATTCTGGGTGCTGATCGTGACACAGGCACAATCAACTGAGATACAGTATTTGCCTACACACCAATAATACAACAACAAAAATACATTCATTGGTTCAAGAATAACATTTTAAAATGGTAGAATGAATTATTCGCAATGTACACTATGTAATTTAGTAATAAAAAGGTACCATGAAAATCATAAAAAACAGAATCCCTTTAAATAACAAACATGGAGGCATCTTTAAATTGCCACTGCTTCTAGAATAATGCTTCTACAGATTCCAGAACTACTATTTTTTTAAGTAAGTTTTGACTACTGGGTTGTAACCTTCATGGAAGGTGTAATATCCACCCAATTAAATAAGGAAACATCTTAATATGTCCCATTTTCAGGATGATGTCTTAATTAAGCCTTAAGGTTTTGTTGGTAAAATATAAAAGTGGTAAGGCAGCAACATTTGGGGGCACATTTACTAAGCTTGAGTGAAGGATTAGAATGAAAAAAACTTTGAATTTCGAAGTTTTTTTTGGGTACTTCGACCATCAAATAAGCTACTTCAACTTTCGACTATGACTTTGAATCGAAAGATTAAAACTAAAAATCGTTCGACTATTCAGCCATTCGTTTGTCGAAGTACTGTCTCTTTAAAAAAAACTTAGACTACCTACTTCGCCACTTTAAACCTACCGAGCATCAATGTTAGCCTATGGGGTCCTTCCCCATAAGGTTTCTAAGCTTTTTTTGATCGAAGGAAAATCCTTTGATGGATTAAAATCTTGCGGTAAGTCCTTCGACTTCGATATTCGAAGTCAAAGGATTTTACTTTGACGGTCGAATATTTGACCCTTAGTAAATGTGCCCCTATGTGTCATGAATGATCTTTAGTTAACTGTTTTTTTTTAAATTTTTGCACTACAAAGTTCCATTGTTATTATGGAGTTTCTCAAACTGACCATGCAATTCAGAAATGTACAAATCAAGGTGGTATGTCATGAGTGCTCTATGTGTATGAAAACAGTTATATTAGTTTAATAGCTACATGTAGTAGCAAACATTATTAATATCTGCTGAATAGTGCATTAAGATAATAGTGAACAGCGTTTCAGTGAACTTAGATTACTTTGCATATTCAAGGCAAAGGATTATACTGTATCTTTAGGTGTGACACAAGCCTTTGACCTTTCTGCTGTAGAACTAAAACATTCAGATATTGGTTTAAAAAGGGAAAATCTGAAAAGTACTAAAAAATATTGGTTATTAACAATATGGTTATTATCAGAGCAATGGCCATTTCAGTTGGTAGGTGTGGAAAGGTGAAAAGGAAGGGTGAGATGAATTGTTCTGGTCAGCCAACTTGGTGGGAGGGAGTTATGAGCATCTAGAAGCAATAACATGAGTAGCATCTATGTTATATTCAACTCAGATGCCTTTTATTTGTAGAGCAGCAAATGGAAAGGGTTGGATATTGTCGCAGTGGCTAATAAACACCCATACTGCTGTTGTTGAGCTGTTCTTATCCTTCAGCATCCTACATGCCTACTCTTGAAAAGGTGAGACTGCATAATTTCAACAGTGGAAGTGGATTCCATGGAAACAACTTGTACAATGGTACCTTTTATCAGGCACTGTAGGTTATACTAAAAACACTTTTCAGACCCTTTTACTACTTCATAAATAATTAAATTGGTTAAAACAAATACAATATAAAAATAATTACATTATTGTGTAGGTGCATTTAAATCATTTTCTTTTTTTAAATAGACTAAACAGATTATACTTATTTTGCCCGCTGTACTTATCAATAACAACCAGTTTTGCAAACATAAATGATTAGAAAAGCCATAACAAATAATTTCACAAAAATGAATGAGGGCTTTTATTGATAATCTATTCATGATTCGTACAGTAATCCATCATTTCTATCACTTCTCATGATAATTACAATAACACTATGAAGGAAAACTTCCACAAACCATATTATGAAATTGACTTTATCAATCTATGTCAAGGAAACACATTGAGAAACTTGGCTACAGCTGAATAAATGGACATTAATTAATTCTAAGGTATCCTGCAATTGAGTTTTGTAAGTAAAAGTATAAAACAGACATGATAGAGACATGAACAAATATAAAGTAGTTGCAGTTTTCCTGAAATAGCTTAAATGTGCACCTCTCAGTTGTGTTTCTGTTTGTTTACCATCTACATCTTAATTTAAAGTTATAGATGAAAAATTTTAAAAGACAATTTTTTAGTTATTTTATTTTGTAAGAAAAATTGGCATTCATTTTCCTAATTTTAGAAAATTGGGCTACGGTAATATCAAATATAATTAAACACTAGGAAAGTGAAAGATAAAAGTAGAAAAGAAAAAATAATACCTTCATATATAGTGCTGACATGTTCCTTAGCACTTTACAGAGATAATGCACCATTCACATAATTTCATCAAGAACCAATTAATCTGTCAGTATGTTTTTGGAATGCAAGAGGAATACAGAATGTTATATAATATATAAGATTTTGTGACATTTGTATCCACAACTGTTTTATCTTGACATAATATACAGTATATAGTTAACCTACTTTCGATACCGAAAGGTTTGAGTTTAATTACAACGCAGCTTTATATTTTGGTATATTCAGTAAAAGTTGTTTTAGTCTTCCTTGCTACAAATGCATGTGCCATCAATGATTAGTCTTTTGGAATTTTTGGCTCTCAAAGGCCATGTGTAACAATGTGCCCAATACATTTTAGTTTGATCACTGGCTGAATTAATCTTTTAGGGTATTCACCACCATCTCATACAGTGGGAACTCGTAGTTGTAGTTTTATAAGAAAATAAGCTAGAGTTCCATATGTTCTTGCAGATGAATATGGGACCAACTTTTAGCTTCTCCAATAATAGCTTTCACACAGAAGTCCCACAGGTATCATCATTAATCAAGGTTTCCAGGCCACTGGGCATGTCTGTTGTCTACCTCCCTGCTTCTATCTTTGGGTCAGGGTCTCTGTACTATACAGACTGTGCACAGGAATCATCCTTTACTCCGGAACTAGAGTAAGTAGATCCTACTTTACTCTGGGTCTCTGTCTGGTGAGTCACCACCACGGAACTTCCTTACTCCCTGTTGGAGCCTCAGCTACTTGACTAACTGGCCTACTACTATGTCTCACCACCTACAGTAATTTCCATGAATCTCAATAACTGCTCAAACTATTGACACCCTGGTACCTCACTGTTGTGGCAAGTCTTAGGCTCCTTGGCTAGTGATGAAAACACAAATTTGCAGCAAATCTCTGTGTTTTGGCGCATGTGAAATTTGCTTGAATTTAATACATTTTGACCAAATAGTTGGCAATTAAAAATTGACGTTCTATTTTGCTGTGACTATTTACACTAGAGGTTGGATCACTATTGTTGGGATTTGCTTCAGCCCCAGTGAGGTTGAGTGAATATGTCTTGCACTTGGCATTTCAGCTGGGCCTCACTTTATGCAGTGTGTGCAATTTGGCAGTAGTACCATGCTGAAACAGATAAGATCTCCCTAAACTGTTGCCGCAAACTAGGAAGCATAGAATTATCAAGAATGTAATTGTTTTCTGTAGCATCGTTTGTTTTTACCTTACCAAGAATCCTAGCCTAATCAATGAGAAAACACCCCAGACCACTATTGCTTGACAGCCAAACTTTATAGTAAGTAATGCATAGTTAGACAGGTAGCTGTTCTCCTGGCATACACCAAACGTAATTGACTGCCAGATGTTAAATACAAGTCATCCCTTCAGAGAACTCATTTCCACCTTGTGAATACCCAAAGAATAGTTTGTGTGCTGCCATAGATTCCAGAGACAGTTTGGAACTTAGCACTGAGTATTAAAAATTAGGTATCCAGATAGATTTTGCCATAGAAAGTGTTCCAGTAATTGACTGTATAGTAAGTATTTTTCCCATGTAGAAAATGTACAATTTTTATTTCAGTCCCAACAGGACTTCTATTGTAATACTTCTTAAAATACTAATAATACTTAGTAAAAAAAAAAAAAAACACCCTTTTTACTAAAACTGAAACACACTGCCACAATCAGAGACTCTTAATGAGCCCCAAGTGTAATCTGTTTCATATGCTATAGCTTACATTCTTAGTGAATTGACTACTCATTAAATTTGTTTATATATCTAAACACTATCAGTTGTATCAAAATAAAAATAGATGGAAAAAATGAGTCCTTTAGTCCAGTTTACTCCTGCCAATCCTGCTTCAGTCTCTCAACTGTAGAATGCTTCTCATATATATATAGAAAATGGATCAGCACCTCTGGCAACGGAGACAAACAAACACCATAAATAAAAAAGGAAAAATATAGTGTAGTATTTTCAAAAAAGAAGAAAAAGGTCATTTAAACACCACGTGTTGGCATGGCATTAGTGATGTGATGTATTGCTTCCCCTTTAAATTCATTCTTTCACATATATCAGGAAATCATGTGTGGTTCCCCTCCAAAGTGACCATTAAATTCTTTCAGCATGCATGCGTGATTTTTGCAGATACTTCCACCGAATCTAGCTAAAATGCCTACTTACAAGACGGTAGTTTTAAACATGCATGTAATATTATCTGCGCTGCTCTCCTCCTCCGCCACTCCATGTGGTCCCACATATAAAACAAAGGCTTATATCGTGTAATTTGCTTTAATAAAACTTTTTAAAAAATTTAAATGATTCGTTACAAACGTTTCATGGACAGGCTGTCTTTACAGGTTGCTCAGTTGGATCCGGGATAGGAGTAATGCCGGCTTCCCCTTCTCCCTCGTGGTTTCTTTCCTGCAGATTGCCGTTCTGTCCCCAGGGGAAGCCGGCATTACTTCTATCCCAGATCCCAGGGCCGCCATTAGAAATCACGGGGCCCCGTACAACAAAATTTTTGGGGCCCCCTGGGCCCCGCCCACACTGACGACCAAGCTCCACCCCATATCCCGCCCACTCCACATCGCAGTTAAAAGACCACACAGACATCAGCGCTAAAAAAGTAACCCCCCCCCACACAAGTTGTAAAAAGCTATTGATGGTCGCCCAGGGCCCCCTTATAAAAAATTGGGGCCCCAAAAAAAAAAAAATTTTAAAAAAAAACTAAAAAATAAACAAACATTGGTGGCAGGGGCCCCCTTATAAGTTAAAAACAAATTGGGGCCCCAAAAAAAATGTAAAAAAAAAATATTTTTATTTTAAAAAAAAAAAAACATTGGCGGCAGGGGCCCCCTTATAAGTTAAAAACAAATTGGGGCCCCAAAAAAAAATTGGAAAAAAAAATTTTTTTTTTGGATAAAAAAAAAACTGGTGGTAGGGGCCCCCTTACAAGTTAAAAACAAATTGGGGCCCCAAAAAAAAATTTGAAAAAAAAAAAAAATTTTTTGAAAAAAAAAAAAACATTGGCGGCAGGGGCCCCCTTATAAGTTAAAAACAAATTGGGGCCCCAAAAAAAAATTTGAAAAAAAAATTATTTTTTTTTGAAAAAAAAACTGGTGGCAGGGGCCCCCTTACAAGTTAAAAAAATTAGGGGCCACCAAAAAGAAAATTAATTTAAAAAAAAAAAAAAAAAAACAATGGTGGCAAGGGGCCCCTTACGAGTTAAAAAAAAAATTGGGGCCCCAAAAAAAAAGTTTTAAAAAAAAGATTGGTGGCAGGGGCCTATAGAATATTAAAATAATACATTGGTGGCCAGGGGATTAAAAAAAAAAAAAAACACAAACTGGTGTTCAGTAGGATTGAACTCATGGCTTCAGTACTTCAACTTCGCCTCCTTTCGTGACTTCGGGTCTTTTCACCGCTTCATGACTTCAATTTCGGCTGTTTTCGTGACTTCGGGTCTTTGCGCTGCTTCAGGACTTCGGCTTCGGCTATTTTCGTGACTTCGGGTCTTTTCGGCGCTTCGTGACTTCGGCTTTTTCCGTGACTTCGGGTCTTTTCGGCGCATCGGCTTCGGCTTTTCGGCACTTCCGCATTGGCAACGCAAGAGGCAAGACGTACGGCTCGGGCGCTCGTAAGGGGGGCCCGGATCTTCAAAAAATGCAGCGCTGCCGGGCCCCCCTTCATGCCCGGGCCCGGTACGCTTGTCCCCCCTGTCCCCCCCTGATGGCGGCCCTGCCAGATCCAACTGGGCAACCAGCGTTTTCTGTGAATTTATTCGCCGGTGGCAAATCACGGGAATTTGCCGCGAATTCACCCATCACTAATTGTCACATATTAATTTTTAACTATGCATTAACCTCATTATGACATATGGAATAGAATTAAGAGTAGCTCTCATAATCTGAGATTCCTTAATTATCTGTTATTAAACTATTCAGTGAAGTACATGCTGATTGATGTCTTCATATCTATAATACACTGGTATTTTGTCTAAAGAGATTTCCCACTCACAATCTTTCAATATTTTAATTATATTTTTTTATTATTAGTTTTTAACCAAGACAATTACAGATAATGCATCTTAATTTATTAAATCTGATGCAAACCTGTTGTAAAAAAAACCTGTTTTTGGATATTACTGTATGTGGCAGAAGGTGATTGTGAAAATTTGCAAACCATGACATTTACTTTGGTGATATATAACTTTGTGACATTGTGAAAAATTAAGTAAGCATGCTCCTTCAAACTGCTTATCATCCCATGGCAATTTGAATAATGGGACCCTAACCCATAAGATAACTTGGGAATAAAATAAGGGGAGTCACATAGACAATTCGGACTCTCCATTTGTACAACATCCTTAACATGTTTAATCAAATCACCCTAAAAATAAGACAAGGATCATGCCCTATATCTTGATCAAAGCCACTGGAAACTTTACAAGTATTATCAGTAATATGTTTATTGAGATTTCAGCATAGCATGTTTTGGACTAGTGATGTGCGGGTCGGGATTTCCCTGACCCTAACCCGCCCTCCCGCATCCATGCTTCAGGGTTGTTTTTATAGATCCGCGCTGACCTGCCCCGCTGATGATGTCACAAATGGGATGGCGCAAACCCGGAAGTCGGAAGCCGGCATTTGACACGCGAAGAAATGTGCGAGGCCGGCCTGAACCCAACTGACCCGCGGGGATCAGGCCCGCACACCACTATTTCAGACCACTAGGTATCCTTCCTCGGATGCAAGAAACATAATGCACTGATACTATTTGACTTTAGTGAACTTGATCAAGTATATTACAGTATTAAGTGGTGGCTTTTACCACTGATAGCAGATTTCCAACACACTGTATTTTGAAGAACAGTAAGTTATAAGGAATTTTCGTTTTGCATCATGCCCTATATCATCTATATGTTTAAGATCTGAAGGAATATAAAGATTCTGAGAAAGCTTATTACAGCACTGCAAAACAATATAGGCTTTTCTGCACTAATCCACTGTGAGTGATTAGTCCAAAATTGTCCAATGTCATTTGTGAAATCCTAAATTTTCACCTGTTTGAAAATATTTGCATGAACCCCTGTGACTAAAACTATAATACAACATCCCATTTTTACAGAGGCCTAACAATACAACTAGAAAAGACTAAACACCATGGCTGCTGTAAGGTACCACTGGGCCCAGGACAGATATCTCATTAGAGATGATCACACAGAACTATAATAAGGCACGCAATAAATAAATGTTCTGTACTTACTTAAGCATGTCATACCAATCATGGGAGTGGATAAACTAAATATATAAATAAAAAAGTAAAACATACAATATGTTGTAGAGTTCTGCCATTTCTGGGGGGTGCTCAATTTAAAAGTTATGGCAGCCAAAGCTCTGATTGTAGATCTCTTGTCCTGGTGTGCCCAAATGCCAAATGTACCCATTTATTAAAACATCCCTGCTGCAGAGGGCTCAGTACTGTAGGAATCAGCATGGTAGGAACAACAATTATGTGCATTTTAACATATGTGTGCAAAGCTAATTCCTTTTACAATTTTTTTGGGGGACTTAAAATATTTTCCTCTGCAACCTAGTTACTTTCCATTATTCCAATGAATGTAGTCTAACTGAAGTTTTTTCTAGAAAAATGGTTGGCATTTTATTGTGGCTTAATTTTAATATACTGCTATTATTTGTTAAAAACAAATGTCAGGTGGATTTTATATTATAGGCATCTACATTAAAAAGTGTTATTCCTACGACTTGCTTCTACTGCAAAGCCACTTTTAAAATAATAAGGTATGTACAGTAACATTATTGTATAAAGCAGTTAATTTCGACCTGTATCTAAATATTACCTTTGTAGCAAATTTTGCCCTGGAGAATTTAAATTTGTAGTAGTTTAAAATACTTTTTACGAAACATCATGAGAACATTTCATAGATGAAATTATCATGCTTCTGAAACATCACAGCAACTTCCCTCATAGGCCCCACTGAAAACACATGAAAGGAAGAAAAACCTGTGATCTTTAAAACATACAGTATATACACAGTGCATAGTATTTTTTTCTCCAGCTCCGATTAAGCTGTGCTTCTTTGCAGTAACATAAAATACAGGTTGCAAAAAAAAATTAAACAAATGTTGTGCAATGTTTGTATGCTGCTTTTACATTTGTACCTGTATATTTTTATTATGGAGTAAGAGACATTTATATATATACATTTGTATTTAAATGCAAACATACTGGCAGAAAGAATTTCTGTCAAAGAACCAAACTTTGGATCCAATCCATTTTTTGTCAAATACAACATTCTTCAAATGCATTGTCAGTCACGTTTGTGCTTTTTTATTGAATTGCATATGTACAGTATTAGAATTTTTAAGAGAGAATAAAATATATTTTACATATTGTGCTTAAATACATAGTTGAACTTGTAATTTCTTATTGTGAAAGTAGACAGGATAGAATAATAAATACAATTTCACAATCAAATAAGTAAACATACTCCTTTGCCGAGGAGCCTGGTATTATTTCTTTTGTCGGATTTTAAGTGTTGTAGAAGTATAATTTTAATTAATTTAGACGAGCTTCTAACTCTTACCCAAATACTGTATACTGGTTCATATTAGTGATTGGGTTAATTAAAGCAAACTTTCTAGACTACAAACAACTTATTTTTGGACATTGCCACCAGATATATAGATGTTTTCCCACTCCCCCACATCTCCTATATGACAACTATAAAAGAGGGTGATTTAAGTGCAAACTTACTTGTACCATCTAGACAGAGCTATGTATGTTTATTTCAATACACAGATATTAACAGAGCAATGTGTTTTAGTGTCTCTGATTTGCTGTCAGTCTGTATCTTCCAATATTAGTTAAAGATATAACTCTCTTATTTCATGGGTTTACTGTCACGTTTTATCGCCTTGAGAATATGGATGTGGTATACACAGTTGTATGCATTTGTATATTAATTTTATAAAATACATCAGCTGTTTATATCTTAGAATTTCAATTTCAGGAGGACTATATCTCTGGGGCAAATTCACTAAAGAGCGAATTGTCGTTAGTGACCGTTGCACCACACTCTGCTCCACATCGCTAGGTGCAAATTCATCACCACTACCCTAATTCACTTAAATGCGAAGTTGCATCCCAGCAAATTTTCGCTAGTGTGAGCATTTCATAGCATTCATTTCTGCCTAACGAAACTTCTCTACGCTTAGGTTAATTTCAAAAGGACGGGTACCTCAAAGTCATATGGACATCTTTATAAGTAATGTTGGTGCAAATGCTTGAAGTGGTCACTTTTTAAAACACATGTCCAATGATCCATAGTAAAGACAGAAGTGATCCTCTAATGCCCGAGACATGAGCCCACCCTTAAAAAAATGTGGCATGTCCCTCAAATTAGTTTAATCAATTCCTCACACATACAGTACATCTTTAATAATTTGGACTTTTAAAGGCAATTCCACTTTAAAAAAAGAAAAGTTGCCAGCATTTTCTACAACTATAATGCATTTCCGTCATACAGGATATGATGCCACTGACAGACTGAGGAAGATATAGCTTCATTTTTACAGTTCGCCTGGTCTGAGGTGATGAAGTAAACTCTGGCAGATGAGCTAACGTTCAGTAAAATTAGCATCTTATTGAATTTGCGGAGTAACAACCATTTGCCAGAGTGAAAAGTTAGTGAATTGGCGATGTCCAAAAAAGTTTTACTATGTAAGAATTCCCTTTTATACTAACAGTAGCTGTAGAATGCTGGTTTCAGTGGAGAGAACTAAGGTTTGCTGAATGTTTAACATTATCCAAGACAGAAAGGATAGAAGTTGATAAAAGGCATTGTAAATGGCCCCCTATTAAATTTGCCCAGGTGCATTAACCCTAAGCAAATAATTAGCGGTTTGTTATGGTTTAGTGCATGTTGGTAATTTTTTTAATATGTACTTAGTATAGTGTTTTCAAAAGATTTACAATTTTTGTGCTGGATCCTGACTGATAGACACACTCATACAGTTGCCTTGCTGAATCACAACACTTGCTGGTGATTGAGAAATAACCTTGTTGTTGTTAGGTGTGCGAGGTAGTCTTCCAGAACAGTCATGGGATCACCTAGCATGATAAACTGTGTCTGCATCAGATGGGTGCCTTCAGCTAAGTGAAGCCCAGTTTAGCTCATGAGACAACGTTGTTTCCTGGGGTGTTCCTCCTGGGTGCACCCCAGGTACTTGAAGGCACTGGTGAGAGGTTATAATGGTGTTGTGGACCTGTTGAACATATCTTCCACCCTTGTGTAGGGTGGTTGATATGACTAGAAAGGTACTATCACTAGCCACAACTTAGCATGCCCACACCTAACATTCCCCAAGCTGCCTGTGAATGCTCCCATCACTCACCGCAATACCTACTAAACCACTTGTCTTACTCACTGATATCGTTGTTGATGCCAGCACACATTCATATTTCTAACAGGGCTGTACTCTCCCATATGGAGACTTCTGCCCTTTTCCACCACTGCTGCATAAATACAAATGCAAAATGTGACTGAGGACAATGGAGAGAGTTAACACCAATAAATGCTGCCAAAACAGGATTGAAATCTTCCTATATTATAGCCAAATGAAGGGTAAGATACTAGGGGGGTTATATACAGGGCATCCATCAGGGAGGGACAGGGGGGAGAGATGTAGGGGGCCCTGCGGGTAAGGGGGCCAGTCACATCACACTTACTTGATTAGCTGGGCCACCCATCTTTCTGAGAGCTGCTGACTTTGGGAAGGCATGGAGGTTTAAGGGGCCCTGGCCACCAATTTTCTTATAATGTGGGGGGGGCCTGGCCACCAATTTTTTTTTCCTCATGTGGGGGCCACAAATATTTTTTAATGGGGGGTCCTGGCCACAAATGTTTTTTTTATGGGGGGCCCTGACCACCAATATCTTTTTATTTTTTATTAACAAGTGGGAACCCTAGCCACCAATATTTTTTTTGTTTTTTCAATGTGTGGTGGGGGGGCTGACCTGTGGGGTGGGCGGACCTGTAGATGGGGCTTGCAGTGGGCACAGCCCAGGGGGCCCAGAATTTTTTTTCGGATGGGGCCCTGTGATTTCTGATGGCGGTCCTGGTTATATATATAAAATCCAAAAAGTTCTCACTATTTTCTGACAACGACTCCAACCAAAACCACATGGACTTTCCCCTTTATTTATCAATACATTATCACAAATTTTTCTTGTCAGGAAAAAGTCAAGAGAAAATCTTAAAAAAAATCTGTACCCTGTGGTTTTTTTTTCGGATTTTGCACTCAAAACCCACGATTTTTTCATAAAATTGCCGAAAGCTACAGATATTTTCAGCAACCCAGCACAACTCAGAAAATCTTCCAATTGTTAACAGGACATCTGCCATTGACTATAATAAATCCCCCAAAAAATCAAGTTCTTTTCTAAATAACCCTTTCTGAAACTTAATTAAATAGGTGGCTTTTTGGCAAAGAGCCCAGAATACTCAGCACATGCACTTAGATACATTTGTAACAAATAACATAAGCAGGACACTTGGGGAACTGTGACTCACACCTCACAGGGGACATTTACCTTCATTAGCAAAACTGTAATAGCACATAAAACATGTACCTAAAGCCCTCAGAAATGTGTTCAAACTTTCCATAACCTGCCAACTTTTGTAAAATGGATCTTGTATTCAGGGGGTGTGGCCAAAATAAGCCTTATCAGTCATGGTTTGCTGTAACTGCAATTGAATGTCAGTGAATTATATTGTAACACTGGTAAAATATAGGACAAGATTAGTGAAATAGCCATATGAACTACTAAAATAAATTGGAAATACAGTTGGTTGAATAATTTTTACAGATAAGGAAAACAACTGTCAAGACATTTTAATATTACATGCTCACAGTGGTGCAGAAACAAACAAAATTGATGTTTTCTTTTGTGTTTCAAACTGTATTTCCGCTGTTTGCTTACATTGAATAAGCTTAACAGGGTGCCAATTTCAGAGCAAAAGAATGAGGAATAGGATTTTATTTCAGCACTGTGCTTCACCTTGACTTGGACTATGATGGATTTTTCAAACAGCTCTCCATCATAATACTGTAGTTTGATGCTGAAGCTCAGCCTTTTGAAATATCTGCCAAATTAGGATTGTAACAATGTGTGCAAGAGACATTGCGCTCATGACCTATCTGTTTTTCATCTTGGCTTTACACTACAAAAAGGGAAATAATTGTCTCTTCTAGTTTCATATAATACCAGGAATATGAACATTTGAAGTATTTTTCAATTGTGGGGAAAGTCCAGACATAAAATACAGAGTAAATTGAATGCTGAACCTAATTTTATTTGAAAGAGTTGCAATAGTATGAAAAAGTAGTGATTTGTATGCCCTCTATATTAGTTAAGAATCAGTAGATATTTCTTAAACAGGAACAAGGTTTGAAAGTCAAAGCATTAAAAATGTAGCATACTCTGTATCTGCAAAACTTACTCACATATACATGCCTATAGTAAAATGTGTAAAATTGTCAAAGAGTAAGTAAAGGAATAAAGATGAATTGATATCAGCAAGAAATGATAGGAGCATACATGTACAGTAGCTCCTCTTCATTTCATTGTAATGCAGTGTGTTGGTTCTGTGAACTTTATGTATTAAACGTGTGATCCCTAAAGGAGTTTCAAAGTCTAAAGGGCCCATTTACTAACAATCGAATTTCTATGTTTTCAACTCTAAAAATGCGTAGTTTTTCTACATTTCTTAAAAGCTCTACAAATTTGAGATTAAGGGTAAGATTTATCAAATGTCGAAGTGAAATTGGAATTTAAAAAAAAATTTTTTTGTGTACTTTGACTAGGGAATAATCCAAATTCGATTTGAATTTGAAAGAAACTAATATGGACTATTCACTTGCAAAAAAATCTTTGATTCTAAATTTCAGGGGTTTTTTTGCTAGGTAAGTCCGAAAAACTCCAAATTTTTGAGGTTTTAGATGTATTCAAATTTTAAAGTGCATTGTTCAGTATTTTTTTTTTCTTTTAATATAAATTAATACAATTCCATGACACTGGTGGTTTTAGAGAAAGTGAGTTTGCAGGGTAGAAGTTCATATGAATAAAATAGATTTGTTCTTCACATTTATCTTTATATGTTTTTAGAAGCAGCCATTAATGATCCATATCTCTCCTATAGCTACCCACTTGATCCTGGTGAACTCTCTCAGTGGTGGCCAAAGTACTCTACAGACCCAATATACTCTGGTTTGCTTTAGTTAATATATTCTAACATGAAAGATTCTGTGCTGAGCAAAAGAGAGCATCTGTCATATGGCTGATGCAGTGGTTCTGGGTGCAGGTAAGGAAGAAGGCTGATGCCAGTGTAGGGGCTGATTCTTGGTCTGCATTCTTCTGCAGGCCAAAAATCAACCCTGTGTGGCATTAGCCTAAATACAGATAAGTACTGTAAATAATGAAGAATTAATGTAATTAATCCTACCTCATATAAACTTACAGCTAAAATAAGATGAGCTATTTTAATTTTAAACATCCCTCCTACCTATTTAACATACTGGATACAAGTGGAATCATTTCACCTGGATGTCAGCAGCTCAACACCAGTAAATGTCTACTGAATCTGCAAAAAAAGAGATTTGTCTCACACTGCATGCAAATACACTGGCCCATTATATAAAGCAGAAGTGAATCCCAAGAGTCTTTCGATTAGACATTAAACTGAATTTAGGTGTGGGCGATCCCATCTTAATCCAATGATATACTATTGCAATAAGTGCAGCCTGGATTTAATGACTGCCTACCTATACAGATATAAGAAATTAGAACTATTGACATTGAAAAAAATTGCACCAAAATAATAGCAGAGAAGGGTGAAGATTCTGCTTCTAAAATCTTCTAAAAGATGTCTGCAACCAGCAGCAATGCGATCTGAGTCCCTCACTCTCTGCAAGGCCTTTTTCATAAAAGGATACAAAGGACATGTGGCATCCACCAACAGACCAGTACAGAAATGTGCACACGCCAATACAAAGGGAAAGCCACCCTCAGGGAACAGATCTTTTATCACAACAAAAGACCTTACTGTATCTGCACAAACATATGTCTTTGCAGTATAGATATCCAAAGCCTATACACCTTTATACCTCAAAAGAACTTTAGATTTACATGAAATGTTTTTTCATATTTTAAAGCGGGATTGTCTTTAAAAGTTTTAACCATTTGGGGAACATGCCACATTTGTTTTAGGATGGGCTTATGTCTAAGGCATTAGAGGATCTCTTTTGTCTTTATTTTGCTTCCTTGAACATTTTTAATAAGTGGCCACTTCAAGCAATTTCATCAACATCACTAATAAATTCATATATAAAACCTATATGTACCTGCCCTATTCAAACTGACCTAAGAGTTAGGGGCAGATTTAAGAAGGGTCGAATATCGAGGGTTAATTAACCCTCAATATTCGACCAGGAACTAAAATCGTTCGACTTCGAATATCGAAGTCGAACGATTTAGCGCAAATCCTGCGATCGAACGATCGAAGGATTATTCGTTCGATCGAGCGATTAAATCCTTCGAATCGAACGATTCGAAGGATTTTAATACAATGATCGAAGTAATATCCTTCGATCAAAAAATCACAGGCAAGCCTATGGGGACCTTCCCCATAGGCTAACATTGACTTCGGTAGCTTTTAGCTGCCGAAGTAGGGGGTCGAAGTTTTTTTTAAAGAGACAGTACTTCGACTATCGAATGGTCGAATAGTCGAACGATTTTTACTTCGAATCGTTCGATTCGAAGTCGAAGTAGTAGTCGAAGGTCGAAGTAGCCCATTCGATGGTCGAAGTAGCCCAAAAAACACTTCGAAATTCGAATCCTTCACTCGAGCTTTGTAAATCTGCCCCTAAGTGTACTAATGAAGTTTCAATAGGCAGAAAGGAACGTTTGCAAAATTTGCTATGAAATGCTCGCACTGACGGATTAACGCATTTGGTTGCTGAGATGCAACTTCACATTTTAGTGAATTAGCTTAGTGGCAGTGAAGTGTAGAGAAGCCTTTGCAGGCATAACTTTGCCCTTTAGGGAATTTGCCCCATAATGTTTTTATGTAAACAAATTTGTGTTTTCAATTGGGTTTTAGGAACACTGATGGACTTGTAAACTAATAATCAACTTTTTCAGTAATTGATTTTCATAAAAAATTTGACTTTTGTTTATATGGACTCTCACTCTTTGGAAGCACTCAGAACACAATATCTAAATAAATTCTGCTTCTTTACTTTTCTTACTTCTTATGCTAATTGGTGGGTAGAGGTGGAATGATACACCCCAGGTGGTTATTTAAGGCAATGCTAATGCACTTTTCACTACACACTTGAAAAAATGGACTTGATGCCATAAACATGTTGTGTGTGGATCGCAATAAGATTGCACTTCAGCAGTGATTCTGCATTTGTACTCCAGTTCTTCATTGTGTTCATTACCTATTCAACATATAGGTTAAATATATGAAACCACATGCAATATATTAGGCTAGATGCTAGTTGTATTACAACCTATGAAGCAATGCAATGCATACAGTATGTGAATTAAATACAGGTATGAGATCCATTATCCAGAAAGTTTTGAATTATGGAAGGCCATCTCCCATTGACTCCATTTGATGCAAATAATTCAAATGTTTTACCTTGTACTTGATGTTAACTAAGCTCCATGAAACCATACTGGTGGCAAAACAATTGTACTGAGTTTATGTAACGTTTATAAAATACATAGGGTATGGTGATTCAAATTAGATCTAAACTTCTTAAACTGAACTGATCAATTGTGCCACAGCAGATTTTGAAGGTTTAGGGTTTCTAACTCGTGATTTTAATTATTTGTATCTATTTAGCTTTAATTATTCATCTGCCATACTCTTTTATCAAATGCGACCTATGAGTACGCTTTTATTACAACCTTACAGTAGATATTTCTCAAAGATTTACTGGATAATCTGCTCAAAGTAATGACTACCCATGCTCCTGGGTCATAAAGATTTTTACAGTTGCTGTCAAGGGAGTAAACTGGGAATATTTGCAACTTTAATAGTTCTTCATATGTACATAATGTTATTAATGTCATACAGTATTGTAAACTGATTTTTCCATATACAGTGAATCTTTGCCCCAGAGAGAGAGAGATACATTGAGCAAATTCAGGAAGCATGGCAAATTTGTATCAGACATTTGAATAATAATATCAGAATAATATATTACTAAATACTTAATGAGAAATATTGATTAAAATCAGGTCTTAGATATTATTTCTGTATTCAATTATTATAAAAATAACAACTTTAAATGAAATGCCCATCCTAATAAGAAAAACATGCTTGCATAATTAAAGAAAATCTTTACATGTGTATGTTATTAATACATTTTTTCAATTACTTTAAAGCTATTTGTAAATGCAATTGCTATAGAAAGCATCAGTCTCTTACAATTTATTCACTGCTTTCCTGACTATTCAAATATTTGGCACATTGTATTGGTAGTCAACTCCTACCAAGCAAGACTGTGATGTTAGGTACAAGCTCAGCACAGTTCTTTTTATTTCTGGCATGGTATACAAATGACTATACAACCCGGCAATAAATCAGCTTATACATACCTTCATTGATGCATTCATGGTAACAATAGCAGAACTCCGATTCTCAGGGAATGCCCAGTCAAAACTGGGAGAGAGAAGATTAAAAAGGATATAAGACTTGGATTGAGAAAGTACATCCACAAAAAGGTAGCAATGTGAAAGGCACCCAAGAAACATTTAGGGGCAGATTTATCAGTGTGAAATTAGAGCTCTCCAGAGTGAAATTCACCCATTCCTATGAGATTTATGAAGTATATATATCAATGGGTAGATTCCCATTAGCACCTATTAATTAATAAATAAGCTTCTAAAAATCCCAATTAATAGAGAGTTAGTGCATTTTACTGTGGTGAACTCTAACCTCACACTTTGATAAATGTGCCCCTTAGAAAAACAAGGGTGACATTACATAGTTAAGTTAGGTTGAAAAAGACCAAAGTCCATCAAGTTCAATCTGTCCAAATGAAACCCAACATTCCTACATATACACACCATCACCACCATACCCTCACATAAACTGTACATACTAAAATCTATACTAATTGTAAATTTTAGTATAACAATAGGCTATGGAATTATGGTTGTCCCTAGGTAGACCCCCTCCCTCCTCCTCCCCAGCCTATCTACTCCCCCATGGGAAAATGCGACATATTCTATACTCCGCTGAACTCCGCTGGAAGAATCTGCGCCAAGGGGTAAGTATAGAGTTTGGGGCATTTCCCGGGGGGGGGGGGTAGTTAGCCTTTCAGAATTACAGAATTAACAGAATCAGCCATCATCAACATCATCACAACAAACTCCCATAAACTCGAAATTCGATCCTTGATAAATCTGCCCCAAAGAGTTAGTGATTTTCAAATATACAAATTGTATATTAATATTGATACTAGTTGCCATAGAGCCTACAGAATAATGATTTTTTTAACAGGTGTGCCTGCATTAGCTGGGGCTCATAGGCATATATGCTGGTATCATTAAAACTGCAAAGTAAATATTTCATATTACCTAGCCACAATGTTGGTAAAGGACCAATGAAAGACTAATGATTTTAAATCATAGATTAATACCCAATAGGCATGGTATGAGGGCCTTATGAGGCACATGAAAATGCTAACACAATAACAATTTTTCTAAATATTTGAATAGGCTAAAACTGTAGGCTGGCTATCATTTTATCTATTTCTGTGCAGTAAATAGCTACAGTATACTTCTAACAAATAGTCAACTCCAGAATGTAGGTTAGCGCAAGTGTTACTATATGGGTGTTTCTAGCAGCTGGTCTATACTAAAGCATGGCTTTCTAAGGTTTCCATTGGTAGCCAAGTCTAACTGCCTATATATGTTATAATTAATATTGGTACAGTATATATATGCACATATTGCAATGGGGTTTGTTCCCAAAACATTATTTTGGTTATGGATATACTTTGACCTGCTTTTATAATAAAACCACTTGTCATTGCAGAAGAGTAAGTGAGGTTTTGTTCAATTCCCTTAGAAGGATGACATATTTGTTTCTTAAAAAAAAAAAAAAAGCATAGTGCTCTAGTAATCTATTTGAACAGTGTTTTTTGTGTTAATGAGTGGTTACTAAATGAACACATTCATGGGTTACTATGTAAATATGTATTTTCTTAATTAGAAACAATCAATAGTAATTATTTTTGGTGTTTGTTAGAACTGAAAAAGGTTTCTAGTGTGAATTATGTTGTCCGATTAGACCATAGTGCATGCAGTATATTTTTAATATATACATAAAACTGGTGAAATTAGAAATTGTGAAAAAAAAAATTCTAGCAAATGTATAAACTTAAATTGCTTACTACCTTATTTGACTAGTTAATGCGTAATTGACTAATCCACAGAAAAATTTTATATTAATAGATTTGCATAAAACTAATGACAAAATAATGAAATTATCTGTGTTATTGCTATAGATAGCTGGAATGATTTGTTTATCCTTGCTAGTAAATGAGCCCTTACAACATCCAAGTGTACATTTAGGTGGTTATATAGGCAGCATCATACTGCAAGAAGTTTGGTGATTCCCTTTGTTTTGTAGTCTATTATTAATTATTGCAGACCCAGGCACACATAATAGCAAATTGACTTATGTGGAACCGTACACTTTATAATTCACAAATTTAGTGGCTTTGTTCAACTTTCAAGTTTTTTATTATTACATGTCAACCTGTTTATCAATAAGCCAGGTTTCAAAGTAAACCCCTGCTTCAACTTGGATTGACTAAATAGTATGTCTGTCATTTGGATTAAACTGACATATGCCTAAAGCAGCTGTCCTTACAGCTGGTCAAAGTAATAAAATGAAATGTTTTACATCAATAGGAAGCTGGTGTTCTCCAAAACTGCTTTAGCAACAATAACATCAGAAAATGACAGATTGTTTTTGTTTGCTGCAAAAGACAGCTGTTTTCCAATTATGGCCCATTACAGCATTATTATAAATGTAGCAGAGTGACTCTTCATAATTGGAATGATATCTGGTAATATAATATATGAAATTATCAGTAATAAAATTAGAAATTATTCTGTTTACTTAATGGCTTTAAAGGTGTATTTTAATTTTAAACTAAATGTCACACAATGCTGTGCCTGGCAAGCTGACCATTGTTTTTCTTTTTCGCTGCATTTTATGTCTTTTTATTAAAGATTAATTGAAACAAAATATTTTTTGTTTTTTTAGTAATAAACTTGTTTGGTTGAATCTTATGTTCCTGGGCATTTTTATACTCTAGTTTAAATCTTTACTAAGAACTAACATGGGCACCTTTGTGCAAATAGAATCAGTCTTATCTATAGCAAATTACAAATAAAAATATCAAGATCTATTCCCACTATAAGCATTAAATTGGCTATATAGAAAATCTAGAAAAGGAATAGCATACTTAAAATATTAATAATCCAAATATAATACTAGCCAATTCTCAAGCCCAACCATAGCTGTTAAAAAACATGTTAAAAAAACCTGCAGTCATTTAATTGAAAACTCAATAATACTGTATAATTTTCATAAACACAAAGCATATTTTTTAAAGGAACAAAATCTTATGGATTGTGTGTATAGATTATATGCCAACCAGTTATTTCTGAGAACTGCACTAGAAAAACTCCCTTCTAAAAGAAGTGGGGTCAATACACTATATAATGTCTATATTGAAAAATTCAAGGAAAAATCATGAAATCAGTTCACGAAAAAATTGTGAAATTCAAATGTTTTCACTGAAACTGACGGCGACTAATTTTCACCGGGTAATTATCACGAGAGAACTGCGAATTTATTCGGCGGTGGAGAAATACGGAAATTCGCCATGAATTTGTGCCACACAAATGCATTCGCCCATTACTAGGCAAGATATATTATGCATAAAGCACTGCGTATCTTGACAGCGCTATATAAATAAATGATGATGATGATGATGATAAAACCATACGGCCACTCAACTCCTTCAAAAAGCTTTCCTACTTCTGACGTCAGACTAACCGGCCTGTATTTTGAGGCTGAGTACGGGATCCCTTTTTGTATAGCAGCACCACATAAGCAATTTGCCAGTCTCTCTGCACCATACCAGACCTCAATGAATCTTGAAAAATTAACTAAAGCCGTTTGGCAATCACAGAGCTAAGGCCTCTAAGTACCCTGGCATGAATACCATCCAATCCCAGACCTTTGTTTACCATAACATGTTCTAGTCTCTTTTGAATTTCCTCGTGGGTAAACCATGCAACATCAGGGGTCAAATTTACTTAATTAACCCTCGATATTCGACTGCCGAATGGAAACCCTTCGACTTCGAATATCAAAGTCGAAGGATTTACCGCAATTCGTTCGATCGAACCATCGAACGGAAAATCATTCGATCGAACGATTAAATCCTTCGAATCGTTCGATTCAAAGGATTTTAATCCATCGATCGAACGATTTTTCTTCGACCAAAAAAAGATTGCAAAGCCTATGGGGAAAAAGTGAGTTTGTAGGTGCAGCACCAAGGAATCCAGGAAGTAGAAAAATTAAAAATCCCAACGGTTGCTTCCAGAGACGCAACGCAACGCAACGCAACGCGTTTCATGGCTCTCGCCACTTCCTCAGGAGCTCCTGAGGAAGTGGCGAGAGCCATGAAACGCGTTGAGTGAACAGCCCATTGTTTAGTGTGGGGCATGTTTTTTCCTACTACCATTTTAAAATGTTTGAATAAAGGTTTATATTTTTAATTTTTCTACTTCCTGGATTCCTTGGTGCTGCACCTACAAACTTACTTTTTCTCTGGAAGCAACCGTTGGGATCTTCGGTTTTGTGACATGCACAGGTGAATCCTAGTACCTGGTAAGTGCTCCCACTATTTTTTGCAAGTTTGCAAAGCCTATGGGGACCTTCCCCATAGGCTAACATTGACTTTGGTAGGTTTTAGGTGGCGAACTAGGGGGTCGAAGTTTTTTTTAAAGAAACAGTACTTATATAATAACATAAATTGCGCTAAATTTTTTTGATACTAGTTAAAACCAAGATACCGTGCAACAATGTTCTTAACTTCCTTTTCCATTACCATGACAATTTATATTGTTACCTATGCTGCACAATGTATCATATTTTTGAACAGAGATGGAAGGTCTGGAAGGTCTGTGCTGGGGCTCCCTCTATATTGGTTAAATTAATAAACATATTCATATCCGTATAAGGTTTAAAATCTGAAGTACACTGCACTCTTTACTGCCCACATCGGCTGTGTGATTAGCTCACTCTGTATAACTATCAACAACCATCAGTCAATTAATATTGTCTGATCCCTTCTGTATCTAATGTCATCCCCAGGCCGGTTTTGTCTGGATACAGGATTCCTGGATAAGGGTTTAATACCTGTATATGGCTTCAGACACATAAGTCTAGGATTCTAAAAGCTGTTCTTCCGTATTTATTAATGTTCTAATTTCATTGTACTTAGATATATATAGTCAACTATATAGTGTTTTTACATGTTGAATGTTCGTAAGTGATTTGTTTCAATGACTTTCCATGCTGCATTCTTTTTTAGAGAATCAATTCAGTATAGTTTAGCTTAGTATTTTCATTTATGCTGATGAGAGCCCACTATGATTCTGTTTCTCTGTAATAATCTGAAGACTTATCTGTAGCCAGTGATTGCAAAGATGCATTTTGCAATGAAAAATTAGACATCCAGTTCAATTAATACTCTAACTGATTCTTAGAATACCAGATGAGACCTTGATTATTTCCCAAATGCCCAACTAATTCAATATCTAATATATATCTTGTGCATTACTGCACTAGGTACAGTACATTAAGTCAATTGTAGTGACCTTCTCTGCTCTTTGGGTTCTCTTTTTCATCTCTAATTGCACCATTTTGTTGGGGTTGTATATCATCCCTCTATTTCAGAATCCCTTGGCAGACTTCTACTGTAAATTCTCCGTCTGGGAATTTCAAATGTAAAAAAAATTTCTGGTGATCGTTTGGCATATATTTGTCCTTCATTAAAGCATTTTTATAATCAATAGAGATCTAAAAAGCATTGTTTGGCACTCAGACACAGACCTTATATTGTATTTCACTGGCAAAAATTAAACACATTTTTATGTAATGATCTGATATTTCTCTCAACATGATGAGATACAAACATGTTGAGTTACTGAATTTAGTTTTCTGGATAATTCTTCATTATGGTCATTGTATTGGTCTCAGCCAACTACAAATTATCTACTACTTTATTCAGTAAAGACAAGGAATTAGTTCATTTTTTCTCCTGGTGCAGTTTCACACCACAATTTCTGATTTTGCCAGTGGTGAATTTTCTGTTATGTATTGCAGGGGAAAAAAATAGTTTTTTTCCACAAAAACCACACCTATGGCAATATTAGAAATCTCTGTTTCGCCAGAAAAACTTTAAACACAAAAAAATATTACTACTATGAAAAAATATTTTTACTATCAAATTAATTGTCCTTTAAGAATAAGGTTGCAGAAATCAGTAGCTGAAACTAAAACTACAAGGCAGAAGATGACACCCCTGATTAAAGATTATTCTGGGCATCACAAGTAGGGGTCAGGAGTATGTACTTTCATGTGTATAAATTGCAAGGGATGTCATGGTCTCAAGAAATAATGCATGGGTGCCTGGTGCAACTGCTTTGTGTGTCAGTTTTTTTCACCTCAGGCTTTGCCCGTTAATAGTAAATATGGTCCAGTGAATATTTTTCTTATTTTATTTATCAGAATACCTTAGGGCAGTGATCCCCAACCAGTAGCTCGTGAGCAACATGTTGCTCTCCAACCCCTTGGATGTTGCTCACAGTATCCTCAAAGCAGGTGATTATTTTTGAATTCCAGTCTTGGAAATAAGTTTTAATTGCATAAAACCAAAGTATAGTGGCAAAAATAGCTTCCTGTAGGCTGCCAGCCCACATAGGGGCTACCAAATAGCCAATCACAGCCCTTATTTGTTACCCTAAGGGACTTTTTCATGCTAGTGTTGCTCCCCAAATATTTTTGCATTTGAATGTGGCTCACGGGTATAAAAGGTTGGGGAACCCTGCCTTAGGGTATACATCCTTGTGTTTTTTTCTTTGTAATTTGTTCATGAATTTGTTGCCATTGTATTTACTGTCTCTTAATTTTTGCTGATGATACTGTGCAAAACTATAAATTCTATGCAGGATATTGCCGCTTTGAAGAGCAATTTAACTAAATTGGAGAACTGGTCAGCAAATTGGCAATTTTGCAATATTGATAAATCAAAATTATGCACTAAAGTGGCATAAATAACATAAATAAGTTAATAATATATACAGTAAATGGTATTTTGTTGGTGATTGCCTTAATTAAGAGGGCTTTTTATGTGGATAACAGACTGAGATAGGAAGCCTTTATAAGAACAAACACATCAACTCCCCCCCCCATCTCTCCTTTGTATAACACCCAGTACTTGGTTTTGAGGATCAGCCACCATTGAATAGTATCAATATAAAACAAGCACAAAAGAGATATTTCAAGTGGAGTGGTCCTCTGCGTGATATGTTAGTGAAATGCATTTGTACATATATAAGAACACAAAAGACTAAAAGCATGCCATTACTTACTTCTATCTAACTGGGTCGAGTCCACATCATAGCAGATGTAAATGTATTGAAGGAAATCCTCACTCACATGTCAAAAAGATAAATTTTTTGTAAAGCCATTGTTTCAGCTGTTACCTATACATTGTTATCTACCTATTTATTTATCTACCTATCTATCATCTATCTATCATGTGCAAATGCCCGAGGGTGGGCTGGGGGGAGGGGCAGCCGAGCAGGGAGTGGGTCTGCACACAGTCCGACCCTGATAATATGTATGTTTTTCAATATATTTACATTATTACTGGCCCTACATAAGGAAGTAAAATTCAACAAAAATACAGACTGATCAAGAATGTTTAAGGTGTTCCAAAAAAACAAACAAAAAGTTCCCCCAGGAAATGTACAAAATGTTAAAAATTTAATGGTGTTTATATATATATGGTAGACTAATGCTAAACATGAGGCCCTTATTTTCACATATCAGATTTGTCCATGCTTATTGAAGTTAATGGGACTGACAGAAGCCAGAATTGTTGACTCAAAAGTGGTTTAGAACACACAGTGCTGTTTTTAAAGCCAAATTCATTAAACAGATTTGTAAACTACTTGTGATTTTATATTGAATACTAAAGTCAGTGGCTTAACTACCAGGGGAGCAGGGGGTGCGATTGGGCCAGGGCCTGCACCCCCTCAGGGCCCCCCAGCAGCTCGCACCAGGGTCGAACTGGGGGGCCCGGAGCCCACCGGGACTACTGTCCAGGGCCCCTTCCGGCCCCCCACCCCCTACTGTGAAGCGCCGAGTGCGTGCACACAAAGGCGCTGCTCGGCGCACCAGCGTGAAGGTGCCTGTGTGCCTGGCACATGCGCAGAAGGCGCTGCGCTGATGGCGCTGCGGGAAGAAAACTTTTTTACAGAGATCTGGAGACGTGTCTGGCCCAGCGGGGGCCCATTAAGGGTCTGGGCCCACCGGGTATTTTCCCGGGGTCCCGCCGGGCCAGTCCGACACTGGCTCGCACGCCACTAATTCCGCCAGTTCCGTGCGTACGGAGGGGGGGTGGGACCCGGCTGTGCGTCGTGGGACCCGGCTGTGCGTCCCGTGCCAGGGCCCGCCCCCCTCTAGTTACGTTGCTGACTAAAGTCACACTTTTGTGCTATGTAACCATAATAGGGCCCATCAGAAGGAGCTGATACATATTGTATTTGGGCTTCTAAGTGAGGCTGCTTTTTGCCTGCATTTGGGTTCATTTAATTCTGTAATGGCTGTGTGCACAGTGCAATTTCAAGCTCAAATCATCTTGTTTTTACTTACAATGCTTTTTTACATGAATCCAGTGTCATTAGAGCCTCAAACGGTGATGCACCTTACATAATTGGGGATGATGGGCAATGTCTGATGTGCAATTTGTCATGAATCAGACACAAGGAGCAGCTTTAGACACAAGTATATACCTTTAAAGGGATACTGTCATGGGAAAAATGTATTTTCATGAATCAGTTAATAGTGCTCATTTCTCAAAAGAGCAAACAGATTTTTTTATATTCAATTTTGAAATCTGACATGGGGCTAGACATATTGTCAATTTCCCAGCTGCCCCAAGTCATGTGACTTGTGCTCTGATAAACTTCAATCACTCTTTACTGCTGTACTGCAAGTTGGAGTGATATCACCCATTTTCCCCCCAGCAGCCAAACAAAAGAACAATGGGAAGGTAACCAGATAGCAACTCCCTAACACAAGATAACAGCTGCCTGGTAGATCTAAGAACAACACTCAATAGTAAAATCCCATGTCCCACTGAGACACATTCAGTTACATTGAGAAGGAAAAACAGCAGCCTGCCAGAAAGCATTTCTCTCCTAAAGTGCAGGCACAAGTCACATGACTGGGGGCAGCTGGGAAATTGAAAAAATGTCTAGCCCCATGTCAGATTTTAAAATTGAATATAAAAAAATCTGTTTGCTCTTTTGAGAAATGGATTTCAGTGCAGAATTCTGCTGGAGCAGCACTATTAACTGATGCGTTTTGAAGAAAAAAAAAATTCCCATGACAGGATCCCTTTAAAGAATTGGATTTTTATTTTTTTGCACCACAAACAGCAAACTTGTCAGCACTCAGCAACGGCTTAGACCCTGAACTTTCCTTAAAAACTTTCCTTAAAAAGCCTATAACAGAATATTTCATTATTCAGATACATTAAAGGGTCAGATTTATCAAAAGATAAATCAGAGCACAGAACATAAAAATTCACCCACTTTCTATTCATTTCTATGGCATGTTTAGTTTTGTACTTATCAAATGTTTCAACTGTTGATTAATATGATTCTAAAAATCCCATAGGAATGACTAGAAAGTAGGTGAATTTTTCTTTACTGAGCTCTAATCTCCCATTTTGATAAATCTGCTCAGTAACACAAATGTACTTTAGGGTGCCCCAGGAGACTGGCACTGGCACTCCCGGTTGCAGCAGTGCACATTGTGATATGGTAGAGCGTCTCTTGATGCCATTGTGCTGGAGCACAGTCACCACTATGGTGTCCTGGTTCTAGGTGCTCTTTTTCTTTAATAAAAATGTAATGTCAGTTCTTCACCTTATGATTTCCTTCCAGTCATCCACCAACTAATATAATGAAAATATAAAGTAAAATATAATATAATATTGCTTTAAAAAATATTAAAATCATTGTAAACCAACCTATTTTCTACTCACAAGGATAGCCAGATCGTAAAGCACCTAGTACCCAAAGCAAAATAAAAGTCCAGTCTTCTTTGGGACCAGGAAGGCTTCTCAAGTTGAGTCTGTGATCGGTAAATAAATCACACTGCTCCTCTTCCTTCATTATCAATTAATTACAAGATACTTAGCATAGCTATGAATTGCTTTTAAATATTTTTATTTGGAATTTGCTGAGAATTATGGAACTTGTACAGTGGAACATCGAGTTGCAGGTGACCATGTCACAATAAGTATATGTGGGTCAGTGTGCAACAGGAAATAGCAGCACCAACATGATTAACAAAGATTTGTGTGATTACCACACCCAACCTGAGGAAGCCTGCAAAATGGGTAAGATTTTGGATCGGTGTGATTTATTTACTGATCTCATTGGAGAAGCCTTCCTGGTCTGGACTTTTGCTTTGGTATTACGTGCTTTACAATTTCTAGTAGAAGATTGGTTGGTTTAAGGTGATTTTAATGTTTATTAAAGCAATATTATAATATATTTTGCTTAATATTATCATTATATTACTTGGTTAATGATGGGAGAGAAATTATAAGGTGGAGGACTGACATTATTTTATGCATCACAAGTCACAAGGTATCTTGTGAGTATATACCCGAAACGGGGAATCTTGAAGAGTATCACAGTGGCGGATCTTCTGCAAAATAGCTCTCTAGGAGCTCTCTAGGCACCATATTTAAACACTTTGTGGTACTATGGGCTTTATTATTTATATTTATTAATTAAGACAGAACTACTCTTTGTGTGCTTCCTTTTGCTTTCTATTGTGTGATCTTGACTGAGGATTTGCCTCATCCTTGTCTGCACCTCACTAGTTTTGGATTGTTATCTCTATGTGTAGGTTCCCTGTCAGTTTTTGCAACAGAAAGTTACGTTCTTAGGTACTGCTTGGGGTTATCCTGTTTCGCACAAGAATAAAACCGTTCCAGCTGTCAACAATGGTTTCTAGTAAACTGTTGTTACAGTTAGCTTGGTCTAGTAGAACCCTCACAGGCAGCTGGTTCATCTTTCTTGTTAGAATATATCCTGGAGGCCCTGGTCAAGAATACACAGAAAGTGCATTTGTTCCAGACTTGCACACCAAGTTTCTGTCTGTTTACATCCTGCACCTTCACCCATGGGTCCAGTCTCTCAGTCTCCCTTGAGCTCATTTGCAACTGGTTTTCTTGTGGTAACTGCACAATGTTCTAGCACCTACTTGGTATGGTGGTGACCCCTAAACCTGTTGGGGTTTCCAGAATCAATGCAATTCACTATTTGAACTCTCTCTTCAGCAATTCCCAATCCCAACCAATCCAAATTTAGAGTTGCCAAAATCATAACATTGCTGTTTAAGAAAGCTCTTGCTTGGATGTCTCCATTGTAGAAGTCAGAGGATCCTTTATTCAACAATGCTGCAGCATTTTTAGCTACTTTTCAATACGTTTTTGATGCCCCAGGACATAGAATCCATCCTTCTGCTACCCAGGGTTCTCATTTTACAGTGGCATTATATGGCATATGCTATATGGCATATCGTGTTCATGTAGAAACACTAAGGGGGAAATGTAATATAAGTCGCAAAGAGAAAAACAATTTGCACAAATACAGAAAACAAATTTGCATTTCACAATGTAATATTCTTAATTAATTAGACTGTTATTGCACTGCAAATTTTAATTGCACATTGCCCACTTTTAAGAAGAGCTTGAAGGTGTCATAATGTTTTGGAGCAACTTTTTCAGTTATAAGTTTTAATAAATGCACTGCTCACTGGTGCAAACTACAAGATTTGAAAACTTTTTTCCACTGTCAGAAGTGGTCTCTAAAAGTTTCCATGTTCACAAAATCTATATTAAGTTTGCGCAAAGGAAAACTGTTTTTTCTTTACCAACTTTTATTACATTCCCCTTAAAAATCCTATATTGTTCAACACGCTATACCTGCTGTTCATCAGGGCACTGTCATTCTGTCACATGGAAGAAAAATAATGACCAAAACTGTGCGGTGGCCATTAAACATAGAGACAATTTTCTTTGTTTGTTTTTTCTTTGTTTTTTTTTTTTAAATAAGATAATAGCGCTCCTGGAATGTATGAATGCTGACAGGCACTTTCAAGAATATGTATCGTGTAAGCATAGTGCTATAGCCAAAAGTACAATGCCTTTGCAAAAAAAAGACATGTGCAATGGTGGATTATGCTGTTTAAACTTACAATGCCTATCTGCACTTAATTCCTAACTGTGAATGTGTCTTGTATACAGCCTCTGCCTCAGACAGAACAATAAAAAGATGTATAACACACTGCTGTTCTCTGATCCATGGGTGATGCTCTTTTTATTATCACTACATGGGAAAGGCTAAACAAAAAATATGCCCATACTTTGAAAACCTTTAAATCCCGTCATTTTCCTTACTTTTTGTGCACTATAAGTGGCTGCTTTAAAGTCATGGCAAAAGCAGAAGCTGATGTAGCACTTTAGAGCTGCAAACTTCTGGGTCTTTTTATGTTAAGAAACATTAGTATCAAAAGTAGTTTATTATATGAAAGCCAATTGGTGCACTATCCTTTGCAAAGAATTGCCATAAAATTGCATCTAATTCTCTCCCCTACGAGGGCGTGGGAGGTCCAATAACTGAGATTACTTTTGAATCACAAGAGAAAATACATTTTTGTTTTATGTATAAAGGACGGATGTCACTACAGAAATGAGATGCATTCTACAAAGTTAATTGCTCTGAATGCATTATTGTTTAATGGCAATTACTTTACTAGTATATTTACATTGCCTGGTAATTATATATTTAAAGAATCCATAATGCACAGTTTTTACTACATGAAGTCTAGAGGAATAATACAAAGTATGCTGCACACACAAATGTTGAGTATCCTTTATTAAAGGAGAACTAAAGCCTAAAAAATTGTTTTGCTGGAAATTATAGTTTATATACTGAATTTACTGTACCAGCCCATGGTTACAGCAATGGGCAATGACTTTAAAGGGGATCCATCACCCAAAAAATATATTCCAAATCCTATTTTATCATGTTACTCAAGCAAAAGTAACTTTACTTACACTGCATAAATTATTTGACTCTTGTTTCCATCAGTCTGGTAACTCATAATTATAACAAGCAGGCAGGAGCCATTTTGTGGACACTGTTATTAAGGCAAGCCTTCATCATCTCAGACTCTTGTTTGTGCACCAGTATGGGGGACCTGATGTTCATCCCCATGCACTGGTTACACAATTAAATGGTTAAGAGAACTGGGGGAATGTGGGGAGAGCACTGACATCTAGTAAGTGCTGAATGGAAAGTGGAATTATTGCTTGCCTAAGGCATAGAGGAAACAATTGTAGCTACGGAGAGAAGCACTATGGATAAAAAAGTTACAAAGTTTATCCCCTGTAGGTATGAATGACCAGTGGAGTATAGTGAGCTTTCTGTAACTGATATCATGTTGTTAATACTCCTTCTGTTTCCTTTCAGTGAGAATGAATTGTTGCTTCCTGTACATGAATAGAATAGCATACCTGGTCCTCATAAAAGACACATGGGTAAGACACAGGTTTATAGTGGCAGCATAGTTTTCTGTTATAATAAATGTATTGTATAATTATATGTAATAGGTGTAGAGTTGGCATTATGTGCCAAACAACCCCGCTGATATTAATTGTCATACCTTGTTCATGACAAGATTGTGTATATGTATGAACTTTGGACTCTAGTAGGCATGAAGCAATACTGGGGACAAGTGTATTCGTTAAATGCACTTTATGGACATACAACTTGAATGAACTTTTGCACAACTACAAGAGGCAAGGCTGGAAAATATTCACCACAGCAGTTGCCTCCCACTGCACTGGACTGCACCTATGGAGTTAAGGGTGTGGGGTTAATACACCTTTAATAGATCTGTGAAATTGGTTTGGAAATGTAACACTTGAAAAAGAGCCCACAGCTCGAAACATGTCGTGTTGAATAAATAATGTAGCAGCACAGTTTCTGCATTGGCGTATCTGAGACAATAAAGTATTGAGATTATACACTTTATTAAGGACATAAAGTTGGGGACTGGATACTTTTCTGGCTTTTCTGGCGCAAGCTGGGCCCGCATATTAAGCAACTTTTAAGGCATAGAGGAGGGGCAGTCAATATTTGATCGGCAGATGAGATTTTTAAATGAGCTATGAATGCTTTAATAAAAAAAAATGTTTAATTTGAAAAGGACTTTTATTATACAGCTTTTTATGTCTGGGTAACAGGTCCACTTTAAAATTGAACACAGAAGATCCCTATCCTCCGCTGGTACTGCACATTTAAGTGATCTGCACTGATCAGGTTTAGTTGTTGTTGAAAATGATATTAAACATTAACTGCAAAGTTAGGCTACTTCTGTCAAAGTGGTCACAGAATTATCAGTATATATTGCAATCAGAGTTGTGCTGTGGATTATATGCAATATTGTCAGGAACACTCGAGCAAAGAGTGGTGTTAAACCTACCGGAAACCTTCCACCAATCAACTGCTACAACAAGCTTTTTAGAGACCTTGCCTCTGTTCAATTGTTGCCTCAGCAAACAGGTTTTGTGTGTTGAAGTGCGGATGGTATGGAAAGCTTATTTCAGTGAAGCAATCAATTCCAGCTATCAGTTAGTATGTGACCTTGGCCTCTCTGACTTTGATATTGTGTTAATCCTTGGGTATCGCATTGTCTAGTTTATTGGTTACGACCTATTGTCTAGTTTATTGGTTCAGGTACTGAACTATCAGTTCCCCCTTTGTGTATGATCTGGCCAGCTTCCTGACTATGCTTCTTATGATCATGCCTTCTCTCTTGTGTATGAACTGGTCTGTCTGATCATTCTTTTGCTTCCAGTGTTCTCAATGACACTTCTCATTCCTTGCCTCTCTGGCACCATTGTGAGTTATAGTTCAGCATCCAGCTATACTTGCAAGCAAGGAGTGGGGGCTGGTTAATATAATTCCTGGTACTGCTGTGGGAATATAGTTTTAACAAGCACCTTCAGTCTCTAAAGTCCCCCATTCTGTACTGGTATCTGGCTCAGCCACTGGGATCCAGCACTTGGTGTCTCAAACCCTAACATATATATATAAGCATATATATACTTTACAGCAGCCCAGAAGATGAGAATCAGCAAAACACAAGATGCGGGGGTACTGGGGCACAGAGCTTTACTACCAAAAGTGGTCTTGGGCTTATACACAAGTCTAAAACACATGGAAGTTATTAATCTTTCAGTGCCATGAGTGGGTACACCAGTGAGTTTCTTTTTACAATCAAGTTCTGAATTAAAATAAATGCAAGAATGCATACATTGTCCTCCCAGTATTATGGCAAAATGTTATTCTCTTTTTCTCCCAAAGGCCACACTTGGAAAACCATTGCTATTCTAAGAAAAAGTAGTACAGGTATATGATCCCTTATCCGGAAACCCGATATCCAGAAAGCTCCGAATTACTGAATGGCCATCTCCCATAGACTCAATTTTATCCAAATAATCCAAATTTTTAAAAATGATTTCATTTTTCTCTGTAATAACAAAACAGTAGCTTGTATTTGATCCCAACTAAGATATAATTAATCCTTATTGGAAGCAAACCCAGCCTATTGGGTCTATTTAATGTTTAAATTAATTTCTAGTAGATTTAAGGCATTAAGACCCAAATTACAGAAAGATCCGTTATCTGGAAAACCCCAAGTCCCGAGCATTCTGGATAACAGGTCCCATACCTGTATCGAGATGTAGATTTTTTTCAGTTAAATATTTTCATACAACCATTGTAAGTTCCAAGGGATGCCAGCACTCACGAAAAAATAAATAAATATGCCTGGGTGCACGATCAAGAAGCAAATCTACAAAACAAAGAAAAAGATCAGCACTCACAGGTCTTAGAAAAATAAATAATAATTTATTAAAGAACTATGGACTAACGTTTTGGCCCTTCCAGAGCCTTTCTCAAAGTACTGAACAGACAGTGTAAGCTGTTTAAATACACATATTGGCGGGAAGAAAACAGCAATGGTTACGTATATCCGTCGTCATCTAATGTGCAACTCTCTTCCAAGCATCGTACTGGTGTCTCAGTTTACAATCCGTAACATGTTAAAACTTACCCATATATACATTAAATGAACAATTTCCCAAATGCATCATAATATCAAGTAAGGCTAAAAACAAAACCTATATGTAACATTATTGACTCTAGTAATTAGTAACCTTGTATCTTTCACATAAAGGATCACTCGATATAAGGAAACTATGCGAACTGTGTTACATATGTGTTGAAAAATGAGAAACAGATCTAATAAATGGCTCATAGGTATACATCTCCCGATCATAGGAATCTCGCTAGTTATAAACTCATTAATGCCCAACTAAACTTCACTTATCGTCACTACGCTGTAAACATGCGTACTGCCGCACTATATTATCATTCATTGCTCTATCACCCCTCCGCTACTTTTCAGGTGGTCTGCTCACATCTTGTGTATATTATTATATAGTTATAATGGTGTACCACCAGGGACCTGCATGTTCAACTCACACTCGCTCATCCCCCTTGTGTATCAATACAAGATAGGCCTTTATAAAATAACCTTATATGTGCGGAATCATTCATTCCAATTCTATGTGAAATAGCTTTCTTATTATAAATTTATGTGTGCACAAATCACATCAAAATAGTGCTAAAATATCTTGCTTATTCAAATACAGTATAAGATGAAAATATAATAATTCTTAGTATCTACGACACCCAAAGTGAGTGAAAATTTAATCTCCCCGTAACTTTAAAAATTGTGGTCACTCCCTGTGGGCCTACTATACAAAGCATAATGCAAAATTAAGGATTAAAAAATAAAGAAACATAAAAAATTTTTAAAAATATATAACAAAAAAATCAAAAATTGAAAAGTCTATGCAACCCTTCCACGTGTGTGAGGAACAATCTGTCCACGTCCATCAACCAGTCTCTGCCGTCGATTGCATGGACACCCCTCGGATCAAAGGACAAGTCCTCAAATGATCATACAAATAGATGTAAAGTCGAGCATTCCTCCCTGGAGGTAAAAGTTAAGTCATATAACTAATATATCGCAATTATATATCTATATACAATCCCACTAGTAAATAGAATCCAAAATCAACAAAACATACTTTAGTTTATGAATAAAGGTATGAGATCCATTATTTAGAAACCCATTATCCAGAAAGCACTGAATTACAGAAAGGCCATCTCCAATAGACTCCATTTTAATCAAATAATTCAAAATGTTACAAATGGTTTCCCTTTTCCTAATAAAAGAGTACCTTGTACTTGATCCAAACTAACATACAATACTTAATGGAGGCAAAACAATCCTATTGGTATTATTTTATGGGTTTTTTTTAAAGGTTGTTTTATATGTTTCAATAAACATTACAAATAGTGATGGATGAATAAATTCTCCAGGCATGGATTCACAGCGAATCTGCCGCGACAAAGTTTCATAAATTTTTTGTTGTTTCACAAATTTTTCGGCAAAGCGAAATGGGACAGATTTGCCATCACTAATTACAAACGAAAAAACATTAATAAATCAATAAACGTGTGCAAGTCAAACAGGTGTCACTCGTATTGAATTAGTTATTTTCAATTGTTTCAGATTATTTGGAGGTTAAACTAGTCATGGAAGTCATTACAGGTACAGAAGAGATGCATTATCGAGTTGCACAGTCATCTTTTGGTTGCGCGCTCAGGCCCATTTCCCACCAAGTACTACATACCTTCTCGAATTTACCTGTTATGCCTCCCGCTTCATAGGTGAGCTTTATTTTGGGTTATGTAGAATCAACTAGGTATATCCAGGAGTCCTTTGTGGGAGGGGTGGGCCCCATCCAGTGCATAATTACACATTTTTTAGCTTAGAACAGCAGGACTCTAAACCTCAACCTTGCATAAATAGTGGGCACTAGGTGATCCACTACATACTTTAGGGGAGAGTATTTGTTGGAATTCCTGTGTGGTTGCTAAGGAAGCCATTACTTGAGATCAGTAGGCGTTTATTACTGGGCAGACCCAGATCATGTGTAGAAAGTTGGCTTCTGGGGTACCACATCTGGGACAGGTGTCATCGTCCCTCTTACCCATTGCCTTAAGTTTAAGTGGGGTTGAAATACTTTGTATTGCATTAATCTATCCCTCACTGCTATCAAATTTTTGTACATGGTTTCTGTGGCCTCATCCCAGTCATCCTGGGAGAGTTCTGGGATGTTTTTGTTGCCATCATGACTGAGCTGTAAGGAATGGAGAGGGGACACTAGCTAGAAGGTTTCTGTAGAGCTTAGACACCAACTTTACAGGTTGTTTAGTGAAAAAGGTCTCCTCTATTGTCATTGTGGCAAGGACTGGAAAGAGTGTACCGAATTTGGCCTTAAAAGTGTGCCAAATTTGAAAGTATCTAAATAGCGGAAGGTTCTGAGATGCACACTTGGCTTGGAGTTCGGCATGATAAGGGAAAATATGGTTTTGCAATAGATCACCAAGTTATTTAATTCCCTGCCTTGACCAATAGAGGAAATCCTCCAGGTTGCGGAACTGAGAAAGGTTAGAGTTGCCCCACAGTTATAGTAGGGGTTGAGATGGATGGACCCTTTCTTATATAGCTTCAGCACTTGGGTCCAGGCTCTATGGGGTGTGGAGATGGTGGATGGTAGAGTGCCCTCATCTGAAAGTTTTCGATGGGGTAGTTTTTTTAATCTTTCTATTATATTCGATTGTAGCACCATGTTGGGGTTATATGGGTCCGGGTGGTACCACCAATGTAGGTAGGGCTGCCACGTAAAACAACTGGAAGTTGGTTAAGGTTAGTCCTAAATCATCTTTATCTGCTGTCAGTTTCTCTCAGGCAGTTCTCTTTGTGGTTCCATATAAAGAGAAGGATAAGTGGTTGATTTTTTAAAGACTGATTTGGGGATGTGGATTGGAGCATTATGTAGGTAGTATAAAAATGTTGGTCGATAGATCATCTTAATAAGGTGTATTCTTCCACACAACAAGAGGGGATCTTTACCCAGATTAGTAAATCAGATTAACATTTTGAGATTATGGGGTCAAGGTTGTCCGGTACATATTGTAATAGATGTAGCTGTATATAGAGAAAAACAGATAGAAGGTGGATTGCAAAACAAGTATATTAAAAATACAATTTATTACTTATACAATCTCTAAAACACTGGCCGGCCAGGAAGCACAATGAATAATTTAAGAATGAATATACAGTACATAAAACCAATAATATATTTAATCCAGGTGGGTAATCACTTTTCCTGTAAAGAAAATTCAAATAACTGTTCCTTGGTTTTGGTGTATGCTTGTAATTTAAAGGACAAGAAAAGGTTGTGAGTTGTAGTTCAGCAAGACGGTAAAGTTATTTCAATTGGGATTATGGCCAAGATTTTCCCAATATGGTGAAGCAATGAAGTGTGCTTTGCTGAGTAAATTAGATCGATGAATGGCTAAATATAGAGAGCAGATTTTTTAAAAGGGATGTATTGGCGTGTCCCCCACTCCCTCCTCCTTGCCAGCTGTAGGAGCCCCCAAAAAGAAGTTGGAATGGTCTCACCAGATTTAAATTTCCAAAATTTCTCAAGGGCACAGCCGGGTTTGAACTCTCAGCAGCCTCAAGCCTGTTTCACAAATTCGCTTCTCTGCAGAGGTTTTCACGAGGATCCAAGATGGCGCACGTCTGCTTTAGTGAGTGGCTGGCCAGTGTTTTAGAGATTGTATAATAAATTGTATTTTTAATATACTGGTTTCACAATCCACCATCTATCTGTTTTTAAGTATATTGAATTTTATCCCCAATAGGACCTTGGGGATTGAAGGTGTGCAATCCTGACCAGTATAACAACTTTCCCCTCCCTGTCACAAGACTCTTAACTCTACCTGTATATAGAGTCCAATTTATTTAAAGTCTTGAACCCACTTAAGGGGAGCGTTTGGGGGGAGGTCGTTGGGGGGGCCCTGATGATCTATGGGGAATAGGGGGGATTTGTCCCAGTTTATTTTGAGGCCAGAGAATTCCCCCGAATTGCTCCACTACACTAAGTAGGGCTGTCAGGGAGTTCTGGGGATCTGCCAAATAGATCAATAGATCATCTGCATATAAGAAGATTTTTTCAGTGAGCAGGCCAAGTTTGAGGCCTATGATTAGTTCAGATTTGCATATGGCGATGGCTAGGGGCTCAATGACTAGGGCAAAGAGGAATGGAGATAGCAGGCATCCCTGTTGCGTACCTCTTCCCAATTGGAATGGGTCTGATACTGGGCCGTTGACCCTGACCCGTGCAGTTGGGTGTTGATATATGTTATGATTTATATTAAATGTAACGTTTTAATGAACTGGTCTCCCAAGTTAAACCTGTGGACGGTTTCCCAAAGGTAGGGCCATTCTATGGAGACAAAGGCCTTTGCTTAGGCGAGAGAGGCCACTGTTCTGGTCCCCACATTGTCATGCTGAGTTTCAATGTTAGTACATAGTCTCCTAATGTTAATATAGTAGCTCTGCCTAGCATAAATCCTGATTGATCTGGATGTACATATTCTTCTAATGTTAATATTAGTAGCTCTTCCTGGCATAAATCCTGATTGATCTGGATGGATCAGGTCTATTATATAATGTTGGAATCTCGTGGCCAGTATTTTGGCAAGGATTTTCGAAGTTATCAGGTATGTTGAAAACAATATATACTGGCCATTCTAGAAGTCTAAATAGAGTGATCACAAGTGAATAATAAATCACTTAATAAAGTGTTAAATAATCACTTGAAATAAGTTTTCCTTAGATGTTGCATTGATGGATGATGGTAGAGTCCATGGACAAGTAGTAAACAACTATTCCTACATAGAAATTATTGCAAAAACTAAAAACTTCCTTGTATCAGGTTTTTCCCCTTTAGTAAGTAAAATAAGTACCTCACTAAAAAAAGGATAATTTTCTGCATAGTTACACAAATGTAATTTTTATCTTTAAAGAAACTAAATTAAATTTCTATTCAGAAATGCATATGTCTGCAGAAATTAATGTAAACTACAATATTAAAAATAACGGTGATGCCGTAAACATGAATCATTGCTATCCGCAAAGTAGGACAAGGGAAACAGAGTTTCTGGGTAGGACATATAAATAGTTATCTCCAAAGCTTTTTACATACTCTGGTCATTAATCTTGTTTGTTGTCTTTTTTGTTTAACTGGTGTCTGCTTTCTCTTGCAAACAATGAACACCCATATAGAAATTAAAAATGTATCTCCTCTTTGTTCCGTTTCTAACCTTCATTTAATCAGTTCACAGCCATACAGCTGGCAGCCTACGGATTGTTTTCAAAATAATTATTTTGGCCCCAAACATGCCCAAGGGCTTTAAAGACTTGATTGTATGACATCATCATTTTATTACAATTGGGTCCAAAACTTGATGTTATACTGAACAATGTTAAGTTAGCTGGACATCTATTCTTTGGCTATTTATTCAGTGTTTGATTAATTGTAAACTTTGAAAACAGAACAAATGTTTCCTTATATTTAATTGTAATGTGCACACAGACACAGAATTCTCTAAAATACATTCCTTCTAACTGGGGTGTACGGGGCCCACTGGGGCTGACAACCCCCCCCACACACACACACACACACACACACACACTGAACACAAATCTTTGTGGAATTACTCAAATGTAGAGTGTGTGCATAAATATTTGACATTATATCTGGACATTTGCAGTGCCAAAAAAAAATCAAATAAACCACTCTTGTCCAGCTTTATAAATATAACTGTGCAAAGGGCACCCTTGAAAAGAGAGCAAAGAGTTGGGTGACTCTGCATGCAGCAATGCTTGCAGTCTGCTGATCTGAATTTGGAGGGGGAGGGTTGTGGACATCATAGGGGCACCCCTATAATCTCTCCTTATATGACTTACCACCTATATGCACACTTTAGTGTCCTTGCACCTGTGTCCAGGGCGCTATTTAATGAACGTTAAAATGTCTTCACTCATTCGTCATAGAAAGAAAATAGGTTAAAATGTAGATTAAAATAAAGCTAAAGCAATTACAGCTGAATACAGGAGAATATTTTGCCGTGAAATAAATGGCTTAACGTCATTTAAGGATTAACTTCTCACATATCAAAAGCTACGTTTTCACAGCAGACCAAGTTCAATTGCTGTTGAGATTGTAGTTTTCACACTGGAAACACTACTCTTTTAATCATTTTAAAAAGCAAAATCCATATCCCACTGAAAAGGCTTTTCAACATTGCATTCCAGACTTAAAACTGGACTAAACTAAAGTGCCAAAACGCATTTTGTCAGTGAGTTTGATGTGCCCAAAAACACATTTGATAACGTATCTGTAAGACTATATAGGTGTTTCATTAAACCTTTAAACAATAAAACATATGATAAAGGTCAGACAATGCCTTCTTCTCAGTGACCAAAACAAAAGGTTTTTTAAATACAATGCATGGTTGTAGATGCAATCCGTCTCTCTATTTCCCACTTTCTATAGTGATACTTACACATGAGTTATGCCATTGCATGTTTCTAGCACATGCTACAGATGCACATTAGTTTCAGAGATAATGGGTATCCTTTGTTAAGACATTATAGGGTGACATTCTGCATTTTGTGCAATATACCTAGCACAAACAATGTTTACAAAGATTCCAGCAAAAACATATTGGTTCCATGGGAGGATGCAACCTAGCAACATCTAGTGGGAGAGTAGCACACACCAAGAGAACTTTTGCCATCATTATAGTTGTTGAGCCCCCTATAAAAGAGTACCCCTTAAATTATGAAATTATTAAAAATCAGTTTTTCAAAGCTTCATAAAGAGGATCCAACCTCTAGCAGCATGTATTTTGACGTCCCTGTAAGGTTGCATGGAATGTAGTAATAACTGTGTATTGTTTCCTTTTAAAAACAGATTCTGTCTATTAATTTGAGGGGCATGTGACAGGACATAAATATAAATCAGTGTCTTCAACTTTTTGTACTACTGTATGTTTAATTCAACCAGAATAGTAATGTAAAGGATGTTATGGAAACATTAAGGTGTAATGGATAGCCAAGGGTTAGAAATGTGTTTGAAAGGTATACTCCTCTCGCTGTGAAAGCTAAAGCAAGAAGGCAAGCTTATTTGATGGATAATGCTGTTGAATTTGGAGGATTATTAGGAATCTTTGAAAAAAATGTAATAAGGGTTCAATATCTTATATGGATTTGTGGCAAAGACAGACTGGCCTAGACAGGAAGATCCACTCTTATCAGTTTTTTTGTATAGTCAGTGCTTTGTAATCTGTGGATATAGTAAAGCTAAATTGGCACCATATATTTTTCAATGTGTAAACTGTGATACCTTTATTAAATTTATAAACTAAAAATTCTAAGATGATTGAATTTGTAAGGAGTATGATTAGGCAGTAGATAACTTCTCTCCTATGGCTCTATATCTGTAATATATAATAGTATAAGATGCTCTTAAACATAGGTTACCAAAAACTATGATGTCAACTGGTAGATTTGTGTCTTCAATGAAAGCTTTGATTTGTTATGAAGAGGTTAATTGGGATGCAGTTTAACCTGTCCTTTAATGTCCTTTAACTAAAGCTTAACTAAAGAAGTAGGCTAGAAATGGTGTACAATATGTTTTGAGATTCTGCGTCAGCCCAAGGCAACCCCAGCCTTTTAGCAGAGAAGATCTGTGACTCCAACGATGCCCCAGTAGCTCCCCGTCTTCTTTTCTGCTGATTCACTGCACATGCTCAGTGCTGCTGCTATTTACTGAGCTGAGGGAATAACACACAATACACTGAATATATATGTTATAAATGTCACCATATAGGGCTGAAGCTGATAAAGCTGTGAATAATTATTGGTACATGGAAGCTCAGAAATCAGCACATTAAGCATCAGAGTATAATAACCAGCCCCATAGTATCAGCTTTTATGATAGGCAAATCTCATTTTCTGCTTGATGTTTTCTGAATCAATTTTAGCTTCTCAACAGCTGTTTAAAGCACACTGAACATGTGCAGTGCCAGTGACAAAATCCACAATGGGAAACTACTGTGACAACTTGAAGACCTGGGTCATTACTACTATAGAGCACATTTCATGTTCATATATGCACATTTCATGTTTACATATTTATTGTGTATTTTTAAGTGCCTTTTTGTGATATGTACTAGCTGGAGCCACCTTGTCTCACTGTGTATTTGTATGCTGCTGAGATGACAATAAAGTTTACTTTGACTTTAACTTTTGACTAGAGAAACTTAACCTCTTGGATGGCCCAGCCTCTTTTTAAACAACACTTGCAATTGAATTCTTGTATTGTAATTTAACTTCTTGTGTGAAATATTTGCCACTGGGTGGCAGGAAGTTATTTTGGGGACATCTGAAGCTTTGGGTGTTTTTTTTTTAAGAGATTTATTTTTAGTTCTAATTAGAGGAGAAGGGAAAACATGCAGAATGTGCAATGCATCTGCTTTTTTTTCGCTTTGCACAATGCATTTTGCTATTGCTGCTGGTCTTTGTTCCATTTTGGACCAAAGACATCTGTGAGTATCCCCTAGTATACAATCATGTCACTGCCCTTCCCCCTCTTCCTTCACCTAACTTTTGTCATTCAGACTCAGAAATTCTAGAACATCAATGGATGAAGGCCTCACCTGGACCCTGTCCTTACCACATGCCCTATTGGAAGGTGGTAAGGACAGGTTTGGCCTAAACCCCCTGATGCTGCATTGTGCACCTTGCACTAGATTTGTTATCCAATGTGAGATGTACATTACAGCCATTCCTCAAAGCAGAAGTGCTCAATAATAACCACTAACCCCTTATGTCTGAAGTCAAAAATCTAAGCTTCCATGTTCCTGCCCTCAACTAGTGAGTAGCAAGAAGACCTACTCATGCTCAAGACCTACTCAGTCTTTACCATCACACACTAATACAGGAGCACAGAAAAACACATGGTATGTGAATAATTATTTTAGAGGGCACTTTTCTAGCTACCAACAACTTCCAAAAAGTAAATATTTCCTGTATCTCTTTAAAATCTATGTAGTAGCCTATTATTGTTATTCAGAAAGCAAGTCTCTCTATTAGATGTTATTTTCTTATCTATTTTGTTATAACATTATTTTGGTTCATATCTTAGCTTGTTAATTTGTCACATAAATATAATTTGAGCTTACAATATGTTTGTCTTTTGCCCAGCGAGTGTATGTTCTGCTTTCAGCAAAGAATCAACCAGGTATCTTCTGAAAGCTCCATCTTTACAATCTCTCAACTTGAAAAACAGAGTGATATTAAATGAAACAATATAAAGAGTTATATTAAATTAAAGGAAAACTATACCTCCAAAATGAACACTTAAGCAACAGATAGTTCATATCATATTAAGTGGCATATTAAAGAATCTTACCAAACTGGTATATATATTTAAGTAAATCTTGCCCTTTTACATCTCTTGCCTTGAGCCACCATTTCGTGATGGTCTCTGTGCTTTCTCAGAGATCACCTGACCAGAAATACTTCAACTCTAATTGTAACAGGAAGAAGTGTGGAAGCAAAAGACACAACTCTGTCTGTTAATTGGCTCATGTGACCTAACAAGTATGGTTTGTTGGTATGTTTGTGAGTACAGTGAATCCTACGATCCCAGGGGGCGGCCCTTATTTTTTAAAATGGCAATTTTCTATTTACACATACTACTAGAAAAGTATATCATTATGAAAATGGTTTATTTACATGAAGCAGGATTTTACATATGAGCTGTTTTATGCAATATCTTTTTATAGAGACCTACATTGTTTGGGGGGTATAGTTTTCCTTTAAACAATATAAAGACTGCTATTGATACCATAATGTTTTATGTGGAACTGGTAATGGTCATGATTATGTCAGGTCTTTGACAAATTGAATATTGTGAAGCATATATGACAAATTTACTGTTCATCCATTATTTGACATGAACATGTTTTGCATGACAGCTTTTAAGTCTATAAAGCACAATTATTATAACTGCTCCTGTCTTTTAATTATGTATATTTTTAGCTCTTAATTCACAATCAAAATAATGGTTTCCCTATAATGGAGGTGCTTTTTTCAGAACTAATAAACAACACCTTACAATAACAAGGGCATATTGACAGTCACTCGCCCTAAGTACTGTATGCCCATCATTTTTAGAAGTCCTTTCATTATATTCAGTAGGGAGCTAACCATAGTTTTAAAGACACCAGTGATTTCATGAACCATCCCTATTATTACTTTGTCTAGGAGTACACCTCCTTCTTGATAATACTGTATTGTTTTCTTAATCCGTCATTGCCTGCAGTGCAGGTCCACTTTTTATACATTTATCCTTAACATTTTATTTCTTAGTGTGAAGAATGGATCTGGCATTAAGGGGATGATTTATCAACATTCCAATTTGATATTTTTAACACAATTTTAAATTTGTTTGCACAAAAACGTACAAATTTGAATTACATTTTCAAAAACTTAAATGTTTAGTTTTTATTAAGCACATAAAAGTTGAAAAACTCAAATGTAAAAATTCGGCATCTTAAAGCTTGCGAGTTCATGTCGAAGTCAATGGGAGTTGTCCTAGGCAAAATTCAAAGAGAAACGTCTCACGTTCGCACTAATAAACAGCAAGGGGGAACCCTGCTATTTCTTTGCCTTGAGTGCCTGTGTTTTCTACTTGTACTTCAATATTGGAGGTTGCCGTATCCTCCTACATAGGGCACCTGGCTACGCAGTGGAGGGAGGGTTAAGTGTGTGCCTGACTTCATCTACACACTAGGCAAAATTCAAGCCATTTTTTAAATTTGAGATTTTCAAATTTTTTTGCACTCATTCGAGTTCTTCGAATTTTTCGGAGCTTATAAACTCACAAATTCAAAATATTTTAGTTTTTTCACAATTGTATTCAATTGAGGCTTTTATATTCATATTTTTTGATAAATAAACAGACATTTGAATTTTTTAAATTGGGTAAATTATTTGAAGGAGAAAAAAAATCTAGGACTTTTGAAATCATATATCTTACAACACCAGTTAAATATATAATACAAAAAGCTTAACAGATAAAGGAAGCCTTTTTAACTGTTGGGGTGGCAAAATGTTCGGCACCCCCAGTGATATAAATATGTATGTTTTTCCCTAAGCTGGTGCTTTTGTTCGGGGGAAAACTGCACTGGACTATGTTTATATGGTGAATTGACAGGACACCAGATATTTCAGTCAAACATCACCTTTCCATTCCAGTAAGAAAGGTAAAGCCAATAATAGCGATAAAAGCCTATTCCTTTTCCTTGCTCCACAGTATCACATATAGACATTGATGTTTCTGAATGGCTACTTTATATTTGCCTTTTGCAAAGAGTGGCATACTCTTCATTTCCATAAATCCATTTCTCTGACTTTTTTAGCCCTATCTTCCCACCTGTCTCTGTCATTTGCTTTCCTCTAATCCCTTCATTAAACTCTGAAATTGAGACCCAGATTTCTAGCTGCCATCTAGCTATCTCCTCTTGTATAAATCAATGCCATCTAGAATTGAACCTAACATTTTTCCATGTAAATATGCCCCTGTTTCTCTTTTCTTATTACTATTGAAGGGATACTTATTAAGTCTGTTGAGTCAGCATGTTGCCTAAACTAACTCTGGCTCTTCCCTCTGCTTCTCTAATTTCTTTAATAATATGGCCAGAGCTCTCACTATCCCTTAACATTATTGTGAAAATATTTCCTTTCTATGTAAAACAACAGTTAACTTACCTACATCCAACTTTTTCGGTTTGTCTTCACAACTAGACCATAAGACTTTTCCTATTGCCTTCCCTGACATTCCATCTTTGAATCCCTATATAGAAAATCTGTCTTGGTTCTATAAATTGTAGCTATTATCTATTAATCAACCAACCAACATAAATCGTATGCTCGGTAATCGCAAATAACCAATTTCCACAATCCTGCACAATTTTGAAGTTGCAATCGCAAATCAAGCCAAAATCCAAGTAGCATTTTACCATTAATTTTAATAATTCTACCCTTAGGTTTTACAATGGTTATATTCTTAGAAAGGACAAAATTGGGTTCTTGCTGTTCTTGCTTGTTCTGTGCACCTTGTAACCAACCAAAATGAAGACAATAATGCATGACACAATTTGAATCAGTGCTTCCCATGTCCTGGTCACTGGGCTTTCATCCATAATCCGTGATCTTTTAAATGACCAAATGATGAAGTGGAGCCTGTAGGATTTTATAGCCTTTTTATAATTATATCAGTACTTGGCTAATATACAGTCTTTTGCAGAATGCTGCAGTGCTATTCTAAGAATATTATTGATTGAATAAGCTACCAAAGCATTTATATCAACGCATAATAATAAAATGACTGTGGCCAGTTGAACACTATTTCTGTTAGTTTAATATCCACATTTAAAAGTACATTAGCAATGCAAATCTGTTATTCCACATATATATTTCCGTCTTTTTACGGCTACAAGAAAAAGAACTATAGGCAGGCTGCCCCAGATAACATTCAATTTGTACTATCAATAAAAGACAAAAAATGACTTTGCCAATGTCACTGAATCAAATTGTTTCCTTGAATTACTTCTGCAGTACAGTTCTCTTCATATATTATGGGTCATTCCTATCAAGTTATCATTATAGCATTTAGAGAGATGCTTCTGAAGATGAAAGAGAAGATAAAAGGGAAAGCGGCAAACTATTAATAATTCAAAATATAACAGCATGTGTTCTCTTTAACACAGTATTTGTGAAAGTTAACTTGATTTGTGTGCAGCCTGAAATGATGTACTCAATGTTGATTAACTTTTAAAATGGAACAGGTTAGATAGTTTGGTGAATAGCCTTTATGATTAAATATTTTTGTGTTTAAAAGAAAAAAAAATTCTAATTCACTTAGATAATGCATAAGTTGCTTCTGATACATAGATACTGCTTTTATTGCCTTCATAACTGTTGCACATATGCCCTTCCTGTAAGTGATAGTTTGTGCACATATGGACAGACATAAAGCTCATTCATGACCACAGCACCAATTGTTGTGTAATTGTAACCCCGCTTGCATCAAAATGCACTCTGTGAACTTCTGTGTAGTTGCTCTTGCAACCACCGCAATCGAGTACTGCTGTGCCTACTAACACAGAGCAACCCTGAAGCTACCACCACCTCCAAACCAGGGGGTGACTCCAGGACTCCCTCAGCCCCCTGCATTGACAGGAAAAAAGCATGCTTGTATGGAAGACAGTTCCAGTTTATTTCTGTGACCTTGTCATAACAGGTAAATGGCAGCACAATATTTTTACCTCATCTTTCCTTAACAGAGACTGCTATACCTTCCTCTATCATTGCAAGCAGGACTGCCATAAGAAATCACGGGCCAGGGCCCCCCTACAAGTTAAAAAAAATAATTGGTGATCAGGGCCCCCTTACAAATTAAAAAAAAAATGCTGATCAGGGCCCCCCTATAAGTTAAAAAAAATAATTGGTGATCAGGGCCCCACTATAAGTTAAAAAAAAAAACATTTGCGACCAGGGCCCCCCATAAAAGTTTTTTTTTTTTAAAAAAAAAAACAGTGGTGATCAAGGGCCCCCTGCAAGTAAAACTAAATTGATGGCCTGCCCCCCCCCCACAAGTTATAAAAAGCCATTGGTGATCGGGGGCCCCCCTGCAAGTAAAAAAAAATTGGCCAGATCCCCAAAAATTTTTAAAAAATTGCTTGCCAGGGTTTAGTGTCTAAGGGGGGGGCATGCTTCACTTACTTGATTAGCCAGGCCCCCCCTGCTTTCAGTGTGCTGCACAGCAGCTCTGTGCACAGAAGATTTTCTCCTATTAAAGGGATCCTGTCATCGTAAAACATGTTTTTTTCAAAACACATTTGCACAAGTTAATAGTGCTACCCCAGCAGAATTCTGCACAGAAATACATTTCTCAAAAGAGCAAACAGATTTTTTTATATTCAATTTTGAAATCTGACATGGGGCTAGACATTTTGTCAATTTCCCAGCTGCCTCTGGTCATGTGACGTGTGTCTGCACTTTGGGAGAGAAATGCTTTCTGGCAGGCTGCTGTTTTTCCTGCTCAATGCAACTGAATGTGTCTCAGTGAGACATGGGTTTTTACTATTGAGTGTTGTTCTTAGATCTACCAGGCAGCTGTTATCTTGTGTTAGGGAGCTGTTATCTGGTTACCTTCCCATTGTTCTTTTGTTTGGCTGCTGGGGGGGGGAGGAAGGGGGTGATATCACTCTAACTTGCAGTACAGCAGTAAAGAGTGATTGAAGTTTATCAGAGCACAAATCACATGACTTGGGGCAGCTGGGAAATTGACAATATGTCTAGCTCCATGTCAGATTTCAAAATTGAAAATAAAAAAAATCTGTTTGCTCTTTTGAGAAATGGAATTCAGTGCAGAATTCTGCTGGAGCAGCACTATTAACTGATTAATTTTGAAAAAAAAATGTTTTTCCCATGACAGTATCCCTTTAAGATTTCCTGTACCCTCGTGGTCCTTTAAGAATAGGTCCCGGTAAGGCTGTACAGGGATTGGATAAGGGGATCCAATCCCAATACAGATTTACCGGGACTTATTCTTAAAGGACCAATGAGGTTACAGGAAATCATAATAGGAGAAAATCTTCCGTGCACAGAGCTGCTTCCGTGAAGCATGGCCGGGCCCCCCTTAGACACAAAATCCTGTGGGCCTGAGACAACTGTCCCCCCTGTGACCCCCTGATGGCAGCCCTTTTTGCAAGAATGGCCACTGTATTTCCTGTTTTCTTTATTTACTTTTCAGTACCTACAACTTTATACTTCACAGTTCAACTTAGGACACACTGCCACCTAGTGGCAAAACTAACTATACATTAACTATTTATCAATTCACATTTGCCTCCTTACATGCTGATTGAGCTTGAAATTGCACTTTGCTTACTGCACCTGAGGTTGTAAATGGCCCTTAGAATATTTTGCTGAATTCCTATACATTTTAAATTTACATTATTGGCTTGTAGATTCCATGAATGGTAGGTGCTGCCAATTACTGACAGTAGTAATGTGAGAAATCAAATGTGTCAAAATTAATTTGGATAATAACTTTAGGGTTACTGTCAGACTTACCGAACCGGGAGGGACCATGGATGTTGAGGAAGACAACCCTTATAGCTCCCCCACCAGTGCACCCTCGACTGGGTACAGAGGGAGACTAGTGAAGGTGTAGTATGGGAGCCTGTGATTCCTGGCAAGATGCGCCGGCCTGTGGAGTAGCGGGTCTGGTGGCTGTAGGAATATAGGAAGACGCAGAATTAGCTGTGGAAGTAGCTAAGAGCAGGGAGGACAATAAAGCAATAAATCCAGCAGCACTCCGATATGTGATTCAATTATTTATTCATACCATTAGCAAAGTGACGTTTCGGGCTATTCCTGCCCCTTATCAAGCTAAATGAACTGTGTAACAACACACTTAAGTAAGTGATTTAGGGGGAGGGGTTACAACTTGGTTCCCACCTCCCAGTGTGGGACTCAATTCCCAGCATTCCCAGTGAAATGTTATAAAATAAATATTAGTGAATAATATAAAAACAATAACTATTAAAACATTTATGTTATATCAAATGTTAAAATGTAAAGTGTTAAGTGTAATTAAAATTCCAAAAAAGGTCCAAAAAAGTCCAAAAGAATCATTTGATTCCACCATAGTCCACCAATAGTCCATGTATTGTGCAATTGGGCCACTTTTATATATAAAGGTTTAAAAGGTAAAAACATTCAGGTTCTGAATGTGGCATAATTGCACAATACATGGACTATTTGTGGATTATGGTGGAATCAAATGATTCTTTTGGACTTTTCTGGACTTTTTTGATTCTGGAAATTGCAACTTGGTAGCTTGGAGTACATAAATATATTTACCCATTTTTTGATTTTCCAGAATCTGCTCTTTCTAATAATGTGTAGTTTTCTAGGGTAAACCTACTGTTAGTGGAGTGTTTGGCCTTGAAATCAGAAATATGTGGAGTGGTGTTTTGGAAATTTAGTATTGTACTGCTTGGAGTTTTTGCGCTATATCAAGTGAGAAATCTCTATAAAAATGTATTTCATATTGGTGCATTCAGGAGACATAGAATGTTCTAAATCGGCTTTGTTCTTGTACATAAAATAAATTATGTTTCTGATATATGTGATTGTACTGTGTGAAATGAGAAAAACTCTGGCACTCAAGGCAAGTGAAATGCAGGGTTTCCCCTTGCTTTTTATTTCTTGTGCAGACGTGCAACGTTTCGGGGTGACCCCCTTTATTAAATCACTTGCCTTGAGTGCCAGAGTTTTTCTCATTCTACTAGATATTGGGGGTTGCCGTACTCTCTACCCTGTGCACCAGGCGTTCTCTGTGAGGATATCAGAGTGTGCTCTGCTTCACCTTGTTCCTGTTAATTGTACTGTGTGAAACATGATTTATTTCATTTTATTAGACAATTAGAAGCCTATATTTTTTTTACAGAAGTGGAATTACACCAAAATTACAGCACATTTTGAAAGCTCAGGCTGTCCTTAAAAAAAACATTATATTGTTTTCCTGGGTAAACTATAAGACCCCCCCAGGAAAAGCCTTTAAATTGAAAGAGTACAAAATGTTTAAAAACTGCTTGGCAGTAGGTGTTCGGATTTAGGACAGTTAGGCTGGCAGGGAAAGGGTTACCAACCAGGGAAATTATATTTACCTGGGGACTTTGTGGGCTCTGGCACATCTGCCTCACTCTCTTCCGGGAGCTCTTCTTCTGCCTCTTGTGACATGTCTCTCTGCCTCTGTGGGGATCTGCTGCTGGCCCTTTTGTCTGCTCCTGACTATGGGCCTTTGGCGCTGCACTCAGAAACGGAACTAGAGGGGGACGGGCCCTGGTGCAGAACACGCAGCCGGGCCCCCGCCCCCCCTCCGTAAACCCGGAACTGCCCGGGATATTAGGTCACCCCCCTAAAATCCTGCCATCCTAGGCCTGGGCCTTGGTGGCCTTTCCACAAATCCAGGCCTGTTCGCCAGTGATTCCAAAACAAGAGTAAAGTATTCAAAATGTAACAGGGACAGCATTTACCATTAATCAATGTAGTCTGCACCAACCTCAAATATGAGGCCTAAGAGGTGCAGTTCACATAATCTATTGCAGTGGCACGTGGTACAACTGTTATGTGGAAGCCAAGCTGAACATTACTGACTCTTGCTTTGGCTTTTAAAATATGATTACTTTATAAAACTGTCTTATATTAAGGGCTATTTTGGCTGAAACCATCTTTAAATGACATCTGTGACAAAAGGCTTGAGAAGGAGCTCGGGTGGTGGCCTACCACTCGTATTCTGGATCCCTGCTCTCTGTGCCATGTGAATGCATCTCTTCAAGTTGCTTAAGCACTTGCACACTGAGTTGCTGTCACAGTGTACAATCTTCTGCCAGAGCTGTTTGTGTCTGCCTGTATTGATTCAACAGGAGTTCACACCAAACAAACTGTCCAATTGATTGATCACCTCATCAACCAGTGCCAAATTCTCCTTACTGGAAAATCTTTGACCAGTTTAAGCCTTTGGTCCCTCCTCCTTTTCCTCCTCCTCCTCTTCCCTCATCCTGGTGTGTTGTGAAGGTTGTTAGTGGGGTCCTCCTGGCTGCTGGCCATCCTCCTCCCTCCCATCTCCATCAGAAATTGCTTTCTACCCCCCCCCTGCCCTGTGCCCCCCCACCTACACTACCTTACCCATCCCCCATCCTGTGTCCCTCTTTCTAGACTCTCTTTACCTCTGCCCTGGTTTCCCCTGTTCTGGCCCTCCTCTCATGTCTCTTGTGCCTCCTCCTCCTACCACTCCCCAGAGCCTGGTGCCCTCTCTCTCCACCCTGACTCCCTGCTCCTATCCCATATGCTGACCCTCCCTGTGCCCTTTCCTTGGTGTTACCTACTTGCTACTCCCCGGGGCTCAGTACTTGTCTGATTGGAGGCATCCTGCTCTCCCTTCTTAAGCCCGCTTCAAACAAGTCCTGAGTCCCCCCACCTTCGACCCCCCTTCCTTCCAACACTCCTTCTCCTATTCCCTACCTCTTCAGGCCAATGATTTTTCAAAAAAAAAAAAAACTTTTGGGCAGCCTCCAAAAACCACCTCCTTGTTGTGTGCTTTCCAAAATGCAAGTGAAGTAAATGAGTTCTTAAAATGGCTGCTAGAGGACTTCCAGTCTAAAAACCAGGAAGTATGAAAAGGAACAGCATTTACATTTCTCAAATTCCTGATTTTTTCAAGTTATTATTCCAAAATAAACACACAAGTCACCTCAAAATATTCATAATATTGGGAAGAAAGTACTGTTTCTATATTTTGCTGCCACCTGGCAGTGTGATTTGACTAAATTGTGAAAACTGGGCTGCAAACTGAAAATTAGGTTCAGTGTTTATAAATGCATGGTTAAGCACTTTGGCAGAAATAACATAAATGCGAGTTATAGACTAAATGACAATGTTTTGGGAGTTAATCCTTAATTGAAAAGGATCTGGTACATTAGAAGGCATTATAGACAAATAGCGGGAAATCTTTTTTTCAATGCACCAGAGGCCACCCCCTTTAGACTAAGAAACAGAACTTTCACTTGAAGCAGCATAGGTGATTCTTTAAAGTGAGGGCAGTGGCAGTAATAATTGACCATACTGGTACCAAATTTATTTGAATCATATTACAAAAAAATAAACATGGAAGCAAGTACAGCAGATATGTAAACTCAGTTGATATGTAAAGTATTCTTAAATGCAATAATTTACACTAGTATAAATCTTTAGCATTAAAAATTTTGGATCTATAGCTAGCACATGTGTGGGAAAAATAGAATAACATTTTTAGAAAAGACAACTAGGAAAGCATCTGCTTTTCTCCCAAGGGCTTATGCTATTGCATACATTTGAGAATTAAAATGCACATTTTTCTGACCTTTACGACATGTATTCCTTTTGGGCAATATTAGTGAAAGCAATTAATAACTGAAATAGGGCATCTGCACGTAAGATTCAAATAAGGGCAATTAAAAAAAGATAGTAAACAGAAAACAGCTTGCATATATAAGGGGGAAATGCGTTTTGCAGGGTAGTATTTCTCATTAGATCGTTATTGCAGTGCAAATTTGTAATTTCGTTATGCATTTTTTTTAAAACCTTCTTTTTTTGGGTGCAGAAATGTTTACTTTTTCTGTTAGAAGTCTTATAACCTGGGCAAACTATAAAATGCAACATTGATGGTTGATGGATTGAAAAATAGTTTTGTGGCTTTGCGAAAGTTATATTTAGGGGGTTATTTACTAAACTCAGAATGCAAAAATCACGAAAATATATTAAACCCAGAGGATGGAAAAGTCTGAATCTGAAAATCCAGCATCTCAGACCTGTTGAGGTTGCATATAAGTCATTGGGAGAAGTCCCAATGATTTTTTGATGTGCGCTGTGTTTCGCACAATAACCCAAAGTTTTCTGAATTTTCGGGTGAAAATTCCAATAAATCGTGAAAATCGGATGAAAAAATCAGAAAAAAATGTTTTTTTTCCTGCAAAGTAAATTTTCAGTAAAAAGTAATAGTAAATAGCGGATTTGATCGGAGTTTGTAGCAGAAAATAGAGATAAATTCAGACTTTGATAAATAACCCCTAAATCTGTACAATGAGAAATGATTTACACTGTGTATATTTTTTTCCATGATGGCTCTTTTTACATTCCACCAATAGCAACATAATATTAATAAGAGCAAATTGTTTTTTTCAGAGGGAGACACACAAATATTTCATAACTGGATATCTGATAACCTTCTAAATCAACAAACCATGAAGCCACCTGAACACCTTGTATATTGCCATTCTATTCATTCCTTGCACAAGACAGGTTTTTCATTGTATTTTACATTTTTTTAAATTAAAGATTAAAACCTTTGATCCCAGAAGCGTACTTCAGGGTCTGATAGGTATAGGCATCTACACACTGTATATCAGCCATATTGCACCAAAATTGTGTTCCACTATTTATACCAACATACTGTAACTGGGTGTATACTAAAACCAAAGTTTCTTTTCTACAGTTTCACCAGCCCAATGAATGTAAGAGATTTCTCAATTGAGAGACCTACAATGAGATCTTTAATCTGTATGTAAATCTGCCATATATTCCATGTTCCAAAATTGGAGCTGGAGGAATTAAAGGGAGTCTTCTTTGTATGGCTCAATCTCAGGAAATTATTAATCTTCTATTGTTAGATAAAGCAAGATGAATGAGGTATACAGTAGCACTAGGAAGTTTCATTCTTTCATTCTTACTGGTGAGTGACTCTTCTTGGAACTGTAACTAAGTTTGGGTTTTCTACTTTAGAACTAGAGATGTCGCGAACTGTTCGCCGGCGAACTTGTTCGCACGAACATCGGGTGTTCGCGCTCGCCGGAAGTTCGCGAACGTCGCGCGACGTTTGCCATTTTGGGTTCGCCATTGTTGGCGCTTTTTTTTGCCCTCTCACCCCAGACCAGCAGGTACATGGCAGCCAATCAGGAAGCTCTCCCCTGGACCACTCCCCTTCCCTATAAAAACCGAAGCCCTGCAGCGTTTTTTCACTCTGCCTGTGTGTGCTGAAGAGATAGTGTAGGGAGAGAGCTGCTGCCTGTTAGTGATTTCAGGGACAGTTGAAAGTTTGCTGGCTAGTAATCGTTTTGATACTGCTCTGTTATTGGAGGGACAGAAGTCTGCAGGGGTTTGAGGGACATTTAAGCTTAGGTAGCTTTGCTGGCTAGTAATCTACCTTCTACTGCAGTGCTCTGTATGTAGCTGCAGTGGGCAGCTGTCCTGCTTCTGATCTCATCTGCTGACTGCTGCAATAACAGTAGTCCTTGTAAGGACTGCTTTTATTTATTTTTTTGTTGTTTTACTACTACTACTACTACTACTATAAGAGCCCAGTGCTATTAGTCTAGCAGTGTTGGGGAGTGGGACTGGTGTGCTAATCTGCTGCTCCTAGTAGTTCAGCAGCACCAACTTTAATTTTTTTTTTTAATATTCATTTTTTTTTTATTTTACTTTTTTTATTTTACTACCGCTGTAGTAGTGTATAAGTTGACCTTTTAGGCATTATTTGCCCTGTAGGCATTATTTGCACACTGTTTTCTTCAACCCGCCATCTAGCTGTGTGACCTTGTTCACATTCTGTCTAAATATCCATAATATTACCGTCTCCAGAAAAAACACCGGAGTGACTTTTTTCAAGCAGCCATAATATATTTTACGTAATCCGTATCCACCGCTGTAGTAGTGTATACGTTGACCTTGTAGGCATTATTTGCACACTGTTTTCTTCAACCCGCCATCTAGCTGTGTGACCTTGTTCACATTCTGTCTAAATATCCATAATATTACCGTCTCCAGAAAAAACACCGGAGTGACTTTTTTCAAGCAGCCATAATATATTTTACGTAATCCGTATCCACCGCTGTAGTAGTGTATACGTTGACCTTGTAGGCATTATTTGCACACTGTTTTCTTCAACCCGCCATCTAGCTGTGTGAGCTTGTTCACATTTTGTCTAAATATTGATAATATTATCGTCTCTAGAAAAACCACTTGAGTTACTTTTTTTCAAGCAGCATTCATATATTTTACGTAATCCGTATCCACCGCTGTAGTAGTGTATACGTTGACCTTGTAGGCATTATTTGCACACTGTTTTCTTCAACCCGCCATCTAGCTGTGTGAGCTTGTTCACATTTTGTCTAAATATTGATAATATTATCGTCTCTAGAAAAACCACTTGAGTTACTTTTTTTCAAGCAGCATTCATATATTTTACGTAATCCGTATCCACCGCTGTAGTAGTGTATACGTTGACCTTGTAGGCATTATTTGCACACTGTTTTCTTCAACCCGCCATCTAGCTGTGTGACCTTGTTCACATTCTGTCTAAATATCCATAATATTACCGTCTCCAGAAAAAACACCGGAGTGACTTTTTTCAAGCAGCCATAATATATTTTACATAATCCGTATCCACCGCTGTAGTAGTGTATACGTTGACCTTGTAGGCATTATTTGCACACTGTTTTCTTCAACCCGCCATCTAGCTGTGTGAGCTTGTTCACATTTTGTCTAAATATTGATAATATTATCGTCTCTAGAAAAACCACTTGAGTTACTTTTTTTCAAGCAGCATTCATATATTTTACGTAATCCGTATCCACCGCTGTAGTAGTGTATACGTTGTATGCGTCCAAAAAAACTGGGCAAACAATGCCTACAAGGTCAACGTATGGCAGTTGTTTAAAGAGAACAGTAGATTACTAGCCAGCAAAGCTACCTAAGCTAAAATGTCCCTCAAATCCCTGCAGACTTCTGTCCCTCCAATACAGAGCAGTATCAAGCAGATTACTAGCCAGCAAACTTACTATCATCTGTCCCTGAAATCACTAACAGCTCTCCCCCTACACTATCTCTTCCAAGCACACACAGGCAGATTTTTCAGATACATTTTTGCCCTTGATCCCCCTCTGGCATGCCACTGTCCAGGTCGTTGCACCCTTTAAACAACTTTAAAATCATTTTTCTGGCCAGAAATGTCTTTTCTAGATGTTAAAGTTCGCCTTCCCATTGAAGTCTATGGGGTTCGCGAACCGTTCGCGAACCGCTCGCGTTTTTGCGCAAGTTCGCGAATATGTTCGCGAACTTTTTTTCCGACGTTCGCTACATCCCTATTTAGAACTAAGGGCACAGTGAGCAATAATCAAATCACGTATATTGGCAAGCACTTCACAGTCCACTCGTCGAGTAAAAACGTCAAGTTTATTTCAGGAGATTAAAAACATATTAATCCTGACGCGTTTCATATCACAGATACGTAGTCATAGGTATAACAAACATTTTCTCTAACGGTTATTTGAACCCTTCACCTGGAAATGACCTCATTAAACTAATTAGAATAAAATTGAGAACAAGACCCGAAACATCCGTTTGTAACCCCTTATCTTTCCAATCAACTGAAAAAACTTACAACATTCTGTTAAAACTGATCGCTTTTGTTATAATGTTGAACATATTAAAGACAATGTTGACAAGGCGCTTCGCCACCTTAACTCTATATTTAACCGCTTATTTGCGCTACTCTCTTTCCACTCAATTATCAATTTTTTGCGCGATCCGTATATCTTTGTTTTACCCTGGACAGAGGAAGCGGTCAATCAAATAGAAATTATATTCAAATTAAGTGCATTTTATATTACTATCTGCCCTTACTATTAAAGGGACCTGTTTTTTTTAAAACCTTATTAATTTAATTAAATATAATTCAATCAATTCAGTTCTATTTTATTATTATTAATATTATTACCATCCTATTTCATATTAAATGTAAATTTACATGATGTAATTAATAAATAATGAACTGTTTCCTATTCTTTTCTCATTATTGATATAGTTATTAAATGGTTGAACAGTTCATTCCATTTACAAACAAAACAAAAAAGAAAAAGAAAGGAAAAGGCATAGGGAAAAGGGTAAATGTTTTTCTTGTTCTATCTCTAAACACAGCAGGTTATATCAAACTTTAATTTTAACCCTGCTGGTTGACGCGTCCCCAATGTAAATATCCAAAATGCTTCCCTATGAAACAGTTTAGCGGTTAGGTTGCCGCCCCTGACAGATGACTCAATTTTTTCAATCCCCTGTATTTACAATTTTGTAACATCACTTCTATTGCATTCTAAGAAATGCCTAGACACCACGGTGCTTTTACTGCCTGAGGTTATCTGACTAATATGTTCCCTCATTCGACACTTCAGGCTATGTGTGGTACAGCCTACATATTGTATTTCACATTTTGAACAAGTCAACAGATACACCACAAACTTAGTGTTGCAATTAATGTAGCTATTTATGTCAAAAACCTTTCCTGTACTGCTACTCACAAAAGCTGATGAAACATGTATACTCTCACAGGTAACACATCTATTCGACCCACACTTGTAAGTTCCTTTAGTGTCTAACCAGGTCCTCCTATACCTTTCCGTTTTGATGACACTGGGGGCTAAAATGTTTCCCAAAGTTCTTGTTACAAATTTACAGCCAGATTGCAGTACCTTCTGAAGGCTTTCATCACCATATAGAACCGGTAAATATTTATTACTAATTCTCCTCACTTGTGGATATTGCCTACTGTACGATGTAATGAACATAGGCATATCAATCGATTTATCACCCCCTCTTTTTATATTATCACTTATTAGTATTGATCTGTCCTGTTTCAAGGCCTTCTCAAAAGCAGTTTTCAAGGAATCCAAAGGATAACCCCTTTCTAAAAAACGATCTCTCAGACTTAAAGATTTTTTTACAAAGTCATTTTCTGTACTGCAGTTTCTACGAAGCCTTTGAAACTGGCCAAAAGGTATAGCATTAAAAACATGTCGAGGATGGCATGAATCGTCTCTTAACAAAGAATTACCCACTGTCTCTTTCCGATAAACTGTACTTATTACCTTCTCATTTCTATGTGTCAACTCCAAATCTAAGAAACTAATTTTCTCTGCATCATACGTATTAGTGAAAACTAAATTACAATCATTTCTATTTAGATCCTTAATAAACACATTAAAATCATCCTCACTACCACTCCATAAAAACAAAAGATCGTCCACATATCTCTTATAGAAGTGCACTTTACTTAAATGTTGTGTGTCATCTCCAAAGATGTGGGACTCCTCCCACCACCCCATAAAGTAGTTGGCGTAGGTGGGCGCGAATTTCGCACCCATCGATGTCCCACACCTTTGGAGGTAAAAAGTGGAATCAAACCTAAAAAAAAATTGTGTTAATAAATATTCCAATGCTTCTAATATGAAGTCATTTACAGTGTCATTGTAATTCTCATTCATCAAAAGGTGGTACTTAATGGCTTCTAGTCCTTTTTCATGCGGAATGCATGAATATAAACTGACTACGTCAACTGTGGCCCAGCTTAATTGCCGACTACCCCACACCACATGTTCCAATAGTTGTAATACATGCTTGGTATCCCTTATATATGAATCAAGCCTTTTTACCAAAGGTTGCAACAACATGTCAATTAGCTCTGATGAATTCTCGTTTAGGGAACCAACGCACGACACAATGGGGCTACCTTCAGGAGGCATTTTGTTTTTATGAATACTTGGCAGATGGTGGAAAATGGGAATATTAGATTTCTCTGGTACAAGACATTTTATTCGATGGTTAAATACACCATTTTGATACCCCATTTCCACCAGTTGCAACAAAACGGTCCTGAATTCTGCTTGTGGATTCCCTTTCAAAATCTGATATGCCTCAACATTATGTAACTGCCTATGTGCTTCGGCAACATAATCCATCCTCTCAAGAACAACTACTTTACCACCTTTATCGGCTTTACGAATCACAATGGATTGATCTCCCTTCAAATCATTTAAAGCCTGTTGCTCTCCTGTTGTTAATTTCGAAAAATGCTTTTTCGTTTTGTCATTAAGTAAAATTAACTCTTTCTCAACCAATTCTTGGAAGACATCAATGCTATACCCTCTAAACTGAACCGGATAGAAGTCTGATTTACTCCTTAACCTGCTTATATTGGAAAAATCTATACCACATATTTTTTGAGAAGTCCTATCCATATCTGACATTGAAGACCTCATATTAAACATCGCTCTTTTATCCTGAAAGTCAAATGAAGTAATCAAATTTTTATCTCTTTCCTGGCCAAGATTGCCCTTATTAACTCCAAACACTTCATGTACAGGGGACAGATTTTGTGACACCGATTACGTGACTACAGACAAACTAGAGGTAAGATCTATTACTCCATCTTCCCTACTTTCTAAGACATCCTCCGCTTGAAAATATTATTCAGCACAATTTTACGTACAAATTTATTTACATCAAGCAGTGTCTCAAATATATTGAAATTTCTCTCAGGTGAGAAAGACAAGCCCCTAGATAGGAGTGAAAGATGCTGTTGAGTTAAATGTTTCTAATAGTTAAATTTAATTAAATTTTTTAATAGTTAAATTTAATTAAATTTTTTAATAGTTAAATGTAATACCGAGTCTATGGATAATTTGTTTTTTTCTTCCTCGGATAATCCAACATTCTGCCTCCATGTCTCTGTTCCTCTTCCTCGCCTGAATCTGGTCTTTCATTTTGTGAGTGGGTTGTTAGACTCCATACATACTTTGGATTCTGCATCTCCTCTTTCTTTCTTTGCGTTGGTAAAAAACTTGAGTCCATTCCATTTTTTGCATCCATCTCCTTATGAGCAGGGTTCTTCCGCTTTACGTCCACAAAGACCTCTACGGCCCTAGATTCCCGATCACTCTGCGAGAATACAGAAGAAGGAGAGGAACAGCGAGGAGTATCTGTGTCTACACCATAAGAATCATCAAAGCTGGAAAAACTTACATGTTTAGAATGCTGTGACTGTTTCAAAATCGATCTCGGATTCTTATGTCTATAGTTATAATTTTGATTGTATTGCATTTTTTTAACATAGATCGTTCACTCATCATAATCTTTCTTATCTTGATTAAATTTCTTAACTTTCCATACAACTATCATGTCCTCTTCTTTTGTAACTTCCTTTTTAAGTCCTGATCAATTTCATTTAACGACAAACTGTGACATGAATTTTCTATTAAACTTCGTATTTGTAAAATTTCTTGATTAACCTTATTCAACTGTTCTTTTTTATAATCAATCAATAACTGAATGTCACGGCCGGCACCCAATACCAGAACAGGTGCCAAGTACCCTGGTCTCGGCTCGGCTTCACCAGTAGTGTGACCACCGTTGGGCTTCGGGAGGAGCCCTCAGCTTACTTGGGTGCCACCTGGACTTAACGAGGGGTACAAGGCAAGATGTTCTGGCTAGCGGAGGGGCACGGCAGGTAGCAGAGTCTTTTGGGCCGAAGGTCACGGTACAAAAGGAACAGGCAACAGAATCGTCAGACAGGCTGGGTCGAGGCAGGCAGATAACAAGAATCGTCAAACAGGCAAAAGGGTCAAAACCGGGTGATCAATCGTAGGGTTAAACAGTAGAGTAGTCGTAAGCAGGCAAGGTCAGGATCCAGAATTCAGAATAGTCAAATAGCCAGGCAGGGGTCAAAAACAGGAATCAAACAAGTTCAGAATACAGCAAAAGCTCAGAAAGCACCAGGAACAAAATCCTATCACGGGCAAAGTCCCACAGCCCTAATGGGCTTTAAATAGCGTTTGAATTGCACGCCCTTGCGCGCTGACGTCACTACGTCAGCGCGCCTGCGCCTTTAAGAAAATCCAGAGCGCGCCGCACGCGCCCTAGGACGCCGGCGCCTGCGGCCTACAGAGCCGCTCGTCGAGGCGGGCGTCCCTGTCGCCCCCCCCCTAGACCACCAGGTATGTTCGTTACATTACCCCCCCCTCTAGGAGGGGCCACTGGACCCCCAGGCTTACCGGGAAACCTAGCATGGTATTGTCTCCTGAGGCGGTCAGCCTCGATGTCATCAACTGAGACCCAAGAGTTCTCCTCAGGACCGAAGCCCTTCCACCTGGTAAGATATTGTAACTTACCCCTCACGAGGCGGGAGTCGAGGAACTCCTGGATCTCATACTCAGGCTGACCTTCAACCAGCACTGGGGGAGGAACAGACAGATGACGAGAATTATTAGCAGGCTTCAAAAGAGAGACATGGAAGGAATTAGAAATTCTGAAATTAGGAGGTAACTGAAGACGGACAGATGATGGATTAATTACTGCAACGATGGGGTATGGACCAATGAATCTAGGACCCAGTTTAGGAGAGGGAACCTTCAACTTGATATTCTTTGTCGACAACCATACTAAATCTCCCACCTTGTACTGGGGTGCTTCCCTACGGCATTTGTCAGCAGCCCTTTTCTGAGCTAGGGAAGCTGCGGATAAAGAATTATGTACTTGAGACCAAATTTCGGAAAATTTCAGGACAGAAGAATTGGCAGAGGGTACAGGGGAATTAGAATCAGAAAAAGAAAACACTTTGGGGTGCAAACCATAGACAACAAAGAAAGGAGACTCTCCAGAGGAAGAATGGGTAGCATTATTGTATGCAAATTCCGCCCAGGGTAGCAGTTCGGACCATGTGGACTGGTTATCGGACACATAGCTTCTGAGATACTGCTCAAGGGACTGGTTCACCCTTTCGGTTTGACCGTTAGTTTGAGGGTGATAGGCAGAGGAAAAAGACAATTCAGTACCCACCAAGGAACAGAAAGCACGCCAAAATCTGGAAACAAACTGAACCCCCCTGTCAGAAACAATATTCTCAGGAAAACCATGAAACTTAAAAATATGAGTAATGAATAAGTCAGCCAGGGTTTTAGCAGAAGGGAGATGTGAAAGAGGAATAAAATTAGCCATTTTACTGAAACTATCGACCACCACCCAAATCACTGTCTTACCCTGAGAAGGAGGCAACTCCACAATAAAATCCATGGAAATGTGAGACCATGGTTTCTCTGGAACGGGTAAGGGGTTTAATAGACCCTGGGACAGATGATGAGATGACTCAGACCTCTGGCAGACTGGACAGGAAATGACAAATGTTTTAGTATCCTGTTTGAAGGAAGACCACCAGACATGACGGGATAAAAGAGAAATGGTTTTTGTAATACCTGGATGACCTGCCACTTTAGAATCATGAACCTCTCTTAACACTTGTTCCCTAAGCTCCTCAGGAACAAACCATCTACCAGATGGGGTTTCAGCAGGAGCAGATGACTGTAAAGGGGACAACAAGGAAGAGAGGTCAGACTCCAAGGTTGCAACAATTATTTCAATGGGAATGATGGGAGTACACTCACTAGAGTCAGGGGAAATTGCTTCAAAACTCCTAGAGAGTGCATCCGCCTTGGTATTTTTAGTCCCAGGCCTGAAAGTCAAAGAAAAATTAAACCTTGTGAAAAATAGAGGCCACCTAGCCTGCCTTGGATTAAGGCGTTTAGCAGACTCTATATACAACAGATTCAGAAATTAAAGGGAGAGGGTAGAGGTTTTTTATGGTGATCCTATTGAGCCCCCTATAATCAATACAGGGGCGAAGACCACCATCTTTTTTCCCAACAAAAAAGAAGCCCGCCCCCGCAGGGGAACTAGAAGGTCTGATGAAACCCCTTTCTAGATTTTCCTTTATATACTCTTTCATTGCCTGGGCTTCGGGCAATGAAAGAGGATAGGTTCTACCACGAGGAGGAGTAGATCCAGGAACCAGATCAATTGGGCAGTCATACTGCCGGTGTTGGGGTAAGGTTTCTGCTGCCTTTTTAGAGAAGACATCAGTGAATTCTGCATATGCAGCAGGTAACCCTTCAAGCGATGTAGTTGCTACTACAGAGGGAACACATACTCCATTACACATAGTACCCCACTGAACCACCTCCCTGGAGACCCAGTCAATCAGAGGGTTATGCCTCTGGAGCCACGGTAACCCCAAAATAAGAGGAGAGGAAGCACCCTCTATGAGGTAAAAAGCTATCTCCTCACAATGCAAATTATTAACACACAAGGAAAGAGTTACCGTCTCTTTAGAGATTACACCTGACCCTAAGGGTCTTCTGTCCACAGCCATTATTCTCATGGGGGCACTTAGAGGAATTACAGGGATACAGAATTTAGCTGCAAAAGCAGTATCCAGAAAATTACCCTCCGCCCCTGAGTCCACAAATGCGGACAGTTTAACAGAGCCCGTAGGCCAAGTTAGTTTAACTGGTAACAAAACCTTAGAGGCAGATTGGGGAGAGGTAACTCCTGCACCCAAATGGAGCTCCCCTTCTCTATTTAGGTTTCGGAGTTTCCCGGCCTATTAGAGGAGAAAATGTCCCTTCTCTCAACAGTACATACAGAGACCCATGGAACGCCTGCGTGCCTTTTCCTCAGGAGTTAGGTGGGATATGCCTAATTGCATAGGCTCCTCCTGAGGCAGAGGCACAAAGAGGTTAGGAGATTTTACATTGGTCACCACATTGGATCTTAAATTAGTAACCCCAGAGAAGTTTGTACTCCTTTCACCCTTTCTTTCCCTTTGTCTTCTATCTACCTGGATGGCGAAGGACATGAGGTCGTCCAGATTAGAAGGTAGGGGAAAATTAACCAGACTATCCTTTACAGAATCGGATAACCCCAAACGGAATTGACTCCTAAGAGCCAAATCATTCCACCCAGTTTCCACTGCCCACCGGCGGAATTCGGTGCAATACACCTCCGCATCCCTTTTCCCTTGGCGCAACTTACGAATCGCGGTATCGGCAGATGATGCACGATCCGGGTCATCATAGAGAATGGCCATGCTGTTAAAGAAAGTGTCTAGGGAATAACGAGCAGGGTCAGAGGAAGGCAGCCTGAGAGCCCAAATTTGGGGGTCACCCAAAAGCAGGGTCATTATGAACCTTACTTTCTCCTCGTCAGATGGGAAGGAGTGAGGAAAGAAACTAAGGTACAGCTTACATGCCTCTTTGAAAACAAAAAATTTAGTGCGATCCCCACTGAACCTTTCGGGGAACACAATTTTTGGTTCATGGGGTTTTGATGAGTTACCCCAATTGGCAGAGGAACTCACAGAAGGTGTTGGAACCGGAACAGACTGCTGCTGCGAAGCTTGCGTACCCTCCAGCTGTCGGGTTAGATTGTGAAAACCCTGTAGGAGGTAATTTTGCTTCTGTTCATGATCCTCCAAGCGCTGTAACCGTGTAGTAAGAAGCACTATGGTGGTTGTTGGAGGAGCAGCAGCGGCAGCAGCTTCGTCGTGACTTTCGTCCTCCATGGCCCGTGATAATGTCACAGCCGGCACCCAATACCAGAACAGGTGCCAAGTACCCTGGTCTCGGCTTGGCTTCACCAGTAGTGTGACCACCGTTGGGCTTCGGGAGGAGCCCTCAGCTTACTTGGGTGCCACCTGGACTTAACGAGGGGTACAAGGCAAGATGTTCTGGCTAGCGGAGGGGTACGGCAGGTAGCAGAGTCTTTTGGGCCGAAGGTCACGGTACAAACGGAACAGGCAACAGAATCGTCAGACAGGCTGGGTCGAGGCAGGCAGATAACAAGAATCATCAAACAGGCAAAAGGGTCAAAACCGGGTGATCAATCGTAGGGTTAAACAGTAGAGTAGTCGTAAGCAGGCAAGGTCAGGATCCAGAATTCAGAATAGTCAAATAGCCAGGCAGGGGTCAAAAACAGGAATCAAACAAGTTCAGAATACAGCAAAAGCTCAGAAAGCACCAGGAACGAAATCCTATCACGGGAAAAGTCCCACAGCCCTAATGGGCTTTAAATAGCGTTTGAATTGCGCGCCCTTGCGCGCTGACGTCACTACGTCAGCGCGCCTGCGCCTTTAAGAAAATCCAGAGCGCGCCGTGCGCGCCCTAGGACGCCGGCGGCCTACAGAGCCACTCGTCGAGGCGGGCGTCCCCGCTGAGGGGGCGACAGGCGTCCCTGTCCCCCCCCCTAGACCACCAGGTATGTTCGTTACACTGAATCAACAAATTTGAGCAGTCCGTTAAAACCGTATTCCATTTAACCATAAATTCCTCATTATCTGGTGTAAAAGTGGGAAACTTTTTCATTCGTAAGCCACGTGGAATCATCTTAGTATTTAAATATGGCTATATCCCACCAAGTGCGCAACTCCCTTATACTTAATTTTTCAAACTCTGGGCAGAAACGATCCAAAGATCTTTCAGAGGTTTGCAAAATGCCACTATCAAATGCATCATTTAACCTTTTTAGGCACTGATCCTCATCACCTATACTCAAAAAGCCATTGCTATTCCCTTCTGCCATAATTAACTCTGTCCCAGACAAAGTATCTTAAATATGGTGATGAAAGCCTTCGGAAGGTACTGCAATTGAGTGGAAAGAGAGGAGCGCAAGTAAGCTGTTAAATATAGAGTTAAGGTGGCGAAGTGCCTTGTCAATCCTCTAACAAGAGTCTTTAATATGTTCAACATTGTAACAAAAGCGATCAGTTTTAAACGACAAGGAAAGTCTAAAATAGAATAAGGCTAGAAATGCTGTATTTTATATACTAAACATAAGCATGAACTTACTGCACCACAAAGCCTAATCAAACAAATGATTTATGCCTTCAAAGTTGGCCACAGGAGGCTGTCATCTTGTAACTTTGTTAAACATCTTTGCCTGACCCAGACCCTGCACATGCTCAGTGTGGTCTGGGCTGCTTAGGGATTGTCATAAACAAAGCTGCTTGAGTTCTGCATGGCGGGTAAGTAAGGCGGGGGCTCCCCCTGCTGTTCATAAGTATGATTGTTTCCCTGCTTAGCAGTTAGGGACCATCTGACAATTCCTATCCACAGCAGTAAAATGAAGGGAGAATTCACTGCATACAGGCAGGTTTCTTATAAAAACGGTACACATTTTCTAATTAAAGTATATTGGAGATAGGTTTCTTTTTCATTAAAGAAAGTAAAAATGGGATTTTATTTTTTTACCTTTCCTTGTCCTTTAACAGAATGTTGTAAATTTTTTCAGTTGATTGGAAAGATAAGGGGTTACAAACGGATGTTTTGAGTCTTGTTCTCAATTTTATTCTAATTAGTTTAATGAGGTAATTTCCGGGTGAAGGGTTCAAATAACCGTTAGAGAAAATGTTTTTTATACCTATGACTACGTATCTGTGATACGAAACGCGTCAGGATTAATATGTTTTTAATCTTCTGAAATAAACTTGAAGTTTTTACTCGACGAGTGGATTGTGAAGTGCTTGCCAATATACGTGATTTGATTATACACCACCTCCAGCTGGCAATGCACCCGGGCCATTTGTCAATTTTGGTGAGTGCGTCCTTTTTCCCTAATTTACAGAAAGTGATTTAAGACTGTGTGAATCCAGGAGCGTAGGACCTGGGGTTTAAACACCCAGGTCATAGGCCAAAAAGGGTGAGCACGATATTTGGATTTTGCATGTCTTTTAAAAAAGGAATGATAAAGAACGACATAATGGATTATTATTAGAAAAGCGGGGTTTCCCTCAAAGGATTTAGAATATGCCAAACGCCTCATAATACATAAGTTGAATTTGGACTTGCTAATTTTGTGAACACAGTGAGCAATAGTATCCAGGGTTTACATTGCTTTAAATGTTACTTACAATGTTACATACAATGTGTTCAAGTACAGTGTTACTTGAGGACTCTTCTCTGTTTGGGACAGCATTACTTTTAGTAGAGAGTAGTCGTAAAATGTTATGCTATGTTGTGTGATTTTTGTATTTTATTTTAGCATTTATTATTATGACTGATTCCAGTTGAAATACTTCTTATTAAAGGAAAAGAAGCAATGATTATAGATGTTAAATAATAATATATTTTGTATAGACAATAGATATCATTAGTGCACCAGATTGAGATCTAATCCAAAATTCTTATTATGATAAATCTGCTTGCCTTTAATTGGTGATAATGTAAGAATAAACATGCTTATTACTGTAAGCAGGACCCTAAGGACCTATGCTTGAAGAGAAAAAAATTAGTCCCCATGTAATATTAAAGTATTTCATGGTGGGATAGCCAATAAAAAATAAATTAAGAGTTTTTACCTTTCATACACATTCAGTAAATAAAACATTTAATTAATATTTTGTTTATGAATCTGGTAATTTCTATGCTCTCTAGCTCAGTGATTCTCGAAATGTTATGTTCATTTCAATTTTATGAATCTTGCTTGCAAGTCTGGCGAGGAATAATCAAAATCATTGCTTTCTATACATTCCATTCCAATTGTTTTACTTCAAGCTTTTTCTGCACAGGAAATAGTATTCCTGTTACATATGTCCTGTTATATGTAATTTATGTTGGAATATTTTAAATGGGTAAGGCTAGGCTGTAGTTTGTGATACTTATGGTAGATATACAGTAGGTGAAGACATTTTCATGAATCATGCATACTTCTATTATTATAATTAGAAGTAGGTAATTAGTACATGGTGGACACAAGTTAATGCCATCACTTCTATTATATTCTTTCTAATTGGTTGCTATAAGTAAACAATATTATATGCAAAACATTAAATTACCACAATTATGCAAAAGTGAGGTACTTGAAATCAATGACCTTTCAGTCTTCAATGAGATCTTTTTTTTCTTATAATATACTGAACTGTCAAGGGAGTCAAAGCAAAATTTGCAGGCCAACATTCCTGAGTTCTGCTCATCCCTCCTCTATTCCCAGTGCTGCTGGATTGCTGCTCTGCAATTTGGGGGAAAGAGACAGGATGCTAAAGTCTACTGTTCCCCTGTTAACCTGAGAGTGTGGGAAGGTTAAATTGTAGGACAGAATGTAAAACAGAATTCAGGCCACACATTTTAATATATGATACATAGTTAATGGATGAAAGGTTCAAGATGGATTAGAGTTTCAGGTTAACACAATCATAATATTCCAAATATATAAAAGCATATATGTTGGTAAAATTTGGAAAGATTCATTTGATTCTATTGTGGTTTGGTTTGTATATATGATAGTATTTGTTGTCCTGTCTCTGCTTCTTAGATTATATTATAATCTGTTTACTGGATCTGTTCCATTCCTTAAAGGGAATCTGTCGTCATTTTAAACTTTTTTTTTTTTTGCATTTTTATAAAAAACACACATCCATAAACACAGTCTGGCAAATAAAATGTTAATCCACAAATCCATGCATAAGTTATTTTAGTTTGTATTTTGTCATGGGGGCTTCCATTTCTGCTCATTACACATTCATCCTGTGCTGCTCTAACAGCAGGCACAGCATTACCTGTGTGCTTGGAGGCAGCCACTCTGTAATGAAAAGCCAGGTCGCACTACGACATGAGAATCTAGCTGTGCACTCCCCCTCCCCTCTCTGCCCATGCGTGTGATGTTTGGAGGAGAGCGGTCACATGGTTTGCAGGGAAGCAATTACTTTCACTTTCCTACGTTCTGCCTTCTCTACAGCTGCACTAGCAGCCCCTCCTCCCACAGACACTATCAAACCTCCTGCCGTTCTGTAAGTTTGTTCTCTGCATTCCTTTGGAGGGAGGAACTTTCTCTCCTTGCTGCCTTCCTAGTTAGTTTTACTGGTTACTAGATGTGGTAAAGGAGCTGTGAGTTCCCTCTCACACACACCTTGCTCCTTTCCTGCCTGCAATACTTCTTTTTTCATTAACTACTTACTGCCTCCTTTCTCCTGAGCTATTTTAACCCTTCCTAGACTTCCTCCTAAGTTTTCCTGGTTTTCAAGTGTCCTCCTTATTTTATCCTTTTTTTCTATTCCCTGTAATCAGTCCTGAGAGTGTACTCCTGTGTTTCTGCCATTCATTTTTGTGTAAACAAATATAATAAACTATCTATATAAAATATTTTTTTCCAGTGCCCAAAATGAATTGTGTGTGTGTGTATATATGTATATATTTATTTTTGAAACGTAAGTGGGGGCAGTGATCACAGGACTATCTTATTTCAGTCCTTCTGAAGTGGTGTCAGTGGGAGCTTATCTTGATAGCTGCCTATTGTTCAATTGACAGGCTCAGCAGACAAGGCTCTATTTACATTACAGCAGCTTGTAGGAGAGAGGGGTAATGACATCACTCCAACTTGCAGTGCAGCAGTAAAGTGTGACTGAAGTTTATCAGAGCACAAGTCACATGACCTGAGGGCAGCTGGGAAATGTCAAAATGTCTAGCCCCATAGCAAATTTTAAAATTAGATATAAAAAAATCCATTTCTTGTTTTGAAAAATGGATTTCAATGCAGGATTCTGCTGTAGTAGCACTATTAACTGATACATTTTGTAAAAAAACATGTTTTTCCATGACAGTATCCCTTTAAGTCTACTAAAAAAAGTAAACAACCTCAATAGAATTGTTTTGCCACCAACATGGATTCATGCAGCTTAGTGTGCATTGTACAGCGCTGCGGCTCCTTAACATCGATTTACAATAAAGCTATACATACAGTACATATGTACAGTTATACATACAGTACATATGTAAATACCATAAAATACAAGGTACTGTTTAATTATTTACAGTAATGAAAGGAAATCAATTGAATTGTGAACATGCTTAAATAAGACTCATTTCTTTTTAAATAGAACTTAATATGTTATACTATATGGGGCAGATTTATCAAAGATCAAGGTAAATTTTCTAATGAAAAAAATTTGAATTTCAAGCTATTTTTTGTGTACTTTAACTAGGGAACAGTTAAATTAAAAAATTTGAATATCGAAATTTATTATGTACTGTCTCTTTAAAAATTTGACCATTCGCCATCTTAAACCTGACGAATTGCTGTTTTAGCCTATGGGGGACCTAGAACCTATATGGAGTCAATTGGTGGACTTTGAAAAATCAAAGGTTTTTTTGGAGAAAACTTCAAATCAAATTCAATCGAATGCGCTATTCCTTCGATTCGTATGATTTGAATTTGGCTGAAAACGGACCTATTCGACCAAAAAAAACTTTGACTTAATTTCGGTTGGTCTTTTTGAATTCGAATTTTGAAGTTTTTTCAATTCGAAATTCGTCCCCTAATAAATATGCCCCTATTTGTATCATATTATGTCACTACATTATGGGGGGGTATTTACTAAAATTCAACTTTTTCTCACTATAAAAAATTTAATTTGACCGAACTCCCACCCCTGAATCCCCTTAATTTACCAATAAATCTGCGAAAAAAAAGTGTGGGAAAAAGTTGCGACAAAATCGTGCAAAAATTCGAATTGTGCAAATTTTTCGAATTGTCTTCCGGAAAACTGCACTTTATCGAATTGTCGCCTCAAGAAATCAAATTTATCAAATTATCGAATGAACACCAGCATCAAACAGACTGAAACTATCGAGAATCCTGAAGGTTAAAAACATGTTCCAATTGTTAAAGGCACCATCTGTCACTGACATGATTTCGACAGGTTTTAGTTGCAGTATTTTCACATTTAAGCCCCTTCAGAGTATAATAAATCTAAAAATTCAGATTTTTCACTTTAAAATTTGACAGAAAAATTTGAGGCTTCATAAATAGGCCCCTAAGGTCTGACTAAAACACCATAACAAAGAAGACCTTTCTAGTGTTACTAACTCCAGGTAAAAGTGCCTCCCTTTAAGTTAAGGTTTGGTTCATTGTATCCTGATTACTGTTAAATCAGCTGCATATTGCAAAGTACTGGGGGTAAGAGGCTGTATGTGCAATTATGTTGTAACTATACAACACAAAACATCTATGTTTTGTGTTCTTTGTATTATTTTATTTAAAAAATTAACTTTCTTTTCTTCCCAACCAAATAATTCTGTTAGTACTGTTAAAATGAGCAAAATTTAAATATATATATATTTAATCACTGCCGTTGTAAAATAGACACTCACAATATTAACATAAAAACTCTAAATCAAATTAAATTATTTGTCAATTTAAACTCAGTTAAGCAAAAACTGTAAATATAAATTTATTTTGTGTGTATTCCTTCAGACAGTTTAATGATTATCAACACATTTTAACACAGTTTTGTTCCTTTCTTAATAATGTGATTTATAATTAATATATTTACAGTTTTTCCTACAATTATTTTAAGAAAGATCAAAAAGACTGCTAACACATTTTATTTTTTGTTTGCTTAATCTCTTTGAGCATAGCAACAACATTTACAGTTTATGTAAAAGATATCTAGATTGGAGTATTAGGACATTGAGTAAACATTCTGCTTTTATTAGTTTATTTTGTACTCTCATTTTCTACAACATTGAGTTTGATGAACAACTGCAGCTTAGTTAAAATGATGCATACAGGCTTGTGCTGTAATGAAGACAAAATAAGCTCTACAAAGGATATTTATTATGTGAATCCTTGTTTGCATACTATTTACTCATCTAACTTCAGCAGCTAATAGTAAATATCATAAGTATGCAATAAAAAGTATTTTACAAAATGCAATAATTTGAAAAACAGATAAATAGTTAATGTTCAAATAATATTAACCTCGTGAACACAGCTTTAGTTAAATATAATTAGACTCAAACTAAAAACTCTGACACTTTCTTAAATATGTGTGAATTGCCTGATAAAAATGAAACCTTGTTTTTCAACTTATGAAAGCTAACAAAATAGTTATTTTAGAAATGAACAAAATACTTGGTTTTTAATCTTTATTTTTTACATTACCATTAAACATTGTCTGCAGTCTGTCAATACCTTATCAATTACTTTAATCATATTGTCACAGCAAAAATAATTTTATAAAGTCCAATTAAACAAGACCAAATGCGGGGGGCGTGTCCGACTGGCGATGTGAGCAGACGTGTCTGAGCTAGCTCCGTTAGATCCCCTGCTGTATCCGGTTATAATCCTACCTATTCCAGTAGCCAGACAACCGCTTTCGGTTCCAACGGACTCTCATCAGCATTTATGGGTAAAAAGAAGCAGGCGCTGGCAGAAACCTCCGATATTAGAGCGCACCTACGCAACTCGGCGAGGACTTCCAAGATGGCGGACCCGCCCGGGCCTTCATCTCCTAAGGCTCAATGCGCCAAACCGCCGACATCTACTGAATCCTCAGACACTTCAGCGGTGAGTACGGCAAACAGCCACCGCGAAGCTGCAGAATCTATGCCTGTCACTACCCCTTCAACTGCGCACTTGTCAGGCCTTGGGGAACCTGCTGATGCAACAAACCTTACACTAGCGGGGGTAGTCAGTGTACTTCAAACTACTATCCAAACCTGTCACGCGGCAACCTTGGCTAAAGTTGAGGAGTTACGGGTGGATTTTGCCATCCTGCGTCAGGACTTGCAAAAGGTCAGGGACCGTACCACCGAGGCTGAGAGAAGGCTGGGTGACCTAGAAGATACTTGTCATCCCTTGCCTGAACAGTTGGGCCTACTACAGCGTAGGGTTGAGGCATCAGAGGCCAAATCTGATGATTTGGAAAATCGCCTCCGGAGGAACAACATCCGGATCGTAGGCATGCCCGAAAGAGCTGAAGGGCCCGAGGCTACTAAATTCCTTGAGGGCTGGCTAAAGGAGGTATGTGGCCCTGATGTCTTCTCACTAGCCTATGTAATTGAAAGGGCCCATCGGATCCCTGCAAGACCACCGCCACCGGGTGCTCCTCCACGTCCCCTGATAGCCCGGTTCTTAAACTTCAGGGATAGAGATGCGGCGTTACTTGCTGCTAGGCGCATAGGGGAACTGAAATTCGAAAATACTGTTGTATCACTGTACCCTGATTTTTCTAACGAGGTTAGGAGACAACGGCAACAATTCACTGCAGTCAAGCGACATCTTCGTGAGGCCGGTCTCCAATATGCCATGATGTACCCCGCTAAATTGCGGGTGGCGGTGGATGGAAAGACTCACTTTTTTGTGTCACCAACTGAGGCCACTCAGTGGCTGGATTCTCGGAAGTAGGACCCTCACTCATCGGAGCACCTATCACTCGGATTACCCGTTGGTTGGCTTCTTGTAGTCTTCCATATAACACCGGTCTGGCTCTACTGCAAACTTCTGGCTATCTGCTGTATCTAACTACTACGGTTGTCCGCCAGGTACTTCGGACCTGTCACTGGATTATAATTCCCTGTTTGGGGCTAACGGAGCATACGAAGCAGAGATCCTTCTATTTCGATTACTTTGGAATTTGTCGGTTTTTAACTGACTATGTTGTAAGTTTATGATTACTGTTGTGATTTTGTTAACAAAGCCAAAAGGGTGCATGTACACCCTCCTGGAATTGCTGTTAAGGGATCCAATCTTCCCCAGAAATAGGGGATGTAGGGTGGGATATGTTGGGATGAATTTCTCTTACCTCTCTTTCACTTACCTTTCTCTCTCTTTCTCTTACTTCCCTGGCCCTTTAAGGGGGAGTACACATGTTATAAGCAGACTTGAAAATGGCAGCTGAAATTTCAGCTATTTCTTGGAACGTGCGAGGGTTGAACTCTCCCCTGAAGAAAACTCTAGTTTTCAAATTTTTAAGAAAATACAACCCTCACATTATATGTCTCCAAGAAACTCACATAGGTAAATCTGCCAAATCAAACCCTTTTAAGAAAATTTGGTTAGCCCATACTTACTACGCTGCTTATTCTAACTACTCTAGGGGCACCTCTGTGTTAATAAATAGATCATTGCCTTTTCAACTGTTAAGTACCCGCAATGATCCAGAAGGCAGGTTTACGCTTCTGCATGCATCCTTAGCGGGTTTTCCTTACATTCTTGTATGTGTTTACCTTCCTCCTCCATTTAACGACCTTTTACTATATGAGCTGCTATCGCTTATAGCTTCCCTTCCTTCAGATCCGTTGCTTATAGTTGGTGATTTTAATGCAGTAATGGATGTAACCAAAGATCGTTTAACTACCGCTTCGATTCCTAGAGCTGGTACAGGGGGTTTGAAGGCCTGGGCCCAAATGGCTGGGTTGGTGGATGAATGGAGGGATTGTCACCCTGAGGAACGAATGTTTTCGTGTTACTCTAGGGGAGCCATGTCGAGGACCGACCTCACTTTTGCTTCACCTGACATGTCCACCAAAATTTCTAAAATAGAATTCCTTCCTAGAGGAATTTCAGATCATGCCCCGCTACAAATCACCTGGCAATTACATTCAACTATTACTAGAAAAACCCGGAGGTTAAATCCTTACTGGATCTCTCACATAGATATTAAGACTACCATAGAACAGTCTATTACTCAATTCCTCCAGGTTAATACTGGTACGGCGGATCTACCGCAAGTTTGGGATGCTTTGAAAGTGTATATTAGAGGCGAGTATATTTCCAAAATTGCCTATATCCGCAAAACAGCTAGCCAAAGTATGTTGGAAGCCGAGGGCGTGTTGGGGGAGGCTGAGGCGCGGTATATCCGCGATCCTAATGAACAAACTAAACTTTTCCATATCATGGCGCAGAGGCAGTATGCTCAAGCTCAGTGGAAATGTGCAAGGAAAAGCCAAATGTATTATAAATTTACTTTATATGAACAAGGTGATAAGAATGGTAAGCTTCTTGCCTTATTGGCAAGGGAGGATTACAGTAAACCGGCTATCCATACCCTCTTACAGAATGATACAGAGGTAGTCACCAACCCCTTAGATATTAATCATAGCTTAGCAGAATACTACCAACATCTCTATTCCTCTAAACTTCAAAAAACGCCTTCTGAAATAGCACATTACTTACAAAGATTGGACCTACCTACCCTCTCCTTAGAACATAGAGCCCTATTAGATGCTCCTATACAGGAACAAGAGGTAGTGGACGCTATTGCGGCTTTACCGCATGGGAAAACCCCATGTCCAGATGGCATTCCGAACCTCTGGTACCTTATGTATACTAAACAACTAGCCCCTGTGCTTATGGAACTTTTCAATTGGACTTCCCGTTCTGATTCCCTCCCTCTCTCGTTTCGAGATGCCACGATAGTCCTGCTACTGAAACCGGGGAAGAATCCTCAATTGCACTCTTCTTATAGGCCTATCTCTTTAATTAACTCGGATGCTAAAATCCTAGCCAAAGTACTGGCACGGCGACTAAATTTTTTAATCTCCTCTATAGTAGCTCCCGATCAAGTAGGTTTCATCCCTCACAAAGCGGCAGAATTAAATATCCGGAGGTTATATACTAATCTTTTAATCCCACATACTAATTTGGGTACTAGAGCCATTGCCTTCTTAGATAATGAGAAGGCATTCGACTCGGTTGAATGGGAATACCTGTGGCAAACCTTACAAATATTTGGGTTCCGTAAGAACTTCATAACTTGGATTAAAGCCCTATACAATCAGCCTAACGCCAGCATCCTTTCAAATTTAGAACTTTCACCTCCCTTCACTCTAGCTAGAGGTACCCGTCAAGGTTGTCCCTTGTCACCAGGTCTTTTTGCGCTAGCTATGGAACCATTGGCGTGTCTGATTAGAGCAACATCTGAGATTCGGGGGTTCGAGATAGGGAAACTCCATGAGAAAATTTCGTTATTTGCGGATGACACACTTCTTTACCTTAATGATACAGGCCCCTCGCTACACAAGGCTCTGGAGCTAATTAACCTTCATACTGAGTACTCCGGTTTAAAAACTAATTGGACAAAATCGTCCATAATGGCACTAGACCCTCAGGCTTTACTCCACATGGATTCCTCACTCCCTTTGGTCCGCGTAGACACGATCAAATATTTGGGCATTCATATCCATCCACAGATAGTCAAATTCACAGAGCTTAATTTGGAACCCTTGCTGTCTCACCTCATTATAACTATCGACAAATGGCTTAGACTTCCCCTATCTCTAATTGGCAGAATAAGCCTTTTTAAAATGAAATTTCTGCCTAAATTTCTCTATCTCTTCCGTTAGTCTCCTACCTGGATTCCCATGAGTTTCTTTAGGCAATTACAAAGCCATCTGACTAGACTCTATTGGTCTCCAGGTCCTGCTAGAGTGGCATATAAGGTCTTGACCTCTCCACTGAGTGAGGGTGGCTTGGCTGCGCCTGATATGTATGGGTATTTCTTAGCCTCGCAACTGACATCGGTTTTACGTTGGCTTAGTCCAACTCCGGAAGACCCTATCACATTGTTGGAAGCGCATTTGGTTGGATCATTGGAAGGGCTAAGAAATTTGATCTATCGCAGGCCCCCAGGTCTGTCCTACCCTACTCCAATGATTCATAATACTGTGAAAGCCTGGCAGAAAGGTTCTAATAAACTAGGGAAGGATCCCCGGGTCTTTTCCCCGCATACTCCGCTTTGGTATAACCCTACTCTGCAACATTTAGTCACTGTTCCAGACCCTCAGATTTGGGCACAATTTGGTATAAAATGTCTTGGTGATTTATATGCTGATAACCTTTTACTATCCTTTCAACAGCTTAAGGACAATTTCATAATTCCCAATACGATGTTATTTAGGTACTTTCAAGTGAGGCATGCTTTGGCTCAGCAATTTCAGTCGATTGACCTCCATATTGAACTCTCTTCACTTGAAAAAGTTCTACGTAAAGAACGCCTGCATAAACCTCTCTCCACCATTTACAACTGTCTTAGACCCAGAGGCGTATTTCCTAGATTGGAATTGTACCGTAAATGGATTACAAATATTCCTGATTTGACCCAGGAGCAATGGGAAGTTATTCTATCTGAATCTCTCCAACCGTTAATCCGAGCCAGGGACAGGCTTATACAATTTAAGTATCTTCATAGGGCCTATTACTCGCCACATGTCCTCCACAGGATTAATCCATCTTTCCTCGATCAGTGTAATAGATGTAAAGGAACCAATGCAGACTTTTTTCATCTGGTCTGGAGTTGCCCGTCAATTCAAGGATTCTGGTCGGAGGTCGTCACCTATATTTCTCATCTTATGGCTCTTCACCCGTCTGTTCTGTTGCTAAATTTTCTATCGGATACAACTACTTCACGTGCAGAAACGATATTGCTCACCTTTTTGCTTTTTTATGCCAAGAAAGCCATTGCTATTAAGTGGAAGGAGGAATCCCCCCCCCTCCCTTGCCTTTTGGATAACTCTGGTGGAGCAGGCATTACCAAGCCTGGAACACGTCTACTTTGCTAGGGGATGCCCTGCTAAATTCAATGCTGTCTGGACACTCTGGATTTTGCAAAATGATTCCTATTCAAATAGGCAACCAGATGTCTCTCAACCCTTGCTTGATTGGCTTATGGGGTCATCTTAATATGGGTATCCTGCCTGCTCGGTATAAGTTTTTCCGAACTGAATTGCATCTCAAAATGAATCTCGTCCGTAACTTTTCATGTAATAAAACTTTTTCTCACTGAATTGAATCTGGCCCTATGTTGGATAACATCAGGTAGTATTTAAGTAACACATTGCTTTATTTATAATTGTGGATATAAGCTTCATTTTTACCTTAGCATGACTGGTGGTCTACACTTGGTACATCCCAAGATGGCTGCTGTATGAGAAATCTGCACAATCTGAGCAGCATCCTGTTAACTGATTAGAAGTTTCTCATCACACTGCAAGGAGATTGCTTGCTGTTGTCTACTAAAGGGCAAATTTTCTCCTGCAAAGACTTCTCCACACTTCTCTGCACTTCACCAGGCGCAAATTCACTACCACTATGCTAATTAACTAAAATGCGAAGTTGCGTCTCGGCAGCTGAATGTTGGCGAAGTTTCACTAGCGTTAATTTTCATAGAGAACTTCCGCTATCTTTTGTTTCTGTGAAACCTCGTTAGTACACTTGCACTTAAGTCAATTTTAGCATTCTTAAGCACTCTTAAGTGCTCACGCACCATAAAGCTCTAAAACACAAAACATATTGCATTTTTGACAAAATAAAGTGTAATGTCTTTTTGCCCACACTCTGTAGACTATTGCAAACAGTAAAGCTTCTAATCTATAAATCCTTAAAATAATTGATCTTATATTCAACTGGAATATTGGTTTTATTTTTTTTATTTAGGCAAAAATGTTTATCTTGTACAACTGATCTACAGATGCAGTTTCTCTTTTTAGATTCATGTTATAAATACTTCACATGAAATCCACATGGTATGAACTAATTGTTTTGCACAGAGATGCACCAAATCCTTTATGAAAGATTTGTCCAAATACCAAACCTGAAAGAAAAGCATGCACGGTTAAAACTTTTTAGCTTCCTTTTCTGTGTGACTAAAAGTGATATGAAATTTAGAATACAAATTTGGTTTGGCCAGGCACTTGGATTAGACTAAAACAAATCCTGCTGAAAGAGGCCGAATCCTGGTTGAATCCCAAACCAAATCTAGGATTCTGTGCATCCCTATTTTTCTTATTATGAATTAATGTTTAAATGAGTGCAAATTAGTCTGACACACTAACCTCTGCTATTTACTTAGATAGTGTTTATCTTGTTTGCCTTCTCAGTAACCTAATTTGCTGCGTTATTTTAGGATATACTTCTGAAAAAAAAATCCCCAATACTCTCTATGAAGACTAACTCTATGGGGCAAATTTAGTAAAATTTTAATTCAAGAAATACAGCGCAAAAGTACTGAATTCATATTCAGATTTCCAGCTATTTTATAATTTTAGTTTAAAAAAAAAAAAAAATGGAAACATTTGATTTTTGTGGCAAATATTCTGGTGATGGAAGAAAAACAAACACAATATACCTCATACTAATCATAATATTTTCATGATTGAAATTTGAAAAAATAATTAATACAAAATATATAAATCAGCCTCCCGATTTACAGATATCTGTCTTGCTGGAGTTTGAATATAGTGCAGGTATGGGACCCGTTATTCAAAAACCCGTTATCCAAAATGCTCTGAATTACAGAAAGGCCATCTCCCATAGACTCCATTGCCATTAAATAATTCTGAATTTTACAAATGATACTTTTTTCGCTATAATAATAAGACAGTACAATCTGCTTAAACCCAAATAAGATATGATTAATGCTTATTGAAGCAAAACCAGCCTATGGGGTTTATTTAATGTTTAAATTGTTTTTTAGCAGGCATGGAGATCCAAATTATGGAAAGGTCCCTTATTTGAAAAACCCCAGGTCCCAAGCATTCTGAATAACAGGTCCCATAGCTGTACAAATATTTGCAAAAAAAATGTAACGTGAGGGCTCATTTTCAAAACAGTGTTTCTTACCCAAAATTCAGCATTTACCCACAAAATTCCAGCCTAATTGCAGGCTAACTCCAAATAGCGTGTTATACAACTAGGGTACAATTCCCCTACTGCAACACAAAATAGCATCTACTTTGGTACAGTGTGGTTGCAGTGCAAGTTATTCTTCCAAAATGTATATATGAATGGTGTAACAAGAGATGAGCTAATTTTTTCAACTGTAACAGATTTGCAGTGAAATTCATATTTTTGCAACAAAAATTTTGTGAATCTGAACTAGAAATTTGGCATGCCCTTTTTTCCATAGATAAAAATAAAATTCACTGCAAGGTAGAAAGAAAACACATGCAGACCACGCACAGCTTGCATTTGGCGCAAGAAAAATGCCCATTGACTCCAATGCATTTAGTGCTAGGAAAAACATGGGGGCAAATTTTCGCCAGCGAACGATCTGCCACACTTCACCAGATGGAAATTCGCTACCACTACATTAATTCACTAAAATGAGAAGTTGCATCTGGGCATCCAAACGCTGGCGAAGTTTTGATAATAATTCGGCAGCGCAAGCATTTCATAGTGATTTTTTGGCTAGAGTTAATTGCTGCCTAGCGAGACTTCACTAGTACTTTTATGCTTAGGTCAATTTGAATAGGGCGGGTACATATAGATTGTATAGACATCTTTTTTAGAGATAGTGGTGCAAATGCTTGAATGGTCACTTTTCATTACAAATGTCAAAGGAAGCATAATGATTCAGACAAAGGAGATCCTCTACTGCCATAGACATGAGACCACCCTAAAACAAATGTGGCATGCCCCTCATATGGTTGGGAAAGAAATGTTAACACAAAAATCTTCAATGGTTAGGATTTTGAAAGCAATCCCACTTTAACAACTATTAACAACTATTATGACTTTCCGGCATACAGGATATGATGTCACTGACATACGATTGAGGAGAGTGTAGCTTCATCTTATCAGTTTGCCTGGTCTATGGTGGTGAAGGAAACTGTGTGGTGAAGGAAACTGTGGCGAAAGAGTTAACGTTCTGTAAAATTCGACCAAAAATTCACCTGGCGATAGGGCGTGAAACTGCGCTAGCGATCCCCTCTCCCCTTTACTGTATGCCCTTAGCATAGAGCCTCTGGCTGCAGTTATTAGGAACAACATTGATGTCTCTGGGGTACAGGTCAATTGTAACCAGTATAAGTTGTCTTTATTTGCTGACGATGTGTTATTAACCATTGCTAACCCCTTGTTAACTTTGCCATCTTTACACAAAATACTGGAGCTGTATGGCAGTCTTTCTGGACATAAAATCAATATGAACAAAACGGAAGCTTTACCAGTGCACATACCACCAATGACTTTAGAAACTTTGAAATCAAAATTTAAATATAACTGGAAATCAACCTTCATCACCTACCTGGGTAGTAAACTCACCCCCTCGTACGACCAACTGTTCTGCCAGAACTTTACACCTCTTATCACTCAAACGAAAGCTACCTTACAAAAATGGAATACTCATTCTCTCTCTTGGTTCGGAAGAATTGCTGCTTTAAAAATGAACATTCTCCCCAAATTTTTATATATTTTTTTAATGCTTCCCATTTCAATTCCCCGTAGAACTCTCCAGGACATCCAGACCTCATTCCACAATTTTATCTGGGGAAATAAACGTCATAGGATTTCTAGAAACACACTGATGACCCCACTCAAACAGGAAGGCCTTGGAGTCCCTTCACTCCGGCGATACTATGAAGCATCCCATCTCAGACAGCTATTGGCCTGGTCTCGCTGGGACTCACACACTGTTTGGGGACAAATTGAGAACGAACAGATCTCAGGGACTCATCTTAATTCTTATATTTGGTCCTCCAACAGGCCACCAATCTCTGTATCAAATTTTCTACTCTCTACTCAACAAACCCTGGGAGTATGGACTACTCTAAAACATAGATTTCACTTGACCTCTGTTTACTCCTTGAATACTATTTACTTGAACAATGCAGACTTTTATCTGGGCACACTGCGGGAGTTTTACTCTAGATGGCAGAAAACTAACTTACACACGATCAAGGACCTATTGTCTCCCACTAACTTGATCCTCACCTTCAGAGAACTTTCCCAAAAAGTTCCGTTGGTTCAACTTCGATTCTTCGAATATCTCCAACTGAGACACTTTCTGCACCCTTATATACAGCAGGCCAAATCCTTTCGAGCTCCTAGCCAGATCAGGCTTACCACAAAAAGGTCTAATTTCCAGAATCTACAAACTGCTGATGGACACACCACCAGACGATCACTCGAAGCACCCATACAGATGCAGCCACTTTGGTTTGTCTGTTTGACACAGAATAACTAAACACAGATATCCCATTTATCTCATTTAACACAGAAAACTGTGACACAACATCCCATCTAATTAAAGCATTCACCATTGTGAACAATGGTGCTTTGGTATGCTAATGAAAAGGTTAAATGCATTAAATGAGTTAAGATAACTTTAGATAACACAGTTTCTTCAATTAACTCTGAGTCATGACGCATTTAACTCACAAATCCAAGTGGCTTCATCTGTATATGCTTAAATGGGAAGGGAGTTTGACACAACAACTGAGTGTGGAGGACTGGTCCTCAATTTGGTTCAATGCCCAGAAAATGGTCACCTGTACCAGACAAAAAGTATTTATGAGATGGTACCATACACCAGACAAGCTTAACGCTCTGTTCCCGGACCATCCGAATGTTTGCTGGAGGCAGTGTGGTGACGTTGGAACTTTAGTTCATATTTTTTGGTCTTGTCCTAAATTACAGAAACTATGAGATGACATTGAGAAATTACTAACCAGAATAACTAACCTTACCTTACCTAAAGATATTTTAACGTATCTTTTAGGGAAGCCATTCCCTCGGTTGTCCAGACAGTCCCAGACCTTAGTCAATCAGATTCTAACGGCGACTAGATTAGCCATAGCAGCCAAATGGAAAGCCCTAGATCCTCCAACTCTGTCTGAAGTAATAACCCGGGTAAATAGTAATCGATTCTTCGAAGAGAGGTTGGCCTTTCTCCAGAACAAAACCCAGAAATATTAAAGGGTCTGGTCTGTTTGGGTACTCGAAGGGTCTAGCAGAATGAGACTTTTCCACTTATAGTCTACCCAAGGAATGTCTTTGCTTGTTTCCCTTCTTTTTACAGAAGACTTTTTTACATGTTGCTGTTATTAGCTTGGCTGGAGTTGACTATCCTAAGCTGTCTATTTTTGTTACCTCCACCCCCTCCCTTTTTAATCTTTATTCTTTATACACTCCCCCCCTGCCCTACCGTCTGTCTACCCTCCCCTCTTTTCTTTACTTCTTTCCTTTAATCAACCTTCTTTATCGAAGAGGCCTTATGGAACTAGCAACTGTTTAACATTACTTGCGATGTACTATACTATTTCGTAAGGCTTATGATTGTGTATATCTCCTTTATTTCCTAATAAAAAATTTAAGTTACAAAAAAAAAAAGAAACTGCGCTAGCGATGGTCTCTTTCACTTGTGAATTGTCATCTACTCCTGTTAGTAAATTGGCGATGTCCCCGCGGATGGGATTTCTGGTGAATTTTCATTAGCGAGTGCCACTTTGCTCTTTAGTAAATCTGCCCCATAGTGATTAAACACCAACTGACTACAATGCATTTTGGAAATTTCATGAATTTTTCCAGCAGTAACACATAAGGGTAGCTTTATTGAAGTATGAAATTAGAGCTCACCATATTAAAACTCAGCCAATCTTTATTAAAAGGGATTGTTCACCTTCCAACACTTTTCAGTTAAGCTGTTTTCATAAATCAATACTTTTTTTTTAATTACAGGTATGGGGGACCTTCTCTAATAGGGGGGCACATTTACAAATTTTGGGATTCATTTCCAGATAAGGTTCAAGAGAGTGATGCAAAAACAACCTTCATTATTATATGAATACATTCATATTAGAATTTACCTCCAGAAGTTGGGCTCATTCTGCCAGACTCCATAAAATCATCCAGCCAGATGTATATGAAAAATTTATGAAAGCTATTTTAAATTTAACGAAATATTACTTCACAACCCAACATTTAAAAAGATAGAGACGTACTAATGCATTACACGTACTAATGTATTTTCACCAACATTTAAATTAACTATCACTGTAGTCCATTTTTTAAAACACCTCTACTAGTGAGAATATACATACTTGGAAAGTAATATACATTTCTATGTGGCTAATAATTACCTTTAGTAGTCTCCAACTGCTGAGCTCTCCCCATGAAATCAGCCTCTCCTCGTTAGTCGCAGCTATCGCAGGATCTCGGCAACTTACACCGAGGACTCTAATTCACATACACTACTTCACCCGCTGTCAGCGCTGACCAACATATCCATGGGAGGCATAAGTATTAGTATCAATGCAGCTTTATTTGGACATACTTAGTGGTGTGCAAAACTAACGCGTTTCATGCCTCTGCAACTGGGCACTTCCGCATAGAGGAGGGGCAGCCAATATTTGAGTGACAGCTGAGATTTTTAAATGAGTTTACAACAGCTATAAACACTTTAATAAAAAAATAGAATTTTGGATGTTTAATTTGAAAAGGGCTTTTATTATGCAGCTTTTTATGTCTGGGTGACAGGTCCACTTTAACACTTAACTTTAACCATTTGAAGAACATGCCATTGTTTTTAGGGTAGGCTCATGTCTAGGCAATAGAGGATCTCTTTTGTCTTCATTTTGCTTCCTTGGACATTTTAATAATAAGTGGCCACTTCCAGCAATTGTACCCTCACTAATAAAGACATAAAGATGACCTGTATGTACCCATCTTATTTAAATTGTTTTAAGTGTATGTTAACAAATTTTTGCTAGGAAGAAAGTAACGCTAGAGATAATTCTCTAAGAAATTTAAGCGATGTTCCCATTTGATGAATATGCATAGCTGTAGCAAAATAATGTCTGATGTAGTTGTGCAAAGTATTGCAAAGATTTCCAAACAGAAGGTAATTGCAACAGGGAACAAGCCCCTTGTGTTAATTAGGTGACTCACGAATCAACAACATTTCGGGGTCGTTCCCCCTTTATCAGGTGTTACAGCAAGGTGCGATAAGTGTTAAATAGCGATTGAACCCACCCCCTCATGAATATTAAAGTGCACATTTTGTCCAAAGTCGATAATAATGAGTCCAAAGAGATCCTATGTTTATTAGGATTCTTGTTTATTCTGTTTATCTACCCTTAGTTTCTCCTCTACCACTGGTTGGCAAGTGACCACATAAATTTAAAGAAATCAACTGTAAAGTCAAATGGTGGATTAATGTGGACCAGGACAAAATTAAGACCCTTATTTAACACAGACAACTCAAATGGAGACATTTCATATGAGGACAAATTGAACACATTGTTTACCTCCTTAGTTTGTTGTGTGCATAGGGCCTTTTTCTGAACTTTTTGTTGTTTCCTTTGCCGCATCTTGTCTTTCTTTGCTTGATCATTTTCTCCTTAAAAAAGCAGATGAAGCTCGTGAGGAACAAGGTATGAATGTAACTGATCCTGAAGACTGTTGTGAAAAAGTGGGCTCTGATCCAGTGGAAGCAACATTTCTCCTTGCACAATGTATTCTCCTGCCTTCATAGGCAAGTAATCCAAATTTTAAAATATTATTTTCTTTTTCTCTGTAATAATAAAATAGTATCTTGTACTTGATTCAAATTAAGATATAATTAATCCTTATTGGAACCAAAACCAGCCTATTGGGTTTATTTAATGTTACATGATTTTCTAGTAGACTTAAAGGGCACCTATCACAGCCAAAATCAAACACATATTAACAATCTGACCAGTACAACCTAAACACGTTTAATCAAACTGCATTTGTAGTTTTTTGAGAAAAAAAACCTGCAGATTTTAAAAAAAAATCCCTTACTTTGTCAAATGGGTTCTTTCACAGAGGGAGTCCATACTGAGACTATAACAGAGACTATAACATGCAAATTTCAGGAGCATGCTCAGATTGTAGCACTGCCTTGAGTGTTCTACCCAGAGCGCCTTGTTTTAGTAAAATTAGAAGTATCACAAGATTTCCCTATCTTGTCCCCTGCTGGTGATGACATTATGCAAATGAAGGGCACACACTTACTTCCAGAAGGTGGCAGCACTACTGAGCAGCAGCTAACACAGAGGTTTGGCTGATTTGAAAATAGCTTAGAATAGTTGCTAAGCAACCAATGAATTTCAACTGAGCATGTGCGAGATTTCAGGGCTTTTGTTGGCTGTGAAGTTATATGTAGGAGGAGCCAGTGAAATCCAAGATGCCTGCCTCAGCTAGAACAGCATTGGAGATAGGGGAGATCTTGAAGAAGGTATAGTGAGCTGATGATTTACATTAAACAAACAAGTCTGTTAAAAAAAATCAGATTTCTTGAACTTTCACATAATCTATTTACTTAGTAAATGATTTTAGTTATGATTGATGCCCTTTAAGGTATGAAGATCGATATTACGGAAATAATTGCTGTTTTAGCCTATGGGGGACCTCCTAGAACCTACTTGGAGTCAATTGGTGGACTTTCAAAAATCAAAGTTTTTTGGGGGAAAACTTTGATTCAAATTTGTTTGATTTCACTATTTCTTCAATCCGTATGATTAGAATTCGGACGAATTAAAACAAATACGGACTATTCACCCACAAAAAAAGTCTTTTTTTTGGATAAATTTCGGTTGGTCTTTTTTTAATAAATCAGCCCCTTAATCTTAATATAAAAATTCAATATGAATGAATAGAAAGTGTTGCCATTTTACTCTACTCTAATTTCACACTTTGATAAATCTGCCCATATGTATAACAATGATGGTATTAGAATGGCACAATTCAATTTAGTTGCGTACATTGGTCCAACCTGAAAATGAAAGCATGATGTATCACATACTGAATGCAAATGTTAACTCCTGGGTTCTCTTATGTTCATTCATCCTGTAGTTAGCCACTTGCACATGATTCATCAAAGCAGGTTGGAAGATCAGGCAGGTGTTGTGGAGCAATTATAAATGCAAGTGCTTTTGATAATAGCTTAAATCCATTTTTAGTGCAGTTTTATTTATTGTGGTAGAGCCACATTATTTTACGGAAAGTGTTAAATTGTAACTTTGCGTTTTGCCTTCAATCATGAAAAATCCATTGCAAAACACTAGCCAAATATAAATGTAATGTTTTTAACATTAGCTGGCATATTGCTATTTGCTGCTTGATAGTTAATATATTTTTAGACTGAGAAATGTATGGGCATCTTGCACAATGGTATAGCATTTTCTGTAGAGTGCCTTTAAACGCTAATGTACTTATTGTAAAGCAATTTTCCCATAGTTTAATGTAATTACATGTGAGTTAAATCCAAAGAAATGTAAGCTTCTCCAACATTTGTAACATTTACAGAGGCTTATTTATATTCTATTATATTCTGTAATACTGTCTAAATGGCCCTGTAAGTAAACTGTAAGTGCTATTCAGCCTTTTAAGATTGAGCAGGTTTTTCTATTTTACACTAGTGTTACCTAAGAAGAGCCAGTTTCCCTGTTTAAAATATAATGAATAGAACCATGCAAATATGGTACAAATGTGGGATCTATTTTCTGAAAACCCATTATCCAGAATGCATCAAATGACAGGAAGGCCATAGACTCTATTTTAATCAAATAATTCCTATTTTGAAAAATAATTTCCTTTTTCTTTGTAATAATAAAACAATTACTTGTTTTTGATCCCAAATAAGATGTTATTAAACTTTATTGGAGGCAAAACAATCCTATTCAATTTATTTAATTTGATTAAATTATTTTAGTGGAATAAAGGTATGGAGATCCAAATTATGAAAAGATTCCTAATTCGCAAAAACCTAGGTCCTAAGCATTCTTTATAAAAGGATCCATACTTATATTTGAAATGTAAGACAACACCACTATGGGGCACATTTACTAAGCTCGAGTGAAGGATTAGAATGAAAAAAACGTTGAATTTCTAAGTATTTTTTGGGTACTTCGACCATCGAATAGGCTACTACGACCTTCGACTACGACTTTGACTTCGATTCGACTGATTCGAACTAAAAATCGTTCGAATATTCGACCATTCGATAGTCGAAGTACTGTCTCTTTAAAAAAAACTTAGACTACATACTTCGGCAGTTTAAACCTACTGAGGTACAATGTCAGCATATCGATAACCCTCGATATTCGACCCTTGATAAATGTGCCAACAATATGTCACATGCTAAATTTCAGCATATGTAAAATATGTAAAAGGTTTTATTAATATTTATAATTGACTAATTATCATACAATATGGTACCACTAATACTAGGGGGGTTATTTATCAAAGTCAGATTTTTTCTGATTGGACTTTTAAAGGGGAAAACTACCATTTTTTTTGTTGAAAAAAAACCTACAATTTTTCAGGATTTATTAAAGTCCGATGGTGTTAAAAGTCCAAATAAAAATGTACTCCAATGGCAGATGTCCCATTGATATCCTGATTTGTGCTGGGTTTCAGGCATCAAAAATTTGCACGATTATGATTTTTTTCTTACACAAGAAATTTTCAGAAAATGTATTGATAAATCAAGTTTAAAATTGTGAGAACTTTTTGGATTTTTATAAATAACCCCCTAGATGTGTAGGCTTTAAGCCAAGGTCTTTAATCATTTTGGGAAGTCCTTCCTTCATGGAGGATAAGTCCTGGTTGGATATTGATATGTGTAGATGAACTTTGTATAGCAAGGATTTTTCAACTTCTACTTTACATGCTTAAGAGATTATTTTTTATGTAGACTGGTTTTTTTGGGATCCTGTATCCCTTTCTATCAGACAAATAAAACACCACAGCATTCCTGTTAATGTCTCCCTACCATATTCAACACAGGGGTTAATTATAACCATACTAGTGGGCTTCCTCTTTTAAATTGCCTAAAGGATTTTAAGCAAAATCTGGCCATTTACCTTCAGGACAAACTGGTGCAAGAGAAGAAGATGGCACAGGCACACCCACTGCTGTCTTATGGATTTGTGATGGACTAACGAGTGGAAATATTCAGAGGAATTTCAGGTAACTGGCCCCTGTAATCCTGTCATCTCCGGTAAAGACACATTTATAAATAATGGGCAAATTTGCAGCTGGCTGAACAAAGCTAATCACTGATTGTTTGGGTGCACCACACCATGCTAAGTGGTTTTGATTGTTATAACCTGCTTCTGATCTATGACTATGGTGACCTTCTCTAAGAAATTAAAAAGTCATTTATGTGACTAATAAGGATAAGTAAACCTATCAGCACAGTTTTACTCAAAAATTTGTGGTTTCACCAGCAGTGAAATTTTTGCTAGAATTTTTCATGTTTTCGTCTTGAAAACTCCCCTGAAAATGTCATGTTCTGCATCCCTCATCTTCCACATTAACCAATCCGAGCAGAGTCCACCCCAAGCATACACCTGTAATTCAAAGGAGCTGTCTAATCTCTGTGTTTGGAAGAAGTTGGTAATATATGGGAGCCTTTTCTTTTCACAAAGAACAGCTGTAGCACAGCAGAAATGAGCTTTTCTAAGGTAGGGCAGTGCATGTGTTACTGCACAGCTACAGTATAAATGCCTTAACAGCAATTTAATTTACCATATTATTGACTCCATTACATTTGTGTCGTTCCATGTTTTGCAAATTTTTCGGTAAAATGGGGAAGTCTGCTTATCACTAATGTAGAAGAAATTCTTTATGCACCCAGTATTATATACACAGTTTTATATCAGGAAAAGCCATATTAGAACCCTTATAAAAGTGTTAGAATTCCTATTATTGAACAGTGAGAATGGAGTGGCCTTGTGCAATACTTGCTGCTCTGTTGTTTAGTTTACTGCAGACTTCCATTGTGACAACATATTATAAAGCTTTTCCAAAAAATAAAGACATTCCCAAACACACTGACCTTTATTTCAAACAGTCAATAAAATGTCATAAAATCAACTGTTCCCGTTAAAACAAAGACTTTTATTTCTGCAGAACTATATAAAAACATAACATATTTGATCTGTGAGAAAATAAATTGAAGTGAAACAAAATGCCATTCACATTGCTTCTTTTTATGGTCAATACATGCTGTCAGACAGGATAGTGTGAAATGGTACACCAAAACTTTATTTAATTTGTTATGTTTTTTAATTATGTGATAATAAAAGAAAAAAAAAACATTCTGTGACCACATGCTATATTCTTGATGGGGGGGGGTGCAAGAGGCAGAAGAGGAAGAACACAATAATACTCAGGGTCTGTAGAAGAAATATTAGTTCTTATATTATTTTTCTCCCAGCACTGCACCACTGATGAGAGTGTGTGTGTGTAGGACTATTTCAATTTGGGCAAAAGGGCATTTGCTCAGATTCCACCAGGAAAGGTGTTTTTTTTTCAAATTGGAATTAATTCAAACTGGATTTATCAAACCTTTACCATGGGAATAATTAGAATTCGACTATTAGCCACCTAAAACCTGCCAAATTCATGTATAGGTCAATGGGAGAGGTCCATTGACCCATTTGAAGATGTTAATAGCCTTCCTGACATTCAAGTTTTTTTCTGAGAAAAAAAAAATTGATTTTAGTAGAATTTGATTTGATTTCGATTTGAATTTTCGAGTCGGTAATATTAGTTTGAGTTTTAGATATTCCATTTTATCCTTAAATAACCTCCCTTAAAAAAAATTCACATGAATTCGAAATTCGACCTTTGATAAATGGGCCTCTAGATTAGGAGAAAACTAGAACTTCAAATATCACCAGTGAGGCAATCACTGGGAGTTTTTGAAAACTACAACTAAACTCACAAACTCTAAAACCATGACTGTTATTGAATTTATTAAAAGATCCTGAACAATGTGCTGTGACAGCAGGTCAGTAAAAGTTTGTGGATTTGTGCAGGATGGTGTGTATGTCTGTCCAAGGTTTGAACAGTTTGCTCTCAGTTTCTGGTAATGCAGCTCACAGACCAGTTAACGAGCTCAGCAGAATCTAATCTACTGATCCAGGTTGCTTTAAGAATTCCCAGCCTGCTTAGGGTTTCGCTCCACCCTGGAACCAGTTCTGACGTGAGATATCAGGCTGGGGAGTTCTGTGAAAGACTTATTTATTTTGGTAAGCAAACTTTTGGGGTTTTTGGGTGAAATACAAACCTTTCTTTTGTGTGTGGTAAAGACTGCTGTTGCTAACGTAGAGACCAGAGCAACGCAAGGTTGTTTCCGGTCTGATAGTCAGGGAAGCCTGAATGTATAGTTAGCTGCCAAGCTGGCAAGGGTTTATTTTGCTGTTTTGTTTTATTTTTAACCCTTTTTTTGTTTTGTATAGCTCTAAATGGTGTAAATAGGGCTGTTTAAATAAAATCCACACGTGTGTTTCACTCAAACCCATTGGTCTACTGTGCCTGATTTAATCGGTGTACTCATCCAGGGAGTCACCGTTATCCCGTTGCTGGGCTAATCCCTACAGTGCTAAAACAAATCCAATTTCCATAAGATCAGGGCAGCTCCCATTGGATTCTATAGGACCTCAACAGTTTTTACTTGGCAAAGTTGGCATTAAATATTGTTGTGTTTTTTACACTTAGGGGCTGATTCACAAAGGGTCGAAATTGAGGGTTAATTAACCCTCGATATTTGACTGGGAATTAAAATCCTTTGACTTTTAATATCGAAGTCAAAGGATTTTAGCGCAAATAGTGCGATCGAAGGATTATTCCTTCGATCGAACGATAAAATCCTTCGAATCGAACGATTCGAAGGATTTTAATCCAACGATCGAAGGAATATCCTTCGATCAAAAAAAGTTAGCCAAGCCTATGGGGACCTTCCCCATAGGCTAACATTGAGTTCGGTAGCTTTTAGATGGCGAACGAGTTTTTTTCTTAAAGAGACAGTACTTCGACTATCGAATGGTCGAATAGTTGAACGATTTTTAGTTCGAATCATTTGATTCAAAGTCAAGGTCGAAGTAGTCCATTCGATGGTCAAAGTAGCCCAAAAAACACTTCGAAATTCGAAGTTTTTTTACTTCGAATCCTTCACTCGAAGTTAGTGAATCGGCCCCTTAATAAATCTCAAATTTTTTGAGTTTTTAATAAATATAGGAAAACCACAATTTTTTTGAGATTTGTGGGAAATTTCACAATACGAATGTTTAATGGGCCTCTATGTGTCACATTGGTAATTTATGTTGGTTATGCTGGGAGTCACTGTGCTGTTCTATGAAAGTGGATAACATTGTTTTTTTTTAATTTTAAGGTTCCTGGGATTCATAGATCTGTACTAGCATTTGCTGGGAGCTAGAGTCAGTATTTCTGGTGGTTGCTGGGAGTCACAGCATCTTTTATTAACAGGCTGATTTATGCTGGGGGTTGCTGAATGTTATTATACAGTATGTTATTATTCCTGGGGCTACTTTGCCACATGTGTTGGATGAAGTGCAAAAGATCAAATGTCAGTCATGAGCAGTAACATTTGCTGCTTCATAAAAGTGCAACACAAGTGCAAAATGGAGACATAATGCTATGCTTTTTACCCACATTGCAGACTTTTTTTCAATGCACTGCAAGCTGTGTGCTACAATATTTACCAATGCAGGTGCACATTTTCATTCATCTTGGTAAATTGTGAGTAAGTTGTAGTGCAGATTCTGCAAATTAGTGCAAACAAAATTGGAGGAATATAAAGGGAAATATTTTATAATTATTTCATGATTGCTTAATCCTGCAATACCACAAGATAAAAGCTACATGTATTATAAACACATTGAAATGTATTTTAACAGATCCGCACAAAGATGCTAACAATATTCAACATCATAAAAATGGAAGTTCAGAAATTGGAACTGCAATGTTTGGTGCATTGTACCAAACCTAGCATGTTTACAGTTGTGTCACTTGCATTGACCTGTGCTGATTTATGAAAGGTGCTACCAATCTGACTTTCATCCTATGTTTCAATCAGCATATTCTTTTCAAAAGCTGCTTTTTTTCAGGCTCTGTGTTCGACTTGCTTTCCTCTGAACTCTTCACACAGACTGATTGCTGTATTCTTATTGGCTTGCTGCACGCTCCCATGATTATCATAAGATATAATCAATAGTGCAGATCTATTCACAGCTCCTTTGAGCCTACTGCAAATAGAGGTCCGCTGTTCATTCAGTGACTAAGGCAAACCATCCTTCATTAACATATGTAGCATTAGCAATTACCACTTTGCTTCTGAAATGTTCTTTTTGCTTGTAAATCAAAACATGGCTAAAAGGGAGGAGATCTTTAATGCCCACTCCTTTGTATTTAATGAAGCCAATTTTTATATTCATTATAGTTTTTCATGTTGGCTCAGTGTTTTGACATTTTTTAAATAGATGGTGTTAGCTTCTATGAAACTCCTGCAAAGTCAGTTAAACATGATTTTGTATATAGGCAAACATGAAACACAATCTGAAAGCATTTTAAAATAATGCAACCTCTTAATTTTTTATTCCAGATGTAAAACCAGAATAATATATATCTATTTTTATTTTTTTCTATCTCTGTTATTATTGTTTAGGGAGAAAATATGAGCTGCTCATGAGCTAAGCTATTTATTAATAGGTAGGGTATCTAAAACATACTAAAATAAAAATTTTGCAGGACTACAAATTCCAGCATACACCAGCGTATTATCATGAATTAAAGAATGCTGGGAGCTGTAGTCCAGTGACAACATGTAGTAAAAGAAATAAAAGCGCAAAGAGACAAAGGATCTTTTCTAAGTGCAGCATTTAGTTGTTGTTCAACATATCCCTGCATAAAAAGTTACACTCACGGGATAAAAAATTTCAATATTGCATATAAATTTCTTATCTGTCCTTCTCAGTAGAGATGTCGCGAACTGTTCGCCGGCGAACTTGTTCGCGCGAACATCGGGTGTTCGCGCTCGCCGGAAGTTCGCGAACGTCGCGCGACGTTCGCCATTGTTGGCGCTTTTTTTTGCCCTCTCACCCCAGACCAGCAGGTACATGGCAGCCAATCAGGAAGCTCTCCCCTGGACCACTCCCCTTCCCTATAAAAACCGAAGCCCTGCAGCGTTTTTTCACTCTGCCTGTGTGTGCTGAAGAGATAGTGTAGGGAGAGAGCTGCTGCCTGTTAGTGATTTCAGGGACAGTTGAAAGTTTGCTGGCTAGTAATCGTTTTGATACTGCTCTGTTATTGGAGGGACAGAAGTCTGCAGGGGTTTGAGGGACATTTTAGCTTAGGTAGCTTTGCTGGCTAGTAATCTACCTTCTACTGCAGTGCTCTGTATGTAGCTGCAGTGGGCAGCTGTCCTGCTTCTGATCTCATCTGCTGACTGCTGCAATAACAGTAGTCCTTGTAAGGACTGCTTTTATTTATTTTTTTGTTGTTTTACTACTACTACTACTACTACTATAAGAGCCCAGTGCTATTAGTCTAGCAGTGTTGGGGAGTGGGACTGGTGTGCTAATCTGCTGCTCCTAGTAGTTCAGCAGCACCAACTTTAATTTTTTTTTTTTAATATTCATTTTTTTTTTATTTTACTTTTTTTTATTTTACTACCGCTGTAGTAGTGTATAAGTTGACCTTTTAGGCATTATTTGCCCTGTAGGCATTATTTGCACAGTGTTTTCTTCAACCCGCCATCTAGCTGTGTGACCTTGTTCACATTCTGTCTAAATATCCATAATATTACCGTCTCCAGAAAAAACACCGGAGTGACTTTTTTCAAGCAGCCATAATATATTTTACGTAATCCGTATCCACCGCTGTAGTAGTGTATACGTTGACCTTGTAGGCATTATTTGCACACTGTTTTCTTCAACCCGCCATCTAGCTGTGTGACCTTGTTCACATTCTGTCTAAATATCCATAATATTACCGTCTCCAGAAAAAACACCGGAGTGACTTTTTTCAAGCAGCCATAATATATTTTACGTAATCCGTATCCACCGCTGTAGTAGTGTATACGTTGACCTTGTAGGCATTATTTGCACACTGTTTTCTTCAACCCGCCATCTAGCTGTGTGACCTTGTTCACATTCTGTCTAAATATCCATAATATTACCGTCTCCAGAAAAAACACCGGAGTGACTTTTTTCAAGCAGCCATAATATATTTTACGTAATCCGTATCCACCGCTGTAGTAGTGTATACGTTGACCTTGTAGGCATTATTTGCACACTGTTTTCTTCAACCCGCCATCTAGCTGTGTGACCTTGTTCACATTCTGTCTAAATATCCATAATATTACCGTCTCCAGAAAAAACACCGGAGTGACTTTTTTCAAGCAGCCATAATATATTTTACGTAATCCGTATCCACCGCTGTAGTAGTGTATACGTTGACCTTGTAGGCATTATTTGCACACTGTTTTCTTCAACCCGCCATCTAGCTGTGTGACCTTGTTCACATTCTGTCTAAATATCCATAATATTACCGTCTCCAGAAAAAACACCGGAGTGACTTTTTTCAAGCAGCCATAATATATTTTACGTAATCCGTATCCACCGCTGTAGTAGTGTATACGTTGACCTTGTAGGCATTATTTGCACACTGTTTTCTTCAACCCGCCATCTAGCTGTGTGACCTTGTTCACATTCTGTCTAAATATCCATAATATTACCGTCTCCAGAAAAAACACCGGAGTGACTTTTTTCAAGCAGCCATAATATATTTTACGTAATCCGTATCCACCGCTGTAGTAGTGTATACGTTGACCTTGTAGGCATTATTTGCACACTGTTTTCTTCAACCTGCCATCTAGCTGTGTGACCTTGTTCACATTCTGTCTAAATATCCATAATATTACCGTCTCCAGAAAAAACACCGGAGTGACTTTTTTCAAGCAGCCATAATATATTTTACGTAATCCGTATCCACCGCTGTAGTAGTGTATACGTTGACCTTGTAGGCATTATTTGCACACTGTTTTCTTCAACCCGCCATCTAGCTGTGTGACCTTGTTCACATTCTGTCTAAATATCCATAATATTACCGTCTCCAGAAAAAACACCGGAGTGACTTTTTTCAAGCAGCCATAATATATTTTACGTAATCCGTATCCACCGCTGTAGTAGTGTATACGTTGACCTTGTAGGCATTATTTGCACACTGTTTTCTTCAACCCGCCATCTAGCTGTGTGACCTTGTTCACATTCTGTCTAAATATCCATAATATTACCGTCTCCAGAAAAAACACCGGAGTGACTTTTTTCAAGCAGCCATAATATATTTTACGTAATCCGTATCCACCGCTGTAGTAGTGTATACGTTGACCTTGTAGGCATTATTTGCACACTGTTTTCTTCAACCTGCCATCTAGCTGTGTGACCTTGTTCACATTCTGTCTAAATATCCATAATATTACCGTCTCCAGAAAAAACACCGGAGTGACTTTTTTCAAGCAGCCATAATATATTTTACGTAATCCGTATCCACCGCTGTAGTAGTGTATACGTTGACCTTGTAGGCATTATTTGCACACTGTTTTCTTCAACCCGCCATCTAGCTGTGTGTATTATCGTTTCCAGAAAAACCAACTGAGTTTTTGTTGTTGTTGTTGTTTTTTAAAAAATAATGCCAGGCAAAGGCAGGCCGCCACGCAGAGGCCGTGCTAGGGGCCGTGCTGCTATGCAATCCTGTGGCCCTAGCAAATTGCCCAGTTTTAAAAAGCCAATGACCCTGAACTCCCAAAATGCTGAAGAGGTAGTTGACTGGCTTACACAGCACACCCCATCCTCTACCGTTTCTAACTTTACCACAACATCCTCCTCATCCTCCACTGCTATGGCCACCCCACGTAACACTTCCTCCACCACCGGTGCCCCTTCTTCACTGGGGTCAGAGGAGTTATTTTCCCATGAGTTTCTTGAACTGAGTAATGCGCAACCATTATTGCCAGAAGAAGATGAAGGAGATGAGGACCTTACAGATTTAATTCTGGCAGAGAACACGACAGAGATGGACATAATGAGTGATGAGGAGGAGGTCCCCGCTGCTGCTTCCTTCTGTGATGTGTCAGAAGAAATTGATGCATCTGAGGAGAATGATGATGAGGAGATTAATGTTTTGTGGGTGCCTAGTAGAAGAGAGCAAGAGGAGGGTAGTTCAGATGGAGAGACGGAGAGTCAGAGAGGCAGTAGGAGAATAAGACTTAAAAGAAGCAGGGAGGACAGCCCGCAGGGATCAGTAGGGCAACAACATGTATCGGCACCTGTGTTCAGCCGGCCAACGCACCCGCCATTGCCGCCAATGCCGCCAACTTCTACTGTTACCGCCAGATCGCACACTTCCAAAAAGTCAGCAGTGTGGGATTTTTTTAATGTGTGTGCCTCTGACAAAAGCATTGTAATTTGCAATGAGTGCAGTCAGAAACTGAGCCTTGGTAAGCCCAACAGCCACATAGGTACAACTTCTATGCGAAGGCACATGAGCGGCAAGCACAAAGCACTTTGGGAGCAACACCTCAAAGGCAACAGGCAAACTAAAAGCCACACTCCTTCTGGTCCAGCATCTTACTGCTCTACCTCTGCTCTCCTTGACCCGTCTGAACCACCCTCCACTCCGCCTTCCACCTTGACCACCTGTTCCCATTCCCAGTCATCTGCCACCAGCCAAGTTTCTGTGAAGGCCATGTTTGAGCGTAAGAAGCCAATGTCTGACTGTCACCCCCTTGCCCGGCGTCTGACAGCTGGCTTGTCTGCACTCTTAGCCCGCCAGCTTTTACCATACCAGCTGGTGGACTCTGAGGCCTTCCGCAAATTTGTAGCAATTGGGACACCGCAGTGGAAGGTACCCAGCCGCAATTTTTTTTTCTAAAAAGGGAATACCACACCTGTACCAACATGTGCAGAGCCAAGTTACCGCATCTCTGTCACTTAGTGTTGGGCCAAAGGTCCATATGACTACTGACGCATGGTCCTCCAAGCATGGTCAGGGCAGGTATGTCACCTACACTGCCCACTGGGTGAACTTGGTAATGGCTGGGAAGCAGGGAATGGGTAGCTCAACAACAACAGTGGAGTTGGTGTCACCGCCACGGATTGCACGCGGTTCTGCCACCACCTCTACTCCTCCATCGCTCTCTACCTCGTCTTCTTCTTCTTCTTCTTACTCTGCTGCTGGGTCCTCCTTCTCCTCCTCCACACCTGTGCACCCCCAGCTCCCCCTAGGCTATTCGACGTGCCAGGTACGCCGTTGTCACGCTGTCTTGGGGATGACGTGCCTGGAAAGCAAAAACCATACCGGATCTGTACTCCTGTCATCTCTGCAGTCACAGGCCGATCGGTGGCTGACCCCACACCAACTGCAGATCGGAAAAGTGGTGTGTGACAATGGAAGCAATCTGTTGGCAGCGTTGAGACTAGGCAATTTAACACATGTGCCCTGCATGGCACATGTGTTAAATTTAATAGTCCAACGTTTTGTCTCCAAGTACCCAGGATTCCAGGACGTTCTCACCCAGTCCAGAAAGGTGTCGGCCCATTTCAGACGTTCCTACACAGCCATGGCACGCCTTGCTGACATTCAGCAGCGCTACAACATGCCAGTCAGGCGTTTGATTTCTGACAGCCAGACTCGCTGGAATTCAACGCTCCTTATGTTGGAACGTCTGCTGCAACAACAAAGGGCCGTCAACGAGTACCTTTTTGAACTGGGTGGTAGGACTGGATCTGCACAGCTGGGGATTTTTTTCCCCCGTTACTGGGTGCTTATGCGCGATGCCTGCAGGCTCATGCGACCTTTTGAAGAGGTGACAAATATGGTCAGTCGCACCGAAGGCACCATCAGCGACCTAATACCCTTCGCTTTATTCCTGGAGCGTGCCGTGCGACGAGTGACAGATGAGGCTGTAGACCAGCGTGACGAGGAGCTGGAAGCGCACGATTTCTGGTCGGAATCACCAGAACGAACCCAGGCACCTGCTGCAACGCAGGGAGAGGTGCCAGAAGTGGAGTCAGAGGAGGAAGGTGGCTTTGTGGAGGAGGACCAACAGGAGCAGGCTTCCCAGGGGGCTAGTGGTGACCTTTTGGGGACCCCTGGTCTTGTACGTGGCTGGGGGGAGGAGACCGTGGATGATGCAGTCCTTGATAATGAGGAAGCGGAGATGGATAGCTCTGCATCCAACCTTGTGAGAATGGGGTCTTTCATGCTGTCATGCCTGTTGAAGGACCCCCGTATCAAGAGGCTTAAGGAGAAGGACCTGTACTGGGTCACAACGCTACTAGACCCTCGGTACAAGCATAAAGTGTCAGAAATGTTACCAACATACCACAAGTCCGAAAAGATGCGGCATTTACAAACCAGCCTGCAAAACATGTTGTACAATGCTTTTAAGGGTGATGTCACTTCAGGAACTCATCAACATTCCAGGGGCAGAGGTGCCAGTAATCCTGCCACGAGCACACCTGCAAGGACAAAGCCCTTTGGCCAGTCTGTAACGTCAGACATGCAAATGTTTTTCTGTCCAAGGCAGCGCCACAACCCTTCTGGATCCACCCTCAAAGAACGCCTCGACCGGCAGGTAGCGGACTACCTGGCATTAACTGCAGATATCGACACTCTGAGGAGCGATGAACCCCTGGACTACTGGGTGCGCAGGCTTGATCTGTGGCCAGAGCTGTCACAATTTGCCATGAACCTCTTGTCTTGCCCAGCCTCAAGTGTGCTCTCAGAAAGGACCTTCAGTGCAGCAGGAGGGATTGTAACTGAGAAGAGAACTCGCCTAGGTCACAAAAGTGTCGATTACCTGACCTTTATTAAAATGAATGAGGGGTGGATCTCGGAGGGTTACTGCACGCCGGAAGACTTGTTCTGACTTCTATGCAGCTGTCCTTCTCTTCAAGCCTCATGACTCCACACACAGCTGTCCTTTAGCGTCCTCCTCCTCCCTCCGCCACCGTTACAAACTAGGGTGCAAACCCTACTGGTTTAATTTTTTCTGGCCTCTGTGCTTCAGTGGCTGCAACCAAAAAAACTGGGCAAACAATGTCTACAAGGTCAACGTATGGCAAAAAATGACTATTTTCAGCATTTATATGGCATATTTTTTCTGGCAACTGTGCTTCAGTGGCTGCGTCCAAAAAAATGCATATTTTCTGCATTTATATGGCATAATTTTTCTGGCCTCTGTGCTTCAGTGGCTGCAACCAAAAAAATGCATATTTTCAGCATTTATATGGCATAATTTTTCTGGCCTCTGTGCTTCAGTGGCTGCAACCAAAAAAATTTATATTTTCAGCATTTATATGGCATAATTTTTCTGGCCTCTGTGCTTCAGTGGCTGCAACCAAAAAAATGCATATTTTCAGCATTTATATGGCATAATTTTTCTGGCCTCTGTGCTTCAGTGGCTGCAACCAAAAAAATGCATATTTTCAGCATTTATATGGCATAATTTTTCTGGCAACTGTGCTTCAGTGGCTGCGACCAAAAAAATGACTATTTTCAGCATTTATATGGCATATTTTTTCTGGCCTCTGTGCTTCAGTGGCTGCGGCCAAAAAAACTGGGCAAACAATGCCTACAAGGTCAACGACGTTGACCTTGTAGGCATTGTTTGCCCAGTTTTTTTGGCCGCAGCCACTGAAGCACAGAGGCCAGAAAAAATATGCCATATAAATGCTGAAAATAGTCATTTTTTGCCATATACGTTGAGTCAACGTATGGCAAAAAATGACTATTTTCAGCATTTATATGGCATATTTTTTCTGGCCTCTGTGCTTCAGTGGCTGCGGCCAAAAAAACTGGGCAAACAATGCCTACAAGGTCAACGTATGGCAAAAAATGACTATTTTCAGCATTTATATGGCATATTTTTTCTGGCAACTGTGCTTCAGTGGCTGCAACCAAAAAAACTGGGCAAACAATGTCTACAAGGTCAACGTATGGCGAAAAATGACTATTTTCAGCATTTATATGGCATATTTTTTCTGGCAACTGTGCTTCAGTGGCTGCGTCCAAAAAAACTGGGCAAACAATGCCTACAAGGTCAACGTATGGCAGTTGTTTAAAGAGAACAGTAGATTACTAGCCAGCAAAGCTACCTAAGCTAAAATGTCCCTCAAATCCCTGCAGACTTCTGTCCCTCCAATACAGAGCAGTATCAAGCAGATTACTAGCCAGCAAACTTACTATCATCTGTCCCTGAAATCACTAACAGCTCTCCCCCTACACTATCTCTTCCAAGCACACACAGGCAGATTTTTCAGATACATTTTTGCCCTTGATCCCCCTCTGGCATGCCACTGTCCAGGTCGTTGCACCCTTTAAACAACTTTAAAATCATTTTTCTGGCCAGAAATTTTTTTTTTAGATGTTAAAGTTCGCCTTCCCATTGAAGTCTATGGGGTTCGCGAACCGTTCGCGAACCGCTCGCGTTTTTGCGCAAGTTCGCGAATATGTTCGCGAACTTTTTTTCCGACGTTCGCTACATCCCTACTTCTCAGTCCCAATCTGTGTGTGTCCAGTGCTCGTAATTAGTCCTATGCCGGCAAACAATCTTTCTATGATCAGGATCTCGAGCTCTCTTGTTTACCACTCATTTGTGAAGGGACTTTAGACAGATAAATGGACGCCTCGCTCTTCTCCAACGCGTTTCATGGACTTCTATCCGCTTTCTCAAGGACTGCATGTCTTCTACATCACTTCCTTCCACCTTATACTGGTCATCATTAACCCTTACCATTGTTAACCCTTTTCTAAAATATTTGTATACATTTTATTAAATATCATAACCCCATCATAAATTAATTTAAAACCGATTAAATTCACTATTAAATTTTCTTAAACCAGTGACAACATACCTGTATACTTATAGCAATATTGCCCAATAAAGCTATTCTCCAGCTCCTAGAGAGTAAAAACATCCTAGGATTCTACCTGATCTGCATACAGCAAATCTTGGTCTGTCATCTACAGTATGTTTCTGCATTATGAGTCGGAAGGATTAAGCACAGATTTTTGTCGCAAAGAATAACTTCCTCCATTCTAAAATAGGTTATTCACTAGTGTTGTACTGGAAGTCAAATTGCACAGTAATGACCAAAGGTTTCTCAATAAAAAGATTATTGACACAGTGATGGTAAGCATTTTGTTGTGTTTTCTCTGTAGTTAAATCTGGTCCTACATGATGGATCTCTGCTCAATTTGGTCACCTATGACCTAGGCATATTGGGCTGATCTTATTGTTTACTCCGCTCATACAGTGGGCCTACTCAGATCTGTCAGACAAGGACACACAATGTGGCCCTCATCTCATGGGATTTTTAAACCTGCCCAATAGACATTAAGCAGATTTTGTCCAGATGCTGGTCATAAAGGGCCAAGAGCCCCATAGCTAATGGTGAGGTTGGAGGCACAGTGAGGTGGTTTCATGGAGGATTTCATTCCCTATTCTGCATTTTGAGAATATGCATTTTATAGTACAGTATATTGAGCTGCAAAACATTCCAACATAAGTGAAATGAATCATATACTTTCAGTCCATCCCCACCACAATACAGTTGTGGTGCTGGTGCTTGCAGAATCAATGGTGATATGATATCAGTACATAGGTTGCTGTGCTTAGGCATTTTATCAGCAATTTATTGTGCATTAACTCAATAAGATGGGCCACATTGTTTTTATTTGGTATTAAAAAGGTAGCAGGGGGGCATGATATTGTGCCCCAGTGATAAGGTCTGATATTAAGAGGGACAGAGGTATTAAAAAGGGTGGAGGAGTGTGTTTGTATGTAAAGCCTAAATTATAGCCATGTACTAAAGAAATAACCATTGCTGGCACTGGTGAGGGTGTGGTATCCCTCTGGGTAGAGATTTTGACTGGGCAAAAGGTGACAAAGAAAATTATCATTGCTGTTTGCTATAAACCACCCCGTATAAGTGATGAGTATGAAGCCCAGCTACTCTTACAAATAAAAGCGGCTTCACAACTAGATCAAGTTATTGGAGGCCAATAAATCATGCAAAAAAGTTATTGGGCAAGCTAAAATCGATAATGAAAAGGATATTGCAGCAAGCAGTAAAAAGAATCCAAAATTATTTTTTAAATATGTTAATAGTAAAAAAATGAAGCAGGAAGTGGTGGGACCTTTATTATCAGGGGGGTCAGCTGGTTGATGAGAACAATCAGATTCTAAACTCATATTTTTCGTCTGTCTGAACCAGTTAATGAAGGTTTCCTTCTTAATAGTCCCAATTCTTGTAATACAACTAATGATGCATGGTTTACACACGAGGAAATTCAAAAGAGACTAGAACATGTTAAGATAAACAAAGGTCCAGGGCCAGTTGGTATTCATCCCAGGGTACTTAGTAAGCTTAGCTCTGTGATTGCCAAAACTCTTTACTTAATTTTTCAGGATTCATCGAGGTCTGGCATGGTGCCGAGACACTGGTGAATTGCTAATGTGGTGCCGCTATTCAAAAAGGGTTCCCGTTCTCAGCCTCAAAACTATAGGCCAGTTAGTCTGACGTAAGTGGTAGGAAAGCTTTTTGAAGGGTTCATAATAGATAATATACTGGACTTCATAGCAAATCATAATACTATGAGTTTGTGCCAGCATGGTTTTAAACGTAATAGATCTTGCCAGACTAACTTAATTTCTTTTTATGAGAAGGTAAGCAGGGACCTCGATTCTGGGATGGCAGTAGATGTGATTTACTTAGACTTTTCTAAAGCATTTGATACAGTGCAACACAGAAGGTTACTGGTTAAATTAAGGAATGTTGGCTTGGAACATAGTATTTGTACCTGAATAGAGAGCTGGCTAAAAAATAGACTGCAAAGAGTGGAGGTAAACTGAACATTTTCTAATTGGACCAGTGTTGTTAGTGGAATCCCACAGGGCTCTGTATTCGGTTTTCAACTTGTTTATTATTGACCTGGATGTGGCCATTGAAAGTACTGTTTCTGTTTTTGCAAATGATACTAAATTGTGCAGAACTATGGGTTCCATGCAGGATACTGCCACTTTGCAGAGTGATTTGTTGGGAAACTGGGCAGCAAATTGGAAAATGAGGTTCAATGAAAAAACCTGGAGTATGCAATGCAGTTTTGGACTCCAGTCCTTGAGAGGGAAATAAATGAGCTGGAGAGAGTCCAGAGACATGCAACTAAACTGGTTAGAGGGATGGAAGACTTAAATTATGAGGGTAGACTATCAAGGTTGTTTTCTCTGGAAAAAAGGCGCTTGCGAGGGGGACATGATTACACTTTACAAGTACATTAGAGGTCATTATAGACAAATAGCAGAGGACTTTTTTACCCTTAAAGAGGATCACCATACTAGAAGCCACCCCTTCAGACTGGCGGATTCTGTTAATGCCTATAAGAGTGGCTTGGATGATTTCTCGGACAGACATAATTTCAAAGGCTATTATGATACTAAACGCTATAGTTAGTATAGATATGGGTATATAGAATTTATGTGAAAGTAGGGAGGGGTGTGTGCATAGATGTTGGGTTTTCATTTGGAGGTGCTGAATTTGATAGACTTCGTCTTTTTTCAACCCGGTTTAACTATGTAACTATCACTGGATGGTAAGGCAGCTGCAAATGATAACATTGCATCTATACTGGTATTGCTGCAGCAGGAGCAATAACAACCTGTATATTTAACACAGCAAAACTATGTTAGTATAGCTGTCCATTTGTAATAAGCATGAATATATGGAAAATATGGGTTTGTACTTCCATAGTGTATTGGACATTTACATTTATGTATTATAATTAATATAAATTAATTTAGTAAGTAAATGAGTATCAACACCAGTAAGTCTGATTAACATTAACACAAAAGGCTGTCTTCTTAAAAAAATTAAAAAAACAGTGCATTTTTATTCAAATAATCCTATTTTGTGTTTGCATGTTTCTCATATATATAAAATAATACATAAAAAATAGAATTTTTAATTTATTTTTTTAACCATTGTTATAACTCCTGTTGATTATTATTGGCATCTTTAAGGGGTTTCCCCATTTATTGTACAGAAGTATATTTTGCTGCTCCAAAAATGGTGTAAAGAATGAATTCCTGTGGGGGGATTGTTACTGATTTACTTTGAAAAGTTTGAATGAAAAGTTAGTCAAAATCTACAAAGGTGACCTTTTCTTAAGTTGATAACAAAATGTATAATGGACCTCATAAGAATTTGCAGCTAATAATGAATTCTTTTATACTATTTTAGAAAAATTTTGTCTCCACAAGAAAACATGCCAAAGCTTGAATATAGCACTAAGACTTAATAAAAATTGACTATTGCTAGTGAGAAAACAGAAATCATGTTTACCTTTAATAAACATACCCCCGTAATGTTTATTTATTTTGGACTCTGAGGAACAGTAAATGCCCTATTTCAATATCAGTTTAATTAAACAATATTCTGAACATATTTGACATATAAACAATGCTAAACATATTTTGCCTATTGTTTTAATTATGAAAAAATGTATGTATATTTTTTGGCATTTCAAATGTTGCTCTGTTTAGTGCAAAATCTAAAATTTAAACATGAATTCACTTACTTTGCATATAAGCACAAATTAAACCCACCAACAGTTTTCTAATAAGCCCTCTGTAAAAACAAAACCCTCCCTTCACTAAGCTGCAGCATGTGAGATAAGGAGCAACTCAATGATACAGAGGGATTCTTGGTGACTGCTGTTTTGTGTTAATTGTGGTCATAAGCACAGGAAATAGATTGAGTGTAAGGATCATCTGCTGTTTTATTCACTGCTGAATTTGAACCTGTATTCTTCTCCCTTTACCTCTATGCTATACAGGCAAGACAGAGAAATCAGCTTTCCTGGCCTTAAAGCCTACCAATCCCAATCTGTGTCCCAGGTTATGCCAATTGCTCCCAGCTGCTCTATATTAATGGGGCTTTTCATCTTTAAATTAACTTTTGGTATGATGTAGAGATTAATATTCATAAGCAATTTTTAATTTTTGTATTTGTGTTTTTTTTAGTTATTTGGCTTTTAATTTGACAGCTCTCCAGTTTGCAATTTCAATAATCTAGTTGCTAGTGTCCAAGTTACCCTAGCAACCATTGAATATGAAGAGGCCTGAATAGAAAGATGAGTAATAAAATGTAGGAATAACAATTCATTTGTAAAACTTGAAAGCTGGAAAGAGTCAGAAGAAGAAGAAGTCAAACAATTGAAAAATTATAAAAAAGAAAAAATGAAAGCCAATTGAAAAGTTTGAATTAGTCATTCTTAGATACTAATACTATATGTTAGGTGAACCACCCCATTAATTATCATATGTAGATAATTGTCAAACACCTCCCAGCAGCAGGGCTGGAACTAGGGGTAAGCAGAAGAGGTATGGACCTAGGGTGCAATGCTGGAGGGCACTGGGCATGTACCATCTCTATCTGTCTATCCCTAGTTCTGAATCCTAGAAGATCACCAAACTACCTTCCTCAATTGCTCCACCTGCTCCTTTCAAATTCTCTTGTGAGTGCCTGTGTGCATGTGCTGGGTCACTAAGGGGGATGAGGTGCATTTGGCGATGTATCGAATTCTGGCTTTAGAATATTGTCTTGGGTTTGGCTGGCAAGGTCCTATTTATTTGAATATCTGGCTCCTGGTGTTTTATTAATATATGTAATAATGGAATCACATGTCCCCAATAATTTGCAGACATTGAGGGTTCTGCACACTCAATGATTGAATCTAGTTGAAAAATATAACAGTGGTGTGTTTTTGGACACACATACCCATACAATATCATTATTAAAAAGGGTTGAAGTCCATTTATTGTTTCCCTTTATTTGGTAATTCTCACAATAACAGTATAAAAAAAATTACAAAATGTAAATATAATAACAATATTAACAGGTTTAAAATACAAGGCACCCCTTTAATTAAAATGTACTATCCATATAATCTGCATACGTTAGACATCATGTTCCCAACACTCCTCAGGAGTTGAGTTATAGATCAACAATATGCAGTAAAGAAACCCTCCTTCATGCTTATGTGTAGCATAGAGTTCTTACTACACAGGCATAATCCTTCATACACAAGTTGTAAGTTTTAGTTTAACATGTATGAAAAGTCAGAATGGTGCCAGCACAATTTGCAAAATATCCCCCAATGATTATTCCATGTGGGGAACTGGTGATGCTTATTAATTTAATCAAAAGCTCTCATTGGGTTAGGTTCTATTTTAATTGTGCATACATGGAGGGGAAAAAGGGAAAGTGGGACAGGTAGATTATGACTTTGTACAGTAAAGAAAGGATAGAAATTGAAAATCATTGATAAAAAGTTGTGGAAGCAGAGAGTAGAGATGATGATAAAGGGCAGAAGGGGGCATTACGTTATTTGAATCCATTTTCTTTATTATTATTACACACTGTATATCATGATGTGGAGGAATGCAAGCTTTCATAGATTGCAAGCCCTCACTGAATGTCTTATCCAGCAAGCTAAACACCTTTGCACAACAACTCTCAGACCACGAAGTGATGTTGAAAGTGTTTACTTATACAAATGGTGTGAAACTGTAAATACAAATACATGAAGAGAATAAAAATCAGCATTTGATAAAATGACAGCTGTATTATGTACATGGCTAGCTACTATAAGCAGCATCTCACTAACTGGATGCGCAATAAACCTTTATAAACTACAAAGAGAGGGTAACAGTGACATTCCCTATAGAAGCATTACAGATGTGTAACTTCAAAACTACATTACTTACAGGGAATGCCTTCAATGGGGTAATGTAGAAAGCAATGTTTAGAGAGACAAGGTGCCCCAGAATATATTGTAAATATCTCACTGAGTAGTAGATGTGGTCCAGGTGCACCAGCCCCAGACCTCCAGCTTTGCAGAAAGTAATTCCATCCTAAAGTGCAGGCACAAGTCACATAACTGGGGCAGCTGGGAAACTGACAAAATGTCTAGCCGGATGTCAGATTTAAAATTGAATAAAAAAAAAATCTGTTTGATCTTTTGAGAAATTGATTTCAATGCAGAATTCTGCTGGAGCAGCACTATTTACTGATGTGTTTTGTTAAAAACATGTTTTTCCATGACAGTATCCCTTTAAAACTTGATCCGTTTGAGTGCTGAACAGCCCTGTTCTTTCTTCGTTCTTTAATGTAGGAAGCCTCAAGGTCTGGAAATTAAGCCCTTAACTGCCAATACTGGCTTCACTACCTTATACTCTCCTTTAATGTTACACTGACTTCCTGTCACATGCAACAGCTGAGCTAGCAATTGCAGGTTGGCAACACCAAACAGGTAAACTATAAAAGGCAGGGCCATAACAATAAGAAGTGTATATTTTTGAAACTGTGGTTGTGGATTTGCGCTTTTTTTTTTACACTTATCAAATAATTTTACTGAGCTATGCAGTTATTCCATGAACAGAATTGTAAAGAAGAAAAATCACCAAAGTGAGCAAGGTATTGTGGAAAAATTGAGTCATGGCTGGAGGAGAGCAGACTACTGTATTGTTTTCAATGATACATTCTGTGTGAACAAGCAGCGAAAAGAATAACTGATAATATATTGTTTTCTAGTAGCAATTACATTTGATTATAATGCAAAATTGAACTCAATGCAAATATATTGAAAAGTTAAATTATATTTGTTTTGATTATGTAAAATGTTATCCGGAATTAGCCAGAAAGCTCTAAATTAAGGGAAGGCCATCTTCCATATACTCCATTTTAATCAAATAGTTACAATTTAAAAAAATCATTGCCTCATTACCTTGTACTTGATCTCAGCTAAGATATAATTAATCCTTATTGGAGGTAAAAGAATCCCATTGAGTTTATTTAATGTCATATTTTAGTAGACTTAAGTTATGGAGTTGCAATTTACAGAAAAACCCCTTATCTGGAAAACCCCAGGTCCTGATCATGAAAGCAGGATAGCAACTCTCATACTTGTATTTGAGTTTACAACCCCTTCAAGGATCATCCTACAAACATAAGTGAAAACTGCTAATACATATTTTTTAAGTAATTTTTCTACAAAGGAACCATATAATTTGGTTGTACATCCTTTTGTACAACCAAAGTCTATTGTTGTATTGAAGAAAAGATGTAAGTTACTATGCAGTACTTTCAATATAAAATGTAATTGTGCTTGCCAGTGTTTTCCATGCCCAGGCATGTACAAAACTCACAGGTTGTATGGAGCACAAAACAGAGGTCCAAATTGCAAGGGAGCCCTGGCAATGTACTAATCATTGGGCCCACACCTTGAGGACTAAAGCATAAAACATGGATGCAGAACCTGTAGCCCTTCAGCTGTTGTGAAACTAAAAGTCCCTCTTTGCTTTAACAGCCAAAGGCAATGTTCATTTTTGAACAATTGTTGAAGGCTGCAAGTTGGGCATTGCTGATGTATATCCTGAAAATAACAATATAATATGTTATTTCTATTTTTATCTACTTTTCCCCCTAAGGATCCAAGTGTAAAAACCATACCTTTTCTTTATAGGATACAGAAATTCTCTATGAAGCAGAAACTCTCTCTCTAGGAAACCCCTTAGGATTGCTCAACCTCATTTTCCCCCCACAGAGACCTATATTTAGTACCAAGATTAATAAATCAATATCATATTAAAAACTGACACTACAGAAAATATTTATTTAGAGTTCATAGAGGCAAGCGAAAAAGTAACAAAATATACTGGAATAAACCTCAAAAATATAGTTACACATACTCAGCAGTGCTTATCCTCCACACCACCTTTCAAACTCATCATGCCATCTTCAGTTAATGGAAAAAAGTGATTTGTTGCCTCTCATATTAAGAGTCATATTAATAGAAAGGATCATTCCCTTGACCCTGAGAGTAATTTTACTATAAAAATTATAATATGTAGACCCTAAAATAAAGTTAAGATATGGGAATAACAGTTCACAATACACATATAACATGATTTACACGCTTTACCACACTTTGGCACAAAGGATGCTACATTTTAAATTCTAATACAGACATGACAACTTAGAACTTCTTGTAGCTCCCTCCCAGCAGAACATTTGTTACACAGAATGTTCTCACTGGGCACTCATGATAACTGGAAAGAACTTTCAATAACGTGTATGCCAATGGTTCTTTAAAACAACTGGTATATTTTTTTGGGGGGAACATACATCAGTCTCTTAGTTGTAACTTCAAGATTGTACAAGATACAATTTGAAATACACAGTTTTCAAAAATGACTCATTCAATGGCATACACAGGGCATAAGTAAGTAGTAGCCACTAACAAGCATTGAATCAGGCCCTCATGAAACCTTCTGCCTTCAACTCTCCAGCACCCCTTCCAGTAAGTGATATCCAAATAAATTGAATATCCTTGTGTGTCTCCTTTTAAAGACTAGGGACACCTGACACCCGGGACAGAAAAGAATTACCAGGGAAATACAACCTGGAAAGGAAAACAGCTCCCACCTTCCATCTTTGAATAGATGGAATAGACCAATGCTGGTCTTTAGTCTTAAGTGGACATCACTAAGTAAAGGTGGACCATACCTTTACCCCCTTCCACATAACAGAGTGCCCAGGCAAATAGTTATAAAAATTACCTGGTGCTATCTAGTTGTTACAGAAAGTGTGCCTCTATATGACTAATTCTGAAATACTGAAATAAATACTTGTTGCATCCTTATCAGATCATACAAACAATACAATTTATCCAATAAACCTTCCCTTTGCCCATGTACGCTGAATATATAAACATAAACCGAAAAGCTTGTGGAGCAGGCACTCGAAATAAGGCATTCTTCCATCAGGTAGATAAGTTCAAGTAGAAAAATGTACATCTACAACATTACGCATTTCATGTTACAAACACTTAGGGGGTTATTTACTAAATTAAGAATAAAAAAATCACAAATTTTTGTGATTTTTGCAATTAAATCAGACTTTTAAAAATTCACGAATATTTTCGTAATTCATTAAACCCAGAGGATGGAAAAGTCCAAATTAGAAAATCCGGCATCTCTGACCTGTTGAGGTTGCCAATAAGTCAATGGGAGGAGTCCCAATGATTTTTTTTGATGTGCGCTTGGTTCTGTGCAATACCCCAAAATTTTCTGCATTTTTGGGCAAAAATTTTTTAAAAAATTGTGAAAATCGGATGAAAAATCCGGAAAAATCTAGAAAATCAGATTTTTTTCCCACAAAGCTAATTTTTGGGAAAATGTATTAATAAATAATTGCAAAAAAACTGAGTGGATTTGATCAGAGTTTGTAGCAGAAAATATTGAAATAAATTTAGACTTTGATAAATAACCCTAAAGGGTGCTTAAGGGGTGATATGATAACTATGTACAGTATAAATATATAAGGGGATCATATAATAATCTCTCTCTAATGCTTTATTTACCAGTAGGTTTTCTAGGAAGTTCACCCATTCCTTATGAAAGATAGCTTGTAGTACAAGTTGATCCATGATCTCCATCTTGGAGTCAGGAAGGAATTTTTTACCACTGATGCAAATTGTAGAGGATTCAAATGGGGTTTAGACTTAAATATACAGTATATACAGTATACACTTAAAAGGTTGAACTTAACTTGGAGTTCAGTACCTGGTTTCTTACCAGACCAGTAGCCACTAGAAAACTCAAATCAGGTGGAATTATTTTTGGCCAAAGTGCTTAAGGGGATAGCCCTTTCACAAAAGTTTATGGGTGCAAGATAGTCAATTGTATTGGTGTAGGAGGGGATTTCAATTTTTTTCCTGTTTTTTTTAAATGAACATGGAAGGTCTGACAGATTTGAAATGGAGTCAGTGTTGGACTGGCCCACCTGGATACCACCCAGGGGGCAAAGATTTCAGTGGACCCTCCTGCTAACTCAACCTTTCGACCTTCTATGGCTATCCCATGGTAATTTCAATTTATATCTGAGAAAAATGGAGGGAAGGAGAGACGATAATATGTAAATAAAGTCTGGAAAGTGGACTGTGGTCTTAGCTCCTAATTTGAGCCCCTGGCACCCCAATCTGACAAATAGTGAAAATTCTTTCCCTTTGAAAGAAAGAGATATGGTTTAGCAACTACATGAGCAAAACTGCTGCGAGAAAAAATGTCAGCCTTTTCATCAAATTAATCCTTACTGTGTTCATCTATAACAATGCACATCAAATAATTTGAACAAATAAAAATAAACACATTAAATCAAGCTCATTGTATTAAGTGTAATGAGATACCAGATATGACTAGTTGTTTTATCCTTGCTACACTAATAGGTCTGAACAGTATACATCTATTAAATCTCTGCTTAATACAGTCTATACACAAATCATTTGAAGACTGTCGGGTCAAGTGGATGCACTTTCAATAAATCTCACACTGTTGAAATACCAGAGGACAGGGAAGTATGAGTAGTTACTTTTAAAAAACATCCTTTACACATTATTTCTAAGTGAAATTGATTTTTGAGGGATTCTTCTTTGATTTTTAATTTCTGTTCAGTGGTAGCTGAAACTCAATAGACAGAAAGTGCAAAATGAAAAAGGACAGTTTCCTATGGGAATTAGATTGCTATTCTTTGTGTTCAAAGGAAAATATTGATCCCAGTTTATGTTACAGATCGCTAGACCAATGAAAAATGTTTCACAGTTGTACAACAGGGCAAGCATTATACTTCAAATGTGAGGGAAAATTTAACTGGTATTGATTCATGGTTGGATGGAAATGTAACTAATCAAAGTAAGCTCCTGAACGTGAAAACTTAAACATTTAGGTTTCTATTTTCTAAGCAGTTTTATCCCACATGGCATATTTCACTGCTCCAGAAATTCTTGACCAATTCCCTAAGTGAGATTTTCTAAAAGTTGGAATTAAGCTTAGTGATATTAACTGTACAAGCTGAGAATGAAGGAGGCAGCCATATGCTGTTGAAAAATTAAAGGATAAAATGGGTAAGTGTTATGAAAGGGTACAGCTAAGTGAGGAAATCATTTATAATAGCGTTATGTTCCACTGCTTCTCCTTTACCTGCCTTTTTCCAGTTCTCCTTTACTTATCTGAGTTGACAAATATCATTCACTGTGGAAAAAGAGTGCCTAGCCAACATTTACATTTTAAATGATATTATACTAAAAGTTTTTCTGGACTTCACACATTAAAGGCACTTAGCTTAAAGCCATTTTATCCAACAATATGTCAGAGAACATTTATTTATGTGACTCTCACAGTTATTTATATCAACTTTGTCCGTGTACTTTGATTTAATGTATTGAACATATAAACATTTTTCACATTACTTTTAGTTTATTATTATCACTTTACTAGAACAAGCCTACTTGGATCATTTGAATATTAATTATAATTAATTAAGTAATTAGCATTAGCCACCGCGAACTTCAGTATACAGGCAGAGAAAACAGTATATAAAAAAGTCCAAGTAAAGTCCACAAGTGGGGTCAAATAATAAACTATAAGCTTGCCCAGGCGCAGTAACCCATAGTTACACATAAGCAAATTATTGGCTGCTATGGGTTGCTGTCTCTGGGAAAATGAAATGCCTTTTATTATGTATATGTATATGTATATATGTATGTGTGTGTGTATGTGTGCATAAATATACACTATATATATATATATATATATATATATATATTTACACACTCATCAAATAAAAGCATTACAGATTTTCATGTTCTCATAAGGAAAAAAACTAGACCACAGCTTTTAAACTAGCTTAATGTGAGTATAACTGGCTACAATTAATTTTAGTGTATAAATTCTAAGTAGAGTGCTAAGATTATAGGAATGCATTTCTAAGGGTACCTGATGGTCTAGTGGGGTGGTGGGGATGGCCGCCACACTCCCTGCAGGGACACCCATATCCATCTTCTTCCTCTTCCTCTATTTGACGTGTGTACTTTTATTTTCTTGCTTGCAGTGAAATTAAAATATTTAAAGACACTATGTCTGAATTCTTATCGCTCAATGTAGGTTTATTTCTGATAGTTCCTGGGTGGGCTTCTAGTCTATTGATGATTCTTGCCTGTCTTTGACCACCACTGTATTGCTGCCTATTCTGACCTTTGCTTTTTAACTGACTATTCTTCTGCATCTTGACTCAGTGCTGCAGATTGGTTTTCACCCTGACCTGGTTCCATGACAATGCTTAATCTTACCCTGTTCCTACTGTCTCATATTCCTATTCCCTTGCCTGCCCAGAACCCACGCCTTGGTCCTCTCACTTTAAAACCTGGTGGCATCCAAGTAGTGAAGGGTTCCTCCCAACCTGAAAGGTGGCTGTTATAAGCAGAATTGTGAGCCATGACCGGACCTTGGCGTTTGTTCTGGGATACCACTAGTTACAGCATTTAAGTGAATGGAACTTCTTCTCTTCCTTGTGGTACATTTTCCTCCTACTAAGCTTTCACTAGCCTAAGAGCTTAAAATCATATTTCATATTTAGTTCAACCATTCAAACAATAACAGCTGGGGCCAAATCAATACCTTGGTGTTTGTTCTGGGATACTGGCATTCTTACCTCCCGGCATGATTCTTCAGGGCTGAGGGGGCGCAGGCACGCACTAGCGCTGACAGTTCACTGGCATTTGATGCGGAGGATCGTGACGCTCACGTTTAGTTGCCGAGCGTCATGATGTCATCATTCAGGGTGGAATTTGAAAAGGCATTCTCCAGGCATTTCTCCATTTTAATGGTGCCCAAGCTGGCTTCTGTTTACAGATCCTGCGAAAGTGTCTTGGAACAGTGAGGCACTTATTGCAGCTTTCTGGAGGGGGCTTCATGAGGATCTGAAAGATGAGCTGGTTACCTCATACCTTCCTACTGCTTTTGAAGAATTCATTATCTTCATTGTCAAGATAGATTCCAGAATAAGGGAGAAGTCCTCTATTAAAGAGAAGGAAAGCTCCAAGACAGTTTATTGCCAACAGATTAGCCACAATAGTGCAAGCTATAACACTATATTTATTCCTCAGAATTCTTTACCATACTCGAGTAAACAGCTCTAGACACTGTCTCTGTTTGTTTAGGATAGAAGCTGCTATATAAGCTTGGTGTGACATCACTTCCTGCCTGAATCTCTCCCTGCTCACTTACAGCTCTGAGCTCAGATTACAGCAGGGATGGGAGGAGGGAGGGGGAGAGGAGAAAACTGAGCATGCTCAAGCCCTGCCCTGGAGGTTTATGCTGAAAACAGGAAGTCTGATACAGAATTCCATGTGTATACAATAAAAGGAAAGAAATATGTTTTTTTTTTTGACAGATGACTCAGAGCAGCATTACTTTGAGGGTTTACTGGTGTATTTATATAGACCTTTCTGATAACGCTTACTTAATTTTAGCCTTTCCTTCTCCTTTAAGTTTCGAACCTGCAAACCTCCAACTTCAACGTTTCTTAGGTCTGAATTTCCCTCTCCTGTTACTTCTTCTCCACCAGATAGAGACAATCCAATGCAGGTTGGAGCCAAACACTTAACACCTGAGGAGACAACCCGTAAGAGAACTGTTGGTCTTTGTATGTTTTGCAGCCTCACTGGACATCTCGTTAGATCCTGTCTAGACCTCAGCATCAGGGAAACACTTCAGCCTAGGTGCAAGGGGGGAGTCTCCCCTAGGCAAGATCTCTGTACTCCCAGTTCTCGTATGTTTCTCCCTGCTTCCCTCTCTACCTTGTCTGGTATGTTTTTCTGTCAAGCTTTTGTGGATTCCGGAGAGGCAGGAAATTTTATTGACAACTCTATTGCCAAGTCCTGTGACCTTAGTCCTGTGCCTCTCAAGATTCCCCTTTCTTCCCGGGCTGTAGATGGCAGGCTGATTTTGCGTGGAGTTCTCACCTCTGCTACTTCTCCAGTCCTAATTCGTATTGGCAGTGTTCATGAAGAGGAGATCTCTTTCCTGTTGATTCAATGTCCCGAGACCCCCATAATTTTGGGTTTCCCCTGGCCCCAACTTAATAACCCATCCATTGACTGGTCTACTGAGGAACTCACGGCCTGGAGTTAATTTTGCCGTTCCAATTGTATTTCTTTTTCAATTATTCCAATGGCCACTTCTTCTTCTTTGCTCCCAGCATCCAATCCTCTCCTTCCTGATGTTTACAAGGACTTTGCCGATGTTTTTGAAAAAAGAAATTCTGAAATTTTACCTTCTCATCATACCTACGACTGTCCTGTTGACCTAATCCCTGGCACCATTCCTCCTAGGGAAAGAACATATCCCTTATCCATGCCTGAGACCCAGGCTATGAAAGAATATATTCTAGATAATCTGTCCAAGGGCTTCATTAGGATATATACGTCTCCAGCCGGAGCTGGTTTCTTTTTCATCCAGAAAAAAGATGACACTCTTAGACTGTGCATTGATTATCAAGCTTTGAACAAGATAATGATAAAGAACCGTTATCCCTTACCATTGATCCCGGAATTATTCGATAGATTAAGGGGAGACAAAGTCTTTACCAAGTTAGACCTACGAGGTGCTTACAACCTTATTTGTATCCATCAGGGGGATGAGTGGAAGACGGCCTTCAATACCCGGGATGGCCATTATGAATATTTGGTCATGCTGTTCGGCTTATGCAAAACCCCTGCGGTGTTTCAAAATTTCATCAACAATGTCGCTCGTGAGTTTCTGCAGACTAGTGTCATAGTATATTTGGATGACATCCTAGTTTACTCTTCCTCACTGTCTGATTATCTTTCCAAGTAAAACAGGTTCTACTCAAGTTAACAGAGAATTGTCTTCACGCTAAGCTTGAGAAATGTGAGAGTTTCACAAGACCACTTTCCCATTCTTGGGAAATATTATTTCTTCCTCCGGGTTTGAGATGGATCCTGCTTTTCTAGACTGGCCTGTTCCTATGGGTCTGAAAGCCATTCAATGCTTCTTGGGATTCAACAATTTTTATCATTAATAATTTTTTCTGAGACAGTGGCTCCTATTATAGCTCTCACAAAGAAACCTTTTAAACCTTCATGGACCCCTCCAGCACTGTAGACATTCTTGACACTTAAGAAACTATTTAGTTTGGCTCCAATTCTTCTTCATCCAGATCCTGCCCTCCCGTTTATTTTGGAGGTTGATGCTTCTGAGGGGGGAGTTGGTGCCATTTTGTATCAACGAGTGGAGTATCAAGGGACCCTTTATCCGTGTGCTTATTTTTCTCATAGACTTTCTCCAGCTGAGAAAAATTATGATGTGGGCAACCGTGAACTCTTGGCCGTTAAACTTGTACTTGAAGAGTGGCTCCATCTGCTAGAGGGGGCTAAAGAGCATATTACCATCCTAACGGATCACTAGAATCTCGAATACATTTCCTCAGCTAGGAGGCTCAATCCTCGTCAAGTCTGCTGGGCTTTGTTCTTTTCTAGATTTAATTTTTTTTATTTCTTATCGGCCTGGTTCAAAGAATATGAAAGCTGACTCCCCTGACTTAGTAGTGGCTCCTACTTCACTATCATTGTCGGATTTGTCCAATTTAGAACATCCTCCTGAATGTCCTTCTGGGAAGATTTGTGTACATCAGCAAAGGATTGCTCAAGTTCTCAAATGGGCTCATTCTTCTAAGATTTCTGGTCATCCAGGCATCAAGAAAACCCATTACTTTGTTTCAAAGTATTTTTTGTGGCCTTCACTTGCTAAAGATTTCAAGCTCTTTGTCTTGGCCTGCACAGTCTGTGCACAACAGAAGACTCCTTGTTCTTTACCGTGTGGCCTTCTCCAACCCCTACCTATACTCAGCCCTGGCTAGATGTGGCTATGGACTTTATTGTGAATGTGCCTATATCTTTGGATATGACTACTATTTTAGTGTTAGTAGATAGATTCTCCAAGATGCCTCATTTTATTCCTCTGAAGAAACTTCTGTTCGCTGCCGGGTTATCCCAAATTTATATCAAAGAGATCTTTTGTCTGCATGGTGTTCCTCGGTCGATTGTGTCCGACCGTGGGGTGCAGTTCACATCCAGATTCTGACTGGCTTTCTCGAGACATTTGGGCATCAAATTGAACTTTTCTTTGGCTTATCACCCTCAAAGCAATGGTCAGACAGACAGGACCAATTCGAGCCTGGAGCAATTCCTGCAATGTTTTATTTCCCAACCCAAGACAATTGGGTTGAACTTCTTCCCTGGGCTGAGTTTGCCCATAATAACCTACAACATGATTCCCTGGGATGCTCCTTGTTTTTTCTCTGTATTTGGCTACAACAGTCTGCCCTTCCGCTGATGCACTTGTTTAAGACCATTTGCTCCCAAGACCACCAATCTCTTCTCAAAGCTTCAAAGCTGCTGCCTGCAAGCACAGTCATTCTAGTCCTCCCTATCAACTCAGAAATTTCATTTGCCATCTCCCAAGTTTGGACCTCATTATATTGGACCCTTCAGGATTTAAGAGATCATTAATCCTGTATCTTTCAGACTGGATCTTCCTTCTAGCATGAGCATTTCGAATTCCTTCCATGTATCTTTGGTCAAACTTTTTGTTAGGAATATTTTTTCAAGTAATCAACTTCCTCCTGCTCCCAATGTTCTCAATGATCATCATGAATTCAAAGTACAAGAGATTCTACACTCTAGGAAATTGAGAGGCAAGATTCAATACCTGGTTCATCGGAAAGGTTTTGAGCCTGAAGAGAGGTCTTGGGTTAAGGCTTTGAATACTCATGCTCCTCGACTAATCAAAATTTTTCACAGAAAGTTTCCTGACAAGTTGTGGCAGCCCCTGGAGGGTACTCCTGAAGGGGAGGGGTACTGTAAGATGCGCCGGGAGATCTCCTGGCATTTGATCTCCTGGCCAGCTGAAGGGGCGCAGGTGTGCACTAGCGCTGATGTTGCATGCTGGTTCTCTGGCATTTGGTGGTGAGCGTTGTGATGCTCGCGTTTGGTGCCGGGCGTCATGAAGTCATCATTCAGCATAAGGCATTTCTCCATTTTGACGGTGCCCAATCTGGCTTCTGTTTACAGATCCTGCTGAAGCATTATTACTGTTTAGAATATACTGTTTTTTTAGACGTCTACCTGTTTTTTGACTCCGATTCTTGCCGTCTGCCTTGACCCTTTTGCCCGTTTTTGACTACGCCTTGCCTTATCATTGCCAGTCCCTCTTTTACAGACTCATTACTATTTACGCACTAACTCCTTGTCGGTTCCGCAGCAGAAAGCCCGGGGCCCCATAAGGGCATCTGTGAACACTGGAATCCATAGGGGTTCCTTGTGCATGTGCCCACTGCTTTCAAGGTTGCTGATAGACAGCATTTACTAAGAGTGAATGGCGTAGCAATATGATATGTTACAACTGGCCACTATAGGTTTTATTGTTATGACTTCTGCAAGAGTTAGCTGAAAAAATACTTGTTGGTAGTTACAGACCGTGTGTGCAACAGTTATAGGCTTCTGTTGGGATCAGATAATAAAGCCTGTGCTCCTAGATCTTGAGCAAATAGAACTTATTTTCTTCCCTGTGGTGTATTTTCACTAAGGTGATATTAAGTATATTTAATGTGTCAAAATAAGTTAATAAATACAAATGATCTGATGTTTATTCAGTCAAATGCATTATTGACAGCCTACCAAAATGTGCCAAAGTATATTTCTATATTAATATGATGTGTAAAATCTGAGCATGACTGTATTGTGTGAGAGGCTGTGTGTGGCCAACCTGAAAAGTGTCAGAGAAAGTGTCCCAGAGTGTTCTTTTCATTACTTAATATATCCATTCTCCATGGACCTCCCCCCTAACCTGCATTACCCCTAAGATATTCCATATGTATCTTGAAACATATTCACATTCCAGACTTAAAGGGATGCTGTCATGGGAAACATTTTTTTTTTCAAAATTAATCAGTTAATAGTGCTGCTCCAGCAGAATTCTGCACTGAAATCCATTTCTCAAAAGAGCAAACAGATTTTTTTATATTTAATTTTGAAATCTGACACGGGGCTAGACATTTTGTCAATTTCCCAGCTGCCCCAAGTCATGTGACTTGTGCTCTGATAAACTTCAATCACTTTTTACTGCTGTACTGCAAGTTGGAGTGATATCACCCCCTTCCCTCCCCCCCCAGTAGCCAAACAAAAGAACAATGGGAAGGTAACCAGATAGCTCCCTAACACAAGATAACAACTGTCTAAGATCTAAGAACAACACTCAATAGTAAAAACCCATGTCCCACTGAGACACATTCAGTTACATTGAGAAGGAAAAACAGCAGCCTGCCAGAAAGCATTTCTCTCCTAAAGTGCAGGTACAAGTCATATGACCAGGGGCAGCTGGGAGATTGACAAAATGTCTAGCCCCATGTCAGATTTCAAAATTGAATATAAAAAAATCTGTTTGCTCTTTTGAGAAATGGATTTCAGTTCAGAAGTCTGCTGGAGTAGCACTATTAACTGATGCGTTTTGAAAAAAACATGTTTTCTGATGACAGGATCCCTTTAAGGAACAATGGAAATGTGAACGGATGTGTGCATGGCAAGTTGTGAGTGCACATATGAAATGTATTTTAACTCAGTCAGTACTGAAACATAACTACATTTCCAATACCACAAATTCTCTCTCTCTCTCTCTCTCTCTCTCTCTCTCTCTCTCTCTCTCTCTCTCTCTCTCTCTCTCTCTCTCTCTCTCTCTCTCTCTCTCTCTCTCTCTCTCTCTCTCTCTCTCTCTCTCTCTCTCTCTCTCTCTCTCTCTCTCTCTCTCTCTCTCTCTCTCTCTCTCTCTCTCTCTCTCTCTCTCTCTCTCTCTCTCTCTCTCTCTCTCTCTCTCTCTCTCTCTTTAAATACAAAATGGAGAACTTACATTGACAGAGCACTGATGTCAGACTTTATAAAACAGAAAGCTTGGCACTTGCAGTAGTCCTCATTAAAAGCCTTGCTGAATAATTTTTTATTCTTGCTAGTTTTGCTCCACACACCTTAATGATTTCAAATTTATATAAAAAGTCCTTAAAAAGAGCACACTGGCCAGAAGAATGTTTCTTTCCAATTATGAATAATCTTAGGAAAGAAATCCAAAAGTGACAATGCCAAGCCAACAGCAGTATTCATGAGCTAAAATACAGGTACAAGAACAAGAGCACTTTTCTCCTTCTGTTCTCATTATGAATATTTTGATGTAAAAATTGTGCCTTAAAAACAAACAACACCGGATATTTATTTTTAATCAAGTTGGTAGTTATTAATAAAATGTCCTCATGTTATTGTCATATTCAACCCCACAGCAACACCTAGGGTAGCCACCTGGTCTGCAAAACACATGCCAAGGCAGGGACCGGTATTGCAAATTTACTGGCAGCCATGAGTAAGTATTTTCCCAGATCCACTCTTTAGCTGTCACATCAAAGCTCCACCCCTTTTTATATCACCCTACCCACTTGTCATAGTACAAGGTGACAACCAATTTGAATATCAACAGAAAACAGGTTTATAGGTCTATGTAAACATAACTGGTATACACTTTGCCTAGTAAATGTCACGGCTGGCACCCGATACCAGAAGAAATGCCAAGCACCCTGGTCTCGGCTCGGCTTCACCAGTAGTGTGACCACCGTTGGGCTCCGGGAGGAGCCCTCAGCTTACTTGGGTGCCACCTGGACTTAACGAGGGGTGCAAGGCGAGATGTTCTGGCTGGCGAAGGGGCATGGCTGTTTAGCAGAGTCTTTAGGCCGAAGGTCACGGTACAAAAGGTCAAGGCAAGCGGATGGTCAGACAGGCTGGGTTGAGGCAGGCAGATAGCAAGAATCGTCAAACAGGCAAAAAGGGTCAAAACCGGGTGATCAATCGAGGGGTTAAACTGAAGAGTAGTAGTAAGCAGGCAAGGTCAGGATCCAGAAATCAGAATAGTCAAAATAGCCAGGCAGGGGTCAAAACAGGAATCGGACAGGTTCAGAAGGAATCAGACAAATAGCACAAGGCTTAGGAGCACCAGGAATACAATCCTATCACGGACAATGACAACTGTGGGAATACCCCTTTAATACTTTTACGTCAGCGCACATGCGTCTTAAAACCCAGAAGTGCGCATGCGCACGCGCACTAGGAGAGAGCCGGCACAGGAAGAACAGTGCGGCACGGCTGGCGTCCCCGTTGGTTTGGGGGTGGTAAGCGGTTGAAAAAGACAAATTAATTCCCACAAGGAGCAAAAAGCCCTCCAAAACTTAGAGACAAACTGAACTCCTCTGTCCGAGACAATATTAACAGGGAACCCATTCAACTTAAAAATTTGAGAAATAAACAGATCGGCTAAGGTTTTAGCAGAAGGGAGGTGTGGGAGGGAAACAAAATGGCTCATTTTACTAAACCTATCCACCACCACCCAAATTACAGTTTTACCCTGAGAGGTGGGACCATGGCTTCTCAGGGATTGGCAACGGATTTAACAGACCTTGAGATAAATGATGGGAGGATTTAGATCTTTGACAGACTGGACAGGAGTTGACAAAAATTTTTGTATCCCATTTGAAAGAAGGCCACCAAACATGACGGGACAATAGAGAAACAGTCTTAGTAACTCCCGGGTGCCCCGCCATTTTAGAATCATGAATAGAGATGTCGCGAACTGTTCGCCGGCGAACTTGTTCGCGCGAACATCGGGTGTTCGCGCTCGCCGGAAGTTCGCGAACGTCGCGCGACGTTCGCCATTTTGGGTTCGCCATTGTTGGCGCTTTTTTTTGCCCTCTCACCCCAGACCAGCAGGTACATGGCAGCCAATCAGGAAGCTCTCCCCTGGACCACTCCCCTTCCCTATAAAAACCGAAGCCCTGCAGCGTTTTTTCACTCTGCCTGTGTGTGCTGAAGAGATAGTGTAGGGAGAGAGCTGCTGCCTGTTAGTGATTTCAGGGACAGTTGAAAGTTTGCTGGCTAGTAATCGTTTTGATACTGCTCTGTTATTGGAGGGACAGAAGTCTGCAGGGGTTTGAGGGACATTTAAGCTTAGGTAGCTTTGCTGGCTAGTAATCTACCTTCTACTGCAGTGCTCTGTATGTAGCTGCAGTGGGCAGCTGTCCTGCTTCTGATCTCATCTGCTGACTGCTGCAATAACAGTAGTCCTTGTAAGGACTGCTTTTATTTATTTTTTTGTTGTTTTACTACTACTACTACTACTACTACTATAAGAGCCCAGTGCTATTAGTCTAGCAGTGTTGGGGAGTGGGACTGGTGTGCTAATCTGCTGCTCCTAGTATATCAGCAGCACCAACTTTAATTTTTTTTTTTAATATTCATTTTTTTTTTTATTTTACTTTTTTTTATTTTACTACCGCTGTAGTAGTGTATAAGTTGACCTTTTAGGCATTATTTGCCCTGTAGGCATTATTTGCACACTGTTTTCTTCAACCCGCCATCGAGCTGTGTGACCTTGTTCACATTCTGTCTAAATATCCATAATATTACCGTCTCCAGAAAAAACACCGGAGTCACTTTTTTCAAGCAGCCATAATATATTTTACGTAATCCGTATCCACCGCTGTAGTAGTGTATACGTTGGCCTTGTAGGCATTATTTGCACACTGTTTTCTTCAACCCGCCATCGAGCTGTGTGACCTTGTTCCCATTCTGTCTAAATATCCATAATATTACCGTCTCCAGAAAAAACACCGGAGTCACTTTTTTCAAGCAGCATTCATATATTTTACGTAATCCGTATCCACCGCTGTAGTAGTGTATACGTTGGCCTTGTAGGCATTATTTGCACACTGTTTTCTTCAACCCGCCATCGAGCTGTGTGACCTTGTTCACATTCTGTCTAAATATCCATAATATTACCGTCTCCAGAAAAAACACCGGAGTCACTTTTTTCAAGCAGCCATAATATATTTTACGTAATCCGTATCCACCGCTGTAGTAGTGTATACGTTGGCCTTGTAGGCATTATTTGCACACTGTTTTCTTCAACCCGCCATCGAGCTGTGTGACCTTGTTCCCATTCTGTCTAAATATCCATAATATTACCGTCTCCAGAAAAAACACCGGAGTCACTTTTTTCAAGCAGCATTCATATATTTTACGTAATCCGTATCCACCGCTGTAGTAGTGTATACGTTGGCCTTGTAGGCATTATTTGCACACTGTTTTCTTCAACCCGCCATCGAGCTGTGTGACCTTGTTCACATTCTGTCTAAATATCCATAATATTACCGTCTCCAGAAAAAACACCGGAGTCACTTTTTTCAAGCAGCATTCATATATTTTACGTAATCCGTATCCACCGCTGTAGTAGTGTATACGTTGGCCTTGTAGGCATTATTTGCACACTGTTTTCTTCAACCCGCCATCGAGCTGTGTGACCTTGTTCACATTCTGTCTAAATATCCATAATATTACCGTCTCCAGAAAAAACACCGGAGTCACTTTTTTCAAGCAGCCATAATATATTTTACGTAATCCGTATCCACCGCTGTAGTAGTGTATACGTTGACCTTGTAGGCATTATTTGCACACTGTTTTCTTCAACCCGCCATCGAGCTGTGTGACCTTGTTCACATTTTGTCTAAATATTGATAATATTATCGTCTCTAGAAAAACCACTTGAGTTACTTTTTTTCAAGCAGCATTCATATATTTTACGTAATCCGTATCCACCGCTGTAGTAGTGTATACGTTGACCTTGTAGGCATTATTTGCACAGTGTTTTCTTCAACCCGCCATCGAGCTGTGTGAGCTTGTTCACATTTTGTCTAAATATTGATAATATTATCGTCTCTAGAAAAACCACTTGAGTTACTTTTTTTCAAGCAGCATTCATATATTTTACGTAATCCGTATCCACCGCTGTAGTAGTGTATACGTTGACCTTGTAGGCATTATTTGCACAGTGTTTTCTTCAACCCGCCATCGAGCTGTGTGAGCTTGTTCACATTTTGTCTAAATATTGATAATATTATCGTCTCTAGAAAAACCACTTGAGTTACTTTTTTTCAAGCAGCATTCATATATTTTACGTAATCCGTATCCACCGCTGTAGTAGTGTATACGTTGACCTTGTAGGCATTATTTGCACACTGTTTTCTTCAACCCGCCATCGAGCTGTGTGACCTTGTTCACATTTTGTCTAAATATTGATAATATTATCGTCTCTAGAAAAACCACTTGAGTTACTTTTTTTCAAGCAGCATTCATATATTTTACGTAATCCGTATCCACCGCTGTAGTAGTGTATACGTTGACTTTGTAGGCATTATTTGCACAGTGTTTTCTTCAACCCGCCATCTAGCTGTGTGTATTATCGTTTCCAGAAAAACCAACTGAGTTTTTGTTGTTGTTGTTGTTTTTTTAAAAATAATGCCAGGCAAAGGCAGGCCGCCACGCAGAGGCCGTGCTAGGGGCCGTGCTGCTATGCAATCCTGTGGCCCTAGCAAATTGCCCAGTTTTAAAAAGCCAATGACCCTGAACTCCCAAAATGCTGAAGAGGTAGTTGACTGGCTTACACAGCACACCCCATCCTCTACCGTTTCTAACTTTACCACAACATCCTCCTCATCCTCCACTGCTATGGCCACCCCACGTAACACTTCCTCCACCACCGGTGCCCCTTCTTCACTGGGGTCAGAGGAGTTATTTTCCCATGAGTTTCTTGAACTGAGTAATGCGCAACCATTATTGCCAGAAGAAGATGAAGGAGATGAGGACCTTACACCAGATTTAATTCTGGCAGAGAACACGATAGAGATGGACATAATGAGTGATGAGGAGGAGGTCCCCGCTGCTGCTTCCTTCTGTGATGTGTCAGAAGAAATTGATGCATCTGAGGAGAATGATGATGAGGAGATTGATGTTTTGTGGGTGCCTAGTAGAAGAGAGCAAGAGGAGGGTAGTTCAGATGGAGAGACGGAGAGTCAGAGAGGCAGTAGGAGAATAAGACTTAGAAGAAGCAGGGAGGACAGCCCGCAGGGATCAGTAGGGCAACAACATGTATCGGCACCTGTGTTCAGCCGGCCAACGCACCCGCCATTGCCGCCAATACCGCCAACTCCGCCAACTTCTACTGTTACCGCCAGATCGCACACTTCCAAAAAGTCAGCAGTGTGGGATTTTTTTAATGTGTGTGCCTCTGACAAAAGCATTGTAATTTGCAATGAGTGCAGTCAGAAACTGAGCCTTGGTAAGCCCAACAGCCACATAGGTACAACTTCTATGCGAAGGCACATGAGCGGCAAGCACAAAGCACTTTGGGAGCAACACCTCAAAGGCAACAGGCAAACTAAAAGCCACACTCCTTCTGGTCCAGCATCTTGCTGCTCTACCTCTGCTCTCCTTGACCCGTCTGAACCACCCTCCACTCCGCCTTCCACCTTGACTACCTGTTCCAATTCCCAGTCATCTGCCACCAGCCAAGTTTCTGTGAAGGCCATGTTTGAGCGTAAGAAGCCAATGTCTGACTGTCACCCCCTTGCCCGGCGTCTGACAGCTGGCTTGTCTGCACTCTTAGCCCGCCAGCTTTTACCATACCAGCTGGTGGACTCTGAGGCCTTCCGCAAATTTGTAGCAATTGGGACACCGCAGTGGAAGGTACCCAGCCGCAATTTTTTTTCTAAAAAGGGAATACCACACCTGTACCAACATGTGCAGAGCCAAGTTACCGCATCTCTGTCACTTAGTGTTGGGCCAAAGGTCCATATGACTACTGACGCATGGTCCTCCAAGCATGGTCAGGGCAGGTATGTCACCTACACTGCCCACTGGGTGAACTTGGTAATGGCTGGGAAGCAGGGAATGGGTAGCTCAACAACAACAGTGGAGTTGGTGTCACCGCCACGGATTGCACGCGGTTCTGCCACCACCTCTACTCCTCCATCGCTCTCTACCTCGTCTTCTTCTTCTTCTTACTCTGCTGCTGGGTCCTCCTTCTCCTCCTCCACACCTGTGCACCCCCAGCTCCCCCTAGGCTATTCGACGTGCCAGGTACGCCGTTGTCACGCTGTCTTGGGGATGACGTGCCTGGAAAGCAAAAACCATACCGGATCTGTACTCCTGTCATCTCTGCAGTCACAGGCCGATCGGTGGCTGACCCCACACCAACTGCAGATCGGAAAAGTGGTGTGTGACAATGGAAGCAATCTGTTGGCAGCGTTGAGACTAGGCAATTTAACACATGTGCCCTGCATGGCACATGTGTTAAATTTAATAGTCCAACGTTTTGTCTCCAAGTACCCAGGATTCCAGGACGTTCTCACCCAGTCCAGAAAGGTGTCGGCCCATTTCAGACGTTCCTACACAGCCATGGCACGCCTTGCTGACATTCAGCAGCGCTACAACATGCCAGTCAGGCGTTTGATTTCTGACAGCCAGACTCGCTGGAATTCAACGCTCCTTATGTTGGAACGTCTGCTGCAACAACAAAGGGCCGTCAACGAGTACCTTTTTGAACTGGGTGGTAGGACTGGATCTGCACAGCTGGGGATTTTTTTCCCCCGTTACTGGGTGCTTATGCGCGATGCCTGCAGGCTCATGCGACCTTTTGAAGAGGTGACAAATATGGTCAGTCGCACCGAAGGCACCATCAGCGACCTAATACCCTTCGCTTTATTCCTGGAGCGTGCCGTGCGACGAGTGACAGATGAGGCTGTAGACCAGCGTGACGAGGAGCTGGAAGCGCACGATTTCTGGTCGGAATCACCAGAACGAACCCAGGCACATGCTGCAACGCAGGGAGAGGTGCCAGAAGTGGAGTCAGAGGAGGAAGGTGGCTTTGTGGAGGAGGAGGAGGAGGACCAACAGGAGCAGGCTTCCCAGGGGGCTAGTGGTGACCTTTTGGGGACCCCTGGTCTTGTACGTGGCTGGGGGGAGGAGACCGTGGATGATGCAGTCCTTGATAATGAGGAAGCGGAGATGGATAGCTCTGCATCCAACCTTGTGAGAATGGGGTCTTTCATGCTGTCATGCCTGTTGAAGGACCCCCGTATCAAGAGGCTTAAGGAGAAGGACCTGTACTGGGTCGCAACGCTACTAGACCCTCGGTACAAGCATAAAGTGTCAGAAATGTTACCAACATACCACAAGTCCGAAAAGATGCGGCATTTACAAACCAGCCTGCAAAACATGTTGTACAATGCTTTTAAGGGTGATGTCACTTCAGGAACTCATCAACATTCCAGGGGCAGAGGTGCCAGTAATCCTGCCACGAGCACACCTGCAAGGACAAAGCCCTTTGGCCAGTCTGTAACGTCAGACATGCAAATGTTTTTCTGTCCAAGGCAGCGCCACAACCCTTCTGGATCCACCCTCAAAGAACGCCTCGACCGGCAGGTAGCGGACTACCTGGCATTAACTGCAGATATCGACACTCTGAGGAGCGATGAACCCCTGGACTACTGGGTGCGCAGGCTTGATCTGTGGCCAGAGCTGTCACAATTTGCCATGAACCTCTTGTCTTGCCCAGCCTCAAGTGTGCTCTCAGAAAGGACCTTCAGTGCAGCAGGAGGGATTGTAACTGAGAAGAGAACTCGCCTAGGTCACAAAAGTGTCGATTACCTGACCTTTATTAAAATGAATGAGGGGTGGATCTCGGAGGGTTACTGCACGCCGGAAGACTTGTTCTGACTTCTATGCAGCTGTCCTTCTCTTCAAGCCTCATGACTCCACACACAGCTGTCCTTTAGCCTCCTCCTCCTCCCTCCGCCACCGTTACAAACTAGGGTGCAAACCCTACTGGTTTAATTTTTTCTGGCCTCTGTGCTTCAGTGGCTGCGACCAAAAAAATGCCTATTTTCTGCATTTATATGACATAATTTTTCTGGCCTCTGTGCTTCAGTGGCTGCAACCAAAAAAATTTATATTTTCAGCATTTATATGGCATAATTTTTCTGTCAACTGTGCTTCAGTGGCTGCGACCAAAAAAATGCATATTTTCTGCATTTATATGGCATAATTTTTCTGGCCTCTGTGCTTCAGTGGCTGCAACCAAAAAAATTACTATTTTCAGCATTTATATGGCATAATTTTTCTGGCAACTGTGCTTCAGTGGCTGCGACCAAAAAAATGCATATTTTCTGCATTTATATGGCATAATTTTTCTGGCCTCTGTGCTTCAGTGGCTGCAACCAAAAAAAATTATATTTTCAGCATTTATATGGCATAATTTTTCTGTCAACTGTGCTTCAGTGGCTGCGACCAAAAAAATGCATATTTTCTGCATTTATATGGCATAATTTTTCTGGCCTCTGTGCTTCAGTGGCTGCAACCAAAAAAATTTATATTTTCAGCATTTATATGGCATAATTTTTCTGGCAACTGTGCTTCAGTGGCTGCGACCAAAAAAATGACTATTTTCAGCATTTATATGGCATATTTTTTTCTGGCCTCTGTGCTTCAGTGGCTGTGGCCAAAAAAACTGGGCAAACAATGCCTACAAGGTCAACGACGTTGACCTTGTAGGCATTGTTTGCCCAGTTTTTTTGGCCACAGCCACTGAAGCACAGAGGCCAGAAAAAATATGCCATATAAATGCTGAAAATAGTCATTTTTTGCCATACGTTGACTCAACGTATATGGCAAAAAATGACTATTTTCAGCATTTATATGGCATATTTTTTCTGGCAACTGTGCTTCAGTGGCTGCGTCCAAAAAAACTGGGCAAACAATGTCTACAAGGTCAACGTATGGCGAAAAATGACTATTTTCAGCATTTATATGGCATATTTTTTCTGGCAACTGTGCTTCAGTGGCTGCGTCCAAAAAAACTGGGCAAACAATGCCTACAAGGTCAACGTATGGCAGTTGTTTAAAGAGAACAGTAGATTACTAGCCAGCAAAGCTACCTAAGCTAAAATGTCCCTCAAATCCCTGCAGACTTCTGTCCCTCCAATACAGAGCAGTATCAAGCAGATTACTAGCCAGCAAACTTACTATCATCTGTCCCTGAAATCACTAACAGCTCTCCCCCTACACTATCTCTTCCAAGCACACACAGGCAGATTTTTCAGATACATTTTTGCCCTTGATCCCCCTCTGGCATGCCACTGTCCAGGTCGTTGCACCCTTTAAACAACTTTAAAATCATTTTTCTGGCCAGAAATGTCTTTTCTAGATGTTAAAGTTCGCCTTCCCATTGAAGTCTATGGGGTTCGCGAACCGCTCGCATTTTTGCGCAAGTTCGCGAATATGTTCGCGAACTTTTTTTCCGACGTTCGCTACATCCCTTATCATGAACCTCCTTCAAAACTTGCTCCCTAAGCTCCTCAGGAACAAACCATCACCCAGGGGGAGTATCGGTAGGAGCAGATGTTTGTAAGGGAAGTAATAAGGAGGAAAGGTCAGATTCTAAAGTGGCTAAAATTAATTCTTTGGGGATGATTGGAGTACACTCTTTTCGGAGGGGAAAGATTCAAAACTCCTAGAGAGTGCATCCGCCTTGGTATTTTTGTAACCAAAACGTGTCTGGGGCATGGCACGAGTGCTAACCTTTCCAAAGTGCTAAAATTTCACAAGTGCATAGAAATGACAGTTAAACAAGACAGTTCCATGGAACTAACTCCTATCTCTTCTCATTCCTACAGGTAATTCTGCTATATCCATACACTGCCATATCCATATACTGCAACTGTTTATTCTGGTAATTCTGCTATATCCATACACTGCCATATCCATATACTGCAACTGTTTATTCTGGTAATTCTGCTATATCCATACACTGCCATATCCATATACTGCAACTGTTTATTCTGGTAATTCTGCTATATCCCTACTTGTATTTGTTAACCCCAATAAGTTTTGTCTGTCAGGCCTATTCTACTTTAGTTCTTTGATAAATATCTAAAGCACACATCTGTGTCCCCTCCTCCGTGAACAAGTGATATTTTTATAGCCCCAAACCTGGTTCTGGGTGTCTGTAAAACTCTGCCCTTTGCTAGCTATTTAATTGATTAATTAGGCTCTGGTTTTCCCAATCAGCTACATATAAATTCAGACCCAGTATTGGGGATGGCACTCGTGTCTGGGGCATGGCACGAGTGCTAACCTTTCCAAAGTGCTAAAATTTCACAAGTGCATAGAAATGACAGTTAAACAAGACAGTTCCATGGAACTAACTCCTATCTCTTCTCATTCCTACAGGTAATTCTGCTATATCCATACACTGCCATATCCATATACTGCAACTGTTTATTCTGGTAATTCTGCTATATCCATACACTGCCATATCCATATACTGCAACTGTTTATTCTGGTAATTCTGCTATATCCATACACTGCCATATCCATATACTGCAACTGTTTATTCTGGTAATTCTGCTATATCCCTACTTGTATTTGTTAACCCCAATAAGTTTTGTCTGTCAGGCCTATTCTACTTTAGTTCTTTGATAAATATCTAAAGCACACATCTGTGTCCCCTCCTCCGTGAACAAGTGATATTTTTATAGCCCCAAACCTGGTTCTGGTGTCTGTAAAACTCTGCCCTTTGCTAGCTATTTAATTGATTAATTAGGCTCTGGTTTTCCCAATCAGCTACATATAAATTCAGACCCAGTATTGGGGATGGCACTCGTGTCTGGGGCATGGCACGAGTGCTAACCTTTCCAAAGTGCTAAAATTTCACAAGTGCATAGAAATGACAGTTAAACAAGACAGTTCCATGGAACTAACTCCTATCTCTTCTCATTCCTACAGGTAATTCTGCTATATCCATACACTGCCATATCCATATACTGCAACTGTTTATTCTGGTAATTCTGCTATATCCATACACTGCCATATCCATATACTGCAACTGTTTATTCTGGTAATTCTGCTATATCCATACACTGCCATATCCATATACTGCAACTGTTTATTCTGGTAATTCTGCTATATCCCTACTTGTATTTGTTAACCCCAATAAGTTTTGTCTGTCAGGCCTATTCTACTTTAGTTCTTTGATAAATATCTAAAGCACACATCTGTGTCCCCTCCTCCGTGAACAAGTGATATTTTTATAGCCCCAAACCTGGTTCTGGTGTCTGTAAAACTCTGCCCTTTGCTAGCTATTTAATTGATTAATTAGGCTCTGGTTTTCCCAATCAGCTACATATAAATTCAGACCCAGTATTGGGGATGGCACTCGTGTCTGGGGCATGGCACGAGTGCTAACCTTTCCAAAGTGCTAAAATTTCACAAGTGCATAGAAATGACAGTTAAACAAGACAGTTGGACAAGGCATTGACAAGGCAAAAGGATTCCCCTGCAATCAACAGTGAACCATCTGGGAGAAGACGAAAACATATTTGTTTGTACCTGCTAGTTTGAAACTTCTTACTCCAAACATGCTTTATCCTGCATTTCTCCTCCTTTCACTCTCATGTTTCATAAAACATTTTTCACTACCCCCTCCATCAAATCCCAGTTCTATACAAATTTCAGCCTCTCTACTCTCCTCTCCTTCCCTCTCCACACATGAAGTTTATAAAGTACTCTGTTTAGCTATTCCACAAAACTCCTCCTTTTCATACAAACCAAGGACTTATAAATCCCACTCTCACTTAGTCTATCTTTCCTTTCTATTACTGGCAGCTGGGGACATTTCCCCAAACCCTGGCCCTTACCCCATCCCAGTTATATCACGACCACGAGCTCCTTCTCTCCGGAGCAAATTCAATCAGTACAGAACACTTACTCCTATACCCAAAAACTCAGTTAATCTTTCATGTGCTCTCTGGAATGCCAGATCTGTTTGCAACAAACTCACCGCTATACACGACCATTTTATTGCAAATTCCTTTAACCTACTTGCGCTTACTGAAACCTGGCTCTCTCCTACTGACACTGCCTCACCTGCTGCCCTGTCCTATGGGGGCCTACACCTTACTCATACTCCTAGACCTGGTAACAGACCTGGAGGTGGGGTGGGTTTGCTTCTCTCTCCCTGCTGTACTTTTAAAGTTCTTCCACCTGTTCCCTCTTTATCATTCTTCATATCATTTGAGGCTCACTGCATTAGGCTCTTTTCTCCTGTTTCACTCTGCATTGCTGTTATATATCGACCACCAGGACCAACTGCACAATTTCTGGACAACTTTACAGCCTGGCTTCCTTACTTTCTTTCATCTAACATCCCATCCATCATATTAGGTGACTTTAATATACCCGTTAACAACATCAACAACTCTTCTGTCTCTAAACTTCTTTCACTAACCTCCTCCCTAGGCTTATCTTTGTGCTCAGACTCCCCCTCTCACTCCAATGGTAATGCTCTGGATCTCATATTTACCAGACTCTGTTCAACCTCCAACTTTACTAACTCCCCATTTCCCCTCTCTGATCACAATATGCTCACATTTCAACTCTCACTAACTCCCTCCTCACCCCCTGCTATTCCCCAAACACGTACTTACCGTGACTTGCAAGCTAAGCTGTAGACGTGTCACATCTCTCTTCTTCCTTTGACTCTCTTCACTCTAATATCTCAGCCATCTCATGTCCTAATGTGGCTACCTCTGTCTACTATAGTACTCTCACCACTGCCCTAAATGAGCTTGCTCCTATAAAAACTAAACGTTCTCGACCCAAACCACTTCAACCTTGGCATACTGCTCATACAAAAGCGCTCCAAAGACACTCACGTGCACTTGAGCGTCGCTGGCGCAAATCCCGTTCAGAATCAGACTTTTGGAGCTACAAATCCGCCCTGCGCTCCTTTAACACCAGCCTCTTCCAAGCCAAACAAACATACTTTACTTCACTCATTAACTCCCTTTCTAAAAAGCCAGCACAACTTTTCTCCACCTTTAACACTCTCCTTTCCCCTTCTCCACCCCCTCCATGCACATCTGTCTCTGCTCAAGATATTGCTGAGCACTTCAAAAACAAAAAATTGACACTATCAGAAGTGACATTACACTACTCAACCCCCCTAGACTTCCACCACCCTCCCTCCACACTGCCCAGTCTCTCCTGTGCTCCTTCACCCCTGTCACTGATGAGGAAGTCTCAAAGCTTCTGGCCTCTTCTCACCTTACCACTTGCCCGCTTGATCCAATTCCCTCGAAACTTCTCCGCATACCAATCCTTGTCTAATCAAAGCCTTAACTCACCTATTTAATCTTTCGCTCTCAACTGGACTGTTTCCTTCTCAACTAAAACATGCTCTTGTCACCCCCATTCTGAAAAAACCCTCTCTTGATCCCTCCAATCTTGACAAACTCCGACCTATCTCTCTGCTACCTTTCATCTCTAAACTACTTGAGCGCCTAGTCTACAACCGACTTACCTCATTCCTCTCTGACAATAACCTGCTGGACCCCCTACAATCTGGTTTTAAGCCACAACACTCCACGGAAACTGCCCTGACTCGACTAACTAATAACCTTTTAACCGCTAAAGCCAACAATCATTTCTCACTACTAATACTGCTTGACGTCTCAGCCGCATTTGACACTGTAGATCACCCTCTCCTCCTCCAGTCGCTTGGCCTTCGTGACACAGCCCTGTCCTGGTTCTCTTCTTACATCACCAATCGTTCCTTCAGTGTCTCCTACAATGTAGTATCATCTTCTCCCCTACCTCTTTCTGTTGGAGTTCCTCAAGGCTCTGTCCTGGGACCATTACTATTCTCCCTCTATACTTCCTCCCTTGGCAAATTAATAAATTCGTATGGTTTCCACTACCACCTCTATGCTGACGATACTCAGATCTATCTCTCATCTCCTGATCTCAACCCAGAACTCCTAACTCGCGCCTCCTCCTGCCTGTCCGCTATCTCTACCTGGATGTCGCAACGCTACCTTAAATTAAACCTCTCTAAAACTGAAATGGTTCTCTTTCCTCCAAGAAACACCAGTAGCATCCCCGAAGTATCCATCATAGTTAACAATTCCACTATCACCCCCTCTCCCCAGGCCCGGTGCCTTGGGGTTATCCTAGATTCTGCCCTGTCATTCACTCCTCATATCCAGTCACTTATTAAATCATGTCACTTCCACCTAAGGAACATATCCAAAATACGATCATTTATCACCCAAGACGCTGCCAAAATTCTTATTCACTCTCTCATCATTTCGCGTCTAGACTACTGTAACTCTCTTTTAATTGGCCTCCCCCTCCAGAGACTGTCACCTCTCCAGTCCATAATGAACACTGCTGCGAGGCTCATACACCTCAGCAACCGCTCATCCTCTGCCTCGCCATTCTGTCAATCCCTGCACTGGCTTCCGTTACCTTTCAGAATCAAATTCAAATTAATGACACTGACTTTCAAAGCACTTCACCCTACATCTCTGAACTCATCTCTATATACTCACCCACTCGCTTACTACGCTCCTCTACTGACCTGCTACTCAACTCTTCTCTCATTACCTCCTCACATGCTCGCATTCAAGACTTTGGAAGGGCTGCACCCCTCCTCTGGAACGCTCTCCCACGATCTCTCCGACTTTCTCCCAACCTTTCTGCTTTCAAAAAATCTCTGAAAACGCACTTCTTTTGAGAAGCCTACCCTCACTCTGCTTAACTACCAAACGCAACACCACATACAACACCACATTTCTCACCCACTTACTTCGATCTTGCCCACTCCCACACCTTGTGTATTACTCCCTTCCCTTTAGACTGTATGCCTATGCATAGGGCCTTCCTCACCTCTTTGTACTTGTATTGATTGTGATGTTTGTTACTAGGGATGTCGCGGACTGTTCGCCGGCGAACATCGACTGTTCACGCTCGCCGAATGTTCGCGAACGTCGCGCGATGTTCGCCATTTTGGGTTCGCCTTACCTGGCGCTTTTTTTTGACCTCTCACCCCAGACCAGCAGATACATGGCAGCCAATCAGGAAGCTCTCCCTCCTGGACCACCCCCACACCCCCTGGACCACTCCCCTTCCATATATAAACTGAAGCCCTGCAGCGTTTTTTCATTCTGCCTGTGTGTGCTTGGAAGAGCTAGTGTAGGGAGAGAGCTGTTAGTGATTTCACTGATTTGAGGGACAGTAGATAGTAAGTTTGCTGGCTAGTAATCTACTTGATACTGCTCTGTATTGGAGGGACAGAAGTCTGCAGGGATTTGAGGGACATTTCAGGTTAGGTAGCTTTGCTGGCTAGTAATCTACCTTCTACTGCGGTGCTCTGTATGTAGCTGCCTGCTGTGGGCACTGATCTCTTCTGATCTCATCTGCTGACTGCTGTAATAACCCAATAGTCCTTGTAAGGACTGCTTTTATTTTCTTTTTTGTTTTTTTATTTTGCTAGTTGCTACTATAAGAGCCCAGTGCTATTAGTCTAGCAGTGTTGGGGAGTGGGACTGGTGTGCTACTGTGCTGCTCCTAGTAGTTCAGCAGCACCAACCCGAGAATTTTTTTTTTTTTAATATACATATAATTTTTTTTTTATTTTACTTATCTTACTGTTCTTTAACGTGTACAGTGCTGTTTGCTGTTCTTCATAGTAGTGCACCAATAGTAGTGCACTTGCAGGCATTATTTGCCCAGTGTGTTCTTCAAACAACTGCCATCTAGCTGTGTGAGCTTGTTCACATTCTGTCTAAATATCAATAATAATACCGTCTCCCGAACCACCACCTGAGTGACGTTTTTCAAGCAGCAATAATATATTCCGTATCCACTGCTGTAGTAGTGTATACGTTGACCTTGCAGGCATTGTTTCAATTTGTTTGCCCAGTGTGTTCTTCATTTTCAAACAACTGCCATCTAGCTGTGTGAGCTTGTTCACATACTGTCTAAATATCAATAATAATACCGTCTCCAGAAACACCACCTGAGTTGTTGTTGTTGTTTTAAAAATAATGCCAGGCAAAGGCAGGCCGCCACGCAGAGGCACTAGGGGCCGTGCTGCTATGCTATCCTGTGGCCCTAGGAAATTGCCCAGTTTTAAAAAGGCAATGACCCTGAACTCCCAAAATGCTGAAGAGGTAGTTGACTGGCTTACACAGCACACCCCATCCTCTACCGTTTCTAACTTTACCACAACATCCTCATCCTCCACTGCTATGGCCACCCCACGTAACACTTCCTCCACCACCGGCGCCCATTCTTCACTGGAGTCAGAGGAGTTATTTTCACATGAGTTTCTTGAACTGAGTGATGCGCAACCATTATTGGCAGAAGAAGATGAAGGAGATGAGGATGTTACACCAGATTTAATTCTGGCAGAGAACACAACAGAGATGGACATAATGAGTGATGAGGAGGTCCCCGCTGCTGCTTCCTTCTGTGAGCTGTCAGAAGAAATTGATGCATCTGAGGAGAATGGTGATGAGGAGATTGATGTTTTGTGGGTGCCCAGTAGAAGAGAGCAAGAGGAGGATAGTTCAGATGGAGAGACGGAGAGTCAGAGAGGCAGGAGGAGAATAAGACTTAGAAGAAGCAGGGAGGACAGCTCGCAGGGAACAGTAGGGCAACAACATGTATCGGCACCTGTGGTCAGCCGGCCAACGCACCCGCCATTGCCGCCAACTTCTACTGTTACCGCCAGATTGCCAGCTTCAAATAGGTCAGCAGTGTGGGATTTTTTTAATGTGTGTGCCTCTGACAAAAGCGTTGTAATTTGCAATGAGTGCTGTCAGAAACTGAGTCTTGGGAAGCCCAACACCCACATAGGTACAACTTCTATGCGAAGGCACATGAACGGCAAGCACAAAGCACTATGGGAGCAACACCTCAAAGGCAGCAGACAAACTAAAAGCCACCCTCCTTCTGGTCCAGCATCTTACTGCTCTACCTCTGCTGTCCTTGACCCGTCTGAACCACCCTCCACTCCGCCTTCCACCTTGACCACCAGTTCCCAGTCATCTGCCCCCAGCCAAGTTTCTGTGAGGGCCATGTTTGAGCGTAAGAAGCTAATGTCTGCGAGTCACCCCCTTGCCCGGCGTCTGACAGCTGGCTTGTCTGCACTCTTAGCCCGCCAGCTTTTACCATACCAGCTGGTGGACTCTGAGGCCTTCCGCAAATTTGTAGCAATTGGGACACCGCAGTGGAAGGTACCCAGCCGCAATTTTTTCTCCAAGAAGGGAATACCACACCTGTACCACCATGTGCAGAGCCAAGTCACCGCATCTCTGTCACTTAGTGTTGGGGCAAAGGTCCATATGACTACTGACGCATGGTCCTCCAAGCATGGTCAGGGCAGGTATGTCACCTACACTGCCCACTGGGTGAACTTGCTTATGGCTGGGAAGCAGGGAATGCGTGGCTCAACAACAACAGTGGAGTTGGTGTCACCGCCACGGATTGCACGCGGTTCTGCCACCACCTCTACTCCTCCTTCGCTCTCTACCTCGTCTTCTTCCTCTGCTTCCTCCTCCTCTGCTGCTGGGTCCTCCTACTCCACACCTGTGCACCCCCAGCTCCCCCTAGGCTATTCGACATGCCAGGTACGCCGTTGTCATGCTGTCTTGGGGATGACGTGCCTGGAAAGCAGAAACCATACCGGATCTGTACTCCTGTCATCTCTGCAGTCACAGGCCGATTGGTGGCTGACCCCACACCAACTGAAGATCAGAAAAGTGGTGTGTGACAACGGAAGCAATCTATTGGCAGCACTGAGACTGGGCAATTTAACACATGTGCCCTGCATGGCACATGTTCTGAATTTAATAGTCCAACGTTTTATCTCGAAGTACCCAGGATTCCAGGACATTCTCAGGCAGTCCAGGAAGGTGTCGGCCCATTTCAGACGTTCCTACACAGCCATGGCACGCCTTGCTGACATTCAGCAGCGGTACAACATGCCAGTCAGGCGTTTAATTTGCGACAGCCAGACTCGCTGGAATTCAACGCTCCTCATGTTTGAACGTCTGCTGCAACAACAAAGAGCCGTCAATGAATACCTGTTTGAACTGGGTGGTAGGACTGGATCTGCAGAGCTGGGGATTTTTTTCCCCCGTTACTGGGTGCTTATGCGCGATGCCTGCAGGCTCATGCGCCCTTTTGAAGAGGTTACAAACATGGTCAGTCGCACCGAAGGCACCATCAGTGACCTAATACCCTTTGCTTTCTTCCTGGAGCGTGCCGTGCGACGAGTGACAGATGAGGCTGTAGACCAGCGTGACGAGGAGCAGGAAGCGCACGATTTCTGGTCGGAATCACCAGAACGAGCCCAGGCACCTGCTGCAACGCAGGGAGAGGTGTCAGAAGTGGAGTCAGAGGAGGAAGGTGGCTTTGTGGAGGAGGAGGACCAACAGGAGCAGGCTTCCCAGGGGGCTTGTGGTGACCGTTTGGGGACCCCTGGTCTTGTACGTGGCTGGGGGGAGGAGACCGTGGATGATGTAGTCCTTGATAACGAGGAAGCGGAGATGGATACCTCTGCATCCAACCTTGTGAGAATGGGGTCTTTCATGCTGTCATGCCTGTTGAAGGACCCCCGTATCAAGAGGCTTAAGGAGAAGGACCTGTACTGGGTCGCAACGCTACTAGACCCTCGGTACAAGCATAAAGTGGCAGAAATGTTACCAACGTACCACAAGTCCGAAAGGATGCTGCATTTACAAACCAGCCTGCAAAACATGTTGTACAATGCTTTTAAGGGTGATGTCACTTCAGGAACTCGTCAACATTCCAGGGGCAGAGGTGCCAGTAATCCTGCCACGAGCGCACCTGCAAGGACAAAGCACTTTGGCCACTCTGTAACGTCAGACATGCAAATGTTTTTCAGTCCAAGGCAGCGCCAGAACCCTTCTGGATCCACCCTCAAAGAACGCCTCGACCGCCAGGTAGTGGACTACCTGGCATTAACTGCAGATATCGACACTCTGAGGAGCAATGAACCCCTGGACTACTGGGTGCGCAGGCTTGATCTGTGGCCAGAGCTGTCACAATTTGCCATGAACCTCTTGTCTTGCCCCGCCTCAAGTGTCCTCTCAGAAAGGACCTTCAGTGCAGCAGGAGGGATTGTAACTGAGAAGAGAACTCGCCTAGGTCACAAAAGTGTGGATTACCTGACCTTTATTAAAATGAATGAGGGGTGGATCTCGGAGAGTTACTGCACGCCGGAAGACTTGTTCTGAGTTTCTGACTCCCCATGCAGCTGTCCTTCTCTGCACGCCTCATGACTCCACACACAGCTGTCCTTTAGCGTCCTCCTCCCTCCGCCACCGTTACAAACTAGGGTGCAAACCCTACTGGTTTCATTTGAATCCAGGTAAATCCTGAGTTTTTCTGGCCTCTGTGCTTCACCAAAAAAATGAATATTTTCAGCATTTATATGGCATATTTTTTCTGGCCTCTGTGCTTCAGTGGCTGTGACAAAAAAAAATGAATATTTTCAGCATTTATATGGCATATTGTTTCTGGCCTCTGTGCTTCAGTGGCTGCGACAAAAAAAATGAATATTTTCAGCATTTATATGGCATATTTTTTCTGGCCTCTGTGCTTCAGTGGCTGTGACAAAAAAAAATGAATATTTTCAGCATTTATATGGCATATTGTTTCTGGCCTCTGTGCTTCAGTGGCTGCGACCAAAAACAATGAATATTTTCAGCATTTATATGGCATATTTTTTCTGGCCTCTGTGCTTCAGTGGCTGTGACAAAAAAAAAATGAATATTTTCAGCATTTATATGGCATATTGTTTCTGGCCTCTGTGCTTCAGTGGCTGCGACAAAAAAAAATGAATATTTTCAGCATTTATATGGCATATTTTTTCTGGCCTCTGTGCTGCAGTGGCTGTGACAATAAAAATGAATATTTTCAGCATTTATATGGCATATTTTTTCTGGCCTCTGTGCTTCAGTGGCTGTGACAAAAAAAAATGAATATTTTCAGCATTTATATGGCATATTTTTTCTGGCCTTCTGGTTCAGTGGCTGCGACAAAAAAAAACATAATTTTTCAGGAAAGTACACATGCCTAATTTTTCAGGGTTCTGCAACAGTGGCAAAATCGCATCTTTTATGGTCACCGCAGGTGATCAATAAAGTAGACCAAAACTGGGCCCACACTGCAGAATCAGTGTTTTTTGGTTCACTTCACTGTACATTGAATTACCTCTGCCTGACCGTGCACGTGTGCACAAGCACGGTGACTGCTAAACACACCACTACAGAAATATTGCCACCAACAGGACGAACATCATGGAGGTGACAAGCTCAACTAGTAATTAACAACTATTATTTGCTCACTTGATGGTATCATTCATTAAAGCTCTTTGCGTTTTTTTGCGTTGCAGTAAGCGCCGCGTTTCGTCTTTGCGTGTGAACAGGCTGTAACCTTTACATGTAGACGCTGGACGTTTTAAAGCAGTTTATTACACAGGTTTAGAAATGTAGTGTGATTTCTGCCCTTCACAGCACAAAACGCAGCGCTGTGTCAACAATGTATTTTTCAGATACATTTTTGCCCTTGATCCCCCTCTGGCATGCCACTGTCCAGGTCGTTGCACCCTTTAAACAACTTTAAAATCATTTTTCTGGCCAGAAATGTCTTTTTTAGCTTTTAAAATTTGCCTTCCCATTGAAGTCTATGGGGTTCGCGACGTTCGCATTTTTGACGCAAGTTCGCGAATATGTTCGCAAACTTTTTTTCCAACGTTCGCTACATCCCTATTTGTTACTCCATATATTCTATGTATGTAATTCATGTGATGTAGTTGTATAATCACAGTTACTTTACAGTGCTACGCAATATGTTGGCGCTATATAAATACATGTTAATAATAATAATAATAATAATAATACTAATAACCAGGCCTCAAAGTTAAAACAAAATTAAACCTTGAGAAAAATAAGGCCCACCTGGCTTGCCTAGAATTTAGGCGATTAGCGGACTCAATATAAAGTAAATTCTTATGATCAGTATAGACCGTCACCACATGTTTTGCACCCTCTAGGAGATGCCGCCATTCCTCAAAGGCCAATTTGACAGCCAACAATTCCCTGTTCCCTATGTCGTAATTTACCTCTGCAGGTAAAAACTTCTTAGAGAAAAAGGCACAGGGATGCAATTTGTTGGTAATCGGATGCCTTTGGGAAAGGACTGCCCCCGCTCCCACCTCAGAAGCATCAACCTCCACAATGAAAGGAAGAGCGGGATCAGGGTGTTGAAGAATAGGGGCAGTACAGAACTCCCTTTTGAGGGTTTCAAAAGCGTGTAAGGCTTCAGGAGGCCATATACTGGGATCAGCGCCCTTCTTGGTTAAACTTGTGATGGGGGCTACAATAAGAGAAAAATTGATGATGATAATTGGCAAAACCAAGAAATCTTTGAACTGCACATAACGAAAGGGGTTGGGCCCAATCCAGGACAGCTTTCACCTTGCCTGGATCCATTTCTAGACCCTTGTTGGAAATAATAAACCACAAAAACTGAACAGAAGAGACCTCAAAGGTACATTTCTCTAGTTTTGCATAAAGTTTATTTCCCCTTAGCCTACGTAAGACTTCGCAAACATGATTACGATGTTCATTTAGATTGGAAGAGAAAATAAGGATATTGTCAAGGTAGACCACTACGAATACCCCCAGCAGATCTCGAAAGATGTCATTGATAAATTCTTGAAAAACTGCGGGGGCGTTACAGAGCCCAAAAGGCATTACTAAGTATTCATAGTGGCCGTCCCTGGTGTTAAATGCTGTTTTCAACTCATCCCCCTCTCTAATACGAATGAGATTGTAAGCACCTCTAAGATCAAGCTTGGTATAGACTTGGGCACCTTTAACCTGGTCAAATAGCTCAGAAATTAGAGGAAGGGGGTAGCGGTTCTTAATGGTGATTTTATTTAAACCCCTGTAATCTATATAAGGGCGAAGACCACCGTCTTTCTTACCCACAAAGAAAAACCCAGCACCGGCAGGAGAATTAGAGGGTCGAATGAAACCTCTCAAGGTTTTCTTCAATATAGTCCCTCATCGCTTGGGCTTCAGGTAAAGAAAGAGGATAAGTATGACCACGAGGAGGAGTGGAACCTGGAACTAGGTCAATGGGGACAATCATACTGTCTATGTGGGGGTAAGGTTTCAGCAGCTTTCTTGGAAGAAACGTCGGCATATGCTGAATAGGCTGCAGGTAAACCCTCAATTGAGGTAGTTGCTATTGTTAGAGGAATACAGACGCCCCCACAATCTGAACCCCACTGAGAAATCTCCCCCGTAACCCAATCAATATGAGGATTATGAACCTGGAAAAGGGTCTCTCCTCACAGTGAGAATCGTTGACACACAATGATAAGAAGGCAGTTTTTTTGTTAATTACACCTGACCCTAGGGGTCTTTTATCCACCTCTAAAATTCTCATGGGGGTACACAGAGAGACCAAAGGAATGCCATGTTTGGTTGCGAAAGCAGTATCCAAAAAATTTCCCTCCTCCCCAGAGTCCACAAAAGCGGACAAATTAACAGAACCCGTAGGCCAAGACAATTTAACTGGTAACAAAACCTTGGAGGCAGATTGGGGAGAGGAAACGCCTGCACCCAAATGGAGCTCCCCTTCTCCATTTAGGCTTGGGCGTTTCCCGGCCTCTTAGTACACTGATTAAGGAAATGACCCTTTTCCCCACAGTAAATACATAAACCAAGGGAACGCCTGCGTGCCTTTTCCTCAGGAGTTTTCACCCCTTCTCTCTCTCTGTCTCCTATGTATCTGGATGGCGAGAGACATGAGGTCATCCAGATTGGAAGATAGGGGGTAATTTACCAGACTGTCTTTGACAAGATCTGACAGCCCTATACGGAACTGACTACGTAGAGCCATATCGTTCAACCCGGTCTCAACTGCCCACCGGCGGAACTCAGTGCAGTACACCTCCGCATCCCGTTTCCCCTGGCGCAACTTACGAATCGCGGTATCGGCCGAAGAGGTGCGATCCGGGTCATCGTAGAGTATGCCCATGGTCTCAAAGAAAGTATCTAAGGAGAAACAGGCTGGATCAGAGGTGGGCAGTCTAAAAGCCCAAATTTGGGGATCACCCTGTAATAGAGTCATGACGAACCTTACTTTCTCCTCACCTGTTGGAAACGAGTGAGGGAAGAAACCAAGGTATAATTTACATGCCTCTTTAAAGACAAAAAATTTTGCTCTATCCCCACTGAACTTATCAGAAAAGGCGATTTTGGGTTCCTGGGGTCTAGCAGAATCACCCCACACATCAGAAGAACCCACAGGGGAAGAGACAACTGGTCTGATTGACTGCTGCGAAGTTTCAAGCTTGCGGGTCAGATTGTGAAACCCCTGAAGCAAATAGTTTTGCTTCTGCTCATGGTCCTCCATGCGCTGTAGCAGGGCAGTAAGGAGCGCTTCGGTGGTAGTTGGAGGAGGTGAAACGGAAGCTGCAGCAGAAGCACCGTCTAGACTTTCGTCCTCCATGGCCCGTGATAATGTCGCGGCCGGCACCCGATACCAGAACAAATGCCAAGCACCCTGGTCTCGGCTTCACCAGTAGTGTGACCACCGTTGGGCTTTGGGAGGAGCCCTCAGCTTTCTTGGGTGCCACCTGGACTTAACGAGGGGTGTAAGGTGAGATGTTCTGGCTGGCGAAGGGGCACGGCTGTTTAGCAGAGTCTTTAGGCCAAAGGTCACGGTACAAAAGGTCAAGGCAAGCGGATGGTCGGACAGGCTGGGTCGAGGCAGGCAGATAGCAAGAATCGTCAAACAGGCAAAAAGGGTCAAAACCGGGTGATCAATCGAGGGGTTAAACTGAAGAGTAGTCGTAAGCAGGCAAGGTCAGGATCCAGAAATCAGAATAGTCAAAATAGCCAGGCAGGGGTCAAAACAGGAATCAGACAAATAGCACAAGGCTTAGGAGCACCAGGAATACAATCCTATCACGGACAATGACAACTGTGGGAATTGTCCTTTGCGCGCTGACGTCATTATGTCAGCACGCATGCGCCTTAAAATCCAGAAGTGCGCATGCGCACGCGCACTAGGAGAGAGCCGGCACAGGAAGAACAGCGCGGCACGGCGGGTGTCCCCGCCGAGGGGGCGGCAGGCGTCCCTGCCGTCCCCCACTAGACCACCAGGGTGAGGTATTTTTATTACAGTAAATGTGGTAAATGTATGATATAAAACCCTCTTAGCATTATAAATAAAAATATTTTAAATTTTAAATTCTAGATTAAAAAATGTACTTTTCACTGCTCCAACAAACGAATTATCAGCTTATCCCCAATCCTTGCAATAGTAGGCACTCCTTCCAAAGGTCACACCATATAGACCTCAATTAACATCAACAGAATAGTGAAAGGATGCCACAGACTGCAGAGCTCTGCTGCGTTAGTGCTTTATTGTACACATGACATGTTTCGAGTCACACGGACCCTTTCTCAACTTTTCACTGTTATTATCCTGTGAATACCCTGGTATACAGTGCCTTTCCGGATTACAACTAAAGCCGACCTGTTGATTACAACCCTCCAACAAGTGTGAGTTATGAGGAGGAACGCTGCGGTTAAATCATCCGCAAGTGCTTCTAAAAGAAGAGCTCAGAGAAACTGGTGCCGACTCTACTAAGGAGAATTCACAGTCTGCTGGAAAGGTGAGCGACAATAAATCTGTGCTAAGTGTCTCAGCGGCCAAGAAACTGAAAGGCTTTTGCACATGAGCCTACAGTCTATAATGCCAACTATGCACTTATAGACCCGGCTGATGTGCACCTGCCAGTCCCTCTTCTATGGCTTCACCGCAAACACCATCTGCAAACTCTGAAACAGAGCCATCATTATTGGAGATTATGCATATCATGAAACAAAACCATGAGGCTCTGGTAGATAAGATGGACAGACTGAAATCGGACTTTGGAATTGTTAAACAAGACCTCTCTAAATTGCGCAACTGCACTACTGAAGTGCAACGCAGGATTGGAAAAGTTAGAGGACACATGTGGCCCGCTGCAGAAAACCATAACAGGCGCAACAAAGCATATACAATTGTTGGAGGCCAAGACGGATGATCTCAAAAACCGCTTGAGACTAAATATTATACGGTTGGTGGGCGTATGCTGAGGGTAATAACCCGGAGACATTTGTTGACCAATTTTTACTCTAACAGTTTGGTGATAAAATATTTTCAGCAATGCTTCTGGTGGAACGAGCCCCCAGGATCCCGACCAGACAACTACCGCCAGGAGCTGGACAAAGGAGCTGGACAAAGGCCAATGCTAGCATGTCTGCTGAATTATAGGGATCGAGATGCTGCACTGAGGGAGGCGTGAACCAAGGAGCTTCGCTTCCAAAATGCAACTCTCTCATTGTACCCGGATTTCTCAATGGAGGTGAGAAAACAGAGAGCTTAAAGCGGATAAACCTCAAGTATGCAATGATCTTTCCGGCTAAGCTAAGCATTGTCCATTTGGGCAAGGCACATTTCTTCGTGACCCCACAACAAGCATCGGAATGGCTTGACTTGATACCTAATCTTCAAAGGCAAAATGGAGCTGTATCCAGTCAGTGTGACTGAGAGCGGCTTAAAATACTCTGTGGAGTGGCAAGATGACTTTCCCTGCACGTTTTGTTGGACATATCTCTGAAAGCTTTAGTCCAAAGGTTCGAATTTATTCTCTGGGGCAACTTAGGCTCCACATTTATGGCACATGCATCTGGGAGTGGTATGTTTAAAAATGTGGGCTGACCAACTCTTTTTCACAATATGGCAGGCCTGATAAAGCAGGGTTACTTGATCTCCTGATGTATATGGGACTTGAAAACTATTATGGCGAATAAGTTACAATTTCTTAGTTGGCCCTTTAAAGATTATATTTGATTGCAGTAGTCGCACTATGACTTGTATGTTCTGTTAGGCTGTCAGAGAGAAAATGTTTTATTAATAATACCCACAAATGGTTGATTTGTAATTGTACTTTATTTTCTTTGTATTTCTGTATTTGACATGTCAGTTAAAAACAATAAAAATGATTTAAAAAAAAAATGTAAACTAGTGCAGAAGCACAAACTGATTTATTATACAGATTAGTTAAAACACTGGAATAAAGAAGTCAAAGTAGGTCTTACCAGAATTTCAAGCACACATCAAACTGGTTTCATAGTTTCAAGAACACTGATTAGAGAGGGCCACTTCTTGAATGGTTGATTACTATCTCTTTTTCACAAATTGCAGATTGGTCTTGATATAATTTAGCATTTCCAACCATTTAGACATGAAAGCAAAAATGCCCTGCACTTAAGGGTTTACTAGCCTGTTAGCTCTTCTGGGGATAGGCCTGATATGAATGATGAACAATGGCTGTACTGTGAAATATGGATACAGTTATAAGATCCTTTAAACAGAAACCTATTATTCAGAAAGTTCCAAATTACATGAAGACAATGTTCCAAAGACTCTAGGGATAGGCCTGATTTGAACGATAAACAGTGCCTATGCTGTGGAATATATATAATAATCAAGTAATTCAAATGTTAAAAAAATGACTTCCTTTATCTCTGTAGTAATAAAACATTCTGGATAATAGAATTGATGTCTACATTAAGAACACTGACATGTGAAAGGGATGTATGCCAAGCAACTTTCCAGTATACATTGATCAAAAGTTGAAAATTGAAATTGAAAGCAGTTTTTGTCTATACTTTGCTATTACCTACTGTGTAGAAACAATGTATCAACAATCAGCTTTCCTATAGCAAACATTTTTATTCCCATAGTGCCTTGCACAATTTATACTCCTTTTTCTCTGGTTTATGAAATATGAACGGTATTGTGGAAATGTAAAAATACCCCTCCCATTCAATACTACATAACCTGGAGGTATTAGCTGTTGAATTTTTAAATTCAAGTTTATGAGATTTCTCAAAAAAAAGTAGTAGTGTGATTTGAAATGTATTCCATGTTTACCCCCTCCATAAGCTTTCCCACTACTGATAACAGTTTAAAATCTCTGCTTTGTCCCTGTTCATATCAACCAATGTACCTCCCTCTGATACCAAGGGTCCCTTCACACATTGATTATTTTTTTTTACTGTTTTCATTGTTTAGAACTAATTTTGGATTGAAAAAGCTGTAATGCTTTTTTCATTCTCTATTTTATCTTTGTATGGTTGCTTTTTTTCCATGCTTTATTGGCCTCTTTGTACCTAATGAATGTTTAAGATGACCTAAGTAACGCAAATGCCTTAAATTCATGTCTTTCCAACTTCAATGTTAATCATTCTATCAAACCATTCTGGTTTAGCTTCAATTATTTCCTTGCCCTTTTCTGCTACTGCAAGAAATCTAGCACTGAATATATTGGTAAGTACAATTTTAAAGACATTCCATTTTCCTTCTCTGTTTAATCCTATGAAGAGTTTATTCCCAGGTAATATGATGCTCTTTTATTGTCAGCGTTTGCACTTTACATACTACAGTCTGCAAAGCACACCCTGACAGAAAAAAGCACAATGTAAGAGAGAGCTAGTCCATGCAAAAAAATTGATATACAACAATTTTGCAACCCCTGTAGTTGTACATTTTTGTTATTTTGACAATCCGTGTGGTTGTGGGATTAAGTATGCATTCAGTATTCATCTAACTGAGCAGAAACAAGAATAGACATAACAGGATTCCACTTTCTGGCAGCCATCAATTCAGCAGATTCAGAAATGCGCACCCCTATGCCAAACAGTAGTGCCATTATGCAAACATCATTTAGAAATATTGCTTCAAAATGTTCTTGCTATGGCTTATTAACCATGATCATAATTTACACCAGGTATTAGATTAATGGTGGTATTAGATCTATGCTATATTCTAACTTATAGTAGACTAATCAAAATTTGTAAATCAAAATTTTGGTTATTTGTTGTGAAGGATAAAACAATTGGTGAGATGTAACTTATACTGTATATTAGCAACAATACAGGACATTTAAAAACTAGTTTACAGAACAGGCAACCTACATAAACTTTATACAAATGGTAAATTCTTTTAAAGACGTCCTCTAATTTTTTTAAGATATGTGTGCAGAAGAAATCTTAACCTGAACAGAAATATAGTTGTCATATGACAGACTGCAACTACTCGTGCTCAAACAGCACCTGGCTCTGGTGCTGACCACGGCCAGAATGGGGGGGGGGGGAAGTTCTTTCTGAATGATTACTAAGGAGGTTAATTGCTGCTTACTAGTTTAAAAGTAAAGGAGGTTCAAATTAGGTCAATAGTTTGTTCTAAACCCTTATTTTTTCCTGTTTTTGCTAACTGGGATAATGAGTGAAGGTCTGACCAGGTGCACCATCTGCCATATGTATGCAGATTTGGAACAAGAGATCCAAACTGCTTACCTCTGTGGTGGTTGTAAGCAAATTGCCACTTTAGAGTTAGAGCACTGCAGTTGATCGACAATCTTGAAAGAAGTCTCTTGCTCACTGAGCAGGACCTAGCTGGGTCAGAGAGTTTGGGGGGAACAGAACAGCAGCAGGATGATGAGGTAGTTAGCTGGGTGACAGTTAGAAAATCTAGTGTGGGCAAAAGGAAAATGGAGGCTGCTGAGGTGTTTATACATCCCAATAGATTTGCCAGTGTACTTAGCGAGCTTAGCTCTGTGATTGCCAAAACTATTTACTTAACTTTTCAGGATTCATTTTGGTCTGACATGGTGCAGAGAGACTGGCGAATTGTGCTGCTAATGTGCTGCTTATTTGGATTATTAAAGGATAAGATATTGGACTTCATAGCAAATCATAATACTATGAGTTTATGCCAGCATGGTTTTAATAGATCTTGCCAGACTAACTTAATGTAACGTTCACAGCAGGAAACCGCTGCAACAGGAGTTAAATTCACACTTGATAGTGCGTGTGGTGGAAGCCCAGGGAAAAAGCCACAAATACTTGAAGCAGGCATGTTGAAATATACAGGGTTTAATGAAACTGAAGAAAAACAGGAACAGGTCAAAAATAAAGTCTTTACCAGGCAGGCAATGAAAAGCTGGAACAAAAACACAGGAACAAGATTCAGGACTTGGAACTTGGAATATCCAGGAACAGATTCAGATTCAAACAGATTCAAGGTTTAGGTCAGGAACAAACAGAATACATTCAATGACTCAGCCCTGAGCAAGGCTCAGGGCGTGGTTTATAAAGAGCAATTGATTATAGAACACAAAACACATGAGGATAACAAGAAGGGAGGAGACAAACTGGAAACGTAACAAGATACAGATTACTAGAACAGGATCAGGACAAGCCCCAAGAGCCTCCAGTGGCTCACTTGGTAAGTACACCGACTGTGCACTTAAAGTCCAGCAACCCCAGTCCCAAGTGTTCAAATCCAAGATGGTCCTTACACTTAATTTCTTTTTATGAGAAGGTAAGCAGGGACCTCGATTCTGGGAGGGCAGTGGATGTGATTTACTTAGACTTTGCTAAAACATTCAATACAGTGCTACACAGAAGGTTACTGGATCAATTAAGGAATGTTGGCCTGGAACATAGTATTTGTACCGGGACAGGGAACTGGCTAAAAGATAGATTACAAACAGTGGTGGTAAACAAAACTCTTTTTTAATTGGTCCAGTATTGTTAGTGGAGTACCACTGTACTTGTTCCTTTGCTTTTCAACTTTTTTATTAATGGCCTGGAGGTAGGCATTAAAAGTACTGTTTATATTTTTGCTTATGATACGAAATTGTGCAGAACAATGCCCACCTCACAGTTTCAGATGCTCACTTCACGCAGGATGCTGCCACTTTGCAGAGTGATTTAAAGTTGGAAAACTGGGCAGCAAACTCGAAAATTAGGTTCAATGTTGATAAATGCAAGGTAAAGCACTTGGCAAAAATAATATAAATGCAAGTTATACACGAAATGGAAGTGTGTTGGGAGTTTCCTTAACTGAGAAGGATCTAAGGTTTTTGTAGATAACAACTTGTCTAATTCTGGGCAATGTCATTCTGTGGCTACTACAGCAAATAAAGTTCTGTCTTGCATAAAAAAGTGCATTAACTCAAGGGATGAAAACATAATAATGCCTCTTTATAGGTCCCTGGTAAGGCCATACCTGGAGTGTGAAGTGCAGTTTTGGACTTCAGTCCTTAAAAGGGATATAAATGAGCTGGAGAGAGAGCGCAGAGATGTGCAACTTAACTGGTTGAAGGGATGGAAGATTTAAATTATGATGGTAGACTGTCAAGGTTGGGGTTGTTTTCTCTGGAAAAAAGGAGATTGAGAAGGGACATGATTACACTTTACAAGTACATTTTAGGACATTACAGGACATTATAGACAAATAGCAGGGGACCTTTTTACCCATAAAGACAATCACCTAATCAGACGACAATCCTTCAGACTATAAGAAAATAATTTGAAGCAGCATAGGTGGTTCTTCACAGTGAGGTTGTGGAATGCACTGCTGGGTGATGTGATGGCTGATTCTGTTAATGCTTTTAATGAATTTTTAATGATTGGATAATTTCACACAAACATAATATCAAAGGCTATTGTGATACTAAATGCTATAGTAAGTATAGATATGGGTATATATAATTTATGTAAAGCTATGGAGGGCTGTGTGTATGGATACTGGGTTTCATTTGGTGGAGTTGAACATGATGGACTTCTTCGACCCGATTTAACTATGTAACTATTTCTTAAACTCCGAATGCCAAAAACCCGAAAAATTTATGTTTTTTACTATAAAATCAGAATTTTTGTGGAAAAAAAAGCTTTTTGAAATTTTTCTGGATTTATTATACCCTGAGGATGGAAAAAGTCAGAATCTCAGACCTGCTGAGGTTGCATATAAGTCAATGGGAGAGGTCCCGAAGATATCTTGACCTGCACTAGGTTTCATGCAATAATTCGAAGACTTTGTGGTTTTCAGCAAAATCATAAAAAAAATTTAGTTTTGTGTGGGAAATCTGAAAAATTCACACAATTCATTTTTCTTCACAATTTTTTCTGATTTTTTCCCGCACATAAAATTTTTGGGAAAATGTATTGATAAATAAGGGGAAAAACCCGTGTGGATTTGGTTGAAGTATTTTACAGAAAATAATGAGATAAATTCGGACTTTGAGCCTCTTAGTGTATCACTTGTGGTCTTTTTTACATGGGGAGATGTACAAACCACACTTAAAGCATGCAATACAGTTTGTGTGTACTCAAATTCTTTGATACCCATGTTGTATGATATAAAAATCTCAAATTTCCCTCTAATATTAGGATTCTTCTATTGATAATAGTGATGTCCAAGTATAAACCTATACGTAATGCATTTTTACTGTTTTACTGTTTTTTTAACAGTTTATATCCTTAGCTCTATTAAGGGTCTTTTTGTAGGCCATCTTCTCAAATCTTTTTACATTTCAGATTACTTTAATTGGGGTGAGGCACAAACCCCTAAACTGGAAGCATCTGGAGCTGTGCAGACTGATCAACTAACTGGCAACACATTAAACAGGTCGCGGTGATGGGCTGAGCCATTAATCAGTCTGCAACTAACAGAGCATTAAGCTACAGTATTTACAATTCAGCTGTCAAAGGCCAGCTCCAACAGGAGACTACAGCAATATGTTTTAATGTGCCTTTTATTTGAATCTTAGTTCCTGCAGCCAATTAGCGACATCAGAGGGCATCTAATTAAAGAAAACTTGATCTTGTATGTAATGCACCACAGGGAATATACAGTATGTGTTAATTACTGTATCTTTTATTTGCTTCCGCTTTAGAAATATCATTATTATTAAGTGTGTACTTTTAGTTTATATATTCTTCCCAAAGACATTTTTCTCAATCCACATTCTTTACAGCCATAAATGATTCTATCTGATTAAAGCCTGTCATTTCAACAAAGACACAAGTTCCACTGATGTTCCTTTATTAACTGACAGATTTCTTTTTAGTGCCATAACTCTTCTGCATTCACGGAAAAACATGCTTTAAACTCATTCCATTTTGTCATTCTCAAGTTTATCACTTCAGATTGCACCTTCTTAAGGCCAAAGTCATCCTCACTCCTGTGCAACCTACAGAATAGTTGATGATTTGAAAATCTAAAGCTACTCTGTACACCTATGGCTTCAACAATCAATTTAAACTTTGGTTTGAAGAGTATGGCGACTTAGCAACACTGGATCAACTTGCAGTTGGATAGATTGACATTGAAGAACATGATTACCCTCAACACTCTGTAACGTGCAATTGCATAGTGCTTCATGTAACTCTGTTTTTTTCCTGGGCTGAAAACCTGTAAAGTCTACATGATTATCTCTAGTAACATTCACATGAGATTATTTGCTAAGAATTTAAAACTGCTGCTTGAATAGTAAAACATTGAGCTTTATTCATCTAGTATATGCAAATCTAAAATCTAATTGAGCTTTATTTTTCTAAATACATTTACACCAAATAACTACTTATAGTATTATTATTATTGTTGTTGGTAATGATAATTGCGATGTTGAAAATAATGAACACAATAGGGCAGCATAATGCAGTAATTGAAATGAAAAATTAAAATATATGAAATGCTTGTTATAGAAAGCTTGACTTCATCCTCGATCAGCTTGCTTTATTTGATGCTTGTATTTATTGTCTGCATGGTGGGCAAAAAGTTACACTAAAGTAGGGTAGCTAGATCCCTTGAACATACAGCCCTGCAACATGCATTTATTAGATGTGTCCCTGGATTTTCAAATGATCTGGTAACTATGAATAACACATGACACAAGTTAGTTGCAAACTTTCAATTGGGGGGGATGTTTAAATTAAAACTGTTGATATTTTGCAAATATTTTAATAAGATAAAATTAGGTAAATGTATAAAGCAAGGTGACAATTATGTTTACAAACCCTGAGACACATGCCAAAGATCTGCCTTTTATGAAAAAATGGTACCCATGTAAAATATGTTAATTATTTCTCAAAGGGCTCATCTAAGCGAGAACAGGCCCATCTGTTGCTGAAATCCTAATCATGACTTCCCATAATGCAAAGAATACATTCTAAACTACTTATCATGACTTCCAAAGCCCTTCATTTCTCTGCAGCTCAGTATATCTCTTCTCTTGTGTCTAAATACAATCTTGGCCTCCATTCCTTTCAGAGCAATCACCTGGTTGAGCAATCTTTACTAAAAGAATGCAAAGAGTACCTCATGGAACACTTGCTTAACATCTGACTCAGTATGGGCACTTATGTGGCCATACTGTAGCAACCACTGTAAACTTACTATCCTCCTATTGGTGTCTGCATACACTTAGATTGTATATTCTTTGACAACAGTTGGTTCTTAAAGGAATATCATAATACAGATGAAGCCACTTGGATTTGCGAGTTAAATGCGTTATGACTCATGGTTAATTGAAGAAACTGTGTTATCTAAAGTCATCTTAACTCATTTAATACATTTAACCTTTTCATTAGCACACCAAAGCACCATTGTTCACAATGGTGAATGCTTTAATTAGATGGGATGTTGTGATGCAGTTTTCGGTGTTAAATGAGATAAATGGGATATCTGTGTTTAATTATTTTTTGTCAAACAGACAAACCAAAGTGGCTGCATCTGTACTTGAGTAAGAGTATGATTTGCAATCATTGCAAAAACATGGAAAAAAAAAGGCATCCCTCTATTCAACATTTTATTCAACACATGGATCATAGAGCAACTATGGAAAAATTGATTGCTACAACTACAACTAAATACACTAAAATATGGGAGGAATGGCACCAAAGATGAACCCCATACCTCACTCTGTTCAATGGTCCGAATCCTAATCTCTGGACACTACTCCATCCAAAACTTAAAAATTGATCTTGTCATCCCTTTACTACAACTATGTACAACTAGGGGCAGATTTATCAAAAATCTAATTAGATTTAAATAAGATTTCCATGATTCAATTTTTCTTGCACCTAAACTCACACATTCGAGTTATATTTTTAAAAACTTGAATGTCTGGTATTTATTAAGCAAACACATTTGAAAATTTGAATGTAAAAAATTCTTTCCTTTTTCTACAGGTAGGCTGTGAAGAAATTAATCCAAGTGGAGGAGGTACATGGCAGTATATGAATTCATAAAAACTCCTGCCAAAATTAAAAGCAAGTTCATGTTTAGTCAGATGTAGTAAATATTATGGTTAATAGGATTTGCAGACCAAATGGCACTTTAGATGCAATTTTTTAGCAACTCTCCTATTTGCATTCAATCAAAATGTTCAGTGGTTTTAAAGTTATTTGTAAATGTAGTTGCAGATGAATGCAGTGTTTGTTTATTCCTTTTTGTTCTCTAAGTCTAACAATGTAAAAGGGGTCAGTTCTCCTCTAGGTCTTATCAGCTGCCTTATTTCAGAAGTTAAAGCTCGTACAAAAATGTAAGTAGCCAGAGACAGATTTCTATAGCAATTGCATTTGCAAATAGCATTAAATGAAACAATCGTAGTTAAAAGCATTATTTTTTTCAACCACCTAAACTATCACTAGTGAAAAACAAAAAATTGCATGATAAATTAATATGTTAGATAGGAAGGGGTTGAAAGATACAGTTATGTCCAGAATAATAGCAGTGTGTTTAAAAAAGTGAATAATGTTCAAAATCCTTATAATACCTGGAGTAGACCAACTTCTGGCACCTGTTACATTCCACAATTCTTACGGATTTCTTGGTTTTGTCACAGAAACAGCATTTTTTATGTCACCCCACAAGTTTTCTATTGGATTAATGGCTGGGGATTGGGCTGGCCACTCCATAACATCAATCTTTTTGGTCTGGAATTAAGCTGTTGCTTGTTTACTGGTGTGTTTGGGGTCATTGTCTTTTTGAAACACATTTCAAGGGCATTTCCTCTTTAACATAAGGCTACATGACCTCTTCAAGTAATTTGAAACTAATCCATGATCCCTGGTATGCAATAAATAGGCCAAACACCATTTTAGGAGAAATATCCCCATCCCCAATAGTGTTTGGGTGTTTTCTGACAAACTGTCTGAGACTCCTAGACCCAAAAAGAATAATCTTGCTTTCATCAGTCCACAAAATGTTGTGTTATTTCTCTTTAGGCCAGTCAATGTGTTCTTTGGCAAATTGTAACTTCTTCAGCACATGCCTTTTTTTCAACAATGGGCCTTTGTACCTTCCTTCCTTAAATAAGGGCTATAATTGACACCTGTTCTGTTCATAAAGTGAATGACCTCACAAATTGAACTCCACACTGTTATTATTTTGAACAAGCTATTATTATTTTGAACACTGTTATTATTTTGAACAAGCCTCAATTAATGATTCAATTATACAGAATGAGCAGCATGCATGACTGTTGGCTCTGTTGATTTTCTATTACTCTACTATACCTGCTAGTACATTATTTGTCATGTAGAAATATAATTTCTAAAAAGAACAATTATTGGCCAGGTTAGTGATGTTGGACTGCTATTATTCTGAACAAGGTTGGAGATAACCGCACACCTTACGCACCCAGGTAACTTCTCTTGGTGCCTAGTGATAGAGGAATCGGTCACCTCACTTACAGGATGTGAAGAAATTCACTGGCACACAAGACGTGCTTTAGCAGGGCAAGCCCTTGCAGTTTTATTAATGCAGTGTGCAACGTTTCGGGGAGTGTCCCCGAGACATTGCACATTGCATATTGCAAATATAATTGGCTATTTTTATTAATGATGATCTTATGTTGTAAAGAATCAACCAAAACATTTTCATATGAATAGATGCTCTTTCCATCCATTGGAAGATTCTCCACCAAGTATAGAATAAAATACCCCCAATAAATCCATGTAGTCCCTGTATAAAAACCATACTGTATTAATTCCTGAATTTAAAGTTGCTTCAAATCAAGAGCGATATGGGCTTCAGCCCTAATCAGATACGGGCAGATTTCACGATTGGTTAGTATTTTTAACAGAAAGGTAATGATATCTCAACAATAGCTTTCCCATTATTAAATAATTCATTACAATACAGAAAAGAAATACAGAATATTGCCTGATTCCTTCCTTCTGCATGTGATTTGCATTGGATGATTTAGATGGGTGTACTCAATGCTGTGTTGACAACCAAAGAAAATCAATGTATTTGACTGTGAAAAACAGTCGAACATATTCTGGTGAATTGACATATCTATCTGCTTTGATAAATGTGTCAATTTGTTAACATTTTTCTAAATGTCAAGGAAAATGTTGTTAAAAGATAGAATTGTTGTGAATCCTTCTGCATTCCCCAGCTGCTCTTCATAAATCTGCCCAATATTTTTGCTTGTTTTTGGCTTGTAATAAGAAACCTTACTATACACTTCCATCCTGAAAACATCCTTCAAAGCTAGTAGCAAATCTTCATGGTTAATTATAATCAAAATCACATCATCTGCAAAGAATCCAATTTGCAAAAATGCTAAAACCCATAATCCTGAAAGCTCTGAATTCTGAGGACATCTGCATGAGAGTCTCTTTTATTTATTTTTTTTATTAACATTTTTTGAATTTCCAGTTTAAACATTAGAAAAGCAGATGGGGGGAAGGGGGTAGAGGGGTAGATAGGAAGAAAAAGAAAAAAAAAAGAGGAAAAGGGGGGGTGGAGCATCGGCAATGCTAGTTAAAACTGGTACAGTTACACATTACAAGGGAAAGCATATCACTCAATTACAATCCTGTTACACATTAGTTGGCACAGATTTTGTTATTTAGTATAACACATTACTTTAGCTAAGTCAGATGCTTACCCCCTTGGTGTGTGGTTCGAGTGACATTGTCCCATATAAATAAATTAGGCTCATTGGCGGTGTTGATCAAGTATCAAGTTATTGCTATAGATGCTGCAAAAGTTTGTTCATAAGTGGTAATTCTTTGGACTTCTGCGTGAATTGATTCTATATCCGGAAGATAGTGTTTTTTCCAATGTCTAGCCAGTATTGTTCTACTAGCAAAGATGATGTATAGGACTTTGCATTTGTGTTGCCTCTCCATCTCCTGAGGGAGGATGCCCAGTAATGCAAGGTCTGGTTGTAACGAATATGGGTGGTCGGTTACTTTTTGGATTAAGGTTTGTGCTCCTTTCCAGAAGATTTTGGCTTGTGGGCACATCCACCAAATATGAAAAAAGGTGCCAATGTCTTCCTGACATCTCCAGCAGGCGTCTGATGCGTTTGGGTATGCTTTCTTTATCCTCTCTGGGGTAAAGTACCATCTATACATCAGTTTTATAGTTGTTTCTTGATGGTTGAGTGCTTTAGAATATTTAGTCATTTGTTTAAACAGGTGTTCCCATTGTTTTCTAGTTATCCATCTCTGAAGATTCTGTTCCCATGTTTTCAGGGCTGGGAGGTTGTCTCTATCATTTATTGATATTAAAGCATTATATGCAACAGTCGTTCCTTTTCTTTTATGCGGATTCATTAGGCATCTTTGCTCAAATAGTGTCGGAGGTGAAACCGTTAGCCATTTGTTGGATTGGAGATAGTGCCTTATTCGCAGGTATGAATATAGTTGGTTATGGGGGAGTTGATGTTTTGCCTGAATTGCTGAGAAAGTTTTGATGCCATCTTGGTTGTATAAGTCTCCTATTTTTTGTATTCCCGTTTGGGACCATGTGTCTAAGTTAAGATCTTGTATGGCTCCTTCCAGTGTAGATAGCAGAGCCAAAGCCACTGGGAATTTGACTAACGTAGTCATGGATTTTGAGGTTTGCCATATACGTAGCGTTGCTGTGATAGGTAATGGCATCAGCTCCTTGTTTGCCATTGGTCTTTTAACCTGCGCCCATAAGCTGGATGTTATCGTACACTTGGTCTGATATTTATAAATCCATTGTTCTAGGTCTACCCAGCTCTTAGTGTGTGGGGGAAGGTGCCAGTCAGCTAATTGGCTGAGCAGTGTTGCTCTGTAGTAGGTCTGAAGGTGTGGGCATGCTAACCCAGCCTTCCTTTTGCTTGTATACATAATTTCCTTTGCGATTCTAGGTCTTGTTGGACCCCATATAAAGGACATGAGGAGTCTTTGTAGTGGTTGGAAGAAGGAATTCCCCAAAGGTATAGGGAGCGTTCGTAGTTTATATAGTATCTTGGGAAGGATCAACATTTTTATTGCATTTATTCTTCCAAGCCAGGTTTGTAATTCGTTGTGTGTGTCTTGTAGCATTGAGGAAAAGTTGTTTTTGTATAGAGCATTAGGATTGGCAGTGAGATTTATTCCTAAGTATTTTATAGAAGTAGATTTCCAGTCCATATCATAACTAGTTTTTAGTCGGTACAGCATCACTAGCGACATATGGATAGGAAGTGCTTGGATTTTAGATTCATTGAGTTTATAATAGGACAGTTTGCCAAAGTCTACCAGCATTGAAAAAGTTTCATGTAAAGCCTCAGATGGGTTTATCAGGATTAAGGCCACATCGTCTGCAAATAGCAGGATTTTATGTTCGTTAGGACCAATTTTCAGTCCTTGTATCAGTTGGTTTTGCCTTATTTGTTGGGCTAGCGGTTCCATGCTCAGTATGTAAATGAGAGGAGATAGAGGGCAGCCTTGCCTGGTCCCGTTTGACAGGGTAAAGGGATTTGAAAGGAAGCCTTGGATGTTAACTTGTGCTGATGGGTTTGAGTAGAGAGCCATAATAGCAGTCATAAAGGGGGCTGGCATAGCAAATTTATATAGCACTTGTTCAATATACACCCAGTTTACTCTATCAAACGCCTTTTCGGCGTCTAGCGCTAGCAATCGAGAAGGTGTTTTATTTTGGTGCAAGTGTTGTATGAGAGTGATTAGACGTCTGGTGTTGTCATATAACTGCCTTCCTTTTACAAAGCCTGATTGGTCGTTATTTATCAGTATTGGTAGCAAGGGTTGCAATCTTTTAGCTAAAATGGTTGCGTATATTTTTATGTCGCCGTTAAGGGAGATTGGCCTATAATCTGCGCAGAGCGCGGCATCTTTCCCGGGTTTGGGAATAGTTGAGATATGGGAAAGTAGCATTTCCTTAGGGAATGTGCCTGTCAGAAAAGCCTGATTGAGTGTTCTAGTGAGGTATGGGACTAACAGAGAGCTAAAATTTTTGTAGTATCTGTTGGTAAACCCATCGAGTCCTGGTGCTTTGTTCAAGGGTAAGTTTAGAATGGTGTTGAGAACCTCTGATTTTTGAATTGGTGCTATTAGTGTAGCTGCTTTATCTTGATCGATAGTAGGGAGCTGTAATGTGTCTAGAAATGAGTGGATCTCTGTGGTGGAAGGAAGTTCCAAGCTAGGTTCACCTGCTAGGTTATACAGGCGCGAGTAAAATTGGGCAAAAGTGTTTGCTATATCTTTAGGATTTATCTTGATTTCTTGGTTGGTAGATCTTATTTTATCTATTTTATGAAGAGTAGCTTGTTTGATCAGTTGTTTCCGTAGGGCTGTGCTAGCTCTATTGCCCATCGAATAAGAGTGGCTTTGGATTTTAAGGAGCTGTTTTTGACATCTATGAAGGACTGATATATTGAATTCTTCTTTCAATTTGGATAATTGTATGTGTTTAGCGGGGGAGGGGGAATTGCGGATATCTCTCTCTAGTTCATTTATGCAAAATAGTAGTTGATGCTGGTGAGCTTTAGCTTGCTTGGCTTTGTGTGTGTCTATGCTAATGAGTTGCCCCCTTATAGTTGCTTTATGGGCACACCACAGGGAGGAAGTTAAAGTAGTTATCTATTGCTTTGTGTATTTGTTCTTTGACGGAGAGGTCAGTGAGAAGTGTATTGTTTAGCCTCCAAGGTGGTCTATTGGAGAACTGATATTTTTCTGTTAAAGTAAAGTTCACCACCGAGTGGTCAGTCCAAGTAGTGGTCGTTATAGAGCTATGTGTTATATGATTTAATGTCTATGGTCGCAGTAAGAATAAGTCTATTCTTGTATATGACTTATGGTGTGGGGAGTAGTAGGTGTAGTCCTTAGTAATCAGGTTCTGGACTCTCCAAATATCATATAGATTGTGTTGGGTCAGTAGTGATGAAAAATATTTTGCTTCATTCATAACTGTACGGCCATACATTTTAGGTAGGTTGGAGGCTGGAGGGGTCCTATCCATTTCAGGGTCAATTATGGAATTGAAATCTCCTCCAATAATCAGGGTGCCCTGTTGTATAGGTGACAGTTTTTCTAATACTTGCCTAAAGAATCGGGATTGATTACTATTCGGGGCATAAAGATTAACTAAAGTGTACTGTTCTTGGTTGATGGTGCATAATAAGATAAGACATCTACCTTTAGGGTCCGCCAGGTGCATTGTGCTCTGAATATTTAAGTTTTGCTTTGCTAATATTGCTACTCCTCTTTTTTTTTGTAGATGTTGTAGCTGCCGCTATCATTTTGTAATGTTTGTTTTTAACAGTCATTTGATCCTTGCATCGGAAGTGGGTTTCTTGGATCCATATTAAATCTGCATTTTGTCTTTTACATTCTGCTAATGTCCGTAGTCTCTTGCGTGGAGTATTTAGGCCCCTTGCATTTATTGTTAAGCATTTTAACACCATTATGTTTTGTCTGGTAAAGCTGCACTGGCTCTTGGCAGGACCCCATAGGTATGGTACATACATTTACACAATACATGCCTAGCTCCAGAAGAAAGGGGAAGGAAAGGTTTCGCAATACAGAACATATAAAAAACATTCAAGCAATAAACTATATACAGACGTTGTTCAATCACATTACCCATCATCCTGTATACCGTAACACTTGAGAAAGGGTCCGTGTGACTCAAAACATGTCATGTGTACAATAAAGCACTCTGCAGTCTATGGCTTCCTTTCACTATTCTTCTGTTGGTATACCGTGGTGGTGTCTAGGTATAGGGTGGGTATTTTGCTCCATTCTTGGATGAGATGGAGGTTTTGCTCTCTTTGGGGTAGTTTCCCTTGCTGATCCAGTGGTATGTTCCAGGTAGCTAGGAGCTTTTTGCCTTCTGCAACAGTAGAAATTATTTTTTGTGTATCTTGCCACTGTATTATTAGCTTCATCGGGTAGCCCCATTTATAAGGCACTTCATGATTTCGCAAGGTTTGCGTTCTCGCCTTTTTGCCAGTGTGGCTGGGGACAGATCTGTACAGATTTGGATTTTCTCATATGGTTGAGGAAGAGATTTCTGCTTTCTCATGTATTGCAGTAAATCTTCTTTAATGTGGTAAAAATGGATCCTTAGTATGACATCCCTGGGTGCACACGTTGGAGCGGTCTTAGGTTTGGGAAGTCTGTGGATCCTGTCTATCAGTAGGTGATCAGTAGGGGTTTCTGGCAATGCTAAGAGTATGAGGTTTTGTGCATACTGGCTGAGTGACTGTGGTGTTATGTCCTCAGGCACTCCCCTTAGTCTGACATTGTTCCTTCTGGAACGGTCTTCTAGGTCAGCTATCTTGGTTTGCAATGCTGAGATAAGAGAATTCTTGAGCATTTACTGAGTCAGCCATTGTGTTGTGTACTGCGACTATTTCCTCCACCTTATTCTCTAGATAGTCTGTGAGCGTGGCTAAGGCCTGTATTTCTGCCTTCAATTCGCATACAGTAGTTCTAGTGTCTCTCCTTATATCTTCTCTGAGCTGTGCCAGCAGAGATTTTAAATGTGAGTCAGTGAGCGTGTCAGTTTGCTTTTTATACTTAGCTGATCACTGCTCTGTGTCTGGCTCACTGCGTCTCGAGGATGATTCAGCCGACGACGGTCTGGCGCCATCTTGGTTTTCCTCGAGGAGCGGTGCTTTAGGCTGCGAGCCGTAGAATGCGGTAAGTTGTAGAGATTGCGCTTTGCCTCTGCGCTTGGTCAACTCTCCGCTTTTTGTGCTGCTTCTGGTCGATGACATAGGTGGTATGCCCGAATTTTTGTGCTTTTCTATGGCACTAGGTCAGGAGCCTCTCTCAAAGACATCTGCCTCGCATACGTGCTTAAGCCACACCCCTAGAGAGTCTCTTTTATTTCTAAGTTTTTAAAAATAATTTAATTTTACTCTGTAGTATTGTAATAGAACAGTGTCTACCAATTAAGTTGCATGAATCTATATTGGTGGAAAAGAATTCTTATTTAATTTAAATGTTTTTAGCAGACTTCAGGCATGGTGATCAAAATTATGCAAATATCTCTTATTCGGAAACCCCATGTCCCTAGCATTCCAGACAATAGATCCTATACCTGTACCTGACCTACCATCTCAATCTATACAATCCATCTATCGCTTATTAGACAAAATCAGAAATTGCCAGCACTTGGTCTAACCCATGCTGTGGCATTGATGAACTGCTAGAAGCAATGAGGTGAGGTGTTAGTACCACACTTTTTTTGCAAAAATATGTAAGCTCGTGCCACATCAAGGTCCCACATTGTACATGAGTCCTACACTATCCATTAGCATTCTAAGTACATAGTGCATTTAAAATCAAGCCCCCCGGCAAACATTGTGACTGAGTAGTAAGACCAGAAGTGCACTTACCCTTAACTCAGAAGTGTGGTACTAAGACCTCATTTTTTTTAAATTATTATTTTTAAAGGAAAACTGTGCACTGGCAATTTTTCTCTTTCTATTAGATAAAAATAACAGAATAATGGATATTCCTGTCTCTTCCTGTTAATGACCTCCAAGTCAGTAAATTGTAGTCTGATTGTTGTATCATAATAAAGGAAGCTGAATTTAAAGTAAAGGTTTGATAAAATGGGACCAATACATAGTTTTTTTCCAAGAACAATTAATATATCCCAAATGCAGTGTACACCTAGGAGCAGATTTACTAAGGCTTGAATGGCTAATTCAGATTCTATTTTTTTATTTTATTTGGTCAAAACTCACAAATTTCGAACCACAAATTCGAATTTGAATTCAAATGTGAGATTTATCACATCTCAACCCTGGAAACAGTTCTAGTTTGACTATTCTCTATCTAAAACCTGCCAAGTTCATGTAGAAATCAATGACAGAGGTCCCTTGAACTATTTGAAGATGTTAATAGTAGTGATGAGCCAAATTTTTGCCAAGTTTTGCTTCAAAAATGATGACCCATGATGACTCCAATGGAAGAAAAAAAATTTGTGCGTCAAAAAAAAATGTTGCGTCTAAAAATTTGACGCCGATCAAAAAAACTTGACACGCAAAAGTTGACTAGTCAGGACTATTTGATCGAATTTTAGACATTCAAATTTGTTCATAACATACCATTCGAATTGTGAATAAAATCAAACTTATTTGAGTTAAAAAAATTCCATTACTCTAATGTTTGACCTTTGATAAATAACCCCTTAAATGGCAGTGTGTTGAGAGTGTGTGAAGGGAGTTATGTAGATAACAAGTTGTCTAATTCTGAGCAGTGCCATTCTGTGGCTAAAAGCAAAGCTAAGCTAAAGCAAATAAAGTACTGTCTTGCATAAAGAGCATAACATCTAGGGATGAAAACATAATTTTGCCTCTTTATAGGTCCCTGGTAAGGCCTCACCTGGAGTATACAGTGCAGTTTTGGGCCCCAGTCCTTAAGAGGGATATAAATGAGATGGAGAGGTCAGTGAGGTTGTGGAATGCCCTGCTGGATGATGTTGTGATGGCAGATTCTGTTAATGCTTTTAAGAGGGGCCTGGATGATTTAGTGGACCAGAATAATATCGAAGGCTATTGTGATACTAAAAACTACAGTTTGGGGCAGATTTATCAAAGGTCGAGGTAAATTTTCGATTGAAAAACATTTTTTTGTGTACTTCGACTAGGGAATAGTCCAAATTTGATCCAAATTTGAAAAAAATTCGAAAATTCTAATTTTGAAATTTATCATGTACTGTCTCTTTAAAAATTCAACTTTGACCATTCGCCATCTAAAACCTGCCGAATTGCTGTTTTAGCCTATGGCGGACCTCCTAGAACCCAATTGGAATCAATTGGTGGACTTTGAAAAATCAAAGTTTTATTTGGGAAAAACTTTGAATCGAATTCGATCGAATGCGCTATTCCTTCGATTCAACCAATTTGAATTCGGCCAAATACGGACCTATTAGATCGAAAATGGACCTATTCGACCTAAAAAAAAACTTTGATTAACTTTGGTTGGTCTTTTTGAATTCGAATTTCTAAGTTTTTTCAATTTGAATTCCGACCCTTGATAAATATGCCCCTTTGAATAGTTATGGGTATATATAGTTTATGTGAGTGTATAGATGGGTGAGTGTGTGTACTGTATGTATGGATGCTGGGTTATAAACCAATTTAACTATGTACTGTAACCATGCAAAAGTTTTATCTAAAGAGACCAGAAGATTCATTGTCTTATTTTCCGTAAAAAATCTACTTTATAAACACTAAAAATAAATAAATGACACGTTAAGTGAGGGTCCATTTTTAGGTTAGCTTTTTATTGCTATTTTTTTTACCCGTAACTTAAATTTGAAGGTCTTTTCCTAAAGATCATTTTTAGAAAATATGAATAATTAAAATAAGTGAAAAAGAGAAGCATATATTCCATACTGCAAGACTCCAGTGTTGTCTGAAATCTGGCCCCAACCTTATTTTTCTTCTTCCATACTGTAGCTGTCCTGTTAAATTTATGCCCCTTATTTGTGATTCAACTTTTGCGTAAGTTAAAAAAACCTTTGTTAAAACAGTCACTCTACCATAGTTGCAGGGAAGTGTAAGACAGTATTTAAGCATTTAGCCCTCTTTAAACCTGGACCTTGAACAAAAAACCTTATGCCCCCCCCCCCCTTCATAGTTTTCCACAATGTTTGTACTGGTCACTTTGTTAAAAAAAAAAGGAGACCCCAGACCAAAATAGGAAACAGCAAAACATATAGTTTAGCTAGGTGTTATAGCTAAATCTACTGCCATTTGCCAAAAAATTCACAAAACTATTTGCATTTGATCTTGTTTCATTGGACTTTAGAAATGTATTTTTGCTATGACAGTATGATTAAAGTAACTGATAAGGTATTGACAGACAGCAGAGAATGGTTAATGTAATTGAAAAAAAGAAAGATTAAAAACTTAAAGTATTTTGTTAATTTCTAAAATAACTATTTTGTTGAAATTCCATGTTAACTGACTGTTAGCTTTCATAACCTGAAAAACAAGGTTTCATATTTATCAGGCAATTCACACATTTTTAAGAAATGGTGCCAGAGTTTTTAGTTCAAGTCTAATTATATTTAACTCAAGCTGTGTTTACGAGTTTAATATTATTTGTACATTAGCAACTGGCACTTGCCAAAAAATGCAAAAAAAATTTGCATTTGGTCTTGTTTTTTTTTTTTTTTTTTAAGTTTTATTTATTTCCAGAGCAAGTGCAACACACAGAATAATACAGCTGTACATATTAATAAAAGCAATATGTAACGAAGCCCCTTGCACTGAAATTTTTCCATTTTTACCCCTGGGAAAACAATGACAGACGGGAGAAAGAGGTACTAGAGAAACTGAAAGAAGAAAGGGAGAAAAGGAAAGAGAAAAGAAAGGCCCTGAGAAAAGAGGAGTCACACAAAGTATATGCCATACAAATGATATGCAACCATTCAATTAAACACCTAGGTAACAAAAGCAGTCATACATAGCAAACATCACAAGTGCTCCACTGAAGGATCTTCTTACACTGTCATGGGTTCATACTTTAGTATGAGTTACTTAAAGGGATACTGTCATGGGAAAAAAAATTTTTTTCAAAATGAATCAGTTAATAGTGCTGCTCCAGCAGAATTCTGCACTGAAATCCATTTCTCAAAAGAGCAAACAGATTTTTTTATATTCAATTTTAAAATCTGACATGGGGCTAGACATTTTGTCAATTTCCCAGCTGCCCCATGTCATGTGACTTGTGCCTGCACTTCAGGAGAGAAATGCTTTCTGGCAGGCTGCTGTTTTTCCTTCTCAATGTAACTGAATGTGTCTCAGTGAGACATGGGTTTTTACTATTGAGTGTTGTTCTTAGATCTACCAGGGAGCTGTTATCTTGTGTTAGGGAGCTGTTATCTGGTTACCTTCCCATTGTTCTTTTGTTTGGCTGCTGGGGGGAAAAAGGGAGGGGGGTGATATCACTCCAACTTGCAGTACAGCAGTAAAGAGTGATTGAAGTTTATCAGAGCACAAGTCACATGACCAGGGGCAGCTGGGAAATTGACAAAATGTCTAGCCCCATGTCAGATTTCAAAATTGAATATAAAAAAATCTGTTTGCTCTTTTGAGAAATGGATTTCAGTGCAGAATTCTGCTGGAGCAGCACTATTAACTGATGTGTTTTGAAAAAAACATGTTTTCCCATGACAGTATCCCTTTAAATTCTAGAATTACTTAAAGTGATACTGACACTAAAAAAATAATTTTAAAAATATGAATGTACATTAAAAGTTATCTATAGGTCATGTTGATCGTTTTTTGCTGAGAAGTTTGTTTTTGTAAGTAATTGTTAGTTGAAGTTTATAAACCTGACTGTTTTTCCAACCTGACTGTCCCATCTCAGCTTTAAGTTTCTAATGCTAACGGACTCCTGCTGCACAAATATGGCAGCCCCCTCATACAGGAACATGGGGCATCAGACAGTTAATGTAAAAGCCTTGTGCAAATACTTTATGGCAAAATTATAAATTTCTTTCAAAGGCAATATTATGATAGATGTAAAAAAGAGTTTAATTTCTGGTGTCAGTATCTCTTTAAAGACTAATTTAGAGTATGTTAAGTTTTGGAGTCTAGCAACATTTTGTAAGAGCAACACTGTTAGGGAACACTTGTCTCCAATTAAAATGTCTCCATTCGGCAGTTATATAAACAATGGGTTTAAATAAGACTACTTTGGACTGCTTAATTTATAATTATTGAACAGGCTTTCAAAGATTGCCGAAACATTTCTCTCATCTCTCTATGGCACCAGAGCTCAGCTAAGCTACACTTTCAGCTGCTAGAGGCTCATGAGCAAAAAAAAAAAAAATTTATGGCTTGGAGGTAGGTCTTAGAGGTATAAAGACATAACTGAACTGTGAAACAGAGGCTGCAATAGGCTGGCAATTCATGCAGGATTAACAAACAATGTATCCTAGCTTTTGTTTGGCAACTACTACCAATATTTTTCTTGTGTGGTTCCCAACACATTTGAATGATGCTGCTCACAGGTGCAAAGATTTAGGGGGGCCCTAAGCACAATCTGTAAAATATTCCAGATCCTCTTACGTAAAATGCTCATGTATAAAGAGAATTGCATTTATACGCATTAACAGAAAAGGTATTTCTTCCAAATGTAGTTACTTCTTTAAAGAAAGGTTTTAGTTTAATTAAAATTAAGCTTGTCCATGAATCACACTTGTCAGGTGAAGTAGTGAGCATTGCCATTAGTTTTAGTTCACTTGTGCCTGCAGCATATAACATCAAAGGAACTGAATTCTTCTTCCACTCAAAAAGCAATTTTATAATTTTAAAATGCCACTGCTTTCTCACAAATGTGGCTATAATTATTTTAAACTGCTTTATAATATCCCTCGACAAACCAAAAAGTAATTGTGTTTTGTCTAGGTTCATACTATCAAAGAGCCATGAGCCCTAGAGCTGTTCCTGCTATGAAAATATCTACTACTAAGTATTTTCTCCTTTGAAACCTATTTAACCCATCACAGATCAGATCGATATACATGCTGTATCATTGTTAGGAATTGCCCTCAATGGGAGAGACAACAGTGCACAATATAATTTATGCTACTTACTCTGTAGCAAAATACATTTGTTTTGCAAATTTCAAAGATTGCAGAAAAGCATAATAAATTATTATACATTTTCTCTTTAGATTGCAATTTATATTGCTGACCTTTGCAGCTGCATTGGCCTATAATGATTCTATGAAGTACAATTAACAGAATATTATAAAATAATGCAGAAACGCTATTGCCTCTTGCTAGTAACGTATGCACACTTAGCCAGTCAGCACCACATTAATGAATTTAAAAACAGCATTGTAGTGCTAAATGTAATTTCATACCTCCAAAAATGATTTTGAAAGAAAGAAAGCTAATGACAAGATAGCTTCATATAGATTCAACCACACCAGAATCTATTTATGTGTGCAGTGCGTGCAGCCAAAGATGGGCATTAAGTACATTGTGCCTATGTGAGTTCTGGATTTTTAATTTAGCATACTGCACAGATCACAGTTTTCCCCAGCCACTTGTGCAGGCAAAAGGGTTCCATGTATGGACTTTTATCTACTCCAGCCCTATTAGTCCTAATGCATTCAGCAGAAATACAAACTGATTGAAAACCAGTGTTAAAAATGTTTTTGTTGTTGTGCGATTTGTTCGAGGAATTACCAGTGCTTTGGTGTTTGATTTGATAGAAAAAAATGTATACTCTAATAGGTTTATATGTACACACAGTCAAGATTTATATTAGAGAATTATCCTGCATCCTTCCCTGAAAAACTATTTCTTGCATGGTGAAAGAAAATGTTATTATACGCAACTTTTCAACATACAGTACATTCAGCAAACACTTTCAATGTTTTTAATATTTATTCACTTGTAAATGTAATTGCTAATAAAAGCAGTGCATGTCTGTCTGTTTACATTCTCTGACTGTGTTGCAAGCCAGCTAATTAAAACCAACCACTGTTATATTGTTTAAGGGAAAGTTGAGGGGAAAACCTGGTTTTGATTGCAAAGGGATAAAATACTGCCTTCAACTTCAATAACGTTTATACATAACCCACTGAAAATATTATATATACTACAATTATATATATATATATATATATATATATATATATATATATATATATATATATATATATTATATTTCATTATACTTGTGTGATTTACACTTTTACATGCCCCAATAAACAAGATCACCATGTGAATTAAGACTTATCTTTAATGAAGCCTTATTCCATCAAAGTATTTCAGTCGGAAGAGAAACTCCTGAAAGCCCCCCATGCCCCCTAACGGTAAGATTAGACTAAAGGGTGTACTGGCAGTGGCAATATTTTCTTCCTAGAGCAAACGTTTTCCAAGAGGAAAGTATTTAGAATAAAAATAAATATTTATTCGCCATAGGGGGCACTTGGCAAACAATATTTAAACTCTCACAGTGTTACACAGCATTATTTGCAGTACTCTTGGACATCCTCTGTCTGTTGCATACTAACCTTCAAGCCAGTAAGTCTTTTAATTCTTTTATAATTCAGTTGAGTGAACTGTATATTTATAAGCAGAATTACACTTGACAATGAACTATTTTTATAAAAATGTTTGTTGTCAATGTTATTTGAAATGGCATAATCAAGTTTGAGTGGGGGGCTGGCATCTGTCCATTGGCATGCTTACTGTATCAAAACTTTAATTTTGTCCTAGCATGCTTTTATATGGAAGCAGCAATGCTCGTTGTAAAATGCTGTATATTTATAGTCTGTTTCTTATATTTGATAGAGAAAATACCTATCTATTCATATTTTAATTTCTAAAGCCTCTCTACTATACACAGTGATATATATTTTAATAATGTATTATACTACAGGCATGGGACCTGTTATGCTCGGGATCTGGGTATTTCCGGATAGTGGATCTTTCCATAATTTGGATCTTCATTCGTCTACTTGAAAATTGTATAAACATTAAATAAACCCAGTAGGCTGGTTCTGCTTCCAATAAGGATTAATTATAGCTTAGTTCATGTTCAAGGTACTGTTTTACTATCACAGAAAAAAAGAAAATCGTTTTTAAAAATTTGGATTATTTGGATAAAATATGCTTTTTCGTAATTCAGAGCTTTCTGGATAATGGGTTTCCGAACAACTTTCACAATAACTCAGCAGTTACAAAATGTAGTTGCCAACCAGTGAAAACTACAGGCCAGTGGCTCAAAAAGCACAAAGACCTGTACTTATTACTATCTATACATTAATTCTGGACCTATACATTAGTGCAAATCTTCTACTCTGTCTAGTGACACTGACCCTTGTTTAGGTTTATCATTCCTGTGTGTATCATGCTCTCATTGTAAGACTGGGGTGCCAGGGACCCACCAGAAAACTTCAGGCCACTATTTTTCTCATCTTTTTCTCTTGCTCAAGTATTCTGCTATAGTCTTTATATACACTTCACTCCATTCCCTTCTTCCCATTTTAAAATAATACAAAGCCAAATGGCAAGGTAAACAGTAGACCCAGTAAAACCTGGACACACTGAGAGTTTTCCTTGTACCCTTGTAGACCACTGATTGTTTCTGATTCCTTTTAACCTACTGCCTATCTTGCCTACCTCCACACTAGTCTACAGCTGCCTGCAGACTATTATTGGCTTGTTTTTCTGGGTCAATCTCTATTGAAGAATTATGACTTTATAAACTTTATTTATGCAAGCATAACATAGGATGTGCCCACAGTGCCCCCTAGTTATCTACAGAAGCTGACAAAACATTAAACATGAAAACAATTCACCAAAGAGAATTATACTAACTAAAAACTTAATTACAGACCAATGCAAATCTTCACAACTGAATGTCATGCATCTTACATATGGAGATGCTGGTGTAATTTTAACTTCATTATATTACAGTGTAATTAGACATGGGGATAAAAGAAAATTGTGCTTGATGCTTCCAACTCCAGCTGCACAAATAAAGATCATGGAGTGATTTACATAGTTCAGATGGTATTCTTATTGGATGAAATTTTTTGCAGCTCCTGGCCCTGGAGAGCGAGGGAAAGTTTTATTGAACAATATTGCTTTATGAATATAACCCTGGTGGTGGTGAACTACAGCTCTCAGCATACCTTAACTTGATAATATGTTAATATGTTAAAGTATGCTGTGATTCTTGTTGAACATATATTCATCACAGTTCATAAACATAACATAGTGTACTTATTGCTTGAAAAATGCAGTCTATTTTTCAATCAGTTTGTACTCACTTTGCTGCAGGAAAGCATGAAATGCATTAAGTTGTGCTTCACCTGCATTTGTTATTTCCTGAGGCAGAATTAGTACAGACTCATTGAAGAGAACCAGCTGTGTAGATTAGAAAGTTCCACCACAAGGGACCACATAAAGAAGCGTCCATTTGTAAGAGCCCTAAGTTTTATTCCAACCTGGCCACTGCAAAGAGTTTGTACGCTGTCACCCATGTCCATATGCATTTCTACCCACCCTCCATTAACATACTACAGGCAGATTAATTAGCTCCTAATGAAGCTGACCCTAGTGTGTCTCATGTGGATATGAAAGGGAATTCGGTTAAAAGATCTAATAGGGCAGAGAACGATGGGAGTTATGAATAATCTCCATAAAGCACCATGTAAACATGTAGGCACTATATAAATAAAAGGATAATAAAGCATGAAAAATAATTATTTAAAGCTTAACATGTTAGGAATAAAGAAGAGCAATTCTGAAGATGTTCTTGTTATACCACATGCAGGAAGCAAGAAAATTTGAAAATTCCTGCACCATATTTTTATGCAGCAGGAGCAATTCATCATTTATTTGAAATGAGGCGAGAATTTTCCTGTGCTACAGAGCCATAAGAATTATTAGAAAAAATCACCTTAAAAAATATTTCTGGGCAATACGAATGACCCAAGAGAATAAATTGCTGCACTACGAGATATGTAACCAGTAATAACATACACAAGGATTTCAGTACTAACAAATTGTTGGTACAAGTATTGTATTCACAAATATAAGTATTACTTAGGGTATAAAGAATAATATTTTTAATGGTAACACATGTTCTAGCTTTAATAATATGCCTAGCATTGCCTTTATAAAGGTGTATATTTCAAGGAAATAACACTATATAATCAGGGCACAGTGCCAGAATACAGAGCGACAAAGGCAATATAAAAATATATGTGCAATAAACACATACTGCAATAACCTTACAAATGGTGATGTGTGTCTATATAATAGGGGTTGAAGCACTTTAAGATACATAATTAACAAAATAAGAGGTATATTATCCAAGAAGGCCCCCATAGAGATGTTACAAAATGAAACAAATTGTTTAATGATCAAAGTAACAAAATTCCTCACTAAGCCTGCATTATATTCTATCCACATAACACAGCTGCCATGCAGCCTGAAAATAAAAATATCTCAGTGGTATTGAAAAACACTCATTCCAGGCAAAGAACAAGCACTCTAATCATGAAATACACATTATGGAAGTGTTGCAGTATATCTGTTTTACTTGGCTATGTAGAAGGAATAGCATGGCGACAGAAACATATTTTATGCATTCCATGCTCTAAAACTAAATGTTTTTTATGGAAAGGCTGAAATTATTCATACAGAAAACATTTACAAAGATGCCTTATTTCGTAGCACAGTTAAATCATATGAATAGCAATTTATGTTAAAATAGATAGCAAGATTAAGTATAACGTTTAAGTGAAGTATATAGGGTTTTGTAGGTTTGAGAATTACATATTTTTAGGTCTGCCAAGTGACATCAAGGCCATGATTATAAATGAATGCAAAGTTATAGAACAAGACTTTGCAATTAATTTTGATTGTTAAATGTATATGGAAGCTGACCCAGATTCACTTGTAAAATGTGCATAAATATATAGCATCCTTTGAAGGGGATGTAAAACATCCTTAAAATACACTTCATTGTATTCTCAGTTCTCCAACGAAATGACTTGAACTTAAAGGAGGCATACAGTTCTCCTGCCCTACAACTTTTTCTCAAGCATATTTACATTGGTTAAAACACAATGGACAGTGTTGTTCAGCAATCACAGGGATGCGTTTTAATATAACTCTGAAAAATAAAAGTTTTTTCAAACCCTTCAGAGCTATAGGCCCAGATTATGCAAAATAATTATCCAGTAATGGTGTGCAGTCCCACCCAACTGCTGCTTGCAGGTTAAGGCTGACTTCCACACACATTTTGTGGGTCATGGGCAGGTTCCGGTTGTGTTCTTCTCCTCTTACCCCACCTACAACCTTATTCTGCCATCTTTTGGCTCCAACAGCCTCCACTTATAGGTACATTCCTTTTTGATGTCAGAGATGGGTGGGCTGGGCTCGGGTCTATAAATGGAGGTGCCGACAGGGTTTGGGTATTATCCAGTGGTAACTGGGTTCAGTGGTAACACCCAGATAGGCTTTTCAGTTGAATCCTTACAATAGGCAAATACTGTAGCAATGATACAAATTCAAAATAAAAAATTTGCCTAGAATAGGTTCATCTATGACATGATACAATTAAATAAAATGTGAACTTCTCTCTCTGTGATCTTGGAATGAGTTTACTTGAAATATTACATTGAAAATTGACCCAAAATGTTGCTAGACTACAGTTTCCACCATGTTAAACCCTCAATAAGGTGGAGATTGATGGGATTCCGAAAAAAAGCAATGTTTAGGTGCAGCTACGGTACACTGTTTTATAATGTTCATGTTTTAAGGACATTTACAAATACAAATGCAATGTGTAAAGTTGTCATGTTTTTTACCCACAATGCAGCATTTTCCCATACTTCCAGTGTAATTGTAGCTGAATGGTGGCAATGTGCCTGACACACTTGTGGCTGATAAAACTCAATAGGTTGTAAATGTACTTTGATGCGAATTGAACAAGCTTAAAACTTCTTTGCTTGGATCTTGCTCCTGTAATCAGCATGAAGAATTACATCTAATACTTTCCACCTCCAAGGACAGTGGAAGACCTAGGGTTATCTGCCTCAATCTGTACTGCATGCAATTTCCAAGAGAAGGGGAAACAGAAGTTTTGTCATGAAAGTGCTTAGTGAGCAGCTTTAGGGACAAGTGTGACTGCAGTGAAACTTGTATGACTGCAACTTTGCTCTGTGGTCTTAAATGACCCATTTAACATCTTAAAAAATGACTAGCAATGTGCGAATTTATTCGCCAGGCTCAAAATCGCTGCAAATTTCCAAAACTTCTTTGACACCGGCGACAGTTCCGACGCCGGCGACAATTAAACTGATGCCCATTGACTTTAATGAGCGTCAAAAGTCACCGGTGTCAAAGTTGTTGCCAGCATCAAAATTAGCTAGTCTAGTTTCACGAAATTCACAGGAAATTTGCGAATTTAGTGGTGAAGTGAAATGGGACAAATTCGCCCATCATTAATTAATGACCGTTTTGCACCCCTTAGTTCATAAACAGATGCACGGTTATCCTCCATTAAAACTCCTGCCTGTGTGAACTTGACTTAGACAAATGTTTTCATATTCTGAGCGCCTAAACAGCTCTATATCTGCTCTTCTGAAGATTTGTTGCAGTGTAATATTAGTGAATAAGCACAATATGTTAGATAAATTAAATATCAATTAAAAAAGATAATTTTAATAAGAGAATCCACTTCATCAGTTTAGGATCCCTACTTTGTAAATAGAGGGGAACCCACAAGTTTTATGGAGAGTTTATATCCCCTTAATATACCATATAAATAAAAAAAACAGAATAAAGCATGCACAAAACAGAATTTGCACTGTAGGGTTCACACTGATCCACAAATTCATGGTCAACATACTGTACCACCACCTTTTAACAATTTTTAATATGTTTTATAGTAGAAGCATTGTGGAACTTCAGTGTTTACCTCCCCTTTAAAGTCTCTTTTACACCCAGCCAGGACACCAGTGCTGCAAGGCATCAAAATCTATTGCTTTTTATGTTATTCCTGTGTTATATTTATTATCAATGTTCAATTTACTGACTGTAAGAGATTAAAGAAAATCTTTTTAATAAAAGTGTGTTTACTGCTGAAAGCAGAGCAATGTTTTGTATCCCCTAGATTGAGCAGAAACTTAATTTGCAGTAACAAGTACATGTATTCCATTTGCAGAGCACAAGGTCAAAAAACAGGTAGCATAAACATCTAAAAGGAAAGAAATTCAGCTTGCAAAGGTATTCAGTTGCATGGAAAAGAACAGGTCCTTAACCCAATTTCTTTAACAGTTTTAAACAGAATGCAAGATTTCCTATGTAAAAATTCCTCCTCATTTTCAGTGTCAGATGCCTTAGCTAGATTTGAAAACACTGCACCAGTTGTAAATCCTCAGTCTTTCGCAATGGCTATGTCATCTACCAGTTTTATTAGAGCTATTTCAGTGGAATGAGCTTTTCTAATGCCAAATTGGAAGAGTGTCGTGCTCCATAAAGTTTGTCGTTTGTTCGTGCACATTTTTTTTACCAGTTCAGCTATTACTGATCGAGCAGGAATTAGATTAGTCAAATGTTTTAAATTCATTTTAAACCATGTTTGAGAGCTAGGGAACCTTTAAACACTTCTGAAAGGATGTTATAAGTTGAGGGACAGGTTCATTACAGCTGTGAAAATATTCTGCTGGCGGTATATTCTCTATCAACTTTGATCAGATTTGGTAGATTTTTTTTTTGTCCTGCTTCCACATTCTGGATTTTGTTTCAGTGAGTGGCATCAGCAGCTTTTATACATTCTGACTGATATATGGAACTGTTTAAATAAGGTGCATTTCATATATATAGGTGGACAATTGTTTTGTTTTTTTTAGTTTCATGTTTGTTTCACATACATAGGTCAGTAGACATCTAATAAAGGATTTAGAATGAAAAGCCTTCATGCGTGATAGTTACTGTTAAAGAGATACTGGCATATCTCTGACTTCTCTGTGACACATTCCACATTGCCAACCCAAAGGTATGCTGGGAAATGTAGTTTGAGCAGCTGTTACCACAGCTACAGATAGGTAAGAGTATCCTTTTTGCCAAAAATATGTAATAGATATACTATAAAAAAAGTATATGAGTTAGTGGTTGGGGAGCACCGCCCATCAAGCACAGGGGATGGTGTGCAGGGTCAAATAGTTAATATATAACAAAAAGAAAAATAATTGGCCCATAAGTCTGCACCTTCCCATCCATACACACTGATACTTCAGTGAATTGTTAAAGATTAAAACATAGCCTTTATTGTTACATTGAAAACCAATGTCTAGTCAACAAAGTTAAAATACCAGTTAGTCAAAGGGGACTACAGCTACATGATTGGCACACCGCTTACTAACGTATATGGTTGAACTTACAGCCTTGGGCCATTGATACTTACTCCGTAAGAGTGTTTGGCTCCTAATTAAATGGGAGGGATCTTCAAGTGGGTGAAGGGGTTGGCATTGTGAAAGGGATTCTTTGGGCGACCCTTTGGCAACACACTTGATTGTGGTGACGTTTTGCATATACCAAATTACCTATTTCTGATTATTAGCTGTTCATTAACCTTATAGGTGCATCCAGCACATTTACCCCTTAACCCACTCATTCACATTTTTAATTAACAAGGCATCTTACGTGGTTTTGTTTAAACATGGAAAATGAAAAGAGAAAATACATAACAATATTTAAAAAAAATTTCAGGAAAAAAAAATGAAAGGTAGCTCTGAACACTGATAAATTGACAAACTGGAAACAAAAGTAATTTATTAAATGTATTTTGAACCATTAAGGGCTTGACAAGGTATAATGGATTGAGCCTGCCAATATCCATCTAGTAATATATGTGTTAATGGTTTGGTTAAAACAATAAGTGCACATTTATTTTTTTTATCAGATTACATTATGTATATTATAGGAGTCATGTTGCTGCTTCTCTGTATAATAGTATAAAATAATATTGTCTCTGCCATAACACCATGTGAACACAAAATATTTTTTTAATAATAAATAATAGTTACTATATTATTAAAATTAATATTATGGTCTAAAAGTAAGAAATACAATTAAATTGTTTGAGGACTCTATAAGCAAGTCACTTTATTGCCACAGATTGCTGTCTAGGGGTTATGGTTAATATTAGTGACCATGGCCAGGACTATGCTTCTGGAGGCCAAATGCCAGTCCTGTGCCCAAGAGATCAGTCATGCAGGGTATAACACATGCATAGCACAGTCCTAAATGCAACAAGACAAACGTGGCAAAGATATTGATTGTGGAATATACAGTCATTTATTGACAAGCAATGATCATTAGCATCATGTAGTGCAGTGGTTCAAACTTGGACCAGGGTGTCCTTTGAAGGTCAACCTTTAGCCCTTATCTAATTAAACAAGTACGCATATAGAGAAATATTGGTGTATTAGTCATTCAGTCATAGTTTCAAGAATATCTAGGACAGCAATAACATATTCACCTTAATTATCACCCTCACTGACCTTCAAGCTGTTCAAGTGTATCCAGGAGAGCAAGTGCCTATTTAATTCTAACCAACGATATTCCATCAGCCCCACAGTTTGAGAATCACCAATGTAGTGTAATAGATGTGCAGTAAAACAAAAACACTTGCCTAACCCAGCATCACCATGGAATACAGCACAATAGTTGTTACTTTAACAACATCCAACCAATAGCGTTTTTCATTGAATTGAGGTTTGCAATTACTGTAAGCTACTGATGCCAATAGCATCATAAGACACAGAATGAGAGAGAGAGAGAGTAATATTATATTATAAATATATTCTCAATCTTCTTTACCTCCTCATATATTGGATATAATTTGCATCTCATTTTAACTCTCATTTGTGCTATCCTCTGCATGTGTTTTTTATTTTATAACCAGCATCAAGAGTTACAATAATAGGCAAATGCAAAAAAAATATATTAAACTGACAAAATGCTATATGTGTAGTATAATTTGTTTTATTCTTTCCATCACACTTTTAGTGTCATTATCCTCACAGCTTTCAAAAAGGCAATCTTTCTAAAATGAAGGAATAATTAGGTTCTTAAGGGTAAGCTTGTGATCCTGAAAGAAAATATAAACCTTTAAAACCTCCCCACTACATCTGCCTTTCTAAAATAGGTGGGCCAAGCTTAGTTACATATTCAAGAAAATTCAACAGTGATAATCCTGGTTACTGTCTCTTCATCCTTGATTTTCCTGTTGTACTGTATAATATGGAGAAGATTACTGTACAATTTTGGCTCCCAGTATAACACTGGAATCAAGAAGTCACTCTTTAGTTTTTCTGTGCCAGATATAGACAGAGGCAGTGGAACTGTAATGAGAATTAAGTGAATTAAATGTAATGAAATTAGGGATTCTTTACCTGCATTTGTTGGGCCAATGGTCCTTAAAAGCAGGAAAAAGATTTTATTGAGCAGTGTTGCTTTGAGATTAAATCCCTGGTGTTATTGGACTATTGCTCCCAGATGTTTTAAAGGGAATGCTAACCTAATTGCTAACAATCTGTAGAATTGTTTCCAGCATGTGTGAGAAGCTAACTGCATGGCCCATGACAGATCTGACATACTGTAGTACCAAATAATATAACCAGGGACAGTTAAATTCAGAGTTTGGCAGCTAAAGATGACACTGGCACAAGATGAATGTTTCCCCATCAGGTCGGTTGCATGGTGGAAAAAAAGATTATATATTATTTTCCAAAAAATTAGCATTAATCCCTTTAGAGTTCCTTAAAATCTAGTAGTTACCATTTATTCAGGCAGTGCCCCATGTTTTAAAACACAAAGGGTCAAATGTAATAAAATTCGCAAAACAAATTTTTGAACTGTAGAATCTTGAAGGTGGTGCAAACTATTGGAGCAAACATAACAACTTTTACATTAAGAAGTTTCATCAAATATCGGCACATTATAACAAACTATCAAAGTTGCCTGTGACCTGTAGCTTTTATACTGCATGTTAAGGTTTTGTTCATGTAAACTGCTTGAATTCTGAATAATCACCAAGGCATCTTCTTGTCTGTATAAAAGTGTTTCTGAAACAACTGTTACCTGAGTGCTAAGGTTGTTCTTGCATCAATAGACCATGGAAATGATATATCAAATCTCAGTCCCTAAAGGTTGAGGATTTTTGGTGTAGATACTGTATGTCAATATGTGCAGGACTAAATACTGGTACAATCTTTTGTAATATAATATGAAAAATGTGTACATTGCTTTTATGTCAGAATGGGTACATAAATATGGAAATATGTAAGTACAAAATATAACTAAATGTTTCACCTTAATTGTAGTTGTTTTCTGTTTTACATGGCCATCGCTATACCCACTCTTATTGTATCATATAATTCAGATGGTTTTTGTTGCCTAGGAGATGACAAAGTAAACTGTGTGTTGTAAAATATATGAATTGATATTTCTGCAAATCAGTTGCTCTGTAAACTGCAAGCTCTGTTGTGGATTGTCCCATTCCCAGTGAGTCAGTTTTCATATCTACTGTAAATTTTAGTCTACATTGTTGGCATTAGTTAAACCTTGCAAGCAACCTCTGTGGATCAGTTTCACAGTCAATCAAAAGCTCTGTGAGGCAGTACTCTTTTAAATTACAAGCATAGCGTGTGTCAGTAAATCTTTGTATGGTGAGATCTAAGGGTACATTTCCCAGCTGAACACTAACGTTGTCAGTCTCTGTCTCTGTTGCATTTCCTTAGAAAAAAATGACAAATTAAAGAAAGGAGATGATTTGGCCCTCAGGCAAGATGACCTAGGTATGGCTTTGCCTATATATAACTTTGGACTTTATCTGTAGAAAATACAGAATAAGCACCTGTCTTTCTATTTTTTTAGCATGGATAGTGAAGCTGACACACTCCTGAACACCTGCCATGTTTATAACAATGTTTGACACACTGTAAATTACCGCTAGACTTAATATGATATTTCGGGCACGTTTCACCTGGTGTGTTCGTTCCTTTTGCAATCTCTCAGCTCAGCAGGATTGTTGGTACTTACTCAAGAAAATTGTCAATCAAAGGAGAGGAGTGCTGTTGCACAGAAGGTGACTAATGAGGGGTATCCTGTGAAAACAGAATATAATCTGAAATGTGCTGAAAAAAAAAACGGGGAGCATCTCCAAGAGGCTTTTGTTTTAAGATGGCCATAGACGCAAAGATCCGATCGTACGAATCGTACCATGTGTGGAGAGTCCCGACATTTTTCGTCCGTCGGAGATCGGTCGTTTGGTCGATCGGACAGGTTAGAAAATTTCTGTCGCCTGCCGATAATATCTCTGCGTGTATTGCCGATCGTACGATTTTCAGTGGGAGACTGTCACTAGTGTTGTCAGACATAAGTATCGTACGATTGCTGTCAGGGGCAGAACATTGGGTGATCTGTTCTTATTTGATCGGAATGGTAAAGACTTGATCTGAATGGTTAGTGGAGGGTCGGGAGATGGGAAAGTCCGATCGTATGTTGATTCGTACGATCGGATCTTTGTGTCTATGGCCAGCTTTACAGTCTGGTTTTGGTAATGGATGATGTGTCTGTCTACAGGGCTGTTGCAATTAAGTTACTCAGTTTGGAAATCAAAGCATTAGTAACAAAGAACATACATTCAATCCATCTCATTCATGGAAAGAGAACATGGCACAGATCAACATACGTGATTTAAATAAAATGGATGAACAATGCTACTATTGTTTGACGTGCAATACAGATTTTAAACAACAAAATGGGATTTACTGGGAATTTGTACACAGCCCACTTCAACAGGAATTTCACACAGTGAGCTAAGAGCAAAGGACCAAATTATTAAAAAAAAGACAAAGTCCATTAAGTTCAACCCCTCCAAATGAGACCCAGCATCTATACATAAACCAGTCCATACCTTCACCTAAATTATATATACCCATATCTATACTAACTATAGAATTTAGTATCATAATAACCTTTGATATTATATCTGTCCAAGAAATCATCCAATCCAAGCATTAACAGAATCAGCCATCACAAAATCACCCGGCAGTGCATTCCACAACCTCACTGTCCTCACTGTCCTCACTGTGAAGAACCACCTACGCTGCTTAGCTGATGTGTAGACATTTAATGAGTTAACTAGTGTGCCTGCTAATGAGAATTCAGTGACCAGAGCTAACAGGCAGAGGTTTAAGGAACGTACACTAAGGGGCTGATTCACTAACTTCGAGTGAAGGATTCGAAGTAAAAAAACTTCGAATTTCGAAGTTTTTTTTGGGCTACTTCGACCATCGAATGGGCTACTTCGACCTTCGACTATGACTTCGAATCAAAGGATTCGTAGTTAAAATCGTTTGACTATTCGACCATTCGATAGTCCAAGTACTGTCTCTTTAAAAAAAACTTCGACCCCCTAGTTCGCCATCTAAAAGCTACCAAAGTCAATGTTAGCCTATGGGGAAGGTCCCCATAGGCTTGGCTAATTTTTTTTGATCGAAGGATATTCCTTTGATTGTTGTATTTAAATCCTTCGAATCGTTCGATTCGAAGTATTTTATCGTTCGATCGAAGGAATAATCCTTCGATCGTTTGATCACACTATCTGCGCTAAATCCTTTGACTTCGATAATCGAAGTCGAAGGATTTCAATTCCCAGTCGAATATCGAGGGTTAATTAACCCTCGATATTCGACCCTTAGTGAATCAGCCCCCTAAATGTTTAATTCTTGGTTTCATAGAAACATTTTTTTCACAGTCAGGAAAAGGCCTCCAAACAGCAAAAACTTGTAGATGGAAAAATCCTGAGGAATATTTTTTACATATGCTTTAATAAATAGTTGTAAAACAGTCACTGGAACTATTTGTCTTGAGCTTTACATTATTTTCAAACTTGCCAAAAACTCCCCCTCCTCTACCTTCCCTCTTTCTTTCTGTACCCTTCCCCCCCCTCATTGTTAAAAAGGTTAAAAATAAAGAATTAATTAAAAAAAACTTGCCAAAAAAAAATAACCCAAAGATAAAATCTACTAATCATTGCCTAGCATGACTTATATGAGCCTAAAATTTCAACCCAGTCTACTAAATATAATTTATTTTTGATATACAGTATGTACTGTATGTATATATAACTGTATTTAAATATTCATAAACGAATATACAGTGCTGAATGATTTTACAGAGTAGAAAAGTACACATGGGGGGGCAAGCATAATAATAAATAATAAGTAGCAATCAATAATAAATACAAATATACAGAAGCACAGTAGGAAGGAGGTCCCTGTCCTGTAAAGCTTACAGTCTAAGCAGGTGGATAACACACAGACACAAATCAAAGGGAAAAATGAACAAAGATTCAAGTATTGGCCAACAGTGTCATGACTTCACCAAACAAAGTTGTCTTACATACATAGTTGCAGGCACTTTTTATAGTATCTTACCTCAACCTAATATTTTTCCTCAGGTGACACCAAGCAGCACATAAGTCTGACAGAGTAAATGACTCCAGCTGCTGTAAGGAACATGCAGCATGAGTCATTTGGTTATACCAGGAAATAAAATGTAGTTGAAAAAAGCAAATCAAAAATAAATGCAATCAAAATGGAAACTATACTACTAACTACTCTGTTTATAAAGATATGATCACAAAAAACATTTTTGTTTATTTTTTTAAGCCATGGGTTTAAAAAAAATAACAACCAAAAAAGAAGAAAATCCCAAATGGTAAGTCTGTCTTCTTGGCAAGATATGCTCCGCAGTAAACTATAATATTCAGTGTTTGACACCGCAGTAAAGGTGAGAACGTGAATAAAGGCTGAGTCATTCGGGTGCAGATACAGTTGTCAGGAAGATAAAGGTTAGCCAAAGAAGTTACAGTTTTCGTCAGTGAATGTATTAGTAGCATTGCATTTACAGAGAACACATTTTAACTTGGCACTTGCAGTAGCCAGATTTAACTGATAATAAAGTAATGTACATCTACTGCTGATGTGCGATAATAATGTAAGCAAGCTCCATTGTTGATCTTTGTGAAAATCTCACAATACTACAAGTATCGCCAATCATCAGCCTTTGTGATATTGACAATAAAATATATTAGCATACATAAAATACTGTAATATATTTATATTTCCATATTATATATCCTTATATTTAATATATATCTCAAAACTCACACTATTACATTTTCAATTTACATTTGTGTCTTTTATGTAGGAAATGATGGGGTCCGTTTACTAAATCGCGGTAAAAATATGCGCACAAAATATAGACAAATTTGTCGCCAAATATGTTTTCGCCAGTTTACTAACCTGCGGTAAATATAAATTTGCGAATTTTCTTGAGCAAAAATATGTTTTCGCCAGTTATTGCACTGAAAATAACGCTACGTACTCAACTGGTTTACTAAACAGCGAAATGTGCAAAAGACTAAATTTACGCAAGAATATTCACAAAATTTTACCGCCACCTATGTAGTGGCATAAAAGTATTTTTTCGCCAGAAAATTCTCAGGGTGCAGGAAATATACCATAATACTTTTATTTTTTTACCCATCATTCTTTGCTGACAGGATAAGTCAGCCTCTACGCTTTTTTGGTTTCATTGTGATTGGTTACATTAAACTGTGCATTTCTATGAAGCAAAGAGATTGACGGGTATGATTTCTTGTTCATATGATTCTATTGGCAGAAGGGTTTATATGATGCATAAATGTTTGATTGGTGTTACTCTGGTAATGTTGTTGGATGGTATAATCATCAGTCAATAAAGTTTATGAGTTTTGAAGATGTATTTCTGGCCATAAATGTCACAGTAAAAATTGCCATAATAACCGCCATAAAACAATATAGCATAAATATTTGCAAAAACTGAATTTGTCGCCAGAAAATCCGCAACTCGTAAGCTGGTTCGTTAACGTAGTTACCGCAAGTGATCGCAATGACTTCTGAGCGCATTGCTGTTTAGTAAACTTAGTCGCTGCAAATATTCTGCAGAAAAATATTCTCAGCGATAACATGTGGAAACTTAAGTAAACGGACATGTGGGCACTTAAGTAAACGGACCCCTATATGTTGTGGTTTGCCAAGGTTAACTGCTTTTGTAAGATACACCATCAGGCCACTAATTTTAAGAGCCAAACAAATATATGAAAGATTACAAAGGCTCAGCAATCCAGGGATTTTTTTTTCCATCCTCTAGCACAGTAACATTTTTATAAAAGCTGAAGGAGATCTGCAGATGGTTCAGTGCTATCTTGAGCCTTGATTATAAAACGTAATTTGGTATAATGACAGAGTACTTGACAGAAATGTTCCTCCTGTAAGACTTTCAATACCCTCAACAATCTGATTATCCTTTGCACTAGCCATCCAAAGATAGCACATATTTTGTGGATTGAAAATAAGTATTTAAGCAAGTTGCTGAGGGCTTTTTATGGTTTACATTTAATCAATTCTTCTTAAATTAGCTGGTTATTGGGGGGGGGGGTAAGATCTGTTTTACCAATCACTCAAAAATCATGAATCTGTCAATGTGTCTTTTTTGGGGTATTCTCTCAGATTTAATGCATAATAATTTCAGCATGCCATTATTTAGAACAACACATACATTAATTTCCACACTTACTTGTTATCTATAAATATTCAATTAAAAATGTTACTGCAAAAGACACAGGTAGTGCATTTAAGGGGATCAGTTATCTGGAAAGTTGGACCTGAGGATTTCAGAAATCAGAAGGTATTTACTCATCTCATGCCATATACATATCACTGCCTAGATACCAAAAATGAGAGTTTTAATTCTCCCATAAGGCATCAAATGCAAATTACTCCATTGTGTCCCTTTGGAAGGGCCGGGCCAGGCCAGCTGGGTGCCCCAGGCAACCCAGCCGGTCACATCTCCCCTCAGCCGTGAGCGACCACATCAGCACACGCATGCGCGCCTACACGAGAGTGCACCCATGCGCGCCTAAGCAGTGTCACCCCCTTCCCTCACGGTGAGCACTCGCATGCGTACTGACACATGCGTCATTCACTCGGCAACAGCAGCAAGCCGGATTCAGAGGCCCGGACTGGGGTAGGCAGTAGTGGAAGGTACATGCCTGGCGCCCCCCAAGCTTGCTCCCTAGGCATGTGCCTACTCTGCCTACCCCTAGTTCCGACCCTGCCCTTTGGCCAACTATGCATCCAGAACCGCTGGTTTATAGCACAGATACAGCCTAATGGTTCAGAACCAGATATCCAAACTTGCAGACAGACTGTTTCGATCTTGTTAGATCTCATCAGTGCAAGATATTGGAACATGGCTTCTGATGCCTTATAGGAGAATCAAAACTCTAATTTTTGATTTCAGAAGGCATCACCTTGCATATAATTGCTAGCTAAGGGCTTTTTGGTTCCTTTCAGTCCTTCTCATCCTAACCAGATTTGGCTCCCCATTTTGATACTCTCCAAGTCCTACCTCTCAAAAGCCATGTTTCAATATCTTGCACTGATGAGATCTTACAAGCTCGAACCAGGCTGTCTACAAGTTTGGATATATGGCTCAGAACCATTAGGCTGTATCTGTGCTATAAACCAGCGGTTCTGGATGCATAGTTGGCCAAAGGGACACAAAGGAGTAATTTGTATGTCTCTGCCCATGATGCCTTATGGGAGAATTAAAACCCTTAATAATCAACACATTCCAACCTTTTGTCATGTGTGTAGTTGGAGACAATAACACTTTCCATGGTATATGTAACATTTGTAAATGACAAAAAAAGAAATAAGCCTACATATATTATATTTGCATTACTATGCTTAATCTAATCAAATAGAATGTAGATTTTTAACAGATGGGTATGTATTTAAAACATCCAAAATATGTTAAAATGTTTTAACTTACATTAGGTTTTGCACATCATTTGACCAGGCCCTATACAATGTTTAAACTATTGCTTGTTATAATTCTGATCTTAAAGTTTTACTTTGCTGTGAAACTTTTGGAAACTATTTTTACATATTTCTACATCTGAATTGTGCTATGCTGATGTGTTCAAAGACATTTCTCTACAGAATGAAAATTAAACCAGTGGCAGACCTACTCTTATGTTGCTGCAGTACTGAGTCAGACGCTTTCCAGATTCAAATTTAAACTTGTCCCATATTACTTAAGGACATGTTCACTCACGAAGCTTACTGTGCCTATTAATGTATTAATGCATGTAAGTTACATTTCTCTCTTCTATGGAGATTTTCTCAAAATAGATGTTGCAGAAAGTCTTGCAAAACAAGAAAGAATTGTGTTGCCAATCCTGTGTGTTTTAGTCTGTAGGGTAAAAGGCGAGAGCTGCAGTCTAGTCCAATAACAATGGATTCTTAAAGCAATGCAGAGCATTAAAACTTTTGTAGGTTTGTGCATGTGCAGTATACTACAATCTGGAGTTTCAAATATACTGGGCATGTGTAAACCTAAGTGTAAGGAAGTGATCCCTGGGAAGAACAATTAAGAAGAAGGTGTTGAGCTTCTATAGAAAGATCCCCAGACCAGTGAAGTTTTTATCCGAAAAGAAGCACTGGCCGGAAACACCACACAATAAATTAGATCTTTCTTGTGCTTTAAAAAGTGATGTCCATTCTTGCTCAACACTACTACAATTCCCAATACATTCTACATATAATCAAAGGTAGTAGAGAGACATCACAGTTGTAATCCTTTGCTCAGTAAAATTTTACTCCAGCACTCCAGGGATTGCATTTCAGTGAATGCAAGATAACTCTCTAATGGAAATCTCTCTTTGTAAATCTATATGTAGGGGACTGGTAAATAAATCCCTCAGTATTATTTAGCAGGCAGTTCCTTAGTGCTATACAGATGAAGCCACTTGGATTTGTGAGTTAAATGCGTCATGACTCAGAGTTAATTGAAGAAACTGTGTTATCTAAAGTTATCTTAACTCATTTAATGCATTTAACCTTTTCATTAGCATACCAAAGCACCATTGTTCACAATGGTGAATGCTTTAATTAGATGGGATGTTGTGACACAGTTTTCTGTGTTAAATGAGATAAATGGGATATCTGTGTTTAGTTATTCTGTGTCAAACAGACAAACCAAAGTGGCTGCATCTGTAGATGTCTAACTGGGTCCTAAAATACAGTTATGAGGGGGGACCTGTTCCTATTCCTGCTTAAAGCTATGCCCCTTGGTGTTCACAATTGTGACAAGTAGATGACACTGTGCAAAAGTATAAAGTCCTGGGCAAACAAGGGAAAGTTGTGCTCACCACTAATTTTTAAAACCATTAGGCGGGGGTGCAATGAGCCTGTGACCACAAAAAGTAGCAGTAGGCACAAAATGTCTCTGTCTTAAATATATTGATAATGGGTTGAGTGAAGAGGACTCTTGTATTTGTCTAAAGTCCTGGGCAGCCAATGCTCAGGGTCCATCTTGTGCTAGCTCTGGCCTGAGCAGGCAGAGTTCAATTGGAAACTAGACAGGTCAGGTCTAGTAAGGATAGGCTACTCACCTTAAGAGGTCACTCTAGTAGTGACAGATAGACAGGCTATTTAGCTGAGCAATTTGAGGCTCCTCCGAGGAATATGAGTGGGATTATAATCCCTGGTACTAATTGCCCAGGAGTATGGACTAAGTGTACAGACCTAGGGATGTGAGTTTCCCCTCAGGTTCCACAATTGGCAATACATGCAGAGATGTTATCTTTTAACCTGTCTGATTGACCAAACGACCGATCTCCGCCGGATGAAAAATGTCGGGACTCTCCACACACGGTCCGAAAATCGTACGAATCCTCGATTCATATGATCAGATCTTTGCGTCTATGGCCAGCTTTAGGGAAAGCTATGGCACTCATTCTGTGGATTTGTATAGAACATTTCTAGCTACTCTAGGTTTTTGTAATCCCAATCATATTCATTATAAAGATTTGGACTTTATTTAATACAGAAGCACTGAAATATTTATTAGATTAGACCTAAAAATTATAGTCATTTTGGAATTATTAGCATTTTATTTAAATTGATATTAACCATACCGCATATGCAATAGTTGAGATGAAAATTTAAATAACAAACACCCTTCCCTAAAATGGCAGATTGGGGTCCTATGTTGTGTTGATGATTAATACAATTGTTAAAGGAGCGTGTAAAATTACATAGTTAGGATTGTCCTGTTAACAAAAGGGGTACGTTGCATTATATGCTTCAGAGCCATACTGCAAATTGATTATTGGTAATAGAGCAAACCTGTCAGACACTGCACAGCAATAGCTAAAGTCATGCGCTGTCTGTTGCATGAGGAAGGTAATGTCAACTAACATCTTAAGTTTAACAAGTAAAAGTTTTCATTATCATTTAGTTGTTTACAAGGGCGAAAGTCAGTTTTCACCAACAGTTGTGATTGAATACATGACTTAAGTGGCAGCCTTGACAGAATACTCATTGTATCAACTGTTATGTTGCATTGTATTTCTGCCAGCAAAATAAATCCTTCTGATACATAAATGCAATGCTAAATATACGTCACTGTAATAACCTGTCAAGTATGAAAGATGCTAAAAAAGGTTCATGGTCCGTGAATCATGAATTTTAGATGTATTAGCCTCCCTGACATTCAGGTACCTGAAAGATGGACTGGGTGATGATTCTGTATAATGCTGTTCATAGCTGTGAATCAAGGATTTCTGAGCTTGTTAGACAGTTCACACGCTGATCGGCTGTTTATTGCCTTACTTATTATTTGACAGAATCATGTTTAGAATTACCTGCATTAAGTAGATAAGTTACACATTTGTAGACTGTCTGATGGATCTAAATTTCAAATTCTCTGCTCAGATCCTAATTACCAAACATATTGAATGGTCGACAAATATTTTTTTGGTCTCAGATAATTCATTTTCCTGGGGGTTGCTAATATATAAATGCATTGAACAATAAACTAACAACCAATATAAAAACAAGCAGCGTGTAACATGAGGGATACTATTCAGTACAAAAGATTTTGGCGGAAATTATATCTGATAACCCCCAACACACAGGGATTGCAAGATGCCAGGAGTGGATTTAAACTGCTTGCATTATGTTCTCTATGTGAGGTGCAGGATTACTGGCTTGTGAGTCTGTACAAAATGGACATGCATTGTGTATCTTTACTTCAATACACAATATGTGGACATATATTTCAGTATGCTAAGCTTTGAAGTTTGTGTGTGTTATATGGTCCCTTTCTCCTTCCTTTCTTTACATCATCCTATCGATTTACAGACCTGATTACTGGATATCTATACATTTCTAAAAACATTACAGTACAGTTCTATTCCAGAATTCTTGGTACCCTGGGTTTTTGGGATAAGCAATCTTTCTGTAATTTGGATCACTATACCTTAAGTCTGCTAACAATCATTTAAGCATAAATATCCCAACAGGATTGTTTTGCCACCTGGCAAAGACCATGCGGCCTTCCAGTAATTCTCGGTTTCTGGATAACAGGTTTCTGGATAAGGGATCACATACCACTCAGAAAACCATTTGAGAGCAGCTTGGATAATATTCAGAGCTGGAAGTCAATGATTGAAAGAGGTATACTATATTATATAATTAATGTTTATTTTTTAGAAATATATCTGCTCTTGAAATTTCCCTTTTAACAGGGAGGCACATTTATCAAGGGTCAAATTTTTGAATTCATGTGAGTTTTTTAAATTCCCATAAACTCCCATAAATTCGTAATTCGACTGGTTGAAAATTATTAATAAAATCACATTTTTTAAACTCGGACGAAATTGAACGACCAGAAAACTCAAATGAACTTCGAATGAAATTCGATCAAGCTCCTGCTTCCTCTTTCTTCGTGCAGTTGCGCATGCACAGAAGAACAAAAAGCCGAACTTTAACTAAAAAGTCCACTATTTCGTTCCACTGTGCATGCATTTGCCCTTGGAAATTTGAAGAAAGAAGAAGCCGGAAGAAAAAGATCTCTCTGTGGTGCTCGTTAGAAAAACCCTGGGCCGGTGCAGTTTTCTGCCGATAGGCCGGCCCGGGGTTTCAGGTAAGTCAATATAATCACCACTTGGGGTGCTCAACATTTGGCACCCCCAAGTGCAAACAGACTTTCCTTCTCCTTTAAAGGGCCAGAGTATGTTAAACCTTGAAGATCGAATTTGAATTTTTTTTAAAAAAAAACTCGAATCGAGTTTGGATAACTCCATAGTCAAATTTGACAGTTTTGACCATAAACAAAATTCGAAAATTGAAATGATTTATTCGACCCTTAATAAATCTGCCCCTTTGGGGGTTATTTATCAAAGTCCGATTTTATCTCAGGTTTTTCTGCTACAAACTTGTTATCCAGAATGCTCAGGACCTGAGGTTTTCCAGATAACAGATCTTTCATAAACTTGGATCTTAATACCTTAAGTCTACTAGAAAATTATGTAAACATTATTATTTATTGTTTTTTTGGAGCTTTCTGCATAACAGATCCCATATCTGTACATACAAGTAAGACAGAATTAGCTTATATTAGTTTACCACTGGTGAAATATTGAAAGCAAATCTCTGATTGATTACAATGGATAAATGCGTGGGACAGTTTCCCCTATGCTAGTAAAGTCCCATTGGGTTTTCCTGATTCTGCAAGGGTTTTACATAATATTGAAATACTAATGAAGCAGGCACTCAAAATGCAGGCATTCTTCCACCAGGCAGTTGTTAAAAATGTAGAAAAAGTTTATTATATACACAAACAGCCTTACGCGTTTTGTGTTACAAACACTTAGGGGCACATTTACTAAGGGTTGAATATCGAGGGTTAATATACCCTCGAATTCGACCCTTGAAGTAAAATCCAAAATTCGAATTCGAAGGATTTACCGCAAATCCTGCGAATCAAGAGATTCAAAGGATTTTAATTGATCGATCGAAAGATTTTTCTTCAATCAAAAAAACCTTAGAAAACTGATGGCGATGGTCCTCATAGGCTAACATTGTACCTCGGTAGGTTTAAACTGCTGAAGTATATAGTCGGACAGTACAGTACTTCGACTATCGAATGGTCGAATAGTCGAACGATTTTTAGTTCGAATCGTTCGAATCAAAGTTGTAGTCAAAGGTCGTAGTAGCCTATTCGATGGTCAAAGAACCCAAAAAAATACTTCGAAATTCGAAGTTTTTTTACTTCGAATCCTTCACTCGAGCTTAGAAAATGTGCCCCTTAGTCAGAGGCTATTACTTAATATCACTGCATGTCTGTCTTAGCAAAAAGTAATTAGATACCGGTGAGATTAGACCAGATACAATTTAAAAAAACAAATCTTTTTCTCAGATTTGAATTAGGTAAGGTAGGGTTGTTAATCATTTGTTACTGTTTATTAAAGTTTGAATGCTAAAAACTCAAATAATTCCAGTCTTTTATAAAATCTGAGGATGGAACAAGTCTGAATCCGCCATCTGAGAACCCGAGGTTGTATATAAGTCAATGGGAGAGGTCCCTATCCTATTTAGAAGTTTCCGTGGTCTACACTGGAATTAGCCCGAAAATCCGACTATTTCGGACTTTTAAGGTAAAAACTCAAAAAATTCCAGGTTTTTTTACTATAAAATCTGAGGATGGTAAAAGTCTGAATCTGAAAATCCAGCATCTCAGAACCCGATGTTGTATATAAGTTAATGGGAGAGGTCCCTATCCTATTTGGGAAGACAAACTGAATACTGGTCTTGCAAAGGTTCAGCGGTGGAAATCATGAAAGCTGACCTATAAAGAAAGCATTGACATTATTAGGACTTTCCTGGTTTTTTTTTTCTCTTTGTTTCTTATGTCTGTTTATTGCCAGAATCTCTCTATGCCCAGATACAGAGCCTGTTCTTCCGAATGCTTTGGGGGGTGGGCTCAACCCGGTAAAAAGGGGGATCACTTTCCTGCAGAAGAAAAGGGAAGGGTTGGACATGCCATGTCCAGTGGTTTTCTTCTGCACCATCTTTCTGAAGTTTAACTTTGGAGGGGTGGTGCAGGGGAAAGATTCTCTGTGGGAAATCAGTGTTAGAGACTGGGCATCGTCTTTTATTATAGATTGGCTACTCAGCGGCAGGGTGAAAGAGGTCTGGATAAGAGGAGGCTGCACCCCATCTTATCTGCAGCAAGCGGTTAAGATCTTTAAGAAATGGAATATTAGTGCAGGAGACATGCGGTACCTTCACATAAAAATCATTTATTGGAAAGTGCCGGATCTTCATTTTATTTCACTATTTGTGTCAAATACTGCCCAGAGAAAATACTAGCGGAAAGTATTTGCTTCCTCACAAGTTAAAGGTTACCTAGAAAGTTCTGGGATATTTCTTGACTTTTTTTTGGTTTTCTGAGATTTCGTATAGAGTGGTGAAGGTAAACAGGGCGGCAGGGTAAGACAGGGTCACATTGTACATAATAATTGCACTATTGAGGTACCATCTATGGCACATGAGATGCCGACTGACCACCAGTCAACTCCACCTGTCAGTAGCAAATGTTACAAATGCAATCTGTCGGGACATTTTGCTTTTACTGATATAAACAAAAGAATGTGGGATGAAGTTCATTTTTCTTTCTGTTAAAATTTAATGTTTGACATTTGATTTGAATTGTAAATATCTGTGTTGTAATTTGATTTGTTATCATTGTATTCTTTGAATATTTTAAATAAAATTCCCTATCCTATTTTAAGGTAAACATCAAAAAACTTCTGGCTTTTAGGGAAAAAGCATGAAAAGATCGATCGATTTGGGAAAAAAATAGTACAATTCTGATTTTACTAAATTTTCTCATGTTTGTCCCCAATCCGATTAAATCGTGCTATTTTAATAATAAATAAGGTCCAGTTGTGGATTCAAGTTTGGTCAGACTTTTTTTTTTATTTAAATAGTCAGAAAAATTTGGAATTTGATAAATAAGGCCCATAGTGTATAATCCAATAAAGTGTCTAAAGTAATAATGACAATATCCTGCCTGCAGCATATTAGCTTACAAATCAAAGTCAGCATAACACCAATTACTGTGCAACCAATTTTTAGGCTCACTTGTTCCATGAATGCTTTGCCAGCTTTTGCCCAGACCAGTAGCCACAATTCCAAAGGAATTAGCAGTCCATTAGTCAAACTTCTAACTGCCTAAGCTCAACAAGTCCATATATTTAGCCTTAAAACTGTATAGATATGTAAGTGGTGCTCTATTTGTTGCTCATGTTGCTGAAAATGTATAACCATAAAACAATAAATCCATGGCACATGAACAGCAACGTGCAATAGGCTGGCATCTGAATAAAAAGCATTAAAACTATTGCAGGCTGTTGTTCATGTGAGTGCTATTTGGATTATGGTTTATTTGAGTTATAACTGCCTAAATTGGAGACACTCTCTGTCCTTTTCACAGAGTTTATAAAGCAATCAAAATAGGATTTCCATTAATAACTCTTAAATCCCCTCCATCCATAATTTTTACACAAAAAGCTGAGATAGATACACGCTCAACTATTATTTATTCCCAAAGGAAGCACAAAATATTACAGGTATGGAACCTGTTAATCAGAATGCTCGGGACCATGGGTATTCCAGATAATGGATCTTTTCATAATTTGGAACTTAATACTTATACTAGAAAATTATGTAAATATAAAATAAACCCAATAGGCTGGTTCTGCTTCCATTTAGGATTAATTATAAGGATTATTTATATCTTAGTTTGGATCAAGTACAAGGTACTGTTTTATTATTACAGAGAAAAGGGAAATCTTTTTTAAAAATTTGGATTATATGGGAGATGGCCTTTCCATAATTCATAGCTTTCTGGATAATGGATTTCCGAATAACAGATCCTATACCTGTATAAACAGCACAGGAACATGGGTAATTTGCTGTCATATCAGTATACACCACATGGGCGTATTTATTAACATTGCATACAAATATCACCAGTGATGTTGCCCATAGCAACTAATAAGATCTTTGCTTTTGTTTTCTAACTTGTTGGTGACTGTTCAAATCTAATTTTTGATTGTTTGCTATGGGCAATTTTACCATTGATGTTTGTCTCCAATGTTAATAAATATGCCCTATAGGCATACATACATAGCCCTGCAAAAAAACATATACTGTATGCATGTAATATCAACTCAATTATTAATAAAAAATTCTCTATAAGGAAGGAAGGTCTGTTATCAGTCAAAAAGTACGCAAACATGGTTGCTAAAAATAATTTAATTGGCTTGTCCAAATGTTGTGCAGCAAACCTAAACATGCTTTTTATTCAGCAGTGGAGTCTTGCGCAGTGAGCATGCATTACTTATTGTTTTCTTTGAAACAACTGTACCTGCTAATTCAATGCCTTTCTGAAGCTCTTTGGGAGTGATCCTTGCTTCTTGGACAACTCTTCTGATTATTCTTTTTACTCCTCTGTCAGAAATCTTGCAAGGATCACCTGGTTGTGGTCTGTTTAGGGTGAAATGAAGTTCTTTTCACTTTGTAGTTATGGTCCGAGTGGTGCTCACTGGAACATTCAGAAACTTTTGCAACAATAAAGGTCTTGAGAGAGCTCTTTGGTTATACCCATCATGAGGTGCATCTTGTGTGATACATTGATAATGAGAAATCTTTTTATAGGCCATCAACTAGGACTAACCCAGCTGATATAAATTTACACTGATAGGGGCAGGATTGTTCTAAGTACTGACAGATTTAAGCAGGTTTCTTGGCTTTCCATGCCTTTTTGCACCTCCCTTTCTTCATATGTTCAATACTTAGGGGCACATTTACTTAGCTCGAGTGAAGGAATAGAATAAAAAAACGTTGAATTTCGAATGTTTTTTTTGGCTACTTCGACCATCGAATTGGCTACTTCGACCTTCGACTACGACTTTGAATAAAACGATCAGAACTAAAAATCGTTAGACTATTCGACCATTCGATACTCTAAGTACTGTCTCTTTAAAAAAAACTTCGACCCCCTACTTCGCCACCGAAAACCTACCGAACCTCAATGTTAGCCTATGGGGAAGGTTTCTAAGCTTTTTTTGGTCAAAGAAAAATCATTCGCTCGATGGATTAAAGGATTTAACTTCGACAGTTGAATATCGAGGGTTAATTAACCCTCGATATTCGACCCTATGTAAATGTGCCCCTTATTCTCTGTGTTCTTCCACGTTACTACACATAACTTCATTTATGAAATTATAGGTTTCTAGGTCGTTCTGTGTGTGGATTACTTGGGCTGTTACCGTCATCTGGTGTAATTTTCATGTCAATGGCACCATTAGAAATATATTTTGCTTATTGCAAGCTACTGATTTATTTTTATGGAGAAAAAGGAAATAATTTCTAAAATATTGAATTATTTGATTAAAATTTAGTCTATGGGAGTTAACCTTTCTGTAATTTGGAGTTTCTGGATAACAAGTTTCTAGGTAACAGATCCCATGTATATATCTGCTTTAATTTGAGTTGAGCAGCGGGGTAGACATATGAAATCTCCAGTTGCATTGGATCCTTCTCTGTGCCCAGTTGAAGCTGATCTGGACCTGCCTTCAACATTGCATGCTCTGCATTGATGATTACACAAAAGAGAATCCGAAGTGGCATAAGATGGTGCATTCATAAAATAATTTGACAAAATCATAAATCATTGTTTTTGGACCAAAATGTTGTATATCAGGAATCTTTGTGAACAAAACTATGTAGACACAAATAAAACAGTTTTACATTTCTGCACCCTTTAAAAATTATACAATACTTTAGAGAGCAAAGTGAGCTAGCTCATTTTTAAAAGATGGATTAAGTACTGGTGATTGTGCATCTCTTATTGCTCCAATAAACACTCCTTGCATCATAAATTGTTGATCTTTAGGGAGTTAAATGTATAGCATTTGCAATACAAAGGCTGATCAGATGTTTTGTGCACTGAATCATACTGTTAAGCCAACTGGGCCTATTAATTAAGCACATCCATTTTTTATAGTATGATTGCCTGTGGATGGCACTTTGCTACCAAATGATTATGACACTTCCATTCTGTTTTTATTAATTACAGGTGGAGCTGCTGATGTAAAAATCCAGTTTTTAGCAAAGCTTTTGTTTATCCACACAAAGGGCAAACAAAACCTTATAAAAACAACAGCATTTACATATTAGAATTGCCTGTTCTGCCTCTTATAACCTGATATGTTATAAACCTATGAAATTAGTCTGCAATAATATAAATAATATATACTGTGGGATAGGGTTGGACTTCAGGTTTTAAATGAGCTTCCAATGGCCCTTTAAAGTACTCGTATGCTCTGTTTTTGCCAAGTCAGCTATAAGTGGTGTTACTAGTTTTTATTTTAGTAGTATCCCCCCAGCTTGACCCCACAACTATTACCACTGTATGGCCATACTCAACCCTTGGCCTGGTTCTCCTGGTTGGCCAGGTTAATGCATTTATACATACATGTCTGTGCTCAGCACTAGTGTTCATAAATGACTGGAAGTAGATAATATTGAGTAATGGCCATTAATAACTAAAGCACATATCAGCAACAAAGATGGGAAGAAGAAGCAGAGACTGCTTTGTTTTTTTATTGATAAATAATCCAAAATATGCAGCTAATGTTCTTCGGAGGAAGATGAATGGTTTACTGTAACACAAATAACATTGCAATGTAATGTGCAATGTACAAGAAGCATCATTTATATTTTTTTATATAGTCTTGACTGTACTTTGCAACTCTCTTAGAAAGATTTGCTGAAGAAAAATAGTTACACTGAAGCAGTATAAAAAATAGTTACATTGAAGCAGTATCAGAAAAGAGTTCCATCGTGACAAGCTGGATTTATGAAAAGCTTCTCATACAGGGGTGGGTTTTATTATTAAATGCTGGCTGATTACAAGCCTTATAGGTTGGTGCTTTTAGTCTTTTCAGGTTTTTGAGACAGATACCCAGAATGAGACATTCTTGAGCCTTCTTGAACTGTACCATAGTATGACATTCAGATTTTAAATTACATGATAAATAATTGTATAAATGTCATGGTTGGCACCCTAATTCAAAAACAATGCTAAGCACCCTGTTCTCAGCTCTTGCTTCTGCCTTTAACAGCCGCCTTTTATCTCGGGAGGAGCCCTCAGCTAATCAGATGCCGCTAGGTCTTATTAAGAGAGGTGCAAAGTGAGGGGTTCTGAACAAGCACAGGGGCACAACTGTAAATGCAAAGTCTTTGGGCAGAAGTTCGCAGTACAAGGCATTAGGCAAAAGAGTAGTCAGATCAGGCCGGGTCGGGGCAGGCAGAGTACAAACGAAGTCAGGCAGGCAAGGGTCAAACCAGGAGATCAATCAGAAGGATATAGAAGAATCAAAGTCGGATATCAGGCAAGGGTCAGGATATAGAAGTCAGAATCGTCAACAGCCAGGCACGGGTCACAACAGGAATCAGAATCAGGAAACAGGAATACAGATAGCTCAATGTTCAGAAGCACCAGGAATGAATCCTATAATGGGCAAGGACTTGTAGCCCTAATGAGCTTTATATACATTTCAAATTTCATGCCATTGCGTGCTGGCACCCTAAGGAACCAGGGCCGCGCCTGAAGGGGAACAATGGAGCGGTATGGCGAGCGGCATGGCGAGCTTCCCCGCCGTTGGCTCAGCGGGCGTCCCCGCCACACCGCTAGACCACCAGGGAGGTAAGTCGCTACAATAAATCCGCAAACAAAAAAGTAACAATAAATGAATTAAAAATCAGTTACCACATGCAGTACTGGTGCTATAGTACCCATGCATACAGAATTAACTCCTGTCCATTCCTTGCTATTCTTTAAAATTTCATATATTTTGTGAAAGAATATACTGTATTAAAGATTGCACTTAAAATGGTAAATTACATTTGCATAAGCTGTCAAAATGTTCCATCTAAAACTAGAATACTTGATGAACTGAATAACATATCTTTAAATTTCCCTAATGTGTTCCAAAGGCAAGAAGATATTGCTGAATGTCAATTCTTACTGCTCTGGGAGCAGAGAAACTTCTTGTTAATGCTATAGGTTTTTATTTATATTCCTAGTCATTTCAGCAATGAAGCCATCCATGTTTCTCCTGATTGATCCATTTTCTAAAAGGCAGAAGGTCCTGATACAAAATGAAGCAAAAATTCCATTGTGCTTGAATACATTCTTTACACTGTCATTTTATCCTTTAAGTCCTGGTACTTATCATTTAGAGTAGAAATTTATTTGGCTTGGATCACATTTTAAAGTGCAATTCACATTCTGTTTACTTATATTTAAGAAGAATCTCTTTAAATATATTTCTGTTATAATCATTACCTTTTAATAGCTAGAATGTCAGAATGCTGGAGCATGCCTCACATATCCAATAATCTCAAGGGAATAATATATTCTGACATCAGGCACTGCAAAATTCTGTAACAATGTCTTGGACAAAATATATTCATTTTCTTTTCATGAAAGATCCAAATGATCAATTCAACATACACTGGTTCAATTTATTCTGGTATATACAAGCTCCATATGAGGCAGAAGAAAGGGACAGTATCACAAACTGCAATCAAAGCAGCAAGACAGAAGGTTACATTGGAAGTAGGCTGACCTATCTACCTTCTAGAAATAGCAGAATGTGGCAAATGCAGTTTGGGTTTCAGAATATGAATTAGATACTTATGGTTGTGCACTTCATTTCTATTCTAATAAAAATTCCTATTAAATCAGTGATCCGTAAAGAATTGAGTGTATTTGCAGTAGAACTCTTGACGTTATTTTGCTGTCATCTCAGTTCAGGGGTTTTCTGCTTTGCACCAAACTATTTGGTCTTGCTGGGTTTAGCGGAAACTTCAATTGAGCCAAATCAATTCTACATGCGTGTTCAGGTCACTAGTTTACAGAATGGCTAAGGCACATGCTTCTTGTTTTTTTTTTAATTACACACTAACATGATTGTTTAGATTAAGAAGAATTCAAATATAATAGGTTTCAGTACAAACTGATGTTGAACTCATCAAGTACAGGCCTCATCGAGGCCAACATGCTCCAGCCCAGAGCCTTCATTATTTGCACCAGAACAGTGTAATGAGGGGGCCACGCATGATGCCCACCAGAGATATGAAGGCACCATATAAGGATATTTAAAGGTATTGGTGTTCACATCTGCAAGTATTTGATGGCCAGGGGTGTCCAGACACAGGGGCCCAGAAGTCCAGGTGCCAATCCTTTACCCAGGCCTACATGACCCTAGTTATACTACAGCAACAGAAACTCTGTAAGTACAGTGTAGATGGTAGGCACAAACTGGACACTTTAAACACAGTTTTGTATATTAAATTTTATTAAACAAATCTATTATCATGTTTCTTTTAAACGTCTTGTGCCTTAAACTCATATTATTTTAGGAATCCTTCTTTGCAGATTTAGCTTGACCTTTACTAATGTGAACTGGGGAAAATGGACTTTACTAAAATAAAATCTGGTTATACTTCTAAATAAGATTCAAATTATTTACAGAACCCTATACTGTTGTATGAAAACACAATATTTTTGTAACTCAGTTAGACCATGTGCTACAGAATATATATTCCTTGAGCATAAACTCAATTTACATAATTAATTTGGGTAACAATAATAAAAACTATTACAACCAACATCACAAAAAAACTCACACTTATCTAAGTAATTTGCTAGCATTAAAGAGCCGGAGTTACCTGATTTCACAAACCCCTGCTTCATCCACCACTTCAATAGATTCCCCTTGGTTTCTAACGTCTCCATTTGAATACTTACCGAACAAGCACAACGAACATTCGTGAGTAGTGATGGGCGAATTTATTCGCCAGGCGCGAATTCGCGGCGAATTTGCGCGATTTGCGTCCAGCGAATAAATTCGCGAAACGCCCGCGAAAATTCACCGAAAAAATTCGCCAGCGTCAAAAAATTTTTTTTCGAAAAAACGGACGCCGGCTCCGTTTCGCAAATTTTTCGCCGTTTCGCGAATTTCGCGCGAAATTCGCAAATTTTTCGGCGAAGCGAAACGGCGCAAATTCGCCCATCACTATTCGTGAGCTTTCAGTGACATCACTGCACTTTGTACACATGCACAGTGATGTTACTAGGAAGCCCCAAAAGGCACACATACAAACCAGAAAAATAGAGCTGGCACTACTCCGATACCCCAAAAAAATATGATCAAATTAAGTAGAATCCAGGAGTCTCAAAATATTTATAAAGTAGTACAAAAAAGTTTTATTGCATCTCGTTTAAAAAATAAAAGCCTGACGCATTTCGTGTCCACACAGGACACTTAATCATAGGCCCAAAAGGCACACACCCCAAAATTTTGGCGGCATGATTTGAGGTTTGTATACTTACTAACATTTACATTTACTAACAACTAACAATCGAATTTTGATTTTTTTCCATAAATTATATCAAGCCTTTAAACCAAGAAAACCTCTAATGCAAAGGTCGTCATGGTCCTATAGAATTAGAATTAGAAGCTGTGTTGATCTTATTGGACCATTTTTAATAAAGTAGGACTTTAAGAGGTTTTTTGATTTTATTTTCACTAGGATTCATCTGAAAAACTCAAATATTTAGAGGTTTTCGAGGTGTTTATATTTTTTAGAACATCATTCAGCGCTTTTTTCATTCACACTTTTTAGAATCAGAACCTTTTAATAAATTTAATGACCATCATGGTTTTAGAGTTTGTGAGTTTAGTTGTGGTTTCAAAAACCTCTCTAAAACCACTATTCGACCTTTAATAAATAAGCCTCCATGGGATTTACAGCTCTGTATCTGGGCATTGAAAGGCATAGCACAAAGCTCTATTTGTGCCACCCTGAACTGATCCACCTAAGGAAACAAATATTGTATCACATTCTTTTGAGTAGATACATACTGTACTTGACTGAACTAAAAGCAAAAGCAAATTTTCGCGAAAATGTAATAAATAAGTGCAAAAAAACTTGAGCAGATTTGATCAGAGTTTGTAGCAGAAAATATTGAGATAAATTCGGACTTTGATAAATTACCCTCTTGGTGTTTGAAAATATTTTCGGTATTACCTTTGTACTCATCATTAATATATTTGTGCAGAGATAGGTTTCCTCATAGTTGCAAGTTCATGTTCAATGTTGTGTTAATAATATACCCAATTCTTTATTACTAACATATTCAAGAGAGACCGCAAAAAGAGGGCCAGGAGGAATTGTAAAATCATAGCCTTAAGTAAAACTCTAGGTGACACTTTATTACACTATAATGGGGGAATGAAATAAAAAAGTTAATAGAAAAAGTATATGTAATGCAAACTATTTTTCCTTTCCTTAATATACGTTAGGCTTTATAAGTCCTTTGAAAGTATTTAGCAACCCATCCGCCAGTGGATTTTATAGTATGCACCAGTGCTTATTGTCATAATAAAATTTCATATTGTAAGAGTCGCTAAAGAGATACTTCCTCTACCAGTAGGCTTTAAAAATCTCACTATGAGCAGTTAAATTATGCAATGTAATAATAGTCTAATGAACTGTGTATTACACTGTTAATAGGGGATTTTTGTTCTTATCTATGCATTTTTTCCTATTTGTGAATGTACAGTATAACGTTTTAATTTTATGTTTTTATGATACACTAGAATCATAACACACAACATATATAATAATGCTTATTGAGAGGGAGAGCTATAGAACTGCATGAAGTTGAAAGACCCAGCTTTAAAGTAACAGTTAGTATAAAAATAAAAACTGGGTAAATAGACTGTGCAAAATAAAATTTGTATTATAGTTAGTTAGCCAAAAATGTCAGCTAGAAAGACTGGCAATGCTTTATATCTCTTTAACTCTTAGTTAGTCAGTGTCACTAACATTATCATTAACAGTTTCATTACAGTATAACATTAACAGTATCATTACAAGGAATTGGTCAATAAATATACTCTATTTTATCATTAATTTGCAAATATTGAAAATTTGGGATCATAAATGTGGGATTTCAGCATGACAGAACTTGCAGCAATTAAAAACATTCACAGTCAACTGATGCTGTATCTTTTTTAACAAAATAAATGCTGGAGCATAATATTTTCTAATTAGTGATAATTATGTTTTTAGATTGGTATGAATTCACTGAACTTCATAGATAGTTTGCATCGTAATTGATACAACTTTGGTGCTGAACTTTACCCCACTGCACTGTCAACGTGCAAAAATTTTTAAAATTAGGTTTTCAAAAAAATAAGTTGTTATAGGTGTCTTGGGTACATATACTTTCTATGGTGTTGGACTTTAACTCACTGCACTGTCAAAAAGTACACATTTGTATTCATATTAATAGCCATACTCTAGTACTTGGCTGGTATAATGCCTGGTATATTTGTAAGATATCATATATATAATTCATATACAACCATTCCCTTCAAACTTCCCCTCCTTCCTTCCTCTCTGCTATGTCACAGCATGCAAATGATCTCTCCGACTAGTCAAAGAGCTGAATAAGCTAAGGCTTCACTCTGCACAAGGAATAAGGGAAACAAGCTGCTAATAACACAGGAACCAGAGCAGACTGGCAGCAGGGACTAAGGTACATTTATCTGGGGGGCTGTTTAGAGTAAATTTATAGAAATAAAAAATGTTGACTTCTTCTTTAAAGGGGGGCCACAGGGGACATAACTGTTCAGTCAGTTTGCTTTTGATCCTTTGCATGCAGGTCAGATTCAAAAGCAAACCGTTATGACCCATATGCCCCCCCTCAAGTCTGATAAGAAAGCTGCAAAGCAGGAAGTTAGTTTTATGTTAGACATCCATTCACTATTTTGCTAACTACATTGAAATCATTTTTTATTTTGCACATTCTATCTATTTATCTTGTTTTGATTTTTACACTGAACAATTCCTTTAAAAGAGAGCTAAACCCTAAAAATTAATATGGCTAAAAATGCCATATTTTTTATACGAAACTTATTGCACCAGCCTAAAGTGTCAGCTTCTCAAAAGCAGCAATGACCCAGGACTTCAAACTTGTCACAGGGGGTCACCATCTTGGAAAGTGTCTTTGACACTCACATGCTCAGTGGGCTTCAGAGCATCGACTGGGCACGAATACAAGCTAGTGCGTGCATGCGTGTAAACACCCACGCACATGCACGAAAACATGCTCTCACGCATGCGTCTGCATCTGGCAGAGAGGGGACCGGACTTGTGGCAGAGATGGTACGTGCCTGGTGCCCCTCCAGCTTTACGCCCTAGGCACGTGCCTACTCTGCCTAGCACTAGTTCCGCCCCTGGTGGGCTCTGAGCAGACCTTATATGTGTTTTTTTTTGTTACGAGAGTTTAACATCAAGCATAACCAATGGCAAAACAGTAAGCTGACCTGAAAGTTGGCAACTCAACATTTCAGGACTGTCTTTCACATGTGAAACCATTATTTTTGTGGACCATTTAATATGTGTATATACCTGTAAGGGTTGTCTGATAATTTTTTTCGTTTTAATACTGTACTAATGTCCTATTTTGTTGACCAGAATGTAAACATCTTCAGATACCTCAATGTGCCCAAATTCTCTGACTATGAAAATAACTCAAAATTGCATATGATTCTTTAGCAGTACATACAACAGCAACTATAGGTATGGCATACATTACCCAGAAACTCATTATCCAGAAAGCTTCGAATCAAAGAAATGCTGTATCCAATAGGCTTAATTTTATCCAAATCATCCAAATTTTTTAAAACATTATATCCTTTTTCTCTGTAATAATACAGTACCTTGCATTTGATCCAAACTAAGTAAACTAAGTAAAACTATCCTATTGGGTTTATTTAATGTTTACAGGATTCTCTAGTAGATTTAGGGTATGAAGATCCAAATTACAGAAAGATCCATCATAAGGAAAATCCCAGGTCCTGAGCATTCTAGATAACAGGTCCCAATCAGTTATACATTAAAAATGCTGCTCTCTAAACTACCAAGAAAATGCTAGTATTTCTGTTGATAAATAAATAACTGTAAGGTATATGCTTATATTTTTCCACTTCTGCATAGTAAAAAAAGCATAAACACATAGTTTACATTTTACACACAAAGTGTTGCATACTGTAAGTAAGCATAGTATTTTATGATGATTCTTATATATACTGAAACAAAAAAATTACATGAAATAAACCTCAAGCAGTAAATAAAGAAGTGCTGATTTGCTTTAAATTAGGCGCTATTTACAAATAGCCCTGCAAATTTCAAGAATTGTGTACGCTATTTGCCTCCTTGTTTCATTCTCATGGCACATGGGAATTCTAACTTGTCTCAGAAGATGAAACTTTAATGAGCTATCTCTTTGAAATTATACAGCATTCAGTCTAGCAGAGAAATATATATACATGTCAAAAGTGTACTGACAGCCGGTAGGCTCAAAGGATGAGAAGCAAAATGCGTGCCAGCGTTTTCTGGGGAAGTGATTAAAAATGACGGGGATACTTGCAGATAAACAAACACCTGGCTGGGTCTTTAATGCGTGTGTGTGGTTTGGAAACTTTCACAGTGAATAAAGCCACAGCTAGATGTTCTTTTATGCATTAGTTGGTATGTTAAAACTTGCTATCAATGCCTTCATGATTCATAAAAAAAGGAGGAAAAAGAATCATCTGATATAAAACTAAAAGGTGGTTCAGGGAACACAGTGATACAATGACATAAAGTCCTACTTCAAAGCTTATACAGTACCACACCAATCATCACTCTTCATTAGATCTGAAAGTTAAAACAGATCTTGAGATGTGCCAGTTCCATTTTACTTCTTGAGCTGTGAATATCCTGCAGTGACAGCTTTCCAGTCAAAAGAACTCTTTTTCGGGTTATGTATTTTGATGGCAGGTGGGATGGACCGGTACAAAATATGCTGCTTGCATTGTCCAATGATGTTGCAGATAAGAGTATTTATATAGGATTTTTATTCCAATAAGTATTTAGGTGTGCTGTTTAATTACATGACATTTTACAATATATGGTCTGCCTGTCCAACATAGTGGTAGTGCATTAATTCCTGTTTGGGACTTGCTTTTTGGCATCAGGTTTCTGCATTAAGTGGACTTTCTTTGTACAGGTATGGGATCTGTTATCTGGAAACCCGTTATCCAGAAAACTCTGAATTAAAGAATGGCCATCTCCCATAGACTCCATTTTATCCAAATAATCCAAATTTTTAAAAAATGATTTTCTTTTTTCTCAGTAATAATAAAACAGTAGCCTGTACTTGATCCCAACTAAGATATAATTACTCCTTATTGGAGGCAAAACCAGCCTATTTCGTTTATTTAATGTTTACATGATTTTCTAGTAGACGTAAGGTATGAAGATCCAAATTACAGAAAGATCCATTATCCAGAAAGCTCCAGGTCCCAAACATTCTGGATAACAGGTCCCATACCTGTACTATGATTACATTTTACAATTAGGACTTAATGTTTGCTGCTAGACACTACTTGTCTAACTGTTGCCTCTAATATTGCTGATAAGGCACTTGTGTACCAGTGAATTTACGCATTACTTATGAATGGGGATGGTGCCAATCCCTCATCACTGTACACCAGGCAGCATCTTCCACAGGCCCGGATTTGTGGCGAGGCCACATAGGCCTGGGCCTAGGGCTGCAAGACTGTAGGGGCAGCATGCCGCCCAGCCACCTGCATGTGCACACACGCACCTGACAACGTTTGTGGGCAGTAGGACCCATTGGCGCAACATTGCAGGGCGCTAGGACCCTGCGGCGCAGAGTGGCCTTGGAGTGCCAAAATCCAGCCCTGATCTTCCACCGAAAGGCCAGGGAGTACAGGAGAGGTCAGATTTAACACTTTACTGATGGGATTTGCTTCCATGCAACTGCAAGATAATTAGGGGCAGATTTATTATGTGGTGTAAAAAACGATGATATAATTTGCCACACATCGGCAGGCATCACCGTGTAAAAAGGCATATACGTAAATGCCATAATTTTTACTTATTTTTATTTGAGCAACTTCTGCTGGAAAGTACTGTCAAAGGACAGAAGCGGTAAAATAACATCGGAAAATCTGCCTTGCACATGGTGTAAAATAACACACCTTAATAAATTCACCATTTATTTTACACAGCTTTTTACACCATTTTTCGAGCAATTTTTGTTTTACTTTGCATAATAAATAGGCCCCTATGTGTTCTTATTCATCCCCCAGATTTTTAGTTAGGGTTGAGGTGAGGGCTCTATCCAGGACAGTCAACTTCTTCCATTCTATACAGACACATTGTGCATACAATAATCCAGCTATAGAAGAAAATAATACACAATAGCATATAATTATCAAGAATGTTATTAAGCACTGTATCATTAACATTTTCATTTAGGGGAATCACTGGCCTATCCCAAACATGAAATACAACTCCAGACAATGCTTACAGATTCTACTATATTATCTCTTTAAAGGAAAAAAATTTCTTTGGTGGTCAAATTACCAGTCAAATGCTTGCTTGATGTTACCAATAAAGCTTCTTTATAAACTCTGATCAAGCAGGAACAACATACACAGCATTTATTGCTTTCTAAACCCATGACTGTTTACTGTTAGATCCCATTTAAGGCCACATTAATTGGCACAAAGGCTAAACTTGCATGAGTTTTTGCAGTAAAGTTGATTTTATTGTGTTTAAGCTGATTTAGCAATTTGTGGAAATTGTGCAGATATCCTCCCTGGTATTGAGTGTATACGTCACTGAGCTATTTTTCATTTAGGGCCCTATTTTAGATTGCTTTAGTCTTTGGGCTAAAAGCTGGCACATTTTTTTTTACAAAAGCCCATTCAGGAAAAAAGTGAAAGCTGCCTGTCACGGTCGGCACCCTAATCCAAAACTAATGCCAAGCTCCCTGGTCTCGGCTCGGATTTACCAGTAGTGTGACCGCCTTTGGCTTCGGGAGGAGCCCTCAGCATACTCAGATGCTACCTGGACTTTTCGAGAGGAGCAAAGCGAGGAGTTCTGGCAAGCAAAGGGGCACGACAGTTGTAAAAGTCAGTTAGGCCGATGGTCACGGTACAAATGGAGCAGGCAAGAGAATCGTCAGACAGGCAGGATCGAGGCAGGCAGATATCAAGAATCGTCAGGCAGGCAAGGGTCAAACCTGGTTGTCAATCAAGGGATTTAGCAGGAAGAGTTGTCGAAGGCAGGCAAGGGTCAGGTTCCAGAGATCAGAATAGTCAAACAGGCAAGCAGGGGTCAAAACAGATAATCAGGATCAGATTCAAACAGAATAGCAAAAGCTAACAGCACCAGGAACAAATCCTATCACGGGCAATGACAAACAGTGGAAATGCCCCTTTAATACTTTCAAATTTGGCGCCATTGCGCGCTGACGTCACCACGTCAGCGCGCATGCGCCTTTAAACCCGGAAGTGCGCGTGCGCATGCGCACTAGGAAACCGGCACAAGAGGAGCAGCAGCGCGACGCGGCGGGCGTCCCCGCCGAGGGGGCGACAGGCGTCCCTGCCGTCCCCCCACTAGACTACCAGGGTAAGATTTCCTTACATTACCCCCCTCTCTAGGGGGGGCCACTGGACCCCCAGGCTTACCAGGAAACCTAGCATGGAATTTTTTCCTGAGGCGGTCAGCCTTGATGTTATTAACTGAGACGCAAGAGTTCTCCTCAGGACCAAAGCCCTTCCACCTAGTAAGATATTGAAGCTTACCACGTACAAGACGGGAATCGAGGAACTCTTGGATCTCATACTCAGGCTGACCTTCAACCAACACTGGGGGAGGAACAGACAGATGATGAGAATTATTGGCAGGCTTCAAAAGAGAGACATGGAAGGAATTAGAAATTTTGAAATTAGGAGGTAACTGAAGACGGACAGAAGATGGATTAATTACTGCAATAATGGGGTATGGACCAATGAACCTAGGACCCAGTTTAGGAGAGGGAACCTTCAACTTGATATTCTTTGTTGACAACCATACTAAATCTCCCACCTTGTACTGGGGTGCTTCCCTACGGGATTTGTCAGCAGCTCTTTTCTGAGCTAGGGAAGCTGCGGATAAAGAATTATGAACTTGAGACCAAATTTCGGAAAATTTCAGGACAGAAGAATTGGCAGAGGGTACAGGGGAATTAGAGTCAGAAAAAGAAAATGCTTTGGGGTGCAAACCATAGACAACAAAGAAAGGAGACTCTCCTGAGGAGGAATGGTTGGCATTATTGTATGCAAATTCTGCCCAGGGTAGCAGTTCGGACCATGTGGACTGGTTATCGGACACATAGCATCTGAGATACTGCTCAAGGGACTGGTTCACCCTTTCGGTTTGACCGTTAGTTTGGGGGTGATAGGCAGTGGAAAAAGACAATTCAGTACCCACCAAGGAACAGAAAGCACGCCAAAATCTTGAAACAAACTGAACCCTCCTGTCAGAAACAATATTTTCAGGAAAACCATGAAACTTAAAAATATGAGTAATGAATAAGTCAGCCAGGGTTTTAGCAGAAGGGAGATGTGGAAGAGGAATAATATGAGCCATTTTACTGAACCTATCGACCACCACCCAAATCACTGTCTTACACTGAGAAGGAGGCAACTACACAATAAAATCCATGGAAATGTAAGACCACGGTTTCTCTGGGACGGGTAAGGGGTTTAATAGACCCTGGGACAGATGATGAGATGACTTAGACCTTTGGCAGACTGGACAGGAATTGACAAATGTTTTAGTATCCTGTTTGAAGGAAGACCACCAGACATGACGGGATAAAAGAGAAATGGTTTTTGCAATACCTGGATGACCTGCCACTTTAGAATCATGAACCTCTCGTAACACTTGTTCCCTAAGCTCCTCAGGAATGAACCATTTACCAGATGGGGTTTCAGCAGGAGCAGATGACTGTAAAGGGGACAATGGGAAGAGAGGTCAGACTCCAAGGTCGCAACAATTATTTCCCTGGGAATGATGGGAGTGCACTCACTAGAGTCAGAGGAAATGGATTCAAAACTCCTAGAGAGTGCATCCGCCTTGGTATTTTTGGAACCCAGCCGAAAAGTTAACGAAAAATTTAATCTAGAGAAGAATAAAGCCCACCGGGCTTGCCATGGATTTAGGCATTTAGCTGATTCAATATACAGTAAATTTTTATGGTCAGTATAGACCGTCACCAAATGTTTAGCACCTTCTAGAAGATGGCGCCTGTCAGGCTTACCAGTATAATCCAGTCGTAGAAGGAGCTCGAGCCGTAGATAGTGAACCCACAAGCGCCTCACACAACCGCTACCCACCTGGAGTGGAACAGGGAGCAGGGTTGTGGAGAGTAGCCAATGAGACGATTAGCAAGGTACAAGAGGATTAGGCAGAGTCGTAGTCAGGAGGTCCGAGGTCAAAGGCAGGCAGCAAGATTCGTAAACGGAGGGACAGGCCGAAGGGTCGAGACAGGCAGCAGAAATCGTAATCCGGGAACAGGCGAAGGTCAACAACAGGAAATCACAAAAGAAGAGATGCTAGGGTTTCAGTTAGATAACCTAATAACCAGGCAATGCATCTCTATCAGAACCAGGTTTAAATAATGTCCATTTGGCGCCAACTGGCGTCATTCCGCCGGCGTCGCCGTGCTGACGTCGCCGTGCTGACGTCGCCGTGCTGACGTCACGTCCGTCTCAGGCGCTCGCGTCCGCGTCTTTGCGTCGGCGACCGTCGCCGGCGCCTCCGCGCCCGCGACCATCGCCAGCGCCCGGCATCACGCGCCGACGCGCGCTAACGCGCCCGCGCCTGCGCCGGCAAGAACGCAGACCCGAATCCTCACATTGCCCCCCATCAAGGAGCGGCCTCAGGACGCGACCACCAGAAGGTTTACCAGGATAGGTTCCATGGAATTTTTCCAACAAATCAGAGGCGTGAATGTTAGACACTGGTTCCCACGAATTCTCTTCTGGACCAAAGCCTTTCCACTTAACTAGATACTGAAGACGTTTACCTCTCAACCTGGAATCCAGGATCTCTTCAACCTCGAACTCTTCCTGACCATCCATCACGACAGGAAGCGGAGGAGGAGCCGTACGTCCAGGAAATCGAAACGTTGAGGCCGGTTTCAAAAGTGCTGTATGAAATACTGGATGAATGTGCCAGGATGCCGGAAGTTTAAGCTGGAATGCCACGGCATTGATTTGACGAATGATGGGAAAAGGGCCCAAGAACCGTTGACCCAACTTCCTACTGGGACAGGAAAGCTTGAGGTTAACAGTTGACAACCATACCAGGTCACCCACCTTGAATTTTGGATCCCCTCTTCGTCCTCGATCAGCATAAACTTTGAAACCTTGTTGAGCCCGCTTCATGTTCTCTTGAAGTTTCTGAAAATTATTGGATAAGAAAGTTAATCGGTCTTTAACTGCTGGAACCAAAATATCAGAGACAATGGCAGAGGGAAAGGTGACTGGATGAAGACCATAGTTTGCGAAGAAAGGGGATTGTCGGATGGAAGAATGATGAGCATTGTTGTAAGCGAACTCCGCAAGGGGAAGCAAATTAACCCAGTCATCTTGGAGGTACGAGGAATAACATCTTAAATACTGCTCCAGGGTCTGGTTGGTTCGCTCGGTCTGGCCATTGGATTGGGGATGAAAAGCGGAAGACAGGGACACCGAAATCTTGAGTGCGCCACACAAGGATTTCCAAAACTGTGATGTGAACTGTGGACCACGATCGGACACCACCTCATCAGGAAGACCATGGAGCCTTACTACTTCCTTAATAAAGTTGTCAGCAGTCTCAGAGGCAGAAGGAAGTCTCGGTAAAGCCTTAAAATGAGCCATCTTGGTTAGACGGTCAACAAAAACAGCAATGGTGGAACAATCACATGATAATGGTAACTCTGAAATAAAGTCCAAAGAAACTGACCCCCACGGACGAGAAGGCACTGGTAAAGGTTGAAGAAGGCCAATAGGTCTAGAATGAGAGTCTTTGGATCTGGTGCAAACCTCACATGACGAGACAAACTTGAAACAGTCTTTAGCCATCCCAGGCCACCAAAACAATCTCTTGGCCAGAATGATAGTCTTTTTGACACCTGGATGACCCGCCAGCTTGGAGTCATGAATGTTCTTAAGGACCTCTAGGCGCATTTGTTCAGGAACAAAAATCTTGCCTTGATGAAGAAGAAACCCATCCTTGGGAGCAAGTGACGATTCAGAAACGGTTAAAGATGCATCTTTGATTCCATCTACCAAAGTAGACTGTAACAAGAGGAAATTATCAGAGCTTAAAATCGTCTCAGGAACCAGAGGAACCTCATCTTCAGGAGAGAACATTCGGGATAAGGCATCTGCCTTAACATTCTTTGACCCAGGTCGATAAGTAAGATGAAAATTAAATCGCATGAAGAACAAAGCCCACCTTGCTTGTCTAGGTCTCAACCTTTTAGCAGAGCGTAGATACTCCAGATTTCTATGATCTGTAAAAATAAGAATCGGATGTTTAGATCCTTCAAGAAGATACCTCCACTCTTCCAGCGCTAGCTTAATAGCAAGTAATTCACGGTCAGCTACATCATAGTTACACTCGCTTTTGGCCAATTTACGGGAAAAAAAGCAACAGGATGAAGATCATCTTGAACCCCAGTTCTCTGAGACAGGACAGCACCTACTGCGAGTTCCGAGGCGTCTACTTCCAAGGTGAAAGGAAGAGAAACATCTGGATGGTGAAGAATAGGACCAGAAGTGAAAAGTTTCTTCAGTTCCTCAAAAGCCCCCTGAGCCTGAGATGACCAACAAAACTTTTGATTACTACGAGTCAGCTCAGTGATTGGAAGAATGACTTGAGAAAAGTTCTTAATAAATTTCCTGTAAAAATTTGCAAAACCGATGAAACGTTGGACAGCTTTTTTAGATGATGGAATCGGCCAATCAAGAATTGCAGAAATCTTCCTGGAGTCCATCTGAATCCCCTGAGGAGAAACGAAAAAACCCAAAAAATCTACAGAGGTTTGTTCAAACACACATTTTTCGATTTTGGCATAAAGCTGATGAGTGCGTAGGCGAGTCAGGACCTTCTTCAAATGTACCCTGTGCTCTTCCAAAGAATTAGAAAAAATGAGAATGTCGTCTAGATAAATAATGACGAAAATATCAAGAAAGTCCCTGAAGACATCATTGACGAAATGCTGAAAAGTTGCAGGGGCGTTACAAAGACCAAAGGGCATGACCAAATATTCAAAATGTCCGTAACGAGTGCGAAAGGCCGTCTTCCATTCATCCCCTTCCCTTATTCTGACTAGATTATATGCACCCCGAAGATCCAATTTGGAAAAGATTTTAGCCTCAGCCAGGCGTTGGAAAAGTTCTGGAATGAGAGGAAGTGGGTACCGATTCTTGACTGTAATTTTGTTCAGATCCCGGTAGTCAATACACGGCCTTAAGGAATGATCCTTCTTTTCAATGAAGAAAATTCCAGCTCCTGCTGGAGAAGAAGCTGCCTAATGAATCCTTTAGCCAAATTTTCATCCAAATAAGAACGAAGCTCCGAAAGTTCAGACTCAGATAATGGGTACACTCATCCGAAAGGAATTTGAGCCCCTGGAAGAAGGTTAATAGGACAGTCATAAATACGATGAGGAGGTAACCTGTCGGCCCCTTTTTTATTGAAGACGTCCAAAAATTCCCAATATGCCTGAGGAAGAAGATTTTGGGTCTCGGATACAGGAGATAAAGAGCACACACCATTAGAAGGGAGGAGGCATTGGGAACGACAAAAGTTAGAAAGAAAGGTTGCTTCACCGGTAGCCCAGTTGATAGACGGATTGTGTTTCTGCAGCCACGGTAATCCCAGGATGATAGGAAACAAAGGAGAAGAAACCACATCGAAATTCATGAATTCAGCATGCCCTTTATTTAGCAAAACAAAAAGTGAGATAGTCTCTTGCACCACAGGGCCAGAAGTAATCAGAGAACCATCTGCCACACGAAGAGCTATAGGGTTCTTCTTAGGCTGGAGCGGAATCTGGAATTGTAACGCCACTCTATTGTCCAAGAAACAACCGCTTGCCCCAGAATCAAGGATTGCTTGGAGTTCGACCCTCTTGTCTCCCCACTGTAAAGACAAAGAGATAGTCAGGAGAGGCACAGGAACATGACCCCCAGAAAAGTCTTTTTCAAAAATCCTCTTACCCGTTGGACGGGTCGGGCAACCACGAAGCAGATGACCAGCTTGTCCGCAATAGAGGCAGAGGTTAAGTCTGCGACGTCTAATGCGCTCCTCAGGTGTTAATGCAGACCTGATAGCACCAATTTGCATGGGCTCTGGAACCACGTTGAAGGTGGACGAAGAAGGAACTGGAGAATTTATAAAGGGCATTCGGACAGGAGGAGGAGCGGATGGTAACAACCAAGTCTGAGAAAGAAGACCTGCTTTCTCGGCTTTTTCTTCTTCCCGGCGTTCCCTGAGCCTTCGATCTAGTTGTATGGAGGTGAGAATGAGATCTTCCAAGCTATCAGGGATGCCCGTACGAGCTAACTCATTCTTTAGATCAGAAGAAAGTCCAAAACGGAACTGATTTTTTAGAGCAGCTGGGTTCCACTCCGTATCATCCGCCCATTGCCGGAATTCCAGCGTATAATCTTCCGCAGGACGGTCCCCTTGCTTCAGAGCGCGCAGGGCAGCCTCAGCAGTGGTGGCTCTGTGAGGATCGTCGAAGATAACCGCCATTGCATCAAAAAAGGAATCCACCGAGGTTAGCACAGGACTTTGGCGATCCATGAGGCGGAATGCCCAGGTCTGTGGTTCACCCGTGAGGAAAGAAATGATGACCCCAACCCGGACTTGCTCAGTGGGATACGTGTGGGGTTTTAGAGAAAATAATAACTTACAGTTGCTCCTGAAGTTCCGGAACACCTTCCGATCCCCAGCGAACTTTTCCGGAAAGGCAACTTTAGGTTCGGAGATTTCCGAGGTGATCACCTGAACCTCTGTAGGAGCTGGAGGAGGAGCGGCCGTGGAAGGAAGGACAGCTGGTGGATGAGCTCTGATATGCTCCTGCAACTGTGAATAGCCACTTTGCAACTCCCGAACTGCTTGCGTAAGGGAGGACAGCTGCTGGGTCAAAACGGCAAATGGAGATGCTCCCTCAGCTGGATCCATCTTGGCCTGGTTATACTGTCAGGCTTACCAGTATAATCCAGTCGTAGAAGGAGCTCGAGCCGTAGATAGTGAACACACAAGCGCCTCACACAACCGCTACCCACCTGGAGTGGAACAGGGAGCAGGGTTGTGGAGAGTAGCCAATGAGACGATTAGCAAGGTACAAGAGGATTAGGCAGAGTCGTAGTCAGGAGGTCCGAGGTCAAAGGCAGGCAGCAAGATTCGTAAACGGAGGGACAGGCCGAAGGGTCGAGACAGGCAGCAGAAATCGTAATCCGGGAACAGGCGAAGGTCAACAACAGGAAATCACAAAAGAAGAGATGCTAGGGTTTCAGTTAGATAACCTAATAACCAGGCAATGCATCTCTATCATAACCAGGTTTAAATAATGTCCATTTGGCGCCAACTGGCGTCATTCCGCCGGCGTCGCCGTGCTGACGTCGCCGTGCTGACGTCACGTCCGTCTCAGGCGCTCGCGTCCGCGTCTTTGCGTCGGCGACCGTCGCCGGCGCCTCCGCGCCCGCGACCGTCGCCAGCGCCCGGCGTCACGCGCCGACGCGCGCTAACGCGCCCGCGCCTGCGCCGGCAAGAACGCAGACCCGAATCCTCACAGCGCCATTCCTCAAAGGCCAGTTTGACAGCCAGCAACTCCCTGTTCCCTATGTCGTAATTTACCTCTGCAGGTAAAAACTTCTTAGAAGTCTTGTTGGTTATCGGGTGCCTTTGAGAAAGGTTTGCCCCAGCTCCTACCTCAGAGGCATCTACATCTACAATGAAAGGGAGTGCGGAATCGGGGTGTTGGAGGATAGGGGCAGAACTGAACTCTTTTTTGAGGGTTTCAAAAGCTTGTAATGCTTCAGGAGACCACATGCTGGGATCAGCGCCCTTCTTGGTTAAATTTGTGATGGGGGCAACAATAAGAGAAAAATTCTTGATGAATTGACGATAATAATTGGCGAAACCAAGAAACCTTTAAACTGCTCGCAACGAAAGGGGTTGGGCCCAATCCAGGACAGCTTTCACCTTGCCCGGATCCATTTCTAGACCCTTGCTGGAAATAATAAACCCCAAAAACTGGACAGAAGAGACTTCAAAGGTACATTTCTCGAGTTTCGCATACAGATTATTTTCTCTTAGCCTTTTTAAGACTTCACAAACATGATTACGATGTTCACTTAGATTAGAAGAGAAAATAAGAATATCGTCAAGGTAGACCACTACGAATACCCCCAGCAGGTCTCGAAAGATGTCATTGACAAATTCTTGAAAGACTGCGGGGGCGTTACAGAGCCCAAAGGGCATTACTAAATATTCGTAGTGGCCATCCCTGGTGTTAAAAGCAGTTTTCCACTAATCCCCCTCTCTGATACGAATGAGATTGTTGGCACCTCTAAGATCAAGCTTGGTATAGACCTTGGCACCTTTGACCTGGTCAGAAATGAAAGGAAGGGGGTAGCGGTTCTTGATCATGATCTTATTTAAACCCCTGTAGTCTATACAGGGACGAAGACCACCGTCTTTCTTACCAACAAAGAAAAACCCAGCGCCTGCAGGAGAGTTAGAGGGACGGATAAAACCTCTTTCGAGGTTTCCCTATATATATTCCCTCATAGACTGAGCTTCGGGTAAAGAAAGAGGATAAGTACGACCACGAGGGGGAGAGGAACCTGGGACAAGATCAATAGGACAGTAATACTGTCTGTGTGGGGGTAAAGTTTCTGCAGCCTTTTTGGAAAAGACGTCGGCATATGCCGAATAGGCTGCAGGCGAACCCTCTAGTGAGGCAGTTGCTATTACTGGAGGAATACAGACGCCCCCACACCTTGTACCCCACTGAGAAACCTCCCCAGTAACCCAATTAATCTGGGGGTTATGATCCTGGAGCCAGGGCAACCCCAAAATGAGTGGAGAGGCACCTTCGATTAGGAATAGGGCTATCTCTTCACTATGAAAATTGTTAATACACAAAGATAAGAAGACAGTCTTCTTATTTACCACACCTGACCCTAGGGGTCTTTTGTCCACCGCTAAAATTCTCATGGGGACACCCAGAGGGACCACAGGAATGCTATGATTGGCTGCAAATGTAGCATCTAAAAAATTACCCTCTGCCCCAGAATCCACGAAAGCGGACAATTTAACAGAGCCCGTAGGCCAGGTCAGTTTAACTGGTAGCAGAACCTTGGAGGCAAATTGGGGAGAGGAAATGCCTGCACCCAAATGGAGCTCCCCTTCTCCATTTAGGCTTGGGCGTTTCCCGGCCTCTTTGTGCATTGTTTGAGAAAATGACCCTTATCCCCACAATAAATACATAGCCCAAGGGTACGCCTGCGTGTCTTTTCCTCAGGAAAAAGATGGAATAGGCCTAATTGCATAGGCTCCTCCTGAGGTGGAGACACAGAGGAAACAGAAGACTTAACATTGGTTATTAAGTCAGGTTTTACACAAGTAACCCCTAAGAAATTAGAATTACCCCTTTCACCCCTTCTCTCCCTTTGCCTCCTATCAATCTGAATGGCAAGAGACATGAGATCATTCAGATTGAGGGATAAGGGATAATTCACTAGACTATCTTTAATAGTATCAGCTAGCCCAATACGGAACTGATTGCACAGGGCAGTGTCGTTCCACCCAGTTTCTACTGCCCACCGGCGGAACTCGGTGCAATACACCTCCGAATCCCGTCTCCCTTGGCGCAACTTACGAATCGCCGAATCGGCAGAAGATGCGCGATCCGGGTCATCGTAAAGGATTGCCATGTGTGAAAGAATAGATCAAGGGAGAAACGGGCAGGATCAGAGGGGGGCAGTCTGAGAGCCCAAATTTGGGGATCACCCTGAAGCAGGGTCATAACAAATTTTACTTTTTCCTCACCAGTTGGGAAGGAGTGTGGGAAAAAGCCTAGGTATAACTGACATGCCTCTTTAAAGACAAAAAACTTGGTTCTGTCTCCACAGAATTTCTCCGGAAAGGCAATTTTGGGTTTTTGGGGTCTAGCGGTGTTACCCCACATGGCAGAGAAACCCACAGGAGGAGATGGAACAGAAACAGATGGCTGCTGTGGAGTCTGCGGATTCTCCAGTTGGCGGGTTAGGTTATGAAAACCCTGCAGGAGATAGTTCTGCTTTTCCTCCTGATCCTCCAAGCGCTGTAGCAGAGCAGATAGAATCGCTTCTGTAGTAGTTGGAGGAGCGGCAGCAGCGGAGTCGTCGTGACCGTTGTCCTCCATGGCCCGTGATAATGTCACGGTCGGCACCCTAAACCAGAACTAATGCCAAGCTCCCTGGTCTCGGCTCGGCTTCACCAGTAGTGTGACCGCCTTTGGCTTCGGGAGGAGCCCTCAGCGTACTCAGATGCCACCTGGACTTTTCGAGAGGAGCAAAACGAGGAGTTCTGGCAAGCAAAGGGGCACGACAGTTGTAAAAGTCAGTTAGGCCGATGGTCACGGTACAAATGGAGCAGGCAAGAGAATCGTCAGACAGGCAGGATCGAGGCAGGCAGATATCAAGAATCGTCAGGAAGGCAAGGGTCAAACCTGGTTGTCAATCAAGGGATTTAGCAGGAAGAGTTGTCGAAGGCAGGCAAGGGTCAGGTTCCAGAGATCAGAATAGTCAAACAGGCAAGCAGGGGTCAAAACAGATAATCAGGATCAGATTCAAACGTAACAGCAATAGCTAACAGCACCAGGAACAAATCCTATCACGGGCAATGACAAACAGTGGAAATGCCCCTTTAATACTTTCAAATTTGGCGCCATTGCGCGCTGACGTCACCACGTCAACGCGCATGCGCCTTTAAACCCGGAAGTGCGCATGCGCACTAGGAAACCGGCGCAAGAGGAGCAGCGGCGTGACGCGGTGGGCGTCCCCGCCAAGGGGGCGGCAGGCGTCCCTGCCGTCCCCCCACTAGACTACCAGGGTAAGATTTCCTTACACTGCCATGTTAATAAAAGTAGGCTTGAAACCCAGTGAGTCCCCTAATTCACGTAAGGTTTCCTAAATGACTGCTTGAGCCAAAAGACTCAAGCAGTCTTAAATACGGCCCTTAATGTCAACAGACACATTTTGTAGTTGATCCTTCAAAAGTCCAAATGTTGTGTACAAATATATGTAACATGGCTGGCAAAATAACGGTTTCAATTGCTTCTAAAAGGCATATGGTCCCCTTTAAAATTGGAAGATGTTTTTTTGCCTTCATGATCTTAGAGGGTTTTGGGCTGTTTTGAGGGTTTTTGTTCGAAAACTCCAAAAATTTTAGGTTTTTAGGCAACAATTCAAAAAAGTCACAAGATTCGAATTGTCTCACAAATTTGTTGAGACTTTTCCCTGAACGTACAATTTTCGTTCCAATTTTTTAGTAAATTAAACCAAATCATGGATGGGAGTTAGGTTGATTATTTTATTTTTAAACTAAAGAAAAAAATTTGAGTTTTAATAAATACCCCCTTCCTCAAGTGAGGCCATGATACATTATATAATATAGTTATCTCATGGGAACATGTAGCCTTCAGATAATACTGGGGAAAAACAGGACCTTGTGAAAACTTACTGTATAAGTAAACAGCAATATTCAGAAAATATTTTTGGCTTGAATCTCTTCTGTCCTGTAATGGAGAGAGAAAAAAACTGTAGACAGGCGCCACTTAATTTGTATGCCTTATAGAGTGCATTAATATCTGCTCATAAGATGAAAAATACTTAAATATTGTATATCAATGTGTAGCACATTCTGTCTTGTACCTTAAGTTGTCCATTGATGAAGTTTCCAGGTTGTATTTTATATAAAGATAGATTTAGTTTGTATGGGGCACATTTACTAAGGGTCTAATTTCAAAGTTAAAAAACGTTAAAATTCGACCATCGAATTTGATACTTCGATAGTCGAAGTATTTTTTCGACCGAAAATGCCCGTTTTCAATCGAAGTAAAGATCTTTTTATCGATGGATTAAATTGTGCGAATCGAAAGATTTGAACGGTTTTACAAAAAAATACTTGACTACTCAAAACTTAGCCAAAGGTTAAACGAGGTCCCCCATAGGCTAAACAGCAATTCGGCAGGATAAGGTGGCGAAGTGTCGAAGTCGAAGTTTTTTAAAGAGACAGTACTTCGATTTTCGAAGTGTACGTTTTTTTCAGTTAAAATCAAATTTTGGCCCATTTGATGGTCGAAATACCCAAAAATTACTTCGAAATTAGAAAATTCACTTTGACCCTTAGTAAATGGGCCCCTTAATGTCAGAAGCTGACATAAGGATACCTTATATTTTAGCCCCTTCCTCCATTAATATATTTAGATATTTTTTTTAATCGTAGCTCATGGCAATGACACATCCATTTGAGATATTTTGCCACTGCCAATTTTGAATTCCTTTTTTATTTCCCCTTTTGATCGATGGATTAAATCGTGCGAATCGAACGATTCAAACGATTTTACAAAAAAATACTTTATAGAGTGCATTAATATCTGCTCATAAGATGAAAAATACTTAAATATTGTATATTAATGTGTAGCACATTCTGTCTTGTACCTTAAGTTGTCCATTGATGAAGTTTCCAGGTTGTGTTTTATATAAAGATAGATTTAGGTTGAATGGGGCACATTTACTAAGGGTCTAATTTCAAAGTTAAAAAACGTCAAAATTCGACCATCGAATTTGATACTTCGATAGTCGAAGTTTTTTTTCGACCGAAAACACCTGTTTTCAATCGAAGTAAAGATCTTTTTATCGATGGAACTCAGTTATACATGAACTCATTTTTTGTTCTGACTTCTAGGAACAGTTTGCTGTCAGGAAGCTGTTAAAAATAAAATAAAAAATAACTGCTTTGCTGCTGCAAAGCCTTCAGGATCCTTTAATATTACTTGAATGCATCCAATAGACAATATGTTCTAAGCTGAAAACTGGTAGAATAGAGCTCTAATAAAGACCTCTATAGCACGAGTAGTTATTGGAGTATTAAAGATATTCCATAGTTATCTCTTTCATACCACCTTCTCCTTGCTGTGCACATTGCTTTGAGATTTAGGGGGACAGAAATTAAAAACAATGTCACTCTATAGAAAAGGAAGAAAAAGTTCAATGTATGTGAAAAATTACTTATTTTAAGGCATCTTCTATGTCCATACCACCTAAAAGAATTAATAGAGTTGTAGAAAGCCCTCCAGAATTGTAATAGGGCTGGAGTTGTGATAGTTGCGCTCTCTTTTGAGTATCAATCAATCAATGGTGGCTAGGGGGCTACACTCATCTTCTTATACTACATGGTTGAATACTTGATCCTTTGACTAGTGTTTTGTTTCTTTGCTGGGCTCAAGAGACGTAAAATTTAAAATTTAAACTTTTGCAATATGTGTTTGACTTTCCCCAGATGGAACAATTCTGCTGTTGCTGTTATCAAGTTAAACATTTTATTCAGCCATTGCACTTTACACAATGCAAGTCAGTGGGGGTTTAACAACTAGGAAAAGTGCCATGACAAATCGTTATGGCATGTAAAAGAGCTTTGTATATCTTAAATCTTCTGCAGTATATTCCATTACTGCTTTAAAAAAAATATGGAAGGTACTAAGTAAGGCCCCTTTTAAGTGTACAATGTATCTATTTAAACCATATATATATATAAATATATATATATATATATATAATATCAAAACAGGGGGGTTGCCCTCAGTGAAAAAACAGCGTTCAATGGACATTGATTACAGGTAATGCTAAATGCACATAAAATATAAAACAAGTTAGGGACCGCCATTCGGGGTTTACCTTGACGTGGTATGGTGGCTTATCAATTTTATGATCATAACTTTGTAACAAAATAACCCCTGTTTTGGGTACTTATGCAATAGCATTTATTATACTTATATATATACTTTAAAGCCTTTAGAGTGCTCCCACAACCCCCCTGTTTTGATATTGTATATTTAGCCAGGAGCTGTGGCATAGCTTCAGTGGTTGTAGCACCCCATACCCCCCCTTTAAACTAGTGGTGATCCTATGCTTTTAAAATTGGGCGTATATATATATATATACATATATACAATTGTATATATATACAATTTAAAATCCTGATTACCTTAAAATTAACTTACCCTAAAACACCATGGGGTATATTTATCAAAGAGTGAAGTTAAAGATCACCGCAGTCTGCTAGTGTTAAATTCCGCCACTCTCCATGCATTTCTATGGGATTTTTAAAAGAGTATTTATCAATGGGTGAAAGTGAAGGTTTATCCTTTGATAAATACACCTTTAAAAATCCCATAGAAATGAATGGAGAGTGGCGGAATTTCACTCTAGAGGACTGGGGTGATCACTGTTTGATAAATATACCCCATCATGATGGCATATGTTTCCCTGTCATTTCACTACACCACATACAGTATAGGGGTATGTTTATCAAAGACCAAAGTTAGAGATCAACCCAGTCTGCTAGAGTGAAATTCTGCCACTCTCCATTCATGTCTATGGGATTTTTAAATGTATGAGTATTTATCAATGGGTGAAAGTAAAAATTCACTCTTTGATAAATAGGAGTTTCAAAATGCCACAGAAATGAATGGTGGCATTTCACTCTAGCGGACTGTGCCGTTCTCTAACTACACTCTTTGGGGTAGATTTACTAAAGAACGAAGTGGCTAATGCTAGCACACCGACAATTTAATAACAGGCACAGTCACCAATTCACTAGCAAACAGGACAGTCTCTAGCGGTCATTCACACTCTATCGCCAGGTGACTTTTCGCTCTGGCGAACGGACTTGACTCCGCAAAGTCACTAAAATGTGGATTTTACTGACTGTTACCTGTTTTGCAGATTTGACTTTGCCACCTCAGACCAGGTGAAGTGCTATAAAGCAGCTAGATCTTCCTCAATCTTCTGTCACTTACATCATATCTTGTGAGCCAAAAATGCATCAAAGTTTAAAAAAACGCTGGCAACTTTTCATTTTTTAAAGGGGAATTGCCTGCAAAAGTCCTGACAAACTTTTTTTTGCTGACAAACTTTTTTGGGTAACACGTTTTCTCCAGACATTTCATAACATATGGAACATTCATTTTACAGTGGGCTCATGTGTAGGGCATTATATTAACTCTCTTGTCTTTATTAAGGTTCCCTGGACATGTATAAGAAAAAGTGGTAACTTCAAGCATTTGCACCAACCTTTATAATAAAGATCATGCAACTTTAAATTACCCGCCATATGCAAATTGACCTAAGTGCGAGATCACTAGCGATTTTTTGATAGGCACAAACAAAAGCAAGAGCATCTTCACTATGAAATGCTCACACTGCCGAAATAACGCTAAAAAAAGTCACCAGCATTCAGCCCCCTGGACGAAACATTTTAGTGAATTAGTGTATTCATAGTGCATTTGCACCTGGCAAAGTGGTGTGATGTGTGCGAATCGGTCGCTGACGACAGTTCGCCCTTTAGTAAATCTGCCCCTTTGACAAATGTGCTTTTTAGTTTATTTAGACTGCATTAAATACTCAATTTGCTTTCTTTTTTCTTTTAAAACCCTGTTGCCAGAATAACTTATTAAGTGGATATTCCATAGTTTGCTCAATAAGCATCATTAAATAGAAAAAAAGATGTTCTGCCTGTGGCTATGCTTTTAAAATGCACTTTGCTATGCAGAGAACTCCACTATGCAAAGACTGCCTATTTCAGCAATGTTCTAATAACCATCTAAATTAAGGTTTCTTTTTATTAAAACTAAGATCTTTGTAGGCATTTTCACAGAGCTAAATCAGATTTGTATTTTTTATATTTTTTTGGCAGCAAGTTAAAAGATGTACACCTAACAGCTTGGTGAGGCACATCAATTGTGCCTCGTCAAAGAGACCCAAATTATTAGGACACGATTTTGTGAATGTTGTAGTATAACCTATTTTGTGCATCTTTTCTGTTTAGATAAGGAGCCATTATTAATAAAATATGAAGACAAACTACTTGCTGAATATAGATTTTTTTTTTAATGAAAATATAGCATCAGCCATCATTGTTATAAAGTAAAATTGATTCTGGCAAGTAATATTGATCAAAGCATATTTATCCACTGGAAACTTAACATAAAATACTCAGTGACACATTCTGATATCACATATGCTGCCAAAAGGCACTTAATATATTATGTGTATTTTATTTTTTAACATATTTTCTTCTAACTTTAGAAATGTGTAGATCTTTTTTTCTAAACTCAACATGCAGGGAATATAGAAGAGGTATTTATTAAACGAGAACTAGTGTTTAACATGGAAGCAGGCTACAGGTTTCCACTGTATTATGTGGAATGCTGGGAGCCTGAGGTTTTCCAGATAAAGAATATCTGGAATTTGGATGACTGTATGTCATGATTGGCACCCAAAATCCAGAACCGATGCTAATCTCCCTGGTCTCGGCTCTTGCTTCCGCCTTTAACAGCCACCTTTCACCTCGGGAGGAGCCCTTGGCTAATTGGATGCCGCCAGATCTTATAAAGAGAGGAGCCAAGCTAAGGGTTCTGGACAAACAGAGGGGCATGATCGTTAGCAAAGTCTTTTGGGCAGAAGATCACAGTACAGGGAGAAGACAGAAAGCGTAGTAAAAACCAGGCCGGGTTGGTGCAGGCAGGATACAAGCGGAGTCAAACAGGCATGGATCAAAACCAGGATATCAATCAAGAAGAGTCAGACAGGCATGGGTTGGAATACAGATTTCAGAATAGTCGGTTACCAGGCAGGGTCAGGATCACGGAAGTCAGATTATTCAGGCAGGCAGGGGTCAAAAACAGGAATCAGATACAAGACAAAAGCAGGAACGCACCCAGGAACTCACGAAGACAACACAAATAACGGGCAATAACCACAATACTCAAGTCCCTTTAAATGAATTTGGCACCATGCGCTCTGACGTCACACGCCATTGTCATTGCGCCTTTAAGGAGAGGACGTGCGCACCACTTGAGCCCATAGGGACTGGCACTGAAGCAGAACAGGTCAGCGCGCCGGGCCTCCCCGCCGAGGGTGCACCGGGCATCCCCACCGACCCCATAGAGCCCTTAGACCACCAGGGTGAGTAGTCGTTACACTGTACCTGTGGAGGCTTATTTATTAAAGGTTGTATTTTAGTAGTTTTAGAGGTTTTTGAAACCATGACTAAACTCTAAGGGGTAAATTTACTAAGCGGTGAAAATTTGCCATTAACGGCTTTGCAGCCATTGCAACATGAAAATTCGCTCAGACAAGACAAATGTATATATATATATATATATATATGTATATATTATATGTAAGATCTAATTTTTCTGATGGCCATTTTGGCGCAAAAAATCGGAAAAAGTGCAAATTTTTCAGGATTTATTATACAACAAAACTGCAACAAATCTAAAAAAAAGTCAATGGTAGAAGTCCCTTTTACAATTGGAAGTTGTTTCTTGCCTTCATGATCTTCAAGGGTTTCAAGCATTTTGACACTGGTTTTTGTGCAACAATTTAAAAAACTTGTTTTTTTCGAGCGACAAATTTGAAAAAAGTCTCACATTTCAAAATTTTTAATAATTTTGTCACAACTTTTTCCCCACATGCTTTTTTCCTTCTGATTTTTTAGTAAATTTAGGGCATTCGGGGTTGGGAGTTTGGTCACTTTTATTGAATAAATGTGAGAAAAAAAAGTTTTAATAAATACCCCTCTGTGTTATTCTTAATTGCTCAACTTCCTATTCAGTCCTTTGCCTATTAATATTCTAGACTCATTCAAACCACTGACTGGTTGCTAATAATATGTAATTCCATAGAAACCAGATAGCTGCTAAAATAACAAATGGGACAGCTGTTGAACAGGAAGTTAAATAACTGAAAAAGCACAAAAAGTAAAAACTGACGAACAAATACAATTTGTCTCAGAATATCAAAATCTACAGCATACATAGGGGCCGATTCACTAAATTTGAGTGAAGGATTTGAAGTAAAAAAACTTTGAATTTCAAAGTATTTTTTGGGCTACTTCGACCATCGAATGGGCTACTTCGACCTTCGACTACGACTAAGACTTCGAATCGAAGGATTCGAACTAAAAATCGTTCGACTATTCCACCATTTGATAGTCGATGTACTGTCTCTTTAAAAAAAACTTCGACCCCCTAGTTCGGCAGCTAAAAGCTACCGAAGTCAATGTTAGCCTATGGGGACCTTCCCCATAGGCTTTCCTAAGTTTTTTTGATCGAAGGATATTCCTTCGATCGTTGAATTAAAATCCTTCGAATCGTTCGATTCAAAGGATTTTATCGTTCGATCGAAGGAATAATCCTTTGATCGTACGATCGCAGAATTTTTGCTAAATCCTTCGACTTCGATATTCGAAGTCGAAGGATTTCAATTCCTAGTCGAATATCGAGGTTTAATTAACCCTCGATATTCGACCCTTAGTGAATCAGCCCCTAAAAGTTAAAGGTGAACAACACATTTATAAACAAAAAAAAAGAAAGAAATGACCCATCCAATTGCACCACCCCATTCAAGTATTGCCAAACTCAAGTGAAGTAATTAATAAAACTTAACTTTTAATGAACTATTAAAACATAGTCTAGATAGCACCATTAAAAAGAAGGTAAAGGTAAGGAGGCTGGTAGACTGAAAACCAGGGGGTTGGAGGGGTTTTCTGAGTCAGAAGTGACGGTTGGTTCAGGAGAGCTGATGTATAAACAACCAGCACATTGTTAACACTATATATCTGTACGTACACCAGTAGTGCCCCGCGTGCAGCCACCCCTTCACCCACTTCAGGGTCCCTCCCTTCAGGTGTGCGGGCGAATCGCTAAGGATCCGATTAGCAAGCCTCAGTACATTTAAATCGTTCCAGAACTCTGTGTATTGGAATACTAGCTTCAATTGGTAAACCCACGGATCATATATTGAGCCAACCCCTTCACCCTCAAGAGTCCCCTCCCGATCCGATTGCCCCCGTGATAGATTCTTTGTCCCTACCAGACGCCTACCCAGGCCTGGACTGGGAGTCAAAATAGGCCCTACCATTCCAAGTACACAGAGGCCCAAACAGCCCCCCACCAGCCCAAACAGCCCTCTACCAGCCCACTATATGGTATCTTTCTATTGAACCACACAGCAGCCCCTCAGGCATTTGCCAGAACACACAGATTGCCAGTCCGGGCCTGCGCCTACCTAACCAGAGCTAAAAGTGCGCCTGACGCGCGTTTCACCCGCCAATTTGCGGGCTTTATCAAAGGCATACACAACACATTTAAAAGATTTGCTGTTCTGTAAACATAAAGGGGAAATATACAACCCCAAACAAATGAATACATATTTTCTCAGAGTGCACTTCTGAGCACTTTTGCAAATTACATAATTTTTTGTTGTTGTCATGATATTAGCACTTTTATACTGCTAACATTATGGGGGTTATTTACTAAACCCTGAATGCAAAAAAGATAAAAGCTGACTTTTAAAAAAATCATGAATTTTTCGGAATTTAATAAACCCCAAGGATGGAAAAGTCCAAATCAAAAAATCCGCCATCTCTGACTTGTCGAGATTGCATATAAGTCTGAAGTTTTCGGGTGAAAAATCGAAAAAAACTTTAAAATTGGGTGAAAAATCAGAAAAAAACTTTAAATTGGGTGAAAAATCAGAAAAAACATGAAAATCAGATTTTTTCTCACAAAGAAAATGTAATAATAAATAAGCATAAAAAGCTAGAGCAGATTTGATTAAAGTTTGTAGCAGAAAATCAGATAAATTCGGACTTTGATAAATAACCCCCTATGACTGTGCAACAGTAGCATAGCAGCTGGCTTGCCACCAGAGGGATAAGTTACTGATGCAGGAAGCAGCAATAGAACTTTGTATTAGTTAACCTTTTGGTGGCCATGTAGATGGAATAAACGGAAAGGGGACATCTATGTATAAAATTGTGAATGCCACAAAAAATGTAAAATTTTCTGGGTGCATATAATTATCTTTTAAGAAAACTACAGCATCTCTCCAGCAAGCAGTTCTTTAAAGGAGAAGGAAACCCCCAAGGTGCAAAAGCCCTCCCCTGTGTTGCTCCCCTCCCTCCTCCCCCCCAGGCCTACCTGTTCCCCAGGCAAATGCCCCTAACTTGTTGCTCACCCCTCTGCGCAGGTCCTGTCCACAGAGTTCACAGGTGCCATCTTCTCCCGAGGGGGTCTTCATCCTGGATTAATCAACATCTTCTGGCGCATGCGCAGTAGGAGCATTTACCGACATGGATCTACTGCGCATGCGCTGAAAGTCACAAAGTGCGCATCCACCCAAATGCCGATCAAAGCAGGAAGAAGACCTCTCGGGAGAAGATGGCGCCTGTGAACTCTGTGGACAGGACCTGCGCAGAGGGGTGAGTAACAAGTTAGGAGCATTTGCCCGGTGGTTGTTTAAAAAAGCCTTTATTGTTACTTCACAGCTTTATCATCTGAACAAATGCAACAACGTTTCAAGCCACATGGCCCTTTATCAAGTGGCTTGAAACGTTGTTGCATTTGTTCAGATGATAAAGCCATGAAGTAACAGTAAAGGCTTTTTTAAACAATTTTCAAGACTGGTGCTGTGTACTACGATTTTGGGATACTGAAGTTGGTGGAAGTGGACACCATTTGACGTGCACCTGGTCGCTACCTATATGAATTTAAGTGGTGAGTGCTGGCTGACTATTTGCATTTGCCCGGGTGGACAGGTAGGCCAGGGGGAAGGAGGGAGGGGGGGAACACAGGGGAGGGGGGGAGGGCTTTGCGCCTAGGGGGTTTCCTTCTCCTTTAAGCAAAATAAGGTTTTTATTACTTCCATCACACAATGTTTTAAGAACATTGACCATATTTCTATGCATATATATCAAATACATACAAATGAGAAACCATTTACACTGCAAAATTCATAATTGCTCAACAAACACATCATCAAGCTTCTAAATACATTAAAACAACTGTTAAAATCGATGCTGCTTTTCGGGGCTGTTAGTTATACTAACCTTTGTCTCCTCGTTTATTATGTGACTGCATGAATTAAATCCAGTGTATTTTAAGTAAATATACTATTGCTTGCTTCAGCAGCATGAACAGCTCAGTGAAAATGAAATGACTCTATCCTCAGTTCCTGCTAAATGCCAATACCAAGTTTGTACCCCACAGCTGCATATTTATTGTACTGTGCACTTCATTATATTCAAAGCTTTGGAAAATGCAGCACATATGTTAAGGAAAGTTATATAGCAGTTCCCGCTCATAATATTTAGGGGTCATTTACAACTGCAAAGTGCAATTTCAGATATACTAAATAAACATGTATTTTACCCCTTGATACAAACATACAGCTGTGCATTGTAGCAAAGGACATAATATATATCTAGTGGTTTCGCTTTGCCTTAATGTGCTCCTAAGTAATTTGGTTATACTATGGAATGGTGCAATCTGATCAGAAGAGAGGCATATGATTTTGGGGTAAACTGATGGAAAACTACTATGGAATGGCACAATCTTATTAGCCAAATGGAAAACATGTAATTTGAAGGTAATAGGATAGCAAGCTCAGCACCACTGAAAACACATAGCTATATGTTTTGAAATCTAATTGGTGAAATAAGATGGTATCAAAGTGAATGACCTTCCCTTTGGTGTCAGGGCAACCTCTAAAAAGGTTTACGACATGGGATTGTAGGAGGCATTCAATACCTGCATACCCACAAGAAACAAACAGAAGTAAACAGACAACACATGAAAATGGTGGAAGGGTTGCTGTTCTTTATTTAGTGGTTATGGTTAATACACAACAGTAATGTTCAACCATTAATTCACCATAATGAACCCCTATATTTTTACCATGTACTATGTCTCCTTGCCATAAAGCCTAGAAGGCACCTTTACAATCACAACCATCCACCCAGATTGGGTGACATTTACCCCCACTGCCATCCTAGCTGCAAACATTCAGTGAGGATGAGCCCCCATCAACAAAATAGCTCTCTTCACCATATTTTTAAGACTATTGTTCAGTACAAAAATGAGAAAGAGCATCCACAATTTGTTGTTTAGCAAGGCACATACCAGGTACAAAAATATCAAATATCCATATGTCTCAGCAGTCTCACTACTTCCATAGACTTTGCAGACAAATTATTTATAGACAAAACCACACCCACATTATTACAATAAAATACATTTAAATTAGATCACAATTTCCAGCAAAATGTTTACCCCATACTACTATGGTCAGCACTAATTGAAATAGTTCCAACCATATTTTTTGTTAAACTGTTCTCTTTCCATGTTTCTAGCCAGATTCCAAAACACCAATGACCATTCCAGTATGCCCCAAAACCTTCTGATCCCGCTGCATCCATATATATTTGCAATTCACAAGCATCCACAAACTGCTATCACACACTGCTGCCTCTTTTGATAACTTTATATGGCACACAAGCGACTTGTGCCTACTGTCATCGCTGCTAAACTCCTGAAAAAGATTCTGCCCATAGGCATTATTTGTGTTGTGAACACCTACATGCCCAACAATGATTGAAGTTCTTTTAATGTAACCTTTTTTTTAAAGAATTGCAGAAACCTTGTTCTTTAACTTGTCTAATTTTTCTTTTGGCAGCCTAAATACCATAGCTTCAGAATCTATGGTTATACACAAAATGTTCAAACCTATGCTGCAAAGGTGAACCAAATCTGTACAAACCTTCACAGCCACTAGTGATGGGCGAATTTATTCGCCAGGCGCGAATTCGCAGCGAATTTGCGTGATTCGCGTCCAGCGAATAAATTCGCGAAACGGCCGCGAAAATTTGCCGAAAAAATTCGCCGGCGTCAAATTTTTTTTTTCGAAAAACGGACGCCGGCGTCAAAAACGGGCACCGGCGTAGGAAAAACGGGCGCCGGCATCAAAAACGAGACGCCGGCGCCGTTTCGCGAATTTTTCGCCGAATTTTTCGCCGAAGCGAAACGGCGCAAATTCGCCCATCACTAACAGCCACCAGTAAATTCCAGTTCTGTATGCCTAAATGAAAAACCATCCAGTAAAGGCATGAACTTGAACATGGTTCTATTCTGACTCTCCCCAAAGGCTTAAAATGTAAAGGACTTAATCCAAACAAACCTTTGAACAATTTCAGAAAAGATGATTACTACATCATTAAAACTTAAACATATTTGAGTCAAGTCCCTTTTCATAACATCTATTTGCTCTAGGGTTCTCACTTTCCAATGTCCTCCTTAATTAACTATAATTACATCTGGTTTGGGTACCCTTGCTACCCAGACAGCTGACAACAGATTAACCCACTTCATACCTCTCATACCAAACCAAAAAACCTGACATTTGTGGAGGTCTAATAAATTAGGTGTTTATGGACTCCTAGTAGCACACAAATGAATGACCAACATTCCATATTGTTGTCTTGATGAAGTCTGAAATAACAAGTATTATTAGAAAACGGATGAGTCTTAATTACTTCCTCCAAGTCCAAAATCAGGTGCTTCAGTTGCCACCCCAATCCTAAACTAATGTGCTATGATATTTAAATTACCTAGACCACATTTCTCAATACAGAGCCTCAAAACTTTATTACATTGAAATTTAGACAAAGGAGTACCATCTAAATGAACTAAAAAGTACTGCTACCCATGGGTCTTATTTCCAAAAACTCTTTGACAGCACTCACTGGACAAATACATGAGCCTTCCAAACTATGTAACCATTTCATACAACCCATAACATATTGGTCAGTCTTAGATGTTCTAACCAAAATACACACTTTGCCTTCAAATCATCTCACATCATTTATTTGCAAATTTGCTACTGACATCTTAAGGGGCCGATTCACTAAGCTCTAGTGAAGGATTCGAATGAAAAAAATTTGAATTTCGAAGTATTTTTTTGGTACTTCGACCATCGAATTGGTTAAATTCGTTCGAATACGAATGAAATCGAACGAATCGAACGAAAAATCGTTCGACTATTCAACCATTCGATAGTCTAAGTACTTTCCCTTTAAAAAAAACTTCGACCCCCTACTTCGGCAGGTAAAACCTACCGAAGTCAATGTTAGCCTATGGGGAAGGTCCCCATAGGTTTGCTAACCTTTTTTTGATCGAAGGATTTTCCTTCGATCGTTGGATTAAAATCCTTCGAATCGTTCGATTCGAAGGATTTAATCGTTCGATCGAACGTAAAATCCTTCGATCGATCGAACGAACGTTTAGCGCTAAATCCTTCGACTTCGATATTCGAAGTCGAAGGATTTCAATTCGAGGGTCGAATTTCGAAGTATTTTTAACTTCGAAATTCGACCCTTAGTGAATCTGCCCCTATATATTGTCTGCAACCAATTCACCAATACTCAGTAACTGAGTTACTGTAAAAACTTCTCTTTGCACAGTGAGACCCCAATAAATGTACAAATGGCACAAAATGTAAATAATAGAAAGCTATATATATCAGAACCAGATAGACCAAAGAACAGAAAATCATCTAAATAATGCATTGATATATTCAAGCCTGTTTCATACCTTAATATCAACTCAAGAAAAGTAGAAAATGACTAAAAATTAGAACAGGATCATGCACATCCCATAGGCAAACATGGATCAAAAAACTATTTACCTTGCAAATGAAAACTTAATGAACTAAAACTATTTGGATGCACTGGCAAAAGCCTTAATGCTGCTTCCACGTCACATTTAGCCATTAACGCACCCTTACCGCACTTCCTTAACAAAACTATAGCCTGGCCCGAAAGTGGCACTGAACACAATCCTTTTTCTATCTGATCATTTAAAGACAGGATTAGGATATGAAAGGTGATGAATTAATCGGAATGACCTTATAACTTTTTTCTGTACCACCCCAAATGGGAACAGCCTAAATTAATGAAAGGTAACGCATCAAAAAGGCTGCCTATTCTCCCTAATTTCTGGGTGATCCTTAACTGACTTTAAATTATCTACCCAATTCAAACCAGAATCTTCAAAAACAGGAAGTCAAAAACAAAACTTTAGCCATTGTTGCATTTTTTGCAGGTTCACTGGACTCTAAGGGGTAAATTTATCAAAGAGTGAAGTTCCACCACTAGAGTGAAATTCCGCAGCTCTTAATTAATTTCTATGGGATTTTGAAAGGCGTTTTTATCAATGGGTGAAGTGAAAGTTCCCCCTTTGATAAATACGCCTATAAAAATCCTATAGAAATGAATGGAGAGTGGCGGAATTTCACTCTAGTGGCAGAACTTGACTATTAACTTCACTCTTTGATAAATATACCCCATAGCTTTTAAGCAAAAATTCTCTTGTAGTGGATAGTGATAAGGCAGCAGCATTGATTTTATGAAAGCACTTAAATGTTGGGTGCACACCAGAACATACAGAACATTTATGCTTAAAGCAGCAATTTGAAAACTAGAAAATTAGCTTTCATTAAATGCCCAGCAAAAAAATTCTTTGTAACTGGCTTAAAGGACCAGTAACATTTAAAAAAATGTTTTAAAAATTTGTTAGTATACATCGAAAAAAACCCACCAAGACAAATTAAACTTTAAAATCACAAAGTCCTTATTAAGAAATAACTTACCGAAACGCCGCTTGCGCTCCTCTTCAGAAAGCGATCGGGCGATCCATCGTGCAGGTCTCAATTTCTCCTCCCTGCCTTCCTTATAGGAGATAGCCAGGAACGATGGATCGTCGCCGTGTCGCCTTTTCTGAAGAGGAGCATTAACCAGCATGTCTGTGGCAACCGCCAATTTTTGTCTAAAGGTCTCATCATGATTAAACCATGCCATATCTCCAACATTTTTGTTAACTTCCAAAATAATCTAAGTGCTGAAAAAGAACTGTAAGCTTTTCTGAGAACTTTTCACCCACAAAGCTGGAAAATATACAGAACATTTGTAACCAGTTATTAAAACATATTGGAACAGGCCTTCTTCTGTCCTCTTCTGACTTATCATCCAACCATTTCTCATTACTTTCTCATTTTACTTTCTCAAATCTTTTAATACAACATAGACAATGAATCAATACAGTATATTAACTCGCCAAATGTTTTATTACCCGTTTGGGCTGTTTGCACTGTTTTTTGTTTGATAATCTGATAAAAAAAAATTTTTCATGCTACAACTCGATAAAGTTTTTAGAGCGACAATTCTAAAAAGTTCCATAATTCAAATTGATGCTCAACTTTGTCACAACTTTTTGTTGCACCAATTTTTTTGCGAAGTTTTATTGGTAAAATTGGGGATTTGAGTTTTGGAGTTTGGTTGATTTTTTTTCTTTTTATAAAGGGCTCCATTGAATTCAATGCAATATGGTATATTTCATATAATAAGCGTGCCTTTTCGTATGTTTGCTATGAAATTCATTGCAATAAACACTTATCGCATGAACTGATGTATATTTCTTATGACCTATGTTTTCACTATCTTTCACAGCCCATTGAAAGTGCTGGGAATGCTTACTTTTTGCAAATCAATTCAACCCAAAAGATTACCGCGTTATTTACAGTTTCCCTAATGCTCTTTCTCCAGTTACTAAAAGTTTTTTGCCCTCTTTCCATCTTCTATTCTGACACACTTATTGCACATGTTTTTTAAAGGCAGTTACAGCTACACCAGTATATTTCATTACCAAAAGTTCAAAAGTTCAAATCTTCTACTTTTTTTTGAAAAATATATTTATTCCAAATATATGACCTATTTGCCTTATTTTTCTCTATTTCATTTTCATACATGTGTTTCTTTTTTTTTTTTTTAATAAGTGTGTGTAATACTACATCAGTTTATTCCTTTTGGACTCTAGCAACCATCCATTGTTTGAAACACCAGACTGCAAGTTGACTTGTAAAGGGCCTGACATAAACTCTAATTCAGCTGCCAGTAATGGTAGAATGTTCAACCTCACACCTTAATATATTTGTATTCTGGATCATTGGTCGCATTCTACAGCTATGAAGACAACCCTTCCAAAATATATTGACATCTTATATGTTAACTAAAACATATCAACACAAATACTTAATCAGCCTTTCAACTATTGTCATCAATAATCATTTTTAATCATTTCCCTTTCTCGCAATCCCATATTTTAACTTTTGAGTGCTCCCACAAACCCCCTTTATGTATATTGATCCCACTAATCCACCATGTAAACGATTTAGTAATGTTCAGTTGTATGCACATGACTGTCAACCCTTCATCTTTGCAAGTTGAATGTGCTACGGTCATTTTCAGTTGTTTTTAGCACCCAGATCTGAAAGTGTTAATGCTAAATTTGGCCTTGGCAAACAGGACTATAAAAACCCTTCACTTCTTACCTTCTTGGTCTACGTCATGGAAAATTTTGACGCTTCCATGTGTCTGGAATGATGCAAAAAGAAAACGACTTTGAAGAGTGTGAAGACTTTGGTTAAGATTGCAGGTTAGAAGTGCTGTTGCTTCCCCTACTGCATCATACTGCTCAGCAGAGGATCCACTAGTAGTTGCTGTGGCATCTCCGCCTGTCACCCCTGAACATACCCCAAGGCTATATAGAGCCAGGGTCTTGCTGGCTGGCTTAGGGGAGGCAGACGTTTTTTTATAGATATGGACTATTGCCTCATGGATCTTATCAAAAATGATATTGATCCTCTGGCACCTACAAATAGGGCAGTTCCGGACTTCAGCAAGTTATTGATAAGTAGGGATGTAGCGAACGTCGGAAAAAAAGTTCGCGAACATATTCGCGAACTTGCGCAAAAATGCGAGCGGTTCGCGAACGGTTCGCGAACCCCATAGACTTCAATGGGAAGGCGAACTTTAACATCTAAAAAAGACATTTCTGGCCAGAAAAATGATTTTAAAGTTGTTTAAAGGGTGCAACGACCTGGACAGTGGCATGCCAGAGGGGGATCAAGGGCAAAAATGTATCTGAAAAATCTGCCTGTGTGTGCTTGGAAGAGATAGTGTAGGGGGAGAGCTGTTAGTGATTTCAGGAACAGATGATAGTAAGTTTGCTGGCTAGTAATCTGCTTGATACTGCTCTGTATTGGAGGGACAGAAGTCTGCAGGGATTTGAGGGACATTTTAGCTTAGGTAGCTTTGCTGGCTAGTAATCTACTGTTCTCTTTAAACAACTGCCATACGTTGACCTTGTAGGCATTGTTTGCCCAGTTTTTTTGGACGCAGCCACTGAAGCACAGTTGCCAGAAAAAATATGCCATATAAATGCTGAAAATAGTAATTTTTCGCCATACGTTGACCTTGTAGACATTGTTTGCCCAGTTTTTTTGGTTGCAGCCACTGAAGCACAGTTGCCAGAAAAAATATGCCATATAAATGCTGAAAATAGTCATTTTTTGCCATACGTTGACCTTGTAGGCATTGTTTGCCCAGTTTTTTTGGTCGCAGCCACTGAAGCACAGTTGCCAGAAAAAATATGCCATATAAATGCTGAAAATAGTAATTTTTTGCCATATACGTTGAGTCAACGTATGGCAAAAAATGACTATTTTCAGCATTTATATGGCATATTTTTTCTGGCCTCTGTGCTTCAGTGGCTGCGGCCAAAAAAACTGGGCAAACAATGCCTACAGGGCAAATAATGCCTAAAAGGTCAATTTATACACTAATACAGCGATGGATACGGATTACGTAAAATATATTATGGCTGCTTGAAAAAAGTCACTCCGGTGTTTTTTCTGGAGACGGTAATATTATGGATATTTAGACAGAATGTGAACAAGGTCACACAGCTAGATGGCAGTTGGTTGAATAACACACTGGGCAAAAAATGCCTACAGGGCAAATAATGCCTAAAAGGTCAACTTATACACTACTACAGCGATGGATACGGATTATGTAAAATATATTATGGCTGCTTGAAAAAAGTCACTCCGGTGTTTTTTCTGGAGACGGTAATATTATGGATATTTAGACAGAATGTGAACAAGGTCACACAGCTAGATGGCAGTTGGTTGAATAACACACTGGGCAAAAAATGCCTACAGGGCAAATAATGCCTAAAAGGTCAACTTATACACTACTACAGCGGTAGTAAAATAAAAAAAGTAAAATTAAAAAAAAATGAATATTAAAAAAAAAAAATTAAAGTTGGTGCTGCTGAACTACTAGGAGCAGCAGATTAGCACACCAGTCCCACTCCCCAACACTGCTAGACTAATAGCACTGGGCTCTTATAGTAGTAGTAGTAGTAGTAGTAAAACAACAAAAAAATAAATAAAAGCAGTCCTTACAAGGACTACTGTTATTGCAGCAGTCAGCAGATGAGATCAGAAGCAGGACAGCTGCCCACTGCAGCTACATACAGAGCACTGCAGTAGAAGGTAGATTACTAGCCAGCAAAGCTACCTAAGCTTAAATGTCCCTCAAACCCCTGCAGACTTCTGTCCCTCCAATAACAGAGCAGTATCAAAACGATTACTAGCCAGCAAACTTTCAACTGTCCCTGAAATCACTAACAGGCAGCAGCTCTCTCCCTACACTATCTCTTCAGCACACACAGGCAGAGTGAAAAAACGCTGCAGGGCTTCGGTTTTTATAGGGAAGGGGAGTGGTCCAGGGGAGAGCTTCCTGATTGGCTGCCATGTACCTGCTGGTCTGGGGTGAGAGGGCAAAAAAAAGCGCCAACAATGGCGAACCCAAAATGGCGAACGTCGCGCGACGTTCGCGAACTTCCGGCGAGCGCGAACACCCGATGTTCGCGCGAACAAGTTCGCCGGCGAACAGTTCGCGCCATCTCTATTGATAAGCTGTCATTTCTGCCATCTAGCAGCTTTCAGTCATCAGAAGATCTTGTCAGTGGCATGTCTCAATCCACTTGCTCCCGGTCCATTTATCAATTCTCCCAACACCAGACAGGATTGGCTGAAAGTTAAATGGGACTTTTATTTCCGACGAGGTCTGCCTAATGCCATGGGTGCATATATTCTAAGTATTAACTAGAACTCGACAATGCGAGTAACAGAATATGAGTTTGGAGAACTGGGAACTTGAAATAACTTGCTTAAATCGAAACGCAAAAGTTTTCATTTGACTTCGAAATTTATCAAATTTCTAAAGAATTTTTTTAGCAACCAATTGTTTTACCTTTTTTGACCTGCCGAGTCCCGGAGAGACTGACATAATTCAAAATTTAAATTTTTAAAAAATTCTAAATCTTGATTTAGGCTATCTATCCTTATGGTTCAGGAAAGGGTTAAAGGCTGCATGGAATGCTGGGAAACACTGGGTTACCAATAAAACCCCTCACCTGAGGCTATTTTACTTTGAAAGGGAGTGTTTGGCGTTAAGTTTGGAGGCAAGAAATTATAATATAATATATAATATATCAATATTTTGATGTTTTGATGTTTTAAAACTGATCCATGATCCCTGGTATGCGGTAAATAGGCCCAACACTATAGTATGAGGAACATCCCCTACTATGATGCTTGCCCCACCATGCTTCACTGTCTTCACAGTAGCTTGAATTGTGTTTGGATGTTGACTGAAAAACTGTCTGAGCCCCTAGACCCATAAAGAACAATCTTGCTTTCATTAGTCCACAAAATTCTGAGCCATTTCTCTTTAGGCCAGTCAATGGGTTCTTTGGCAAATTGTTACCTACTGAGTGCATCTTTTTTTCAACAATGGCACTTTGCAGGGGCTTATTGCCAATAGCTTGGCTTCATATAGGCGTCTTATAATTGTAACAGTACTCACAGGTAACGGACCTTCTTCGATCATCCTGGAGTTGATCATTTGCAAGCCATTTTGGTTATTCTTCTATCCATTTCAATGGTAGTTTTCTGTTTTCTTCCACGTCTTTCAGGTTTGGGTTACAATTTTAAAGCATTTGAGATAATTTTAGCTGAACAGCCTATCATTTTCTGCACTTGTTTTTATGTTTTCCCCTCTCCAATCAACTTTTTTATCAAAGTATGCTGTTCTTCTGAACAATGTCTGGAACGACCCATTTTACATTTTCAAAGAGAAATGTACTATAACCAGCATGCACAACATTTGCTACCTTCCTTCCTTAAATAAGGTTATAATTGACACCTGTTTTTTCACAGAATGAATGACCTCACTAATTGAACTCCACACTGCTATTATTTGAAACAAGCTATTACAATTTTAAACACTGCTATTATTTTTAACAAGCCTTGATTAATGATTCAGTTACAAGTATTCAGCAGCATGCATGTCAAGACTGTTGGGTCTGTTGGATTTCTATTATTCTACAACACCTACAATAAATTATTCTACATTGCCATGTAGACATTTAATTTCAACCAAAAACTTTGATTGATCAGGTTAGTGATGTCAGACTGTTATTATTCTGAGCACTGTATATCAGGACAAAAATAAATTATTAAAGAAAAAAAGATTTGTTTTGATTGTGTTTAACAATTATTTGTTACCCTTTTTTTGGGAATATTTAAAGTGGGACATGCTATAGCACTTTGTTGTATCAGCCGGTTGAGTAACACAGGCAATCTTGTTGACAGTCTCTTTTTCCTTGGCCATTGTGTCACATAAAAAATCACAAGTGTATAGTATGTTGTCAGCACTGGCTATATGTGTAATGTCACAGTTTTTTGTGTTTTCTAAAAGTTTACACACTGATGAAGAAATATCTCCCAATGAACAACATATTTCAAACAAGTGTTGTGTGGTCAGCTTTTGCTTGATGAATTCAGTTTGATTGTACTCCAGTCTTTTCAGTGTTGCGTCAAAATCAAAATTCTGATTTTACATTCTTAGTAGCTGCAACTGTAATTTAAAAATGTATCTATTTATCATATGATGCAAATTCACAATATTATTATTGCATTTTATTTGTGTTTCCATATAGGAAATAACCCCCCAAGGACCCGGTGTCAAAAGGAGCCCTCAGTTACTGAGGTCCTAATGTGAGAGGACAATGAGAGAGTTCTGGGCAGGCTAGGGAACTGAATGTCTAGCAGAAGAATGGGTAACCGGAAGCATAGTCGATGGTCAGGCTGGGTGGGAACCAATCGGGCAATACAGTACAAGAAGGCGCGTCAAGGAGGAAGCACTGGCTACTGCAGGCATCACCACAGGGAGTGTGACGGGCACCACTGGACCTTCAGGTACTCTTACATTATACCCCCTCTAGAGGGGGCCACTGGACCCTTAGGCTTATAAAGAAAGTTGCCATGAAACTGACACTTAAGATGGACAGCATGTACATCAGAGGCCTCAACCCAAAACCCCTCCTCAGGACCATAACCCTTCTAGTGCACCAAATACTGTAGTTTACCCCTGGAAGGACGGGCATCTACCAACCTTTGCAACAAAGAAACACAGAATTAGGTATTTTACACTAAAGGTGATCTAGTTGGTTCTAGTTGGACAGTACTGGGATTGATGATTTCAGATACAGAAAAAGGACCCATGAATTTATGCCCTAACTTGGCAGAAGGAACTTTTAATGGAATGTTCCTAGAGTATGGCCAGACCCTATCACCCACCCGATACTAACAAATTGATGGTAGGAACATCTTGCAGAACTGCCCAGAAAATGAAAAGGCTCTAGGATGATGCCAAAATCACTCGCCACTCGCCAGTGGATGAGTGTGTAGCATTATTGTTTGTGAAATCGGCCTATAGAAGAAAATCTGCCCAAAGTGACTGATTACTGGAGACATTACATCTGAGATATTCTTCCAGTGATTGATTTGTCCTCTCAATCTGGCCATTTGTTTGTGGATGATAGGCAGGCAGACACATCCTTAACCATAAGAGAGAAAAAGGCTTGTGAAAACCTATAGACAATCTGAACCCCCACAATGTTCCATGGAGCCCATGAAACTTAAATATATTAGAAAGGAAGTGCTCAGTGACTGGAGACTGGAAAAAAGAGTTTGCCTGGAGGTACGTTAGAAGGTAAAGTAGCCTTATCTTCAGACATGGAAGCATATAGATCTGGACTCTGCTACAATCACTTCCTTAGAGACAATAGAAACAGGTTTAGATTCCTCCCTAGGACTGGAGACAAAACTTCTAGAGAAGGCCTCTGCTTTAGCATTCTAAAAAACAAAGCCCACCTGGCCTGTCGGGGGTTTAAACTCTTTGCAGATTCTATATACAACAGATTCTTATGGTCAGTGAACACAGAAACCAAGAGATGTCTCCACTCCTCTAATGCCCATTTCAGTTCTCTGTTACTGATGTCATAATTGATCTCTGCAGGGGAGAACTTCGTAGAGAAAAAAGCACATAGATGAATTTTACCAGTAACAGGGTGCCACTGCTATAGAACAGCACTGGCTCCAATTTCAGAGGCATCCACTTCTACCAGGACAGGAAGAGAAGAATCAGGATGCTTGAGCACCTGAGCTGAAATAAGCCTCTTTCATCAAATCAAAAGCCTCTATAGCCTCAGCAGATCAAATACTAGTATCTGCTTCCTTTTTGGTAAGGTCAGTAATCGGGCCACCTGATGGTATTTTTAGTAGTACCATTTTGACCTCGTGTAAGACAAAACTCAGTAAAGGAAAACCTTTAGTAATAGTCAGGCAATTTATTCATACATAATACAACATAACAGTTTTGTCTGGGTAAGCTGTTGGAGTAACACACAGAATGTCAGCCAAGGACTTACCAAAGACACACCTCTTGGTCCAGGCGTTATATAGCTTTCAGAAGGCATTTACAGTAATTGTGACAAAAGGGTTCGCGGAAATACCATACATAGTCTGACTCCTCCTTGTACAATTAATGTCTAAATGATTTACTTAGTCTTACATGTTATCAAAGGAATGTTGTAACATACTGTGCCTAGCTCCAACGGTCCACAACCTCGCAATCAGCTATTGGCTAACCAAGGCCATTGTGGTATTTCCAGTAATTTGAGCAGCACTTCAGCTAAAAGGGGCCCCCCCAGACAGGCTGTCGTTATGCTGACACTCTGGAATTTAAGTAACAGAGTGATGATCTTTTGTTTGTATGGCCTAGTATAAGCTATATGAGTGACCATTGTCCACAGTAGACCATTAGCCCTTATAGTCCATCCTGCCTTGGGCCCTATAGCGTTATGGCGTCATAGAGGGCGGGGGTGACAAATATCAACCCTCTGACACTAGCCATTCGTCCGTCTTAGGATTTAGACCGTTCCAGATATATATTATATAAACACACCAGAGTGGAAACATTTTTTATAACCTGCCGGTAGTAGTTGGCAAGCTTCAAAAACCTTTGGATAGCCTGTAATGAAAGAGGTTGCTCCCAATCTATAATTGAGTAATAAACTGGTATACAGTAAATCACCCTTGTTGTTTTTTCTTTAAGGTATTCTAAGCCCCTGCTTCCATCCAAAGCTGAATTCAATAAAGCAAACGAGGTGGGGAAAGAATACCAAAAGCGCTTATAGCTGCAAGGTGCCTTTATTCACCGTCACACGACATGTTTCGAGCTAGGTAGCTCTTTTACACTTATACACTTGAAAAAGAGCTACCTAGTTCGAAAAATGTCGTGTGACGGTGAATAAAGGCACCTTGCAGCTACAGTATAAGCGCTTTTGGTATTCTTTCCCCACCTCGTTTGCTTTATCCCAATCTATAATTGCCTGGACCTTGGCTGGTTCCATCTCTAGACCCTTGTGGGAAATAATATACCCTAGGAAATGTACCGAGGGAACTTCAAAGACACATTTTTCGAGTCTGGCATACAGTTTGTTTTGCCTTAATATATGTAACACCTGCTGAACATGATCTTTGATGAGTCTTCGCGACTCAATGCCGATTCCTGACTTGGCCCAACTGTGCATGTGCCGGCATGCTTGATGGTGGCAAAGAGTCCCGAAGACTACGCAAAGATCTGGAAGATTGTGACCAGGAGCTCCTCTGCACTACTCTACATTTAAGGGTCTGAATTTTAAAACACTATAGTACAACTCGAGGATGGAAAGAGGGAGGGTAATGCCTGGAAGCTTGGGGGCTTATGGTAGTGTGGTTTAGTTCTCCTTTAAGATGTCCATGTTCTGTACCACAATGTTTTTAAAGAAAAAGGAAAATATTAATCCCTTGGGTTGCTAGATTTATAGGCACCCCCCCCCCAATGATTATAAACACTTTTACCTCAGAAACCAAACCGGCTTTTCCCTTTCTTCCTTCTTGTCTGTCCCGGGGATTACATTAAAAAATACACAATTACTTCCTTTGAGAACACTACCTGCCATTGGTACCTTGGCTTAGAGGAAACAGTTCCTGTGGTATAGTGCAGTTGTGTCCCACAACAGCTTTGGATACATTGAGCTTTGAAATGAACATTCTTCCCAGCAAATGAGAAGCTAATGTACAATACATGAAAAGTAAAAAAATATATACTTCAGAACATCAATGACTTTTAATCATTATTATCCTTTCCTTGCAATGCAATATGCCATTTTCAAGAAGAGTTCAGGATAAAAAAAACATAAAAGCAGAGTACGACAGATACAATTTAAATAATACTAGCACAACAAAATCTTCAAACAGAAAGAGAGCCAATGCTTTGCTTATTTTCTGAAATAAAATGCAGGCATGAAATTGATTGCAATACTTTATTAACAATGGATTCCAAGCAAACTAAAACCAGAATAAAATATGCATATGAAAGAGCAATAATTCTTCTTACAAACTAGGATCAAAGACACTGTGACATGTATTACATTTTTATGTACTGCTCCATTTCTTGAGTATATGGTCATGGTCTGGTCAAATTAGAGTTTTTGGTAGAAAGAAGGTCTGCTATTTCATTTAGAGTTGAAATTGTAAACCTCTTATTATTGGTATTTTAATTAAAAGATAAACTATATTACAAATTTTTGTAATGATAAATTTAATGTTTTTAGTATTCTGCAGATTACTATTTCATTTAAGTTTTTCTTTATTATCATTACTGAAGACCTTGTAACGCTTGCAGTGAGAGTCCTTATAAATATGGAGAATTTTAAATTCTACACTTTTTTTTCACTGCCATGAGAAACAATTATTAATACACAAAATGGTGGTCTCATTCTACTGCAGCAGAGCAAGGGTCACATTAAAGGGGTCATAAATGTTGCCAAAAATGTGAAAATGATTTCCCCTAGCTCTACAAATTAGGCTTTCCAATCTTAACTGGAGAGATGTGAGGATTCTCCACTCCTATTTCATTCCTGCTGCTCCCCTAGCCTGCACCAACATGTTAATCAGGTGGAATGGAAAACCACAAGACAATTATGATGTCAAATAATTAACTGCACTCAGAGACCTATGGCATGCATTACATTTTTTCTGTCAGCATTAAAAAATGCCCGGACTCTTCCTGTGAATGTAGATCCAGGAATGAATGCAATCCATCTGTCACTGAGCAGAGAGGGAGGATTTGGGGAAAAAAATACTCAAACACCTTTACTACTAGAAATCCAACAAATCGCAAAGTGACAAGCAGATCACATTAATTTCTGTCACTATACAGGAGATAGGTCAAGGCAGAATTGCCTTTTCCCTACCACTATTTCTACTAGAGTATACCAAAGGCCTAAGTGCAAAGTAAGACAGGTGTTTTTTCACCCATTTGAATTTGCCTTCCATAGGGTTTACAAAGCAAAAATACCTAAGCATTGTAGACTACGAAAATCGCTGTGTTCAAAACAGTTGCATGATCACACAATCATGTACCAAAATGTAGCAATCTGGACCCATGACAGGACTAAACTGATACAAATATGGCAATTCCCAATGTGGAAGTTTAACATTGACCTAAGGAACATAAGAAAGCAGAAGGATATGTTTAATGTTGTTTACGTGTAGAGAGCTCAAAGAGATATCTTTATAATGTCAGCAACAATTTGCATGAAGAAATGTGGAGCAGGCAATAATCTTAATGCAGGTCATCTTACACAATACTTTGCGCTGCAACAGATTTTACATTGTGATGTCTGCAATCCAAAAAGCTATGTGTGGTATATTGGATCACCTTTTTTATTTTTTACACAGCTTGATAAATAGGTTCCAGAGTGTGTTTGTACAGATATGGGACCTGTCGTTTTCCAGATAAGGGATATTTGGATCACCATACTTAAGTCTACTATAAAAATATAAACATTAATTAAACCCAATAGGCTTATTTTGCCTTCATTAAGGATTAACTATATCTTAGTTGGAGTCAACTACAAGGTGTGGTCTAATTACTACATAGAAAAATGTAATAATTTTTTTAAAATGTGAATTATTTTGATTAAAAGGGAGTATGGAAGATGGACTGGGCTTCGATATATTTTGACTTTGAAAATTGAAATTCTATGGGGGGTATTTAATAAAACTTAACTTTTTCTCACTATTATTAAAAAAAAAAATTTGACCAAACTCCCTAACCCGAATCCCCTTAATTTAATTCAAATCGTGTAACTTTTTTAAATCGATGCCCCAAAATTGTTATTGGGTTATCAATGAAAACCAGGGCAAACAGCCCAAACTATTGAGCATCCTAAAGGTAAAAATATGTTCCAATATTAAAGGGATTTTTAGCAGCTTCAGAGCATAATAAATCTCAAAAAATGTGAGTTTTTTTCCCCCTTTATAAACTCGACCAAAAAAATTTCAGGTTTAATAAATATGCCCCAAAGTCAGGAATTACTGTAAAACTATAAATATTTGGTATTCATGTTCAGAGTATGGGTTTTTAAACTTATATTTGATTTTTTGAAAATACAAGAATACTTCTTTTACATTGTAATGTAAACCGCACTGGCCCGGGGTTCTTCTAGCAAAATTTGCGTCAAATCTCCGCATTTCGCCTCTGGCAGAATTGAGAATCTCCAGTGAAAATTCGCCCAACATCAGAATGCGCGTCCCGAAAATTTCGAAATTTATCATGTACTGTCTCTTTAAAAATTTGACTTCAACCCTGCCGAATTGCTCTTTTAGCCTATGGGGGACCTCCTAGAACCCAGTTCTAGTCAACTGGTGAAAAATCAGCTTTTTGGGAGGAAAAACTTAGAATTGTGCGATTCAAATGCGCCATTACTTCAATTCATAAAATTCAAATTCGTTTGAAAACGGGCCTATTCGGCCAAAAAAAACTTTGTTTTAATTTTGGTTGGTCTTTTTAAATTCGAAGTTTTTCAAATTTGAAGTTCAACCTTCAATCTGCCCCTAAATGTAACATGAAAAGATTAACAGCAACAGCAACATTTTTTTAAAAGACGGCTAACGCCCAAAGTTTGCAGTAAGTAGTCACTTGGGGGTGCCTAACTTTTGGCACCCACAAGTAGAAAATTGTATTCCTTCTCCTATAAAGTCATGTATTATTTTAAAAATATAAGTTATCCAAAAAATGTAAGGGCTCCATTATGGTGTGCATATGTGGCTGTGGTTGTATGAGGTTTGCCACAGACATGCAAACGAAAGCCATTTTTTTAAAGGTACTTCCTTCTAAAGCCACTCCTTGTACCTCCTCTGCCAAAACCCATGCAATGCACCTATTGACAATGGAACCCTGGAGCTGCTGCCACCTTGTATGTGGGGGTAGCTGTGTCAACTGACACAGCAAACTTGCTCTTAAAAAATAATTGGCAGCTGCATTGAACTGCACCCATTTCATGGAGAAGTGCCTGGGTTTGAGTGCAGGTCTGCAAATGGTAAGGTTTATCCCTGTTACAGTATTTCATTGCACCTTTACTAATAAATGATCCATCTAGTTTTCCCAAGACCCCAATTAAAAGAAGGGTTGGGGGTGCTGCAACCACATGGAATTGTGGCCTACCATCTTACAGAATAAAAAATACAAAACATTCTTTGGGGAAAATGTAGAATTGTACGATTGCAAAATTAACAATTCAAAATGTGCTTTCTATTACTTCCACTATTAACAGCAACATTTTTTTTTAAAGGACTGCAAAGCCCAAAGTTTGCAGTTATTCACTAACACATATGTGGAGCATTGCAAAACAAGATACTCTGCCTTTCTATCACATTTGCATTAAGAATTTGCTTGGGATTACAGATTAAATTTATACAGGTTTTAGGAATATGAAGAACACCTTGCACAAAGTATGTTGGCACACCAGCAAGCAAAAACTAATAATAACTATCGCTGTGAATTTATGTCTTAACAAGCTCTGTGAAGCTTTGCTTTCTTTCTTTATAAATTATGTTTTTAAAGAAGATGTTTCAGTTATTCCGATTTTAAACTGACAGTCAAAGAGATTAGTCATTCCATGATTAATTTCCTCTAGCATGGGCAATTATTCCCCTCAAAATAGTGGAGATTTTTAAATTTTAGAGATTTTTGAATTAGAAAATTAGATTTATGATAAATCTACTATTTAGCAGAAGCTTCCATTAAAAGTAAAAGGGTCAGATTCAATTCAGTAAGAAAAAGTTATCTAACAGTTAATCATGTGAAAACTCATGACAACGGATCTGGCCCAAAATATGAAAGGCTAATGTAACTATGCTTAAAGTCACAGTAACACCAAAAAATTAAAGTGTTTCAAGTGATATATTAAGGATAAGGATTAAAGATACTGTATATGTACTGTGTACTGTTGCCCTGTACTGGTAAAAACTGGTGTGCTTGCTCTTGAAACTCTGTTATAGTTCATATAAACAAGCTATTGTGTAGCCATGGGTGCAGCCAATCAAACTGAAAAAGGAGAAAAGGCACAGGATATGCAGCAGATAACAGATAAATTCTGTAGTATACAATAGGATTCTTCAAAACGTATCTGTGTAATATCCTACCTGGAGTTGTACCAGGTACCTGGTGTTTCTGGACTGTCTGACTTACTATTGCTTTATGTGAGCAGACAGCTCTGGTCCTGGTTCACTCCCATTGCTATACGTGTAATTGCAAGTAGGGCATGGCTTTATTCAGATGTTATCTATCTGGCCCATCTGGTTCCATGTGATCAGTATCAGCCATTAGGCTGCCTGTAAAGACCCCTGCCCTGCACTACATCATTACTCATTATTGGTTCTGTTTACTGGTTCCTGTGTGTGATTATTATTATTGATAACTGTGTTTGACCCTCTGCATGATTGACTCTTTGCTCTCTATGACTACGCGTCTTTTCCTGATTTGGTACCGTATTATCTGATCCCTGTTATTGACCAGGCCCGTCCCTTGATTATGCTACTTGTCCTCCGTTCCTACCACGCGTGGTTCCCTTGCTCACCCAGAAATCTCCCCCTAGTCCTCTCACACTAAGACCTGGCGGCATCTAAGTAGCTGTGGGCTTGTCTCGAGGCCAAAGGTTGCTGCTACAAGTGGAAGACTGACCTTGGGGTTTGTTCTGGGTTTGGGACAACAATCGTTACAATCTGTTATCTACTATGTTGAGTAAAAGTTGAGTAAAAGTTGTTGAGGTTTCATGTAATTTAATTGTAGCTGGGCTTATACCATTGGACAGTTTTTAATCCATTCGGAATGTTGTAGGTTTTTGGATTATATCTAGGAATTATCCGAAAAACTAACATTTTTAAAGTTATTCGTATTTTTTTATATTTAGTCGTTTATCTTATTATATATATATTTTATTATATATATATATATATATATATATATATATATATATATATATATATATATATATATATATATATATATATATATATATATATATATATATATATATATATAGTAGTTCATAAAATATCCACAATTGTTGGGATAATCAAGGTACCCAGTCAAGTGCTGCATATAAATCCAAAAGAGGACCAATACTCCTGTCAATTCCAGTTGTGGTGGCCACCAAATATGTTTGTGTATTGTCATTTTTATACTTTATGATAAATGTCCTTTTAATGATTTATTCTATTATTTGCTAGGCAGAAAAAATCAACTAGCTTTTCCAAAGTTTGTGCTATGGTACAGTCTATCTACATTTTTCTGATGAAGGATTTGAGATAATACTAGACAAACTTAGACAAACTGGTATTTTAATACAATTGAATGAATACAGCTTTATTCTCACACCATAAAAGTAATGTAATTTCCGCAGTAGTTTTCTGAGTATTCATGAACAAATACAGTTATGGTGTACATTATTTGCAATTACTATTATTTTGATATTTTATTTTCACTATTCTCTCCACAGATAATAATTATAACTGCTTTAATGAACGGAAATGGGTGCTTTTTGGTCTTTAGAAAATTGCTTGGGGTAGACAATACAATGTGAGTCAGAAATAGCCTAGCAAGCAAGTTGAGTTGCTTTCTTGTAATAGTTATTAGAAATTTATGGTAGAGACAGGTTAGTAGGGTTCAGATCCCCTGTTGTTTCCAGTGACTAAATTCACACTGACAAATTGCTGTAACTGATATTAAACTAAAACTATAGGAACAGAATAATGATAGAAAACTAAACCTAAGTGCAAATTCATAATGTAAAATGTCAAGAAGCTTAGCTCTTCAGTTAAAAGGAGGCAATTACTTCAGTGCTTCAATAATCTTTAAATAAATTTGTATGTTTCATAGGAGATTTATTTTCAGAAATCCAAAGAATTTAATCTTAAAAGTAAACACTTTGGTGGATTCTCTTCTCCCTTCCGTTGGCATAAAAGTGCTGTAGCTATTACAAATTCTAAATCTTTTATAGTAGAAAGAGCTGAAGAAAATACTGTTAGCACGAAGAAGTTGCACCACATTGAAGCTTAAGCTAAGGCATGTACTGGATATATGGTTTAAGAGAGCATACCTAATGTATAATGGGCAAATCTTATTGAGTTAAGAAATATATTGTATAAAAATAATAGTCTGCTAAGCATGTAGACTTTCCTTTGCTTAGAACGTGATTAACCAGTGATTAATAAGGAAAAGCGGACCTCTAATACTGTTGACACCATACTTTTAACTGCTGAATACAGTGTACTACATAACACATGAATGTTACACTGAGATGCTATTCTGTTGTCCCCTATAGATTCTGTTCTGCACCACACGTATTGGATCTGTTATGCAGGAAAAACTATACCTCCAAACAATGTAGTTCTGTATAAAAATATTTTGCTTAAAAAAGTTCAGATGTAAAACCCTGTTTCATGTAAATAGGGCATTTTCATAAAAACATACTTTTTTATTAGTATGTGCCATTGGATAATCCTGAATACATTTTACATTACATTTTATTTTAAGATTTTAATTTTAGAAAAAATGTCATCTTAATACTAATTGCTGCCCCTGGGTTCATACAATGCAAAGTGCACACAAACAATATATATATATATATATATATATATATATATATATATATATATATATATATATATATATATATATATATATATATATATATATATATATATATATATATATATATATATATATACTAAACAAGGTAGCCCCAGCACTCTCAATATATAACCCCCTGAAAAAATATTCTTGCAAAACTGAACTGTAACTTTCTTAAAAAAGACACTTTTAGCACTTTTAGTTACAAAGTTTGTACAAAGCATGCATAAGCTGACACGTCAAGGCAGTGTCCATGCGTCAGTCCTATCCTAAGTGAAAAAAATAAAGTGTTACCTTTGGGGGGGAGACAGACCATGCCTGCTTTTCTCTTTATTTAGCATGATCTCTTCCAAAGACACCGTTAGGCAGGGGTTGGGAGAGCGATCATTCAAGGAGAGAGCCACCTCCCCAAAAAATATAAAAAATTTTAAACAAACAAGCTGAAATGATGCTCCTCACCTTTCTTATTGGGGGCACGTGGGCGAGGCTTAATTTACATATTAAGCACTCTCAATATATAACCCCCTAAAAAAATATTCTTGCACAACTCAACTGTAACTTCCTTAAAAAGACACTTTTAATTACAAAGTTTGTACAAAGCATGCATAAGATGACGAGCCCTGTCAAGGCAGTGTCCATGCATCAGTCCTATCCTAAGTGAAAAGTTGTGCAAGAATATTTTTCAGGGGGTTATATATTGAGAGTGCTGGGGCTACCTTGGTTAGTATATATATATATATATATCTTCCAGTTTGGTAAGATTCTTTAATGTGATCTGTTGAAGAAGTATTCGTTATGAAGGTATAGCTTTCCTTAAAAATAGCTTTGGAATACAGCATAGTATACTATTTGAACTTTAAGGGGGTTGTTTATTAAAGTCTGAATGCTAAAAACGTATTATATCCCGAGGCTGCAAAAAGTCTGAATCCAAAAATACTTCATCTTCAACCTGTCGAGGTCCCGTAGAAGTTAATGGAAGAGGTCCTATTTGCAATTTGAAGATATCATTGTCTGCCCTGGGTTTCTTACGATAATCCAAACATTTTGGGCTTTTATGCAGATTTCATAAAAATTCTGACTTTTCAGGTATCAAAGCATAAAAATTATGATATGAAAAAGTTGTGGTTTTCCTGCGAGAATCCAAAAAAAGTCTATTTTTTTTCCCAGTCCAATTTTTAATTGATAAATAAGAGCAAATCTTGGATTCTATTTTGGGCTGACTTTTATTTTAAACATCAGAAAAATTATTTGGATCCCAATAAATAACCCCCATAGATCTTTGTTTTTGACATTTTTTCTCTGTGAAAATCAATGAATACTGTATATTTGCTGCATAGAAAATGACCAATTTAGTAAAATCTCGATTTTTTTCAAATTTGAGTTCTGACAGTATGTTGGTGCAATCTGAAATATGGTTTAAGGTAGTTTAGTTTTTGGAAATGTACTCTACTGTTTTGAAAGTTATTTGCACTGTTTGTGCATTCCTAGGGGCAATATATTTCCAGGTACTGTACTTGTCTGTCGATTTCTATTTCCTCTGGCATACAACATACAGTAAGTACTATTTTGCTTTATGGCAGGGATTATTAATTAAGGCAGTGGCATAACTAGATGTTACTGGTCCCCATAGCAAATGAATTTTAGAGCCCCCAGCATATCCAGAGTTTGTCCTGTTTTACCAACATGTGTTGAAATTGCTCATGGGGCCCCTCTTCCTCCTGTCCCCCTGCAGCCGCAGGGTCTGCTTCTTCTGTAGGTACTCCCTTGGGTACAGGAGATTCACCTGCACTCCATAAGACAAAGCAGGATCAAAAACCCTGTTTTTCTACATGGTTCTTAATAATTTACTATACTTAGGCCTGGACTGTCTGTGGTTATTAATAAGAAAGAAGAGTGATAAAGAGAACTTAGCTTAGGCACTCTACTAAACCTTATAAATAAATGAAAACTAAACCTCTAATATAAAAAAGAAAACACCAAACCACTATTGTGTAAAAGCGTTAATGGTATTATTGTAACAAACAGTAATTATGTCATTATCGGATCCCTTTAAATGAGTAGCATCCCTGCTAGCTTTATGACAATAACCATTCTGTTATGTAACATATTGAAACTGCTATGCAATTTCTGCTTACGAGTATTACACTATAATCAAACTTCAGAGGGTGACTAAAGTTCTGTTTATTTATCACAGATACAGAGCCATTGCTTACTGCCTTCATTGCCAATTGTGTGAAACCAAGTAGCGAGTCAAATGTAAAAATACATTAGTGCTAATTCAAGAAGCACTTGTATCTAAAGGATATTTGGGCTCTGCACCTTGTGCCAGATTAAAATTTAAATGGACTGGAAGTTGGGGGGTTAGATAGAAGGTGGCTGGTAGAGCTTCCACTGACTGCCCCTCTTAAATACTGCTCTGCAAACTGCAGTCAACACTGTATTCATCAATGAAGCTCCTATCATTGCTTTTCATTTTGAAGCACAAGACTCTGTTTCTTTAGAAATACTGTATATCAAAAGTAGTAGAACAAGTTTGTTTTGGTTGTCACGTCCCAGTCAAACCAGTTGTTGATTTTTCCATGGGATATGTGGGGAGGTGACCCCTACTTGTGACTGTGTGCAGTGACCCACCCAGGGTGGTACCATTAATGAGATTAGTATTTAGCGACAGACCATGACAAAGTTGCAATAATTAAACAGAATGCAACAATGTAATGTGGCCTTGTGATGGTCAGGACAAACTTTTTTACTACCATCTGGTACATTCTGGTTGCATGCTTGCCAACTAAAAATTACTTTTTTCACTCATCGATACATTATTATCATCGTTTGAGTAGACGCTGATCTTTCATTATTTTCATATAATCCAGCATAATTTGTTTATCACAGTTCTATGCAAATAATATTTTGTTGATCACCAACTTTTTTGGAACATATCAAGGTAACAAGTGCTGCATATTAATAATCCATTGCCTATTAAAATGCCATTGAAATGATTAAATATAATAAAAAAGGGGCAAACTGATGCATGAATATATGTTGCACAGGAGTTATGTGAATAACACATTTCTTAACAATCACACTTTATTAACTTTTCTGCTGTATATGATGGCTTAAAGAAACAAGTATGCAGGGAGCTGGGCAGGTGCCTGTTCAAGGGTCTTCTGCCTACTCCTAGTCTGGGTTCACTCCCTTTTGCCGATCTTGCCCTCCTTCTGTCGCTCTCCCCTTCAACCTCCCTCCCCTCTGTCGCTCGCGACTACCTGTCTCCCCTGCCCTTCCTCCCTCCCTTCATTTGCCTCCCCCTCCAGTATGGTGCTTGCAAGCTTGCATGAGTGCACACGTGGAGGTGGGGTTAGCCGACTAGGTTGCCAAGGGCGTCTGGTCGGCTCGGGACAGCCCTGGTTGCTGTGTAGCCATGGGGGCAACCATTCAAGCTGGAAAAAACACACAGGTTAAATAGCACATAATAGATATGCCCTTTCCAATTAAATGGTGTTTTATCTGTTATCTGCTATGTAACCTGTTCCTTTTCTCCTTTTTCCTGTTTGAATGGCTGCCCCCATGTCTATGCAGCAGCTTCTTTATATAAACAATAGTAGTCTAAACATGCTAGTTTTACCAGTGCAGAGAAACACTACATTATATTTTCATTACTTTAATACACTTTCAGTGTTAGGTGATACTGTTCCTTTTAGCATATACATAGGTAACTCTGCAGGAAGGGGCCCCACTCCCAAATTTCCATTTTGTTTATATGGGCAGAGAAGCATTTTTTTAACATTACACATTTATAATATTGATATGTATTGTAGAAGCTGGGGGGGATATATTGTAGATGACCGATATATATCCCCATTCTTTGGGGCAAACTCACTAAGATTCGAAGTTGCGCCAGGCACAACTTCGCCGCACTTCGTCGCACTTCGCCGCACTCTGCCAGGCATAGTTTCGCCAGCGCTCTGCAAATTCACTAAAATCTGAAGTTGCGCACAGGGGTAGCGTAAGGTTGCGAAGTTGCGCTAGCGTTGATTCGCCAAGCGAAGCGAAGTTTCGCTAGCGATGGTTCATTTGCATACGGCGCCAAATTCAAATTTCAATGGAGGAATACGTATCAGCACTACAAATGCCTAGAAAACCTTCAAAACATCAAATAAAAATTTTATTTTGCCATACACATGTGCCCACTGTATAGGTAAGTTGCCATGAGTCAGGAAATGTAGGGGGGAAGGAGGGGAGCCCCAAAAATTTTTTCGATCTTTTTCAGCCTATCACCCATAATGTAGGAAACACGCCAGCGTTTTTTGGGACTTAGAAAAAATTTTGACTTTTTTTTAAGCAATCCCTATCTACTCTATTGCGCTTCGCCTGGTCTGAGGTGGCGAAGGAAGTCTAGCGTAAAAGGTAGCGTTCATTACACTGCACGCGTTAGTGAATTTGCGTAGTTACGTCCATAGCGAAAATTCGCCAGGCGTATGGGTGCAAAGTAACACTAGCAAATCTACGCCAGCGTTCGTTAGTGAATTTGCAAAGTAACGAAAATGCCCATTGCTAGCGAATTGACGCTAGCGTTCGTCGCTTCGGCGCTTAGTGAATTTGCCCCTTTAGGTTTTTAAATTACCTCTTTAAGAGACACCATGGGGTTAACCAGCCAGAGGTGGGCTGGACATCCAAGGAGTGTTTAATGGAGGTGAGCAGCAGGTGAAAGAGGTGGAAGTTTTTCACGTGTGGTAACTCACTGCTGAGTTGAACAGAGAATGCTGTCTCTCTAAAGACTGGATGTTATATGTTTGGCAAGTAAGCTATTCTTATTCTGGACTTATATACTGCTGAAGTGAAGCTGTATTGTTTTCTGTACCACTGCTTACTGCTGAAAGCTGAACTTGAGTTGAGAAAAATAAACAGACTGTTTACCTTCATGAGTGGCCTGCATGTCTGGTGGAAAACCCTGCTGTGATCCCCCAAACTTCACAGTATCATTTAGAAGTTTTTGCATAAGTTGATAGAGGTGGTCTATAGAGCTTATATGGTAGGGTGCTTTAAGGTGAATATGAAGCATGTGGTAGTACAAGAGAATTGCAAGAATATAGCTTTCTTGCTTTTCATCATTAAAATGAATGACTACCGTTTCAGGAGGTCCTCCCTTTATAAGAATCTGCAACTCAACGTAAAGCTTTTGCAGTCAGCCCTGCTGCTGAAATTCTGAATGTTATATCTAAATCTGCAATATATAAACGTTTTAGTTTGTAAATAAAATGTGACCGTATTCATAATAAAATGGTGTATGCATTGTTTTATTTGGATTCAGCAATTATTGCTAATTTTTCTTTTGTTAAAGGGCTGTTTAGCCTAAAATAAATGGCTGATCCATTATAGATATACATTTTACTGTACTCAGAGAATAGTTTATAAAGGAACATTTATAAAGCAGTATAAAATGGTTTATGCCAAATAAAGGTGTAGAATTGGAGTATTTATAAAACACCATCGTCTTTGCACGTAAATCAACTCCATGGATCACAACCATAGAAATCATCTATTATAAAGAGCTAATCGTAGTATTTATAGAGGTGTGTATTTATTAACACTACTGATACTATTATTTATATTATTTCTACCATATCAGCATTAGTGCAATCCAGTGAAACAATTTGGGCAGCACAGAGATTTTGGTATCACTTGCTGCTTTTTTAAGCTACCTCTTTTTACATACACAAGACTTATACATGTAGGATTGGGTTAAGGTGGTGATGTTATTTTCTGACACCGGTTTCTAAATATGCCTCCTATTCTATACAGTTATTGGACCTGTTATACAGATGCGCGGAACCTGGAGTTTTCTGGATTACAGATCTTACTTCTGTAATTTGGATCTTCATTCCTTAACTCTGCCAAAAAATCATTTAAACATTAGATAAAACCAATATTCTGGTTTTGCCTTCAGTAGGGATTAATTATATTTTAGTTTTGTCAAGTACAATGTACTGTTTTATTATTACAGAGAAAACGAAGATCATTTTAAGCTTTCTGGATAACATATCTTATACCTGTATCAAGTTAATATTTGCATTATGTAACTCCTATTTTACACTGAGAGTCCCTGACTTTCCAGTTTTGTGGTGGCAAACAGGACACTGATTGGAAGGAGTTTATTTACCCAATTTTTTTTTACCCTGAACTGTTCCTGTAACAGGGAGTGGGCTATTTAGACAATTATATATTTATAAATTGAGGCTTTGTTCTCCTTTGTTGACATGCCCCTACTTGACACTAGCCTGAAAAAAACTGCATTGAAATTGTGCCTCCTAGTGTCTGATGAGATTTTACCTTTTGCTTTGAACAAGTTTGTATTGTGATGAATCAGATGACACCTACCATTTCTGCATGATGGCATTGCCAACTAAGTAGAATGTGTCCCCATGATATCTGATGCTGGTCTTGCTATTCAGGGAGGTATCAAGAATGTTAAATGTTCATAGGCCAAATAAATGATAATATATTAAAGTGTAATTTAGAACAAAGATTTAAAAACTTGCGCCTTTTGTGCAGGAGATGTACAAACTCTTGTTGTAGAGTGATCAAAGGAATGTGTCAAAAGTTGGATTTTGCCTTTAATTTTTCCCCGATAGGAGATGTAAGTTACAAAGGAGATGTTACTAAACAGAGAATGGTTTCTCTGTTTAAAGGATTTTGTTATCTGGACTAGAAGGTTTAGTGTTCTCAAAGGAACTGGCAAGCCAGAAAACCCATTCCAGTGTTCCAGCTCACATATTGGAGCAGTCTTTCTGTCCTGTGGAAAGGTATTTAATTGTAGTGAAATTGTTAGGAAGGTCTCTGTGAGCAGAGCACAGGGCTGGAAGACTACCTGTCTGTGCTAGGAACTCTCGGAGAGGCTGGTGCTGCTGTCTGTCACTGCAAGGAGCAGAGCGAGCCATGACCAGGTGACTTAAGAGTGATTAAGGAAAGAGAGAAGGTGAGAAAGACCTGAGGCTGGTGACCCACCCCGTATGGTGAGAACACCAGAGTGGGGAAAAGTCTTAATGTTTTATGCTCTTGATCCTACGCTAAGCTTGCCTGCAATTGCTAATTTCCCCCAAAAACTGAGTGTACAGACAGACAGATGCTCCTCAACCATACAAAAGTGTATCATTGCAAAAACACATACGGTAATATTAGATAGAAGTAAGATGCCTAATGTGCGAATGTAGTGCTGATATGAATGATGTTCATGGGAGAATTCACATGTTGGGGGCATTGATTCACACTGACAAAGCTGGGAAACCACATGAAACGCCAATCTGCTAAATAAAGCACAGGTTAATTCATCATCAAGTCTTTTGAGTACTGAGTTCCTCTTTGGATGCTTATTTTTGGGTTTATTTTGTAAAAAAATCAATTAACTGTGAATTGGGAACATGCTCAGACTGACTGAAGTAAGGTTACCAGAACCTTTAAACAACTTCAGCACAACACCCATTTACAGAGACAAATAGCCAATTTATTCCAAAAGTGAAAGCTAAACTTATTTATCGTTAAAGCAATAAAAACATCAGAAGTATAGCATTACATGCCAGTGACCTTGAAACCAGTAGCATAAATCTGCCGAGAAATATATATCTGAAACAAGTCGATATATCGTCATTCAGAATTTAACACTTCTAATATATGTAATATTCGAAAGGCATCTGTGGAGGGAAAATTATGAAATAAAAGAATAAATGTTTGTTTCTGAAAATTGTTCACATGAAATGGGGGCAAAAATCCCTGTACTCAAACAGGCGCGTGTAGGCGCTGAACGCAGGAAAAATGCAGCATGTTGCGTCTCAACCTGCGTTCGGCGCCTACACGCGCTGGTGTGAGTACAGCCCCATTGAAAAAAAGCTAAATGCCTCTATTCCTGCGCTCCCCTGCGGCTGAACGCAGAAAAACGGAAGGCAGGGGAGCGCAGCTTCAACCGCTCCTCAATAAGAGCTCTTAAAATGTTCAAAGTTTTGTTAAAAATGCTCTACCAACCCATCAGTCTAAGGGTGATACACAGAAGTTCTTAATTGCTTAACTTTCAATAGTGTACACAATTCCTTCATAACCCTAGACATAACGGGTGTACCCTGGTCTGCGAGGATCTCCTTAGGAATGCCAGTGCTGATAAACATATAGAACAGCTCCCTAAAGGAGGTAAATTTTAAAGAGACTGCCTCAGGGTACTGGGTAGTATAATCCAGGACTACAAGAATATACTGATGCCCTCAGCTGACTTTACCAGAGGCCCTATGAAGGCCATTGCAGTTATTTAAAACAGGACCACAATGATAGGCAATGGAACTAGAGGCCTGTGGAAGTGAGACACTGGCAGGCAGTTTGGATAAAGTAAATCTCGACTGACCGAAAAATTCTCAGCAGCAGGTTCCTATGATTCACTGTCAATTACTATAACATTTTCCCAAGCCTTGGACAATGTAGGAGCCCTCATCTGGGATGTTCCAAAGTTAAACAAATACAAGAGTCCTCTGCACTCAACCCATTATCAATATATTTAAGACAGACATTTTGTGCATACTGCTCCTGGAAAATGCCTTACCCTTTAAACAAAACAGGGATTGTTTGTCCATATATTGCAATATATTTAAGCTGGCCAACTACGTCAAAGTCATCCTATATCTGGCCAGTCCTACGCTTAATTTTCATCTGATTCATTTAGAATTCTATTGCTTCATTATACATTTTACAAATGGATTAAGTTTTACCTGCAACTTACTAGCTGCTTATATTATTATATTAGACTCATTCATCTAGCTCGCCGCTCAACATCAGCTGCTCCCATATGTATGTCCCTTCACTGGCTCCCAATCTCTTCTAGAATCAAATTCAAATTACTTACACTTACATTCAAGGCCCTTAATAATGAAACCCCTCCCTATATTTCATCTCTAATCTCCAAATACACTCCTTCACGAAACCTACGCTCTGCTTCTGATCTTCGCCTCACTTCTCATCTGGTCACTTCTGCCCATTCTCGTCTACAAGACTTCTCTCGGGCTTCTGCTTTTCTCTGGAACTCTCTGCCACAAGCTGTCAGACTTTCTCCTTCCTTCCAAACTTTCAAGCGCTCCTTAAAGACCCATCTGTTTAAAGAGGCCTATTCAATGTACCTTAATTAATCTGTATCAAAAATGACAAAGTGTTTATACAATCCTAATGTCTCAATTGTACCCTAACCTTTTAGTTTGTAAACCCTATTGTACTCTGTAATCCTTGTCTGTTATCCACCATTTATTTCCTGTTTGCTATAACTGCAGTAAAGCACTGCGTATCTTGACAGCGCTATATAAATAAATGATGATGATGATGATATTAGACACCAGTGGGATCAGTAGCAGTATGCGCAAAATGTCTTTTGTCTTAGTTGGCAAGCTTAAATATATTGCAATATATGGACAAACAATCCCTGTTTTGTTGAAAGGGTAAGGCATTTTTCAGTAGCAGTATGCACAAAATGTCTTTGTCGTAAATATATTGATAATGGGTTGAGTGCAGAGGACTCTTGTATTTGTCTATATATATATATATATATAAATATACTTTAAACTCTGATGTTTATTAAGTTACATTAAAACCGGTCAACGTTCCGGTCCACCTCTAGGACCATTATCAAGACACTGAATGTTTTACAATGTACACTTTAAGTAGAAAAAAGCAGGAGACACTCACCCAATCAAGAACCCCAGATAGAGGCATGTGATCAAGAAAAGAGAAACCAGTAACCAGCATGTGTGACGTTAACCATTTTGTGCATGTTAAAAACTGTGAAGAAGAAACAGTATAAAATAAATATATAATAATACAAATTTAAATATACACATTGCAACTTCAATAGTTAATATGCCAGATTCCAGAAACTGACAGCATCAGCAAACAATTCTAACAAAGTGTCTATACCAGTTCATATAATAGAACAGCAACATAAGTAACAAATTTCAAAATGTATGTCTACACAGTGGACACCCACACTGTTAAAGCTTAACAGTAGGGCACTAAAGGGCTCAACTTTGTTTTAAAAAACAGTTTAAGGGACAATTTTCATTAAGGCCAAGTGGGGATAAGGTGTTCAATTTTTTGATCCAAAATACCTCCTTTTGTAGAAGAATGTTGGATCGTCACCCCCCCCTCCTCAAAGGAGCCTATATACTTAAAGGTAGGTAGTCTGTGACCCTGTTCAAGAAAATGTTTAGCTACTGGCTTCATGGTTTTACCGTTGCGGAAGGCCGTACTTCTTGCTGATCGATGTGCGTCCATCCTAAGCCTCAATGTCAAGTCAGTTTTCCCTACATACGATAAGCCACCCGTAATCAGGTAAATCACATGTGTAGTGTTGCAGGTAATGTGGTGTCTTATAGCAAATTCTGTAATGTCTTAGGATGTGGAATTGTTACTAAATATAAGTAGTGCACTGTTTCGGAATAAAAATATATAGGTTTGCATGCCTTATTATTTTATCCTGCACGTGATTATGAAAAAGGTTTCCCTTATAAAAAAAAAAAAAAAATCATATTAACTTTTCCATACATTTTATCCATATCTCAGGGCAATTTAACAGTGAACCACTGAACATGTATTTAAATGTATATCTACTGAGGGGATTGAGGAATATAATGAATTTATCCATGTTTCTGTAATGAATAGACACGAGCCAGGTACGGGGAGCATCACAACTCAATCACATTCTCACCTCCATGCTGCACGTAACATCCGTCCCCCCTCCGGATCAATCCATTGAAGTTAAGCAAAAACGGAGCATTCGGGGTGATATGTTAAAATCTTCAAATTTTATTCATCCAGGTTAAAAGAAATAACAGCGTGTCAAGTTCAGAATACATCAGATCATCCGCTTAATCTGATCTGATGTATTTTGAACTTGACATGCTGTTATTTCTTTTAACCTGGATGAATAAAATTTGAAGATTTTAACATATCACCCCGAATGCTCCGTTTTTGCTTAACTTCTGTAATGAATAGCCTGATCATGTTTTGCCCTGTGATATGGCTATAATATAAATATATGAATAACAAACCCTGGAATGTGTGTGGGGACAAAAGTGCTGGTATATAAGGGATGTGACCTATGACAGGTTCACCTCCTCTAATGAAGCCATGTAATGCAAAGTGCATCAGGAAGTGGTTGAAATTTATTTAGTTAATTTATGATGTAGTGCCTTTACATTGATTTTCACTTTTTTTTTATTTGCTGTGGTGATTTTGCACAAATAAATGTCTGAAGTGAGTCATTCACTTTTTTTTTTTGATTAATTGCTGTGTGCTTTACTCTTGCATGTTGCTCATTTGTAGATTACTTGAAGCACAGTACCGGTTTATGTTTAAAATAAAAAGCCTTTATTCGATACAAATGGCAACGATCTGGATAACAGTGACGTTTCAGGCCTTTTTTGGCCTTTTTTCAAGCATTAAAAAAAGCTTTTTATTTTAAACATAAATTGGTGCTGTGATTAAAGTATTCTACAGTATATGAATTGGACGGTGGCCAATAAGTGTACTTGCACTGGGGAATCTCCTTTGAATAAAAGGTATAATGGAGCTGATTCTATCAAGTTTACAAGTATTTGCTCATTTGTAGATGGATATCCCAATAATATAAAGTTTACTTGTGACAGGTATGGGAGCTGTTTTCCAGAGTGCTTGGGAAATGGGGTTTTCTGGATAAGAAATCCAGTAATTTGGATCTTCATACTTTAAGGGGCCCATTTACTAAAAATAGACTTTGTATTTTTTCCATAAATCTTGAAAAATTCATGGGTTTTCCTATATTTCTTAAAAGCTCTAAACATTTAATATTCAGTGTAAAAACTACAAAAACCTCTAAGGCAAAATTCACCAGGTAAAGGTTTGGAGCTGCTCTGATTTTAATGAACTGCTTTTAATCAATTCTGACTTTTTCGGGTTTTTTTGTCCGAAAACCTTAAGTTTTTAAAGGTTTTTGAGGTATTTGTATTTTTAAAGGCATCGTTCAGCACTTTATTCATTTGTATGTTTTATATTCAGATCTTTTAAAAAACTCCATGATATTTGTGGATTGAAGTTTGTGAGTTTAGTCGTGGTTTAAAAAACCTCTAAAACCACCTTAAATTTGACCTCTAATAAATAGACATCCATTATTATTATTATTATTAACATGTATTTATATAGCGCCAATATATTTCGTAGCACTGTAAAGTAAATGTATTTATACAACTAAATCACATGAACTACATACATAGGACATATGGAGTTACATACATCACAATCAATACCGGTTCAAAAGGTGAGGAAGGCCCTGTGCAGAAAGAGTTTACAATCTGAAGGGAATAATAAGGTGTGGGAGTGGACAAGATCAGAATTAAGTGGGTGAGAGATGTGGTACAGGTATGGCATCTGTTATCAGGAAACCCGTTATCCATAAAGCTCTGAATTACAGAATAGTCGTCTCCCATAGACTCTGTTATAATCAAATAATCCAAATCTTTTAAAATGATTTCCTTTTTCTCTGTAATAATAAAGCATTACCTTGTACTTGATCCAAACTAAGATACAGTTAATCATTATTGGAAGCAAAATCAGCCTATTGGGTTCATTTAATGTTTACAAGATTTTCTAGTATACTTAAGGTATGAAGACCCAAACTACAGAAAGATCTGTTATCCGGAAAACCCCAGCTCCCAATCATTCTGGATAACAGGTCCTATACCTGTATTGAATTTGGTAGTTAAGAGTGAGGGTAGGCTTCTCTGAATAAGTGCGTTCTAAGAGATTTCTTGAAAGCAGAAAGGTTGGGAGAAAGTCAGACAGACCATGGGAGAGAATTCCAGAGGAGGGGTGCAGCCCTTGCAAAGTCTTGAATGCGATCATGTGAGGAGGTAATGAGAGAAAAGTTGAGTAGCAGGTCAGTAGAGGAGAGTAGTAAGCGGTTTTTGTGAGTATATAGAGATGAGTTCAGTGATGTAGGGTGGGGCAGAGTTATGAAGTGCTTTGAATGTCAGGCTCATTAATTTGAATTTAATTCAGAAGAGTAGTGGAAGCCAGTGCAGGGATTGACAGAATGGCGAGGCAGAGGAGGAGCGGTTGCTGAGGTGTATAAGCCTCGCAGCAGTGTTCATTATGGACTGGAGAGGTGACAGTCTCTGGTGGGGAAGGCCAATTAAAACAGTTACAGTAGTCTAGACACGATATGACGAGAGAGTGAATAAGAATTTTGGCAGCATCTTGGGTGATAAATGATCGTATTTTGGATATGTTCCTTATGTGGAAGTGACATGATTTAATAAGTGACTGGATATGAGAAGTGAAGGACAGGGCAGAATCTAGGATAACCTCAAGGCACCGGGCTCCATGTCTACTAAAAAGTAAACATTAAAAAACCCCAATAGGATTGGTACTGTTTTATTATTGCAGAGATAAAGGAAATCATTTAAAAAAATTAATTGTTTGATTAAAATGGAGTCTTATGGAAGACAGCCTTTCAATAATTCTAATCAATTTGTTTCTGGATAATGGATACTATACCTGTATATAAACAATAATAATTTCCTTTATTCGTTTAAATTAGTGTTTAATGCAGCCTTGCATCTTTATATTTCAATAAAGCTTCTCAATGACTTCTAATATTCTTTTCTTTTTATACATTATTTGCAATATAAAAAGCATGTGCACACTTTTCTCATATCAATTAGTTAATGAGATAATAAATATGGGAAAATTTGTCTTATCCCTGTAACTCATATCAACCAGATTATCATTTTACAATTAATTACAGTGGGTCACAGAGCAAGGGAAATCTTTGTCCAAGTTGATTGGTTGCCATGGGCAGTAATCCAGGTGCAAATCTCCCCCACATTAGTAAATCAATCCCCTGCACTCTGCAAAGGCTGGACTTGACTTTTTTTACAACATTAGTTTTTTCTTTATAAACATCCAAACCTGTCCAAGCAGTGCCAAAGACTGAAATATCCCTTTAACAATTGCAAAGTGGGAACACTAAATGGAATATGTGTTCTCATAAATTACAAATCAATTTAAAAACTTTGCTTTCTTTTATTTTTTTCTTTTCATTCAGCTATTATTTGTCTTATTCCTTTTATCCTAGAGCAGCTTGTGAAGTATGCCTAGTTCACATCTTGGCAGCAATTGCTTTGAAAACGAGTGAGTTATAATTCTGTCTTCACTTGGCTGTCTCAATTGTCTGGCTGGCACACTTACAAAAAGTTTTTTTTTTTGACAAAATGAATTTGTGGAATGTCTGCGATATGGTTATATATTTTCTTCTGACACACTGCCTTTTGTTTAAATGAGCAGGTGGCTTATATTTTTGCTGTATTCTCATTTATTCTCCTTGAACTCATTAGTTTGATGTAAGAGAGCAGCCACATTTGCCATTTTGCGTAATACAGTTAGGTACATGGCCAATTAGCTTTGTGTATCAAGTGATTTGTTTTCACATGCAGTCCACCAATACTTTATTTTACAAGGCTGTATCATTAGCTATCTTGCCAGACAGTGTTTCCTGGCAAGAGCCTGTAGCTGTCTAATATTATGCAACCTCTTCAATGTAAATTGCATATGCAGTAATAAAATCATTTGGATATGCTTAATGTTCATACCAATAAATGGTATAACTATAAGGTGAGTGGCAAAATCAAGGAAAGCTGCAAAATGCTCTTTAAATGACCTGTTTATATAAGTTTTAAATGTGAATATTGCCTGTTTGCTTTGAAAGGTATCTACTTTTATACAAAAGATTCATATTCTGCATATCCATGTGCAGCTGAATAATGAAATTTGCCCAAGTTAAGTAACCTATACCAACTGATCAGCAGGTATCACTTATCGCCCACCTGTTTAAAGGCTAACCCCCATATGTAATAAAAAGCAGTACGTTTGCCCAGGAGCAGTAACCCACAGCAACCAATAAGAGTTTGCCTTTGAACAGGTACTTTGCCTTTGAACAGGCTTACTGGTTGCTATGTTGATGCTCCTGGGCTCCTAGTGCCTTTTATTACATATGAGGGCAAATACTGTGTATAATATACAGGACAGAATAAGTGATAACAATACTCTTCAATCTAGGGGAAAAATCTTTTTTTAAATTTTTATTGAGTTTGAAAACAGATTCCAATTCTTAGGCATGTTACATTACATCAATGCAATAAGTCACATGTATAGATAGATTCCATGAACAGTCCATGCTCTACAACATATGCATAGGAAAAATCGGACCAATCTTATCTGTAATAATGTACTGACTGTCTCACTGAAAATAGACTGCACTGCTGTCATTGTTAGATTTAAATATGATTCCTGTATATAGAATTGGATTTATAAAGGGAGAAAAGAAAGGAAAAAGTAAATAAATAAAAAAGTAAATAAAGGGAGGGAAGGTGGAATTCCAGGTTTAGCAAAACCATGTCAAGTCTAATCAAACACGAAGAAAGCTAGTAATTCAGTCTGTCAGAGAAACCAGCAAATTTTCACATTTTCCCCATCAGAACACACAGCCCACACCGTGGGCACTATCTTAGTCAAAATAGTATACTAAACAAGTTTCCAGTCCTCGTATCCATGTCATGGTCTGGCAGAGTTCCCATGTATAGCTCCTCTTATTGATTTCCCCTTTGTATAACCTCCATATACTGAAGCCACAATCGGCAAGTTGCCCAGTGGTTCCGTTTAGCTTCATAAGAGTCAGCATGTAGATCTTCGTATTTGCGGATGTCCTCCATTTCTATGATCCACTCTGTTAACGTAGGTATCTGTGTAGATTTCCATTCACGAGGAATCATAAGTTTCCATAGATTAGGGGAAACATCTTGTGTAAACCTTTGCATGTAAGTCAAGTTCAGTGTTGCATACTACTTTCTGAAATATACTAATTTCCCTCAGTAATTAGTAGTCTTTAAACTGTAACTGTGACATTTAGATAAATACACCCCCACAGCTACCATAGTTCCAGCTTTTACGTTTTCACAGTTCCCCAAAGCTACTTGCAATTTAATTATGGGGTTATTTAAATAAAGAGTAATTTGCCAAAACAAAAGGATGAATTGGCAGAGAAGAAAAAAATGTACTTATAATACAAAGAGAATAAGACTTTAGTAAGCATTTAAAGGGGTTTTCAACCCCCCAAAAAAAATGTTACCTTATAAGAGAAGAGACTTCTAAACACCTTTTTAATATACATCCATTACAAATTCACATTGATTTTTAAGTTATTTGCTATTGTATGCAGTAGCTGCCTGGTACAATGTACCAGAAGCCAAATAAGTAACAGTAAAGAAAAATGCAAGATATTGAAATAGGAGTCTTGGCTGGATGAAAACAAGCTGCTGCTACATTATTTCAATACCTACAGCATGACTGCAAGGAATAAAAAGGAACTGCCAGCTAATATTCATAAAAATTACATTTACAACTTTAAAATAATAGACAGTTAGATTGTAAAGATTCTATAGAGGAACATTGCTGAAAAACAAAAAATCTGGCTAAGCAGGGGTTTACCATCTCTTTAAAAGTATATATACACAGATTTCTAATATGGGGCACATGTGGCTAACTGGTAGTTCTTAGTGTCATTAGTTAGACCAGCAACAAGACCTTAGGGATCATTCTTGTGCTGATTACTGTTTATTATGGGAGCACTTGCGTGCTGCACTCTGCAATGAGTGCCAGATGAAAATTCCGGGACTTAGTACAGAGAGCATGCAATAGTTTCCATACAAGTATGCAAGCAGTACAAAGCTGCACAATACACAATAGTTTGATGCACTAGCTTATGTTCACAGATTTTGTAAAATTCAAGCAACAGGACCATAAGAAGAGCTTTTCATCCATGGAATGGCTGGTTCCACTTTTCCATGGCTTAATGATAGAAAGAGCTCTTGGAATAGACAATTTTCAGTATCCATTACAAGGTGATATGGTACAATTAACTAGACTTCCTTGCTATGACTCTGAGGGGAAGCCAAGAGCAGTACTCAGTAAACATTGTATGAAAAAAATACAGAAATTACGAGTACACAGTGCAAGCAGGATTTATCACTGCGCCTGTGCAAGTGAAGAAGCCCTAATGGGAGCATAATGCAATTAAATTTCAGGGCATTTTAAACAGATACTGGGAGAACATTTGTCCCATAATAAGGATCAAAGCATCAGAGGCCATCCCTTTAGACTAGAAGAACTTTAATTAGCAGCAGTGTAGGAGGTTCTCCAGGGCAGCGAGGTTGTGGAATTCCCTGCTGTTTTGATGGTAGATTTATTAATGCCTTTAATAGGGGCTTGGGAAATTTCTTCAACAAGCATAATGTAAAAGGCCAATGTGAATCTACAATTATAATTATATATGTATCAGTATATGTGTATGTATATGTATGTGTGTGTGTTTAGATAGGTAGATACAAGTGTATGTGTACATATACACATATATATGCTGTATATATACAGACACACATACACTCATACGGACAACATTATGTATATACTTTATGTACTTTGGTCTTTTTCAACCCAACTTAACTATGTAAGTATGCATATTGTCTGGCAACACAATCAGCAGTCAACTAAAGTTGAATTTATATATTACTGACAAGTTTGGTATCCCAAAACCCAGAACAGACACTAAGGTTCCAGTCCCAGGCTCAAGCTTCTGCCCATAACTTCTGCTCTTGCTTCAGGAGGAGCTCCTGCTACTCGGATGCCACCAGATTTTAAAGAGAGAGAACCAAGGCAAGAGTTTGGCAGACAAAGGAACCCTAACATGTGACAGGAGGAACAGGTTTAGAGCAATGTGTAGTCGAGCAAACAGGCCAGGGTCAATAACCAGTCAATGCAGTACAGAATCGGAATCCAGAAGAGTCATTTACATGCAAGGAAACCAGAATCTTGAATAGGCCTATGTTGAGCAATGAAAAAATGGACAAGGTGTATTTAAATATTTGAATTTCGTGTCAAAGCATGATAATTAAAGACGTAGTGCTCCAAAGCCACGCACACATGTCCCTCAGGTGACACTTTAAGAGGCAGCTACTGCTGAAGATATAGGGGTATATTTATCAAAGAGTGAATTTAGAGATCTCCACAGTCCGCAGAGTGAAATACCGCCTCTCTCCTTTCATTTCTATGTGATTTTTAAAGGCGTATTTATCAAATGGTGAACTTTCACTATCACCCTTTAATAAATATGCCTTTAAAAATTCAATAGAAATTAATGGAGTGAGGCAGAATTTCACTCTGGGGACTGTGGAGATCTCTAACTTCACTCTTTGATAAATATATCCCAATGAGTTTTGAACCTTTTGCCAAATCTTAGAAAAGTGTTCAACCAAACAGTTGACAGCAAGAACATTTGAGGAATGACCAGAAAATTAAAAAGGCTCTAGAATGATAGCCAAAAACAGTAAAAAAAAAAAACAGAGATTCTACGGTGGACGAGCAAGTAACATTATTTAATGCAAATTCAGGCCATAGAAGAAAATCTGCCCTTTGTGATTGATTACTGGAGACATAACACCTGAGATATTGCTCCAATGATTTAATTGTCCTATCCTTCTGGCTGTTCGTTTGCAGATGATATGCAGAGGAAAAAGACAAATCAATGTCCATAAGTGAACAAAAGGTGGTCAAAAACTTGAAACAAATTGAGCCCCCTTATCAGATCACAACGGTCAATGGAGCCCCAAGTAGCTTAAATATATTTGATAGGATGAGTTCAGCAAGATACTTAGCAGAAGGGAGGGTGGGAAGGGGAATAAAATTAGACATTTCACTAAATTGATCTACTACCACCCAAATAACAATATTTCCCTTACAGGGAGGTAATTCCACAATTAAATTCATGGAGATATGGGCCCATCACCTTTTGGGAATAGGAAGCAATTGTAGCAGATCCTAAGGTAAAGACCTGGAAGGTTTTGAACATTGCCAAAGTGGGCAAGAATCAATACAATTGCCAACATCCTGTATTAAAGTTGGGCATCAGAGAGTACAGGACAGAAGAGAACAGGTTTTATTGCAGCCCAGATGACCGACAATCTTAGAATTGGGAGTCTCAACCAAAACCGCCTCACAAAGGTTTCCCAGAATGAAGAGTTTGCCCAGCGGTACATTAGGAGGTATATTAATCTGGGCTTCAAACAAAGAGGAATACAGATCTGGACTCAACGCTGGTACAATCATTTCCTTAGATACAATAGAATCAGGTCAGATTTCTCTCGAGAACTGAAGACAAAACTTCTGGAAAGGGGCCTGCCTTAGCATTTTTTTGCTACATAAATCAAAGGGCATTACTAAATATTCATAATGCCCATCATGAGTGTTAAAGGCTGTCTTTTATTTGTTCCCTTTCCTGATTGGAATTCAATTATATGTGGCTCTCCGATAAAGCTTGTGGCACCTTTAACTCTATCAAAGAGTTTAAAAATCCAGGGAAGGGGGTTAACAATTCTTCACTGTTATTTTATTCAGATCTCTATAATCAATGCATGGCCTTAGGCCGCCATCTTTCTTCTCTACAAAAAAAGAAGCCGGCACCCGCAGGAGAGAAGGAAGGCCTTATGAACTCGCTTGACAGATTTTCCTTAATATATTCCTCCATGCGCCTGAGAGTTAGGGAGAGAAAGAGGGTAAGTCCTACCTCATGGAATAGAGGAGTCTGGAATTAAATAGATGGCACAATCTGTGCGAAGGACGGGTCTAAGCAGCTTTTTTAGAGAAGACAATTGTGCAAGAGGGTTACACATCTACAAAAGTGGCAGCAAGAACTTGGGAAGGTTTTAGACATGAAATCTCACAATCTATTCCCCACTGAAGAATCTTTTAAGTAACCCAATCCACTTGGGGATTGTGTTTCTGTAGCCAGGGAAGGCCTAGAATCATAGGGGTTTGTGGACAAATGATAATGAAAAAGAAAATTTGTTCTGAGTGATTAGAACCCACGGACATGGTAAGATTTTTGGATTTGGAAGACATCAACCCACATCCTTAAGAACATCAATGGCCAATAATTTAACCGATGGGGCCAGGGGCAATGTGGGTATGCTGTGTCTCTGAGCAAAGTTAATATCTAGAAAGTTCCCTGCTGCCCCAGAATCAGTACAAGAAGGCAGAACTTTCTACGTAATCCTTATCCCACACTAAGAGGACCAGAATGACTACCTTGGAACAAAATTGTTGGAGAGTAGAAACAGCATGCAGTAACATAACGATAAATGTGAATTCCTCCAAAAAATAGAACAAGTAAAAAAAATACAAACTATTTATAAGGACAAATTTGGCAAAGGTCTAACACATTTCATGCCTGTTGGGGCACTTACTCATAGGCTAAATGGCACATCCCTGTACAAGGGTTATATAGGGGCTGTGACCAATCAAAAAGAGCAACACATGTTTCCACCTATCACAATCAGTGAAAGCAAATTGCCAGTTTGTATACTTATTTACATACAGGTTCATTAGACTGCAGTGTACTCCTACAAGGGTTACAAAAGAGGAGCATGCTTGATCAGAACAGAAATACTCAAAGCATTTTGTCATCAAAAAACTTAAATGAGATGAAATGAAAAAGTAGAAACAGCATGACCTAAACATAACTCCCCACACCTGTCCCTCTTGTGCCTGCCCTTTATCGCCAAACACAACACATTAGCCCACCTTTCTTCAGAGCAGAAAAAAAAGAATTTGCGGCTCAAATCCTATTGAAAGTCACTGACTGCGGGGAAATGTTTATTATATAAAATAAAGTATTAACGCTCAAAATGGTGAAAAAAACTAATCTAATTAGGCTCACCCCAGAATACTTGTGACCCGGGTGTGTATGAACCCCAGGTCCTGCACGTATATTCAATCCCGCAAGTTAACTCATCAGCAGCTTATTTGGAAAAAGCACTCACCAAATGTGAGCCCGGGTGTGGCCCGGGTGCATCGCCCCGAACCCGTGAATGAAGAGATACCGAAGAAAACGGCAAGCACTCCTGGAGCCACTCGTAGGTAAAAACAGCTTTATTTCAGTCGGTTAAAAGCATAAAGTCCAGATGTGTTTCGTATGTCCCTTCCGGTTCAGCAATTTAAAAAGTCGTTATGTTACCTATGTTGATTGTGCCTATGACTACGTATCAGTAACATACGAAATGCGTCAGGACTGTATGCTTTTTACCGACTGAAATAAAGCTGTTTTTACCTACGAGTGGCTCCAGGAGTGCTTGCTGTTTTCTTCAGCACCATATTTTGAGGGGTAGCAGTAGAGGTTCTTTCCTGATGTGTCTCCCTATACTTTCTATCAAACTCTATAGCGAGGTGTATTAAGGAAACATGGAGGGCGGAGCAGAAAAAATAACTAGGCTATCTTTTGATATCATCAGATAGCCCCATCCTGAACTGACTAGTATTCCAATATCATTCCAGACCCTCTCTACTGCCCATTGGTGAAATTCAGTACTATACTCCTCGATCCGCTGTTCGAGATTATGCCTGAGATTATGAATTGCTGAGTCTGGAGAGGCAGAACGATCAGGGTAGTTATAGATAATTGCCATGGCCTTGAGGAAGGCTTTGAGAGAGATGGGCTGGATCAGAAGGAGATTAAGCCTATAATTGGGAATCCCCTAGGAGTAGGGTAACCCTTTTTACCCAAGTCTAGTTTGCCAGGTTCTTAGTGGCAAATTAGTGCTTGCATTTTGTCATACTTAAAATTGAATGATTAGAATAAGTTGTAAATGCCATCTTTTCCTTATTTGTTTTTAAACCTCCTGCATTGTTCAAATGTGCACTTAACATACCCTCACACAAATAATTGTTCACGCAATGCTTAAACTAATCTAAATAATCAAAATCTAAAATGCTCCCTCCTGTCTGGCTTCCTGGTTCGACTCTTCTTGGCTTGATTTTGGCTTGAACAGGCATTATCATTTCTACGAAACATAGATATTACTTGTTAATAATTTATAGTCGTGTCAAGTTTGTCTTTTTTGGTCATTACCGGATGACGTTGTATAGAGTATAATTTAAAGACTGATGTAAAAACAACCTTAAATTAATATATTAATAATTCATATATTAATATTTTCAATTACCTTCAGAGTTGGGGCTTATTGTGGATGGCTTCATGAAATCATCCATACATAATCCTATAAAAAAAGAGATTTAATATTTAATGAGATTGAAACCTCCTTAAATCTCAAACCAACATTTAAAAAGATAGATACATAGATTTAAGAATGCATTACATGTACTAATCTATTTAGTGCAAAAAGAGAAAAGAATTGTTAATTTTACATGGGATGAGTGACACGCATATTTTAATCAATAGAAACAAGACAAAAACATAGGTGGAGAAAGGCCGCAGCTGTAAAACTTTATTTCATTTTCAGTAATAACATTTCTAAACAACTTATAACAATTAAAATGTGTTAGCCCCAGCCAGCCTCTGCTCAAACACCAGCAGGCCGCTTCCATTTGTATAAACTTTAATCCCTGCTGCATCAGCCCAGGGCAAAACTCCAACAGCTGCGACAATATCAATATTTTACTCCAAGAAATTATTTATTTATTTTTTTAATAAATTAATATGTCAGGGGGTGGGAGGGTGGGTGACATTGCTGTCTCGCCGGTCAAATGACTTCTCTGTCACACAGTGCCCCTATGTTCCCCTTTTTATATGCCCCCCGACTACTGCCCACTCGTTGTTGCTGGGTAAAAACATCTGCCTACCAATCAACAGGCAGTCACCTGTTAACCCAAAAAAAGTTTGAGTTCAACATTTGATAAAAATGCTTATAAAAAACTCATAGAAATTGATACAAAGTGGGTGATTTTGTGAGTCGTGAGCTTTAATTTACAGTAACATTTTGCCAAAGCTGCTACATAATTTTATGGAAAATCCTTAGGAAAATAAATTTACATATATTGAGTTTACCTGTTGCATCTGTATCATAAGGTCCTTCCATGTCAGTTAGTGTGTCTGGCTCATGTATTCTTGATATTTCTTCCTCATAGTCCCTGAGGTCTAATTCTGTTGGTGGTTCTCTTCCAGTATCCCTCTTTTTATGAGCAGAAATTTTTTTTTTACTTGTCTGTAAAAACATAAAACAATTAGATGGTGAATTTTTAAAGTAAACGCATTAAAGTAACAATGACATATTATGAGATGCCCTAATTTTTAAAGTTTTCCTTAAAAAAATTGGTAACTTTGGCACCAAGACATGCAAATATATATATATATATATATATATATATATATATATATATATATATATATATATATATATATATATATATATATATAATGCTGATGCACACCAGGATTTTTCTTTAAAATTTGATTACTTTAATAAATTGCCTGGGTGCACGATCAGCAAATTAAATAATACAAATCGAAGAAGAGGATCAGCACTCACAGGACTTAGAAAAATCAAATAAAAATTTATTTAAGAACTATGGACTGACGTTTTGGCTGTCCAGGGCCTTTCTCAAAGTATCTTAAACAGTGAAAGTTGCTTAAATTCAAATACTGGCGGGAAAACAGCCACTGTTACGTACATGCAACGTCATAAAATGAGCGACTATCATTAAACATCACACTCAAATAGTAAGATATAATCCATAGAGGTCAAAAAGTTACCCATATGCACTTATAAATGATTCCTTCCCAAAAGTGCCACAGTAACAAATAAAAACAACATATAATGTAACACCATTAACACTAAGGCAACCTTGTAACAATCCCATATAAAATAACTCATTGCAGAACACTTTGTTGCCTATGTTACCAATATGTTAAAAATGAGAAACTGATCTAACTTGGCCCATGGGTAAACATCTCCCGGTCATAAGATTACAATACTCATCCTATATATATAATAAAATATAATATGTATCATAAAATATACTGTCTAGGCTTCCACTATCATGGATATTCAGCACTATACATACTACCGACTTGTAAATTCTATGGCACTATCCCACTTACTCAACTACTCCAGTGTTCTATTATCAATATTTAATAATTAATCTAATTTTTAAAATTTTTACGATTTTTGGTGTACTGTCCCGCTTTGATTGGGGGCCATTGTTTAGCACCTTAATGAACCATCCGATTAATAGGCCTTTCAATGTGCAATAAATAACCCTTTGTATAAAGAATCATGTCATAAAACGGTGCCCAACTAATGCTGGTTCATGGACTGCGCCGGAGGTGGTAACATTTGATTACAATGCGCTGGTTGTGTTACAGGGAGACTATGTGGAGCGGTGAGCTGTTTATGTTCCCCAGCTGCCTTTCGCTTCAGGAGGAGCCATCTGCTACTCAGATGCTGCAGGTCTTAAAGTGAGAGAATCAAGACAAGAGTTCTGGGCAGACAATGGAGCCATAACGTGTAACAGGAGGAAAGGGGTTAGAGCAAAGCGTAGTCAGAAACAGGCCGGGGTCAATAATCAGCCTAGTCATCGCAGTACAGAATCAGAATCCAGAAGAGTGGCCACTTACAGCCAAAGGTTGGTTCAGGCAGCGGTATAAAGAATCAGACTAGAAGCACACCTACTGTAGGAACTATGTCAGACCTATGTCAGCCAATCAAAAATGGGCAAGACGCCTTTAAATATTTTAATTCCGCACCAAGCGTAATGATGTGAGACGCAGTGGGCAGCACGACATGCGTCAAAAAGAAGAGGCGCACAGAAGAGGAGGTGGTGGGCATCCTCACCACCTACCGGGTACAATGACAACTACCAGAAAAAAAATCAATTTACCACTATAATACCACCTTTCAAATAAATATGATGATGCCTTAAATGTCCATTAATGCCAGTATAACTTAAAATGTACTCAACAGTAAAATGCAATACATTTTTGAACAGAAAAAAAACCACATTTTTCATTTACCATCTTCTGCAGGAAATTTGTCACCATATTGTGACAAATGTCATTCATGCTAGTTGTTGTCTCAGAAGAAGTAGCAGAAGATCAGTAAATCAAATCTGGTTTAAGGAAGTCTGGAATTGGATATTCACGTGAACTAAAAATAAAATCCTTATGGAGAAGTTCATATTAGAATTCCTTTTAATATGGTATAGAGCAGAGTTTCTTAATATGAGTTGTCACTATGATTTCTGAATACAAATATATTTCCTCCTACAACAAAAAAATAAAATGCATCTATTTGTTGCATCATAAAGCTAATTTTTCAACTTAAAGGGGAACAACGGCTTCCAAATCAAAATTTAATAAAGAGACCCACATAACACATAAACCCTTATATATATCACTGTTAACTATTTCTTCATAAAGTATGAATAAATTCCATTTTCTATGCTGAAATCCAGCTGTTTAACAGTTCTTCTCTTTCTGCATCATTTGAAATCCTGGCAGGAAAGGAGGGACTAAACACTGATGTTACAAATTGTAACAACTTCACAGCTTACAGACAGCATGCAGGAACTACATACCCCACAATGCATTGCATTGTAATGTTCCATTTCTTATTGAAATCACGCTTGAAGGGGATTGTGGGGTTTGGAGGATGCAGGCTAAGAACAGATGGCTGCTGATACAACATAATAGTAGTCAGCCAGCTCAGCAAAGTAGTCAGACAGATACAGCAGGAGAGCAGGGCGCTAGGCTTAGGGAACTGTTCTAAACCATTGAAAATCACTAAACGTTTAATTGATGTATGTTGCAAAGTTGCTTGAAATGATGTTTACTTTTCAAAAAGTTTAAAAAAAATTGTATGTGTGGAGTTCCCCTTTAATTTTAGAAAATCAGATCTAGCCCAGAGAGCATTCATTGTTATTGATGAAATTAGTTTTATTAATAAAACTAATATTTTTTTTAGGTTTTCTCTTATTCATCTTGGGTTTGCCTAAGAAACCAAGTCAAAAAAAAAAAAAATTATATATATATATATATATATATATATATATATATATATATATATATATATATATATATATATATATATATATAATATCAAAACAGGGGGGTTGTGGGAGCACTCTAAAGGCTTTAAAGTATATATATATATATATATATATATATATATATATATATATATATATATATATGTATATGTATAATAAATGCTATTGCATATGTACCCAAAACAGGGGTTATTTTGTTACAAAGTTATGATCATAAAATTGATAAGCCACCATACCACGGCAAGGTAAACCCCGAATGGCGGTCCCTAACTTTTTTTATTTTTTATGTGCATTTTAGCATTACCTGTAATCAATGTGTCCGTTGAACGCTGTTTTTTCACTGAGGGCTAAATCCTCCCCAGCCAGCAATCAGGCTATTAAAGGAGAGATATTCCCAAAACGTTCAATGGACATTGATTACAGGTAATGCTAGAATGCACATAAAAAATAAAACAAGTTAGGGACCACCGTTCGGGGTTTACCTTGACGTGGTATGGTGGCAAATTTTTGCCGCAAATTTTTGCCACTGGCGCTGGCGGCGAATCGCACAAATTTGCTGCAAATTCGCGCCTGGCGAATAAATTCGCCCATCACTAGTGTTTAGAGATGGCGCGAACTGTTCGCCGGCGAACTTGTTCGCGCGAACATCGGGTGTTCGTGCTCGCCGGAAGTTCGCGAACGTCGCGCGACGTTCGCCATTTTGGGTTCGCCATTGTTGGCGCTTTTTTTTGCCCTCTCACCCCAGACCAGCAGGTACATGGCAGCCAATCAGGAAGCTCTCCCCTGGACCACTCCCCTTCCCTATAAAAACCGAAGCCCTGCAGCGTTTTTTCACTCTGCCTGTGTGTGCTGAAGAGATAGTGTAGGGAGAGAGCTGCTGCCTGTTAGTGATTTCAGGGACAGTTGAAAGTTTGCTGGCTAGTAATCGTTTTGATACTGCTCTGTTATTGGAGGGACAGAAGTCTGCAGGGGTTTGAGGGACATTTAAGCTTAGGTAGCTTTGCTGGCTAGTAATCTACCTTCTACTGCAGTGCTCTGTATGTAGCTGCAGTGGGCAGCTGTCCTGCTTCTGATCTCATCTGCTGACTGCTGCAATAACAGTAGTCCTTGTAAGGACTGCTTTTATTTATTTTTTTGTTGTTTTACTACTACTACTACTACTACTATAAGAGCCCAGTGCTATTAGTCTAGCAGTGTTGGGGAGTGGGACTGGTGTGCTAATCTGCTGCTCCTAGTAGTTCAGCAGCACCAACTTTAATTTTTTTTTTTTAATATTCATTTTTTTTTTATTTTTACTTTTTTTTATTTTACTACCGCTGTAGTAGTGTATAAGTTGACCTTTTAGGCATTATTTGCCCTGTAGGCATTTTTTGCCCAGTGTGTTATTCAACCAACTGCCATCTAGCTGTGTGACCTTGTTCACATTCTGTCTAAATATCCATAATATTACCGTCTCCAGAAAAAACACCGGAGTGACTTTTTTCAAGCAGCCATAATATATTTTACGTAATCCGTATCCATCGCTGTAGTAGTGTATAAGTTGACCTTTTAGGCATTATTTGCCCTGTAGGCATTTTTTGCCCAGTGTGTTATTCAACCAACTGCCATCTAGCTGTGTGACCTTGTTCACATTCTGTCTAAATATCCATAATATTACCGTCTCCAGAAAAAACACCGGAGTGACTTTTTTCAAGCAGCCATAATATATTTTACGTAATCCGTATCCATCGCTGTAGTAGTGTATAAGTTGACCTTTTAGGCATTATTTGCCCTGTAGGCATTTTTTGCCCAGTGTGTTATTCAACCAACTGCCATCTAGCTGTGTGACCTTGTTCACATTCTGTCTAAATATCCATAATATTACCGTCTCCAGAAAAAACACCGGAGTGACTTTTTTCAAGCAGCCATAATATATTTTACGTAATCCGTATCCATCGCTGTAGTAGTGTATAAATTGACCTTTTAGGCATTATTTGCCCTGTAGGCATTTTTTGCCCAGTGTGTTATTCAACCAACTGCCATCTAGCTGTGTGACCTTGTTCACATTCTGTCTAAATATCCATAATATTACCGTCTCCAGAAAAAACACCGGAGTGACTTTTTTCAAGCAGCCATAATATATTTTACGTAATCCGTATCCATCGCTGTATTAGTGTATAAATTGACCTTTTAGGCATTATTTGCCCTGTAGGCATTTTTTGCCCAGTGTGTTATTCAACCAACTGCCATCTAGCTGTGTGACCTTGTTCACATTCTGTCTAAATATCCATAATATTACCGTCTCCAGAAAAAACACCGGAGTGACTTTTTTCAAGCAGCATTCATATATTTTACGTAATCCGTATTCACCGCTGTAGTAGTGTATACGTTGACCTTGTAGGCATTATTTGCACAGTGTTTTCTTCAAACCGCCATCTAGCTGTGTGAGCTTGTTCACATTTTGTCTAAATATTGATAATATTATCGTCTCTAGAAAAACCACTTGAGTTACTTTTTTCAAGCAGCATTCATATATTTTACGTAATCCGTATCCACCGCTGTAGTAGTGTATACGTTGATCTTGTAGGCATTATTTGCACACTGTTTTCTTCAAACTGCCATCTAGCTGTGTGTATTATCGTTTCCAGAAAAACCAACTGAGTTTTTGTTGTTGTTGTTTTTTTAAAAATAATGCCAGGCAAAGGCAGGCCGCCACGCAGAGGCCGTGCTAGGGGCCGTGCTGCTATGCAATCCTGTGGCCCTAGCAAATTGCCCAGTTTTAAAAAGCCAATGACCCTGAACTCCCAAAATGCTGAAGAGGTAGTTGACTGGCTTACACAGCACACCCCATCCTCTACCGTTTCTAACTTTACCACAACATCCTCCTCATCCTCCACTGCTATGGCCACCCCACGTAACACTTCCTCCACCACCGGTGCCCCTTCTTCACTGGAGTCAGAGGAGTTATTTTCCCATGAGTTTCTTGAACTGAGTAATGCGCAACCATTATTGCCAGAAGAAGATGAAGGAGATGAGGACGTTACACCAGATTTAATTCTGGCAGAGAACACGATAGAGATGGACATAATGAGTGATGAGGAGGAGGTCCCCGCTGCTGCTTCCTTCTGTGATGTGTCAGAAGAAATTGATGCATCTGAGGAGAATGATGATGAGGAGATTGATGTTTTGTGGGTGCCTAGTAGAAGAGAGCAAGAGGAGGGTAGTTCAGATGGAGAGACGGAGAGTCAGAGAGGCAGTAGGAGAATAAGACTTAGAAGAAGCAGGGAGGACAGCCCGCAGGGATCAGTAGGGCAACAACATGTATCGGCACCTGTGTTCAGCCGGCCAACGCACCCGCCATTGCCGCCAATGCCGCCAACTTCTACTGTTACCGCCAGATCGCACACTTCCAAAAAGTCAGCAGTGTGGGATTTTTTTAATGTGTGTGCCTCTGACAAAAGCATTGTAATTTGCAATGAGTGCAGTCAGAAACTGAGCCTTAGTAAGCCCAACAGCCACATAGGTACAACTTCTATGCGAAGGCACATGAGCGGCAAGCACAAAGCACTTTGGGAGCAACACCTCAAAGGCAACAGGCAAACTAAAAGCCACACTCCTTCTGGTCCAGCATCTTACTGCTCTACCTCTGCTCTCCTTGACCCGTCTGAACCACCCTCCACTCCGCCTTCCACCTTGACCACCTGTTCCCATTCCAGTCATCTGCCACCAGCCAAGTTTCTGTGAAGGCCATGTTTGAGCGTAAGAAGCCAATGTCTGACTGTCACCCCCTTGCCCGGCGTCTGACAGCTGGCTTGTCTGCACTCTTAGCCCGCCAGCTTTTACCATACCAGCTGGTGGACTCTGAGGCCTTCCGCAAATTTGTAGCAATTGGGACACCGCAGTGGAAGGTACCCAGCCGCAATTTTTTTTCTAAAAAGGGAATACCACACCTGTACCAACATGTGCAGAGCCAAGTTACCGCATCTCTGTCACTTAGTGTTGGGCCAAAGGTCCATATGACTACTGACGCATGGTCCTCCAAGCATGGTCAGGGCAGGTATGTCACCTACACTGCCCACTGGGTGAACTTGGTAATGGCTGGGAAGCAGGGAATGGGTAGCTCAACAACAACAGTGGAGTTGGTGTCACCGCCAAGTATTGCACGCGGTTCTGCCACCACCTCTACTCCTCCATCGCTCTCTACCTCGTCTTCTTCCTCTTCTTCTTCTTACTCTGCTGCTGGGTCCTCCTTCTCCTCCTCCACACCTGTGCACCCCCAGCTCCCCCTAGGCTATTCGACGTGCCAGGTACGCCGTTGTCACGCTGTCTTGGGGATGACGTGCCTGGAAAGCAAAAACCATACCGGATCTGTACTCCTGTCATCTCTGCAGTCACAGGCCGATCGGTGGCTGACCCCACACCAACTGCAGATCAGAAAAGTGGTGTGTGACAATGGAAGCAATCTGTTGGCAGCGTTGAGACTGGGCAATTTAACACATGTGCCCTGCATGGCACATGTGTTAAATTTAATAGTCCAACGTTTTGTCTCCAAGTACCCAGGATTCCAGGACGTTCTCACCCAGTCCAGAAAGGTGTCGGCCCATTTCAGACGTTCCTACACAGCCATGGCACGCCTTGCTGACATTCAGCAGCGCTACAACATGCCAGTCAGGCGTTTGATTTCTGACAGCCAGACTCGCTGGAATTCAACGCTCCTTATGTTGGAACGTCTGCTGCAACAACAAAGGGCCGTCAACGAGTACCTTTTTGAACTGGGTGGTAGGACTGGATCTGCAGAGCTGGGGATTTTTTTCCCCCGTTACTGGGTGCTTATGCGCGATGCCTGCAGGCTCATGCGACCTTTTGAAGAGGTGACAAATATGGTCAGTCGCACCGAAGGCACCATCAGCGACCTAATACCCTTCGCTTTCTTCCTGGAGCGTGCCGTGCGACGAGTGACAGATGAGGCTGTAGACCAGCGTGACGAGGAGCTGGAAGCGCGCGATTTCTGGTCGGAATCACCAGAACGAACCCAGGCACCTGCTGCAACGCAGGGAGAGGTGCCAGAAGTGGAGTCAGAGGAGGAAGGTGGCTTTGTGGAGGAGGAGGACCAACAGGAGCAGGCTTCCCAGGGGGCTAGTGGTGACCTTTTGGGGACCCCTGGTCTTGTACGTGGCTGGGGGGAGGAGACCGTGGATGATGCAGTCCTTGATAATGAGGAAGCGGAGATGGATAGCTCTGCATCCAACCTTGTGAGAATGGGGTCTTTCATGCTGTCATGCCTGTTGAAGGACCCCCGTATCAAGAGGCTTAAGGAGAAGGACCTGTACTGGGTCGCAACGCTACTAGACCCTCGGTACAAGCATAAAGTGTCAGAAATGTTACCAACATACCACAAGTCCGAAAAGATGCGGCATTTACAAACCAGCCTGCAAAACATGTTGTACAATGCTTTTAAGGGTGATGTCACTTCAGGAACTCATCAACATTCCAGGGGCAGAGGTGCCAGTAATCCTGCCACGAGCACACCTGCAAGGACAAAGCCCTTTGGCCAGTCTGTAACGTCAGACATGCAAATGTTTTTCTGTCCAAGGCAGCGCCACAACCCTTCTGGATCCACCCTCAAAGAACGCCTCGACCGGCAGGTAGCGGACTACCTGGCATTAACTGCAGATATCGACACTCTGAGGAGCGATGAACCCCTGGACTACTGGGTGTGCAGGCTTGATCTGTGGCCAGAGCTGTCACAATTTGCCATGAACCTCTTGTCTTGCCCAGCCTCAAGTGTGCTCTCAGAAAGGACCTTCAGTGCAGCAGGAGGGATTGTAACTGAGAAGAGAACTCGCCTAGGTCACAAAAGTGTCGATTACCTGACCTTTATTAAAATGAATGAGGGGTGGATCTCGGAGGGTTACTGCACGCCGGAAGACTTGTTCTGACTTCTATGCAGCTGTCCTTCTCTTCAAGCCTCATGACTCCACACACAGCTGTCCTTTAGCGTCCTCCTCCCTCCGCCACCGTTACAAACTAGGGTGCAAACCCTACTGGTTTAATTTTTTCTGGCCTCTGTGCTTCAGTGGCTGCAACCAAAAAAACTGGGCAAACAATGTCTACAAGGTCAACGTATGGCAAAAAATGACTATTTTCAGCATTTATATGGCATATTTTTTCTGGCAACTGTGCTTCAGTGGCTGCGTCCAAAAAAATGCATATTTTCTGCATTTATATGGCATAATTTTTCTGGCCTCTGTGCTTCAGTGGCTGCAACCAAAAAAATTTATATTTTCAGCATTTATATGGCATAATTTTTCTGGCCTCTGTGCTTCAGTGGCTGCAACCAAAAAAATTTATATTTTCAGCATTTATATGGCATAATTTTTCTGGCCTCTGTGCTTCAGTGGCTGCAACCAAAAAAATTTATATTTTCAGCATTTATATGGGATAATTTTTCTGGCAACTGTGCTTCAGTGGCTGCGACCAAAAAAATGACTATTTTCAGCATTTATATGGCATATTTTTTCTGGCCTCTGTGCTTCAGTGGCTGCGGCCAAAAAAACTGGGCAAACAATGCCTACAAGGTCAACGACGTTGATATATGTCAGGTGACTAATCTCCTCGTGTCATTGCTCGATAATCAGGTGGTCCTTTACAATTTCCTTTCTGTACCTATGTCTCCATCAATGTAAAATAATTAAGCATGGAACATTTTTGTTCTGGTATAAGTAATGTTTCTCCTATTTAGCTTAATTTGAAATAGTTTTAGAAGCAAATTCTAAATATACAGTGCTGATGTAAAGTACTTTCATTTTATCCCAACACCTAAGTACGTAAGTATTGGTCTAAGTAAAGTGTATACTTTCTCCTTCTCTCAGATGGCAGTTTTGGTGTAGGCGTAATGCTCTGTTTAAGAAGCTGTTGGCTCTCTGACACACACCAGCTGTTTTTAGCAGTGTAAATGGCAGGTGTTGCAGTATGCGAAACACAATAACAATGATCATGTAGATGTTTAACAGTCATTATACAAATGTCATTCCCCCCTTCTAAACAAATTAAACACAAAAACAATCCTATATTGTTTTCAAAATAGGAACAATGAAAAGGAACAGATTGCCATGTCTGCAAACTGACTGTATTTGATTTCAGTTTGTACTGATATCTAAAGGCAATTGGTCCATCTGCAGCCCTCATGCTATATTAATAGTAATAAAACATTTATTTAAAATATTTGTATCTGTCTTGTCAGCAACATGAAATCATGTGTAGCTTAGTTTTCAGGCAGTTATAATTTTTTCTATGTTTTGCTGGTATGTCTGCAGTAAATATTGTAGGGTTACAAAATGTTATATATACAAATATTGTGGTGCCTGAGAAGGGATCCACTCCTGAGTACAAATGATTCAGTTTAAAGTACATACACTTTAGATATGGAATCATAAATTGATCAAAAGTTATCATTTTATTAACAAAGTATTGGTATCCCTAGGGATAAGACAGCAATTATTATTAACATATATTTATAAATGTCAACAGATTTTTTGGAATATCTCCACCCTTCTACCATTTTCTAACTATTTCTTTTTTAAGCTTCAATCAAGCAAATAATTTAAAATATTGGGATTGTATAATATTTTTTTTTACTTTTGCTGAGAGTATTAGTCAATTACATTTGTTAATGAACAAATCAAGAAATTGATAGTAGAAGGGAGGCCTTGGCAATGAATGTTCTCTCTGAACAGACCTGATGACAGTTTTCACATGAAAGGTTGAATGTTTATTCAATGGAAACACTCAACAACCCAGTGCCTGGTATGGAACGTTGCTATATTGTCAGTTGTATAATCCTAATGTTGGTAAATACGACATAGCCACCTGTGTTGAAAATGGGAGGGGCCTGGCTGAGTATTATCACGATGCTGGTATGTGAAATTATCTCAAATCAAGGGGAGGCACATTTATCAAATTCGACCAATCAACTATTATTGAAAAAAATCAGATTTGTTTAGCGCAGGTGACTAGGATTGACCTGCAAACATTTGAGTTCAAAATAAGTAAGAGGCAGTCAAACAGTTTAACACCAAAGGGACTAAGATGGATACAGGAGAAACATTTAACATATACAGTAATTACAAACATTTAAATGTTTGAAAGATTTGATAAAAAATTCAAGCCTGAGAACCACTAGATGGATTTGGCGGACGGAAATAAGTCTTCTGATGTAACACATATCCACAGGACATCTTCTCTGCTGAAGCAACGACAAGCAATGGCTCATCTGTTATATTTCGGCAAGATGGGAGTGAACTGATCCATAAGAATTGTGCCAAATTTACCATCAAGAAATATTATCGACTTTATTATCTGAACACTTTTTATGAGACCGGTGACAGTTGTTATGTTAGTCAAACCGGGGCATGAAATCCTTGGTCACTGTAATTATGATGATCTTTTAAAACTACAAAGTGTAGTTGATGGAATGAAAGTTAAGGGTAAGGCTTTATAAATCTAACCTAAATTGTAAAATTTGTACACAGGGGAAATTTGAACAGAAACAGAGAGTCTGACAACCGTACCAATCACTTGAACTAGTGCACACTGATTTAGCAGGCCCCATAGAGCCAATAGAAAAAAAGATGGTTTTAGATATGCCATAGCATTTACTGATGATTACTCTGGTGCAGTATTTGTGTACTTTCTGAAAAATAACAGTGATACAGTATTAGTCACAGAAAAGTTAATTGCTGATACTGCCCCCTTTGGGACTATTAAATGAATTTGGTCTGATAATGGCACAGAATTTATGGCAAAGAACTTTCAATCACTGCTCAGTAAGAAGAGCATAAGACATGAGATCTCAGCACCTTACTCACCCCATCAAAATGGGACTGCTGAGAGAAATTGGAGAACACAATTTGAGATGGCAAGGTGTATGTTACTTGAGAGTAAACTGCCAAAAGAGTTACTGTATGGACATATGCAGTAATGACTTCTGCTTTGTCCTTTTGTAGTTTTATCACTTACTTGCCTACTTTCCCCAGGTAGACTGTCTCCTGGCTTAAAATTCCGAATCACAGATTTGTGTTGGTTTAAGCGTGTCTTTTTAGATTTCATAGTTTGCCCTACATAGTATTTACCGCACGGGCACTTAAATCACATTATAACTGTCATACGTGGAAAAGGACTTTATACCATGCTTGTCTTTCTTTTCCTGCAGTCTGACTTCTCCCTAAAAAAGGAGTAGGTTCCCTTGGTGAAGCAACTGATGATCTATATTGTGAGAGTGTAAGAAGCCCCTGTCCGATGATCCGTGCGAGGCCATCTGTTTGTGTCGTCTCTGGTGTCACGTTTGAATTTGCACAATTTCACCTGAAGGATATGCTGCTATTGAGAAAGGTTAAAAAAAATTGATCTCCATATCATTAAAGAAGAGGTCAAAAGAACCCCTCATAAGGTGATGTTAACCAGGGCCCAAATTAGAAAGTAGGCAAGTAAGTGATAAAACGTGGAAGGGCGGGCCCTTGTGTGTGATAGACCAGGTGTTCCATAGGCAGCAGCTGCCTGTTCCTTGAGCCCACCCCCTTGTCCTTACCATCATGGTGGCCCTTCATAGATCAAACATCCCTTCTGCCTCTTTGACTGTGTTTATATGTTTATATATTTATATATATATATATATATATATATATATATATATATATATATATATATATATATATATATATATATATATATACAGAGAGTAGCACAGTGTATAACAATGCATTATGGACAATAGATTATGTCTATTTGGGAATGTACATTTGTGAATTTGTGTTACAGAAGTGAAATTACACACACATTTTTTGTTCTGAAGAAAGAAAAACAAAGTTTTCCCTCCATGAAATACCACTATAATGAGAGAATAAAGTACAAATGAAATTGTGCTGGTGCTTAAAATGTTAAAGAAACTGCATAAAAATGAAATTGTGGTTATGTCCCCTTTAAGTCTAATTAACTCAACTGTTGGACACTACACCTGAAAGAAAAACTAATCCACAGTTTGCAAAAGTATCTCATAAGTGGTCTTATGAAACTAAGAGAAATGCAAATATATTTGGTCAAGCCAATGGCAACTTGCTCAAATAAACATTTATTAGCAGTCTGCAGTAATGATTATGGCTTTTTTTGTGCAGGCACATATTTCAGTGGACTATTTCATTACTCATTATTCATATTATTCAGATAATATCCACATACCCACCCACATTTTTCTTTTGTTCACCTTTACAGTTCATGAGTCATATTTCTTGTGTTCAATATGACAAACACTGAAATCCAATTTCCCAACCTTCACTCTGTCACTAACCTTTTAATCCCTTCTCTGAAGCACTGACAACCATGCATTATCATTGCTTGGATTGCCAAAAATATCGGCTTTTCTGTCTGACCAGAAATTAAGTGCTTTTTGTTTTTCCCCTATGTGTAGCACGCAGCCAATTTCTATTCCCTTGAAATATGTTTTGTGTATGTGTTTTATGTGTGTCTGTATATAATATCTATGGGTGCAAATGACTTATTTGGTAGAAGAAAGTAGTAACATGAAATAGACTGCACAATCCATAAAAATGCAGACCAGGGGGGGCGTGGCCTGACGCTGTACCTGAGCAGACGCATGTACTGAGAGCTCCCGAGACTGAGGACCTCCAAAGCCAGGAAAATTGCATTAAAAGATGACTAAACGAGGGAAACATAAAGCGAAATCTCCCCGAAAAGAGATACCCTCTAAGAGCGGAATACAATCCTTCTTCAACACCAAAGAAGGCAGCAGTAGATTATACCCACTATTCTATACCGCATAACCAATACAGTCGGATTGACTACCTCTTCATTTCCTGGATTGTATTAGAAACACAGAGATAGGGGCACAGACCTGTTCAGATCACCACCCGGTTCATCTAGACTTAAATGTTCCTAACCTTCCCATAAGCACCTGGTCATGGCGACTTAATGAATCCCTACTGGCTGATGCCCCTTGTCTTGACGAGTTACGGGAAGTAATTAAAAATTTCGAACTTGATCATAAAGATGACCCTACCCCTTGTTTAACAAAACGGGAAACTTTGAAATGTATGCTTCAGGGTACTTTAATTAAACATGGAGCGAGAATTAAGAAACAAAGGGCAAAAAACTATGCAGGAGCTAATTCAAAAGATTCAAACCTTGGAACAATCCCAATCTCTATCCCTACAGATACTAGGCGAGTTGACTAAGGCACGCCAGGAATTGTTATCTCTTACTCAACAACGCTATAAGAAATGTATTGAAAAATGTCTATGAAATTGGCAATAAATGTGGGAGTTTATTAGCTAGACAGTTAAAGCGGAAACACTTAGCTACCTACATTCCCCATATTAAAACTAAGGAAGGCTCAATTACTCACCTCTCTACGGAGGTGGCAGAGACATTTAAGCAATACTACACCGCACTATATAATATTAACAACCCAGCCGCCTCCAATATATCCCCACAAATGTTGGAATATATTAAAAACTCATCTCACTTAACGACCCGTGACCCGTCAATACAGGACGCTTTAGCTCAGCCTTTTACAGTAGAAGAACTTAAGGCAGCCATCAACACAACTCCAAACGGAAAGAGTCCAGGACCAGATGGTTTCTCGGTGGGAATATACAAATCCTTGGGAGGGAATTTAGCCCCAGTGATGTTGGCTGCTTATAACTCTATATCAGATCTCTCGCCTCCCTCTCCGGCATTCTTAGAAGCTACCATCACTTTAATTTTTAAGCCGGGCAAAGACCCAAAGAATTGTACCAGTTATAGACCCATTTCATTGTTGAACGTAGATACTAAATTGTACGCAAAAATGTTGGGTAACAGAATTAAGCCACTGCTGAGCGATCTGATACACCCAGATCAGGTGGGCTTTGTCCCCGGGAGAGAGGCGAGAGATAATACCTTAAAGGTCTTCTTACTTATACAAAGTGTTAAAAAGGGGAAAACCCCTGTACTTTTACTGTCTTTAGACGCGGAGAAGGCCTTCGATAGGGTGAGTTGGGCCTTCCTTAAAGCAGCAATGCTGCAGGTGGGATGGGGAGAGCAGTTTATAGCTAAAGTAATGGCCCCCTACACTGTTCCCACAGCCAGGATCAGAATATTGAACCATTTAGCCTAGCGAACGGGACACGTCAGGGGTGCCCTTTGTCCCCATTGTTATACATTTTGGCAATGGAGCACCTTTTACAAGCAATAAGATCAAATCCATTGATATTGGAGCCAAAAATCGCAGACCGAGAGATCAAAACAGCCGCGTTCGCAGACGACCTCTTAATATTTAAGTCTCCCTTTTTGTCCACACCGCCCTTACTAATGAATAAGCAAATTTTGGCAAGTACAGTAACTTTAAAGTAAATGTCACAAAATCTGAAGCTCTAGATATATCGCTATCCCCAGGAGAAGCCCAGCGAGTACAGGAAAACTTTCCATTTGCCTGGCAAACCCATTCGCTTAAGTACCTGGGAATCCAAATCCCCAAAGACTTGAGTCAGACAGCAACGTTAAACTACAATAAATTGTTGGCTCAGCTTAAACAGGATATTAGTACTTGGGAGCTGTTGAACCTAACGTGGTTTGGAAGGATCAACGCTATAAAAATGGTTATTTTACCAAAATACTTATACTACTTCCAGACCATACCTCATCAGCCGCCCCCAGGGATGTTTAAGAAAGTCTATAAAATTCTGATACGATTTGTTTGGGAAAACAAGTCGCAGAGACTGAAACAATCTATTCTATTTACACACAAACGGATAGGAGGCCTAGGACTCCCAGACATGCTAACTTATTACCAGGCGGCTAATTGCCAGCGTATAGTTGATTGCTTCCACCATACTCAAATGCAAATTGTGGGTACGGATCGAACAAAACCAGATAATGCAGCCCTTAACATCGCTTCCTTGGTTAAAAATATCTGACAGACTCAACAGACAAATGGTTCCCCATGTCACACAAATCACGCTCTCTATGTGGGACAGGCTGACCAGGTCAATCGCCATCTCCAGTAGCCCAGGACCCCGTTGATTGGTAACCCTAGTTTTCCTCCAGGAACATTAAGTAAGGGATTTCTCCATAAACGTGGACGAGACACTTTAACATTTACCTCAATAAGAAGTTCTAATGGCATAGCCCCTCTTAACATTATAGTCAATGAACCAGTGGACTCATTTCCCTTTAAATTATGCATCACCAGTTAGTACATTGGTTCCAAACACACCATGAAAAGGCCAAGTTTTTAAGAGATACGACACCATTTGATGACCTATGCCTGGCTAAAGAACCACCACAACATACCATTTCGCAGATATAAAATATAATCTTAAACAGTTACAGATGCCTGGTTACACTACAAAATGGACGGATGATATCAAGCGCAGAATAACCAAGAAAGAGTGCGATATTAGCTTTAAATTGACATATACAATGGCAACAGCCTGTAACGCTCAGGAGACGAAATTATAAAATTCTATCCCGATGGTATCGCTGCCCGGTGGTCCTTCATAAGATGTTTCCAAATACCACCAATAAATGCTGGAGATGTCATTTGCACAAGGGTGATATGATACATGTGTGGTCGGAGTGTCATATGATACAAAATTACTGGGCTACTATAATAAAATGTATATCTAAAGTGACAGCTATAGACCTCCCCATCGACCCTGGAATGGCGCTATTGTCAATACCTCCTCCACAAACTACCATTGTGCGGAAGGCATTGATAGCTTTCGCGTTAACGGCGGCTAGATCAGTCATTCCCAGGTATTGGAAACAAAGTCTTACACTGCCTGTTGGGGATTGGATAAAAGAACTCAACTCTATCATGCGCAATGAAGAATTGCTCTCATATTCAAACAAAACACAGGACAGCTTTGTCCACACATGGTCGGCATAGACCATATTTAAAGAAACCCCTGACCATGCTGATATGCTAGTCAATTGAGTGTGAAGTCTGTTTTTGTCCCTTTTTCCATACACTATGGAAGAAAAAGGGTGGCCTTGAGGTAATTTCTATGAAGTTTTAAGCTTGGGTTCAGCATACCCCCTCGATAGCTGAGAGGGAAACCAATGGTATTGAATAGGAACTGTGTCCCCCTTCCCTTGTTATTGATGTATCACGATCATACGTAACTTTACTCAAAGAAATATGGTTAAAAATCTCTGTAATTACTACAAAGGAAACAATAATTGTAATAAAGGTTAAACCTAGATCTATCCCTTGCGGAATGTGACAATTCAACATTGTTATACTCAAGTTATGTATGCATGTAACTTTATACTATCAATCTTGATGTTATATGTTTGTACTTTAAATTTCAAAAATGTAAAATAAAGAATATATTAAAAAAAAATGCAGACCATATAGCACAATTGGTAACAGAAGTGGCAAAGTGCAAATGCTTACTGTGTAAAATATAGTTCTGATGCATAAAGCAAAATCTAGATAAAGCAACAAACCTTGTTACTCAGTGGAAAGCACACGCAAAGGCAGAGTAGAGTGAATAAAAAAAATGCTGACTAGGGCAATTGTAAACATACAAGGAGAGTAATATTTTACAATGGGCACTCTAATGCTCAGTTGGTGCCTGTGGGCATGTAACAGACTATTTCCCTCTGCAAATGGCTGGACATTCAGCCGGTGCCCAGATCGTTGTCAGAGCTTGTGAATTACACCCCGAAATTGCTTAAATAATACCCAATTAGTCATTCATAACGTGATAGACTTCATGCATAGGAACACTTTTTTACATTCTCTGCATTCTGTTTTGCTTTCCACATTGGTAGTAGTTTTTTAATGATTTATTTTTAAATGTGCACATTGCTTTTGTTTATTTGACAATATTGTGAGGCATTGTTTTTCCTTGGAATGGTCTGTACTCATCATAATCGACAATCAGTAAAAGTGGGAAATGAAGAGATAAATACTGTGTATATATGCTGTGTATATATGCAAATACTTCACTCTACCATTTACATTTTTATTCTTGAACCAATATATGTTTTTTATTTGAGATATTGTAGCCTCAAGTTTATCCGAACACAAATCACATGGCTAAGTGCACCAGGGCAAATAAGAAGAGGTCTAGCGCCATAACAAAATTCCAAAATTATAAAAAAAAACAAAAAACTGTTTGCACTTTTTGAATTCAGTCCAGGATTCCCCATGGAGAAGTGCTATTCTGATGCTTTTTGAGCAAAAAACATGTTTTCCCTTGGCAGAATCCCTTTAAAGATTATTGTAGCTCATCTTCTGCCTAAGTTTCTTTTTCCCCCTCTCTTATGGGTTCCCTGGCCTTGATCCTTTTGGATTTAGTGCTGCGAATAACCTTTTCTGTGCAGTTTTAAGAAGCAGCAATTCAGTAGGAAAAATAGAGGACTGCTCTATCAATTATCAAAGATCCCTCCAAGTCCCAACTTACTTTCCTGCCCTCTCTGTTCTTGCAAACCTCTTACAGGTGGCCTGGACCACCAGTGGGGGCTACACACTTATTGTGCATATGTAGCATTCAACTGGGGCTTATTTATGAACACTGGGCAAATCTGCACTGGGACAGTAACTCATTGCAACCAGTCAGATGCAAGTAGAACAATGAATACATAGCAGGAAGTAGCATGGTTAGAGATGTCTCGTTGGGTATTGCATTTAGTAGTATATGGTGTGCGCTGAAGTTAAGCTAGATGAAGATGTATTTTAAAAGATTGTTGAAGGCCAGAGAGGTTGGAAAGTCAGACAGAACATGTGAGGGAATTCGAGAGAAGGGGTACAAGCATGAGTGAGGTGCTGTAGAAGAAGCAGTGTCAGTAGAAGAGCCTAGTAAGCTATTTGGTTAGTACCTGGAGCATTTTTTACAGATATGTAGTCTAATGCAGAGTTGTCAGAGCCATTTGAATTATATTCAGGAAGGGAGGACTATGCTTAAACTAAGTAGGAGTTTTTTTTATAAATATTCAGAATCTAACTAAATAACTCCCAATGGTCTTGATTTCTGTATATTACCTGAATTGTGGACCCAAAAGGGGCAAGACTTGCCAAAGCGCGAGTGTGGGTTTGTACCATCCAGGGTGTGATATTAAACCCCCTCCCTTTTTTTACACAATGTTGGGATATTCACAGCTGTTTGTGAAGAGTATAACTTATTTTTTGTGATATGGATTTATGGTAGTACAGTCACCATCCAGTACAAGATAGTGTTGCATTATTACAGAGAAAATGGAAATTATTATAAAAAATAGTAATTGTTTTCTCGAAAGGACATTCCCCTATTTAGTGCTTTTTGGATAACGGGTTTCCGGAAAAGAGATCCAATACATATAACCAAGACATATCAATGTAAAAATCACTTGAGTGTCTATTTATCATATCCATGAGATTTTTGTGTTTTTTTCGGTATGCGTGTAATTTTATTCTTTAATCAATCAGTGCATCTCTCATATAGCCTATGATGATTGTATATGTTTGGTATATTTTTCTTTTTACACTTTAAATGGCAGTTCTTTTTTATACACTCATTTTAGCTCTTCCACATTGCAGCAGAATCTAATTTTTCATCCTACGGATCACTGAATAAGGAAGAGATGGTTTTACCTCGTCTCACAAGAGCTCTGCTTTTTTTTTTTCAAATTTCACCAGGCAGAATGATTACAGGGGACATTCGTCAGACCTGATGGTAAAATGGTTTATACGTTGGTAGAGTGCAGTTGTTCTAAACGTGTTATAGACCCTTAAACATTTTCTGGATCAGTTGCAAAACAGTAGCAGTCTTACCCTTTACTCCCTACATTTTGAATTTTCTATTTTTTTCAATGAGGTTTCTTAGAATTATCATTGTACACAGAAAGGAGAACTGTAACACTTTTCACTTTAACTTTTTTATATGTTTTCCTTATGGTTCATGTTGCTTAAAATTATAAAATGCAGAGTTAAGGTTTTGATTGGGAATGAAAACACATTCAGTAATTACGTATTTGTTTATGTGTACTCCACTTTGAAGTGGCCTGCGTTTGTAGCAGTCAGAATATTTGAATATTCAAAGGCTTACAGTGAGTAGTAAGTAAGAGCAAGAATACGTTTCAGAGCACCTACGTAGAAAACACATTCTGTGCATTTAGCTTTAAGGCTGTGTTTCTAAATAATATCCTGTACAGGTGCTAGAATGCAAAGGGGTTGATTCGATATTCTTCTGGCTTCTTCTGACTTTATCTGCATATAATTTGTATGTGCTGTTGACATACATTATCAATATCATCCAATCATAACATGCACTGTATTTATAACACTAAATACCTGTAAATAATTAGCCAACATTTGCTATTGCATTCATCAGTATGTATAAAAAATAATTTGTAGGTATACAGTACCAACTATGTTGTACACATGGACTTCTGTATCAGACCTCTTTCTTTCAACATAAACCTCCAGGGCACAGGCTTGAGCATGCTCAGTTTGCTCCCCTCACCCCTCTCTCCCTCCCTTTTGTAATCTGAGCCCAGAGCTATAAGCAAGCAGGGAGAGACTTAGGTAGGCAGTTTGTCACACCAAGCTAATATGGCAGCTGCTATCCTAAACAAACATTGAGAGCTTCTCAAGCTGTTTACTTAGGCTTGGTAAAGCATTCTACAGAATACGTATAGTGTTCTAGCTTGCAGTATTGTGGCTAATCTATTGGCAATTAAAGGCCTCTGTGTCAGGGCCCAAAGGCTCAGGTTGGAGTTGTGGACCAAGGAGGAAGCTGTGGACTCCAAAACACAGTTTGTTGTAACAAGGGGTTAAGAAGAAGAGTAGTCAAATCCAGGCAAAAGCTCAGTTCAGGCAGCATAGGTTCTTAGTCAGGATACAAGCCGAAGTCAAGATCAGGAATCACAATTTAGAAGAATAACACACCCAGGACCACAGTATAGTTGAACCTATAATCGGGCAGGGCTCTGGCGTCCTTTTACAGGTGAGTTTTCGCTACAAAACGTGTGTGATTACATTGCATGTTTTGATGTCGGCGTCATGACGCTGCATTCATTATGACTCGCTGGCATCTGACGTCCACGTGGTTCCCCCTGGGCGCCACCATCTTGGAGAGGACACCGGTGAGTAAAGATGCGCCATCGAGTAAGGATGCTCCGGCAAGCACTCCTTACACTCTGTAGCTTTCCTTCTTCTTTACATAGTTACATAGTATGTTTGGTTGAAAAAAGACACACATCCATCAAGTTGAACCTTGTAATTATATATATAACCTGCCTAACTGCTAGCTGATCCAGAAGAAGGCCACAAATTCCTTCCTGACTCCAAGATGGCAATCGCACCAGTCCCTGGATCAACTTGTACTATGGGCTATGTTCCATAACCTTGTATTCCCTTCCTTGCTAAAAAGCCATCCAACCCCTTCTTAAAGCTATCTAATGTATCAGCCTGTACCACTGATTCAGGGAGAGAATTTCACATCTTCACGGCTTTCACTGTAAAAAAAAACTCCTTCCGAATATTTAGCCAGAACCTCCTTTCTTCCATTAAGAATGGGTGACCTCATGTCAGCTGGAAAGACTTACTGGTAAATAAAGTGTTGTAGAGATTATTATATGATCCCTTTATATATTTATTCATAGTTATCATTTACTCCTTAAGCTCCTCTTCTCCAGTGTGAACAACCCTAACCTGGCCAGTTAAAGTAAAACGATACCTTTAATGCATACAGAACCAAAATCTGGCATGGCTGCCCCATGGCTACAAGGTTTATTTGTCTTAACCATAGTAATTTTTCTAAAGTGCAACATGTTTACCAGTAAATGGTAACTTTATAAGTTATTTACATTTATTTAAATGCATATAAAACACTAAAGGGCTGTAACATACATCCCTTAATGACAGCATTTTGCAAGTTTTAAAACTTTGGAATTGTTTGCATGTTTTACAAACAGGTTGATGTCTTGATCTGGTAAAAAAAAAAAATTGTATTAAACTAATTTTGAAAGTTGCCGTTGCTGAGTGGATATGCAGTGTGAAAAATACAGTCTGCTTGCTAGAAAGGTCAGATTACAATATCAAGACTCCAGAGTACTGTTCTGTGGTATTAAAATGTGATCTTTCATCTTTATATTTTATATACAAGAAATTGTATTTTTATAGCGTTTTTTTCATGATAGCTGTTCACTTTTTATTTACATGATCTTTTATTTTAACGCTGGTTGAAGAGACACATTTTAACTAACCACCCAGCATTAATTTTACAGACCAAAAGATCAAAGTTGCGTGAAAAAGTAAGACTGGCCTTACTTGGAAGAAAATAACTCACTTTATTTATCATTGTGGACAAGAAGGAGAATGAAGCAATAATAGGGAACTTAAAATAAATACTACAGGCGACAAAACAGATTGGTAAATTACTTTTGTTTTTTATAAAACTCATGATGTGTTGTGAATTCTACTAGGCTATTTTTCACCTAGGTAGTTTGAACAGAATATAATTAGATTTTTCTTCTGCTTGTGAATATCAATTTACTGATACTGGTTCAATAATTCAGACATACACATTTATGTAAGGGTGACTTTGATTTAGAGTGAAGTGTGTAAAATTTGAATGAAATGGAACATTTATTTACAAGCAGTTAAAGTCATATGTTTGTCAAGTTGATTTCTTTGCTTCAGTGGGAACTGACCATGGGCAAATAGCAATTGAAAGTGGAGCATCATACATCTTTAATATATTTTATGATAAGGAAGGTATTAGCCAGTTTGAGACTATGGCCATCAAACAAATGGTTGGACCTTTTCCATCTTCATCTGCTACAGCATGCAATATAAAAAATTGTGTCCAGGCCTAATCAGGGCAATCTAAACAAACTTGAACTTGAACCAGCGTCTCTTAGTTACAAAAAGTTCTCCTACCACTGTGTAGTCTTTTATGAATGCCAGTGTCAGCTGTAAATCAGGTCTAGTTAACAGACGCAGTTATGTATATATGTCGGTTAATAATGTGCATACAATTGAAAACGATATAGAAATACAAATCTAAAACAGAAGTGTGATAAAGAAACTGTCAATATTTGTGGGTATAGGCAAAATACTACTTTCCCCAGCCTTTATCAAAGGAGAAGGCAAGGTCCAGTTGATGAGGGGATGGCCAATTGTTAGGACACCCCCAAAGGATTGTAATCACTTACCTGATACCTCAGGCCATTACTCTTGGTAGCACAAAACTGCACTGGGCCAGGGTATTTGTGAGCGAACAATCCCCTTCCTTCCTTCCTTCCTTCCTTCCTTCCTTCATGTGCAATAGAGTGGAAAAGCCAGCTTTTTTGTTAATTTGGCTTTTTAGTGTTCCTCGCATGCGCATCCATGTACAAGGACTCCAAAATTCTTTTCAATAATGGATTTGCCTAGTGCAGTCCCAAGTGGCTTGGATATTTTTACATCCCAGGTGCATGACTTTACATTTATCAACATTGAATCTAATTTGCCATTTAGCTGCCCAAGTTCCTTTTGAAAGGATGCCACATCCTGGATGGAATTAATTGGGCTGTATAGTTTTGTGTCATCTGCAAACACTGATACAATACCCTCCCCTAAGTCAATAATGAACAAGTTAAACAAAAGTGGACCCAATACCAAGCACTGGGGGACTCCACTAAGAACCTTAGTCCAAGCAGAGACTGTACCATTAACAACCACCCTCTGTACCCTATCATGCAGCCAGTTTCCTATCCATGTGCAAACGACTTCATTAAGCCCAACAGACAGTCGTTTGTGAGCCACGGCTTTGGCAAAATCCAAATAGATCACATCAACTGCCCCCCCCCCCACTGTCCAGCATCTTACCTCATCATAAAAAGCAATCAAATTTGTCTGACATGACCTATCCTTCATAAAACCATGCTGTTTGCTGGTCATAATGCCATTCAGGCCCGTATTTGTGGCAAAGGCCACATAGGCCCGGGCCTAGGGCGGCACAGTTTTGGGGGCAGCATGCCGCCCAGCCACCTGTGCTCCCCAGTGCTTCTGCGCTCGCATGCTGACGATTTTGTGCCAGGGTGTGTTAGTGTGTGCGGGCACTAGGACCATGCAGAGCACATGGCCTAGGGGCACCCGCCCAGCGAATCCGGCGCTGATGCCATTCACTAGGACAAAATTTTGAATGTGATCACTTAACAAGCCTTCAAATAATTTGCCCACCACAGATGTCAAACTTACTGGCCTACATATATGATTCTATAGTATCTGCCAGAATTTTATGCAAAAAACAATTTCAGTCTGCTATATCTGACTGTGTCTATGGCATGCTTCCCAGATTCTTATGTAAACTTACATTGTGAATGAAGGAGCTATATTTAAACATCGGAATCTATGAATCACAGAAAATCTGCAGTCTGGGTATTGCTTGCTCCACTTGCTTCTCTTAGCTTTTGTCCAGGGAATTCAAAATATGTTGGTTCCCATTAGAGGCATATGTACTGTATAATGAGAGTATTACACCTTCTTTATAAGTGTGGTTGAGTTTTTTATCCCATTCCTATGAATGCATTGCCTGGTTATTTGTAATGAATACATGTATTTATTACAAAATAAGCCTACACAGAGCAGGAACAGCTTAAACCTCCCACTTTCTATTTTATGCAAGAGGCTTTTATATTCCTGTAGAGTGCCACAAATGGCATTCGACCCCTGTTTATCTCCATGAGTAAGAACTAAACACATTGCACTCACTGTATTGATTTCAATGGAATTTGCTGCACCCACAGTTGCAATTACAGTTCACCCCTATGCATCAGCCATACTTTTCAAATGTTAATGTTAATCATCTGACTTACAAGTTCCCCCCGTATACAGGAGAATCCCTTATTACTGAATGGGCTTTTCAAGCTGAAAACAGGTCTTGCTTCAACCTAGTAGCATCTGTTCACTAGTTTTTTGATTTAGAGTCAACCTTCAACTACTCTTCCATGAAGGGTTCACTTTGGTAAATTGGCCAAGCTCCTTCCTCGCAAAATCTGTTCCACTGAAAAGTATCCCTGTGTGTAATCATAGAGAGTTTCACATCACAGTTCACAGGCACCATTGTCTTCCACTTAAGATCCTCTTCTGTCATTTTGTCGATATGGAGCTTGCAGGAGCACCCTTAAGTGTCGATATAATAAAGGTATACAGGAGGACTTGTTATCCAGAATGCTTGGGACTTGGGGCTTTCTGGATAACGGAGTATTCCATAATTGTATGATACAGTTAAGTTAATCATTATCCGCAAGTACAATTGGGTTGTTATTTAATTCTTGCACAGAATAATAGCAGTGTGTTTAAAATATAGCTCAAATAAAGCTCAAAATCCACACAAATGTAATGGAAACACTGCACATTCGTTTCCACATCAAAACATGAAGAAAAATGTATACATTTTTTGTTATTCCTTTTCAGTTATTAAAGAAAATGGAATATTAGTCATTTTGTACTATACTGTACTAAATTCCTAAAATGCAACTTTTTGGTGACAAACACTTTCTAATCATTTATGTACCTGGGACGCCAGGCAAAAATGTTCATGTTGTGTACTGTACACAAACAGGATCCTCTTAAGAATTTAAATATGTCAGTTATGATGTTCTACCCCATTTACAAGTCAAGTATTATTCTCTTGATTGCATTTAGTGATGTTAATGGTTTCTGAGTGTGTTATGTAGCTTCTCAGGTACAGCAGCCAAATGACTCTAAAGATTGTTGCTACATGTTGAGTCTATAGCGACATACACAGTTATAATTTAGGGTACCATAGCACATTTCTAAGTATCCATGGTAAAGCCAAGGCCAGATGTATGAAGACCTATGGTGAAGACCTTTCAGGTTGACATATTAAGAGATTTTTAATCATGGTGAGCTATTAGATTTTTTGTATCATTCTTTTGCTAAAGTTATCTCTCAAGTTATGTATATCAAAATTCTCATTGAGAGACTTTTGATTGGTCTTTGAAAATGGACTGCTGCAATTACATAATGATATCTATCATAACAGCTCTTTAATACAATACAACTACTCACATCTGAACTTTCTCACAGGAGAATTTTACTTTCATTGGACATGTGAAATTGTAGTACACGCATTATCGCATGATTTGAATCATTCCATAAATTTGTCGAGACTTTTGCCACATCTACAATTTTCGATCCAAATTTTTTGTAAACAAAATATTATCATGGTTGGGAGTTAGGTTGAATTTGTTTTTAATAAAATGGGAAAAAATTGAGTTTAATAAATAGCCCCCTAGAGTCTGTGGTAATGTTAATGACAGATCCATGGTGGGTCTCCTCCAAACTTTCCTCCAGTCTTTGTGTGTGACAATAGTTCTGGGTTGTGTTCCTGTCTCCTTAGGCTAGGGCCAGACACTTGCAGATCTCAGCTGTTGTTATAGAAAAGGTCTAGAAATCCGTAGATGTTGCAGAGCTATAATACCTTACCTCACCTATCTTAGGTGTGCTGGAAATTGTAGTTCTGTAGCATCTGGCATTCCAAAAAAAGCAGCAGAATACTAATAATTAACATGTTATTAAAATTCCACAACATTTGAAAAGAAGATGAAACAAAATCTGTAGGGCTATTTACGACCATGTTTGTGGTTGAGCTAAAATGGATGCAGTCTGCAAGCAAAGTGACACCTATCATCAAAAGTTCTTGTGTCCAATCATTCGCAGAGCATTTAGTAATTATATTCCTGTGGATACTCCTTTGAAAAACATTTGAATAGAAGATCAAACAAAATCTGTAGGGCTTATTTACGACCATGTTTGTGGTTGAGCAAAAATTGATGCAGTTCAATTTTTTTTTACACACACAAACCTAATGTCACTGATTGAAAGAAAGCCATGTCACTTATGCAAACTGTTTTCCATCCCCACTAGTCGTACAGTGTAATGCATCCCTTCCTTTACCTTGTTCCATTGTGAAGTGGCAGATTCTGGGACCTGGAGTTCCTTTGCTTGCCATAGTGGGTTTGCTCTTTTCCCCAAACCTGTGGGTCAGTTTCTGATTTCTGCAGTACTGCTAAACTATCATGGTTTCCTTTCAATCTGTGGAATAAGGTTAAGGTTATATCTGTGTAAATTAATAAATAAATATATATATATATATATATAATATCAAAACAGGGGGGGTTGTGGGAGCACTCTAAAGGCTTTAAAGTATATATATAAGTATAATAAATGCTATTGCATATGTACCCAAAACAGAGGTTATTTTGTTACAAAGTTATGATCATAAAATTGATAAGCCACCATACCACGTCAAGGTAAACCCCGAATGGCGGTCCCTAACTTATTTTATTTTTTATGTGCATTCTAGCATTACCTGTAATCGGTGTCCGTTGAACGCTGTTTTTTCACCGAACCCCCCTGTTTTGATATTGTATATTTAGCCGGAAGCTGTGGCATAGCTTCAGTGGTTGTAGCACCCCATACCCCCCCTTTAAACTAGTGGTGATCCTATGCTTTTAAAATTGGGCGTTTGTTTTGGGAATATCTCTCCTTTAAAAGCCTGATTGCTGGCTGGGGAGGATTTAGCCCTCAGTGAAAAAACAGTGTTCAACGGACATTGATTACAGGTAATGCTAAAATGCACATAAAAAATAAAACAAGTTAGGGACCGCCAAACGGGGTTTACCTTGACGTGGTATGGTGGCTTATCAATTTTATGATCATAACTTTGTAACAAAATAACCCCTGTTTTGGGTACATATGCAATAGCATTTATTATACTTATATATATATATATATACTTTAAAGCCTTTAGAGTGCTCCCACAACCCCCCTGTTTTGATATTTTTATATATATATATATATATATATATATATATATATATATATATATATATATATATATATATATATATATATATATATATATATATATATATATATATATATATATATATATATATAAAATATATCCAACCTGGTGCACTCACAACAGTCTAACACATTGCCTAGGTGCTGGTCAAAACAATCATTCAAAGTATCAAAAACAGACCGCACTCCAAGGGCTTTTAAGTGAAAAAAACTTGTATTTTATTCTCGACGTTTCGGCGCCATAACTCGGGCCGTCCTCAGGAAGGTGAACTCTACACATCTATACACACAATTTAAAGGTGAGCAAATTGGCGCCAAAACCGACTTGTATGACGTCATTGGTGGGTGTGGCTAAAATTGTGCAATCCCACATGTGCCCTATAGCATTCTTGTCTTGCTAAAATATACATTCGTGATAAGTACTGTCAAGTGAAGAACTTATGTATTAAACAGTGCAAAGTCCTGGTAGTGAGCATCAAGTGACAGAGTGTCAAGATAAACATCCATCGTGACTTTCCCCTAAGTAGCGGGAAGTGGGTTAAAAAACATTTAAAAACACTCACCCCAGGAGTCGTAAGGATCTGGTTCCAACTGCCCTTGTATCCCAATAGTGCATCAGGCAACACCAGTAAGAATTGCTGTGTTACCCTTTCTATCGGTACGCTGACATCGCCAAATACGCACAGAGCTGCTTCACTGCGTGTGCGTGTTGCGTCGAGGACCCGCCCCCGTTGCCTAGGAGAGCGGGGACGCTTCTTTCGTAGCTCAGCGGTGATTTGGCGTGCGGTTGCTATTGGTTCGCATCCTTCAATCTACGAGGATCTCGGCTGCCGGCTTCCCCTCTTTGTGTGCGGATCTGCTGGTATTTAACCCAGTGGGTGCCGCATCACGCTGGGGGTGCCAATTAGCCTTCTCCCCTACTAATGTAGCTACAACTTCATCACTCATTTCTATGTGAGAGGATCAGGTCGAGGGCTTCCCCTCCCTTCTCAATCAGCGTGACCACTGGAAATTAACCCAGTGGATCCCGCATCTAACTGGGAGTGCCCATTTGCCCTATTTCCACTCTCAATAGCCACGTCACATAAGCATAACGCTACACACACAGTTTGGCAGACTTACCCTTTATCGCGTGTGGATGGTTTTTAGAGAAAAAGAACCGCCTCTTACTGGGTAATTGGGCATACTGGTGTGCACTTCTGCAAGGGAACCTCCTTCCTATTTACCATCCTTATTGTTTCCTGGGGTTCAATCAATCCTATAGGACAAAGCACAAATATCATAATATCAATACACAGTATTATCAGCATAATACCATAGTATAACACATTCAAATATATTGGTTCATATAATCACTATCCACCGATATCAAACGCAGATCAACAACTGCTGGGCACCCCATTATTCATTATTGGTGTATATTATGTTACATTGTTGGTCTGTGAAAGTCCCCTATTTATATAGATCCACGGTACTACCACAGTTTTGATAGAGAGCATAATGATTAGAAATAATCATCAATCGTACAACCATCTGTACGTAATGCTATTTGGTACTTAAGTTTTTTTCACTTAAAAGCCCTTGGAGTGCGGTCTGTTTTTGATACTTTATATATATATATATATATATATATATATATATATATATATATATATATATATATATATATATATATATATATATATATATATATATATAATTATATACATATAAACACATTTTTATTTCTAAGATTAGATTTCCATAAATATGCTAAAGCAGGAGGATACCAGCACATACTGTATATCACACATTTAATTCTACCTCTGAATGGCAGGTGGTGAAAAATCTGGAATTTCATAGGGCAGTGCTGCCTGTCAATTTCTACAGGTGAGGAATATCTGTCAACATATTAAATTTGCTTTATGGAGGTGATAGTACATGGTTCTTTAGTTATGGCACTGAGACAACTTACTCTTTTTACATATTATATTGAATTCCAGAATTGTAATACGCAAGTTAATGTTTTGAATGTTGGGTTGTCCTGTAACCTTGACTTGAAAGAGCTTATAGTATGAAATAATCCTGGGACCTACTTATAGGTTTCAGGTTTCCTGGTTACAACAAATTGGATTGTATGTGCAAGCCATATGGACTGTTCACTTGTTAGAGAGAGTTGTATCATATCCCATATACTGTACATTTAATCCTTTCCAAAATGGCTGGCATAATATTGTTCAAACTCATGGTTCCTGTCGTGCAAATAATTGGACGATTTTCAAAAAACAGAATCTAGATATGTATGATTTGAAATCCCCAATGAAACTCTAATTGTGACATAGATTTATTGCTAGTCTTAAAATGTCATTATAGATAATTGATGTACATACCCCGCACAAACAAATGACAAAAATTTACATTAAGCTTTGGGACTTCATTGCAAATGGAACTGTGTTATTTATAGCAATTTATAGATAATATATCTATGATCCTTATCCCCCCATGATCTCAAGATACAGTGTAGGAATATCATACTTGACATGATTTGTTAATTAAGCTAGAGAAGACCTAAATCAGTTATATAGTGCCAAGGAATTTTGCATATTATATGACTACAGTAAATTATGTTTTTCTGCAATATGGGTTTACCACATGGAAATAGCTGTGCTGGTAGAATTTTAAGAAGAGGGATGTATATGAATTTTTAAGGGGAGGGATGTACAGTTGTGTTCCGGATAATAGCAGTCCGACATCACTAACCTGATCAATCACTGTTATTTGAAACTATATTTCTACATGGCAAATAATTTACTAGTAGGTGTAATAAAGTAATAGAAAACCAACAGACCCAACAGTCATGACATGCATGCTGCTGATTCTGTGTAATTGAATCATTAATTGAGACTTGTTCCAAATAATAGCAGTGTTCAAAATAATAATAGCTTGTTCCAAATAATAGCAGTGTGGAGTTCAGCTAGGGAGGTCATTGATTCTGTGAAAAAAAACTGGGGTCAACTATGGCCCCTATTTAAGGAAGGAAGGCAGCAAATGTTGTGCATTCTGGTTATAGTGCATTTCTCTCTGAAAATCTCAGTAATCTCAGTAATCTTCTAGACAATGTTTAGAAGAATTGATTGGAGAGGGAAAACATATAAAGAAGTGCAGAAAATGATAGGCTGCTAAAATGATTTCAAATGCTTTAAAAGAGAACTAAAGCTTAACTAAATGCTGGTAATGTTCTTCTTTATGTACCAGCCCAAGGCAACCACAGCCCTTTTGCTCTGTTACCCCAAAGATGCCCCAGAAGCTCCCCTTTCCTCTTCTTTTCTGTTGATTCACTGCACATGCTCTTAGGTACTAAGCTTAGGGACTGAATCACAATATACAGTACATATAGACAGTTTGTCAGATGTCCCCAAATTCAAGCTACAGTACACTGTGAACACAGTGAAGCATGGTGGCGCAAGCTTATACAACTAAATATTAGTTCAGAGATTCAAAGGAAAGCAAAATCTTAAAACATTTTTCAGTTTATGCAGTGAATGTTTGAGTTTGTAAAGAAGAATGCAGACAGTATTTTTGGGACAGCCTAATATTCCCTTTTCTTCCCTTTCTGTAAAGGAATAACACAAATCTGATACATTTTTCTTCATGTATATGAAAATAAAAGCTATTATAAGGATGTTGAGCTTTATTCACTTTTTAAAAACACTGCTATTATTCTGAACACAACTGTATAAGAAATGTCTCCTAGCTTGGAAAATGTGATTTTTTTTTTTTATAGCCTATACGCAAAGCAGTGGAACAATTATAGTTATATACCCTCTTTTGCGGCTCTGTCATATAATAGCAAATAATCGGCTATCTTCTTGTAAGGGGCTTATATCATATAAGGAATGGCAAAGGGAGGTAATAAAAAAGATTGTGGTCAGCCTGCCTCAGACAACTGCACTGTACACAAGACCTAGACAAGAAGTCTGAATCAGTAATACTTTCAGATACACTCAGAAAAAGAGGAATGGATGATTTGCATTTTAACTCCAGTACTGGGGTAAATGCATAAAAAATTACATAAATATGCAGGTATGAGTAGACCCTTAAATGTGGTAGGTTAATCCATTATTCATCTGTTTGTAGAACTGAGTATTATTCTCTTGTGTCTAGGGCAATGCATTGCATGTGGTTGTGGTCTCTCTGACTTATCGTCATGCACAGGCAGATCCAATGGTATGGCGAGTTAACCAAACAAGCAGATCTGGGCTGATTTGGCCATACTTGCTGGGTCTGAATCAGACTGATCAGATCATTGGCCAAGTTGTATATGCATTGGGACCTACAGAGACCTGCACAATGAGGACCGCATCAATGTGCTCCTTGTTTGAGTTATGGCAGGCCCATCAGTCGGCCCCATACAAAGGCAGATAAGCTGCCGACTCTGTCTGAAGGGGCCAAACAGACAACTTAAATCTGCTCATTTATGGTCACCTATGGTCAACTTCAGTTTTTCTCTGGATCTTTAGCATATCCAAATAAAATGTTAATTGTACCACCATTTCCTAAAAAAATTACATCTGCGGGACTCTTAATTTGCATTGGCATGCTTTGTTCCAAGATTTTCTCCCCATTAAGAATAATAGACAAACAGCAGTATTACTTGTATATAAAAAGCTGCAGAATGGAGCCCCTGAGGTCTCAAAAGCAGTCAAAATCTATAAAGATAACAGCACACAGAAGAGTAACTTCTGTGTATCACGTAAAACCTGCTGAAGCTTTAAACGGTACTGTAATAGATGTTTTACAGTATCTTCAAAGCAATTTTATTGGAAGAATGGTAATTCAGAAGCACAGTACACTTTGTTTTTATGACAAATATGCTTTGGATTCAAGAGTAAAGTGTGGAAAATATTTTTTCCTAAAGTACCTACAAATTGTATAAAATAAGATGCATTGAAGCTCTTAATTCCATTCCAGTATATAGAAATCATAATTTTTTTTATAAAAATAGGTATAGATTTAGGAAATATCATTTTCAGCTTCACGCTGCTAAATAATCAAAAGGTTAGTGGTAAAATAAACAAGCTTTCAGAGTTGGATGTGTTTTTATGCATTTATTATGTAATAATACATGCTTGTTGTCATATATTTGCGTTTTTTTTTTTATATATATTCAAGAAGAGAAGTACTGTGTTCTGACAAATTGCAAACATATCAAATCTGGGTTACATGGTTCAGGATCTATGTGCTCAATGGCAACTTTGACTGAGCAATGGTTACTTCTCATTACAAAGTTAAATGATCATATCACATTTAACAATTTATTCTCCATGCTGGAATTAATAGCTCCAGCACGGCAAATATTTGTTCATCCTTGTAAGTGATTTAAAAAAAAATGGATGGTTCTTCTGCTGAGCAGTGCTGAGCATTAATACACCCACTGCAAATGAATGTATTCATGCTTTCAGATATATTGACCCATTCATGAACTTTCATAAATGTGGCAGTTTATCATTTATCATTATTTGCAGTGTAAATAAAAACTACACCATAAAAATCATGACAGAATCCCTTTAAGTGGACTTTCTATTGCAAATAAGCTATGCTTTGCTGTCTAATAGGCATGCATCTTTGCACCAAAACTGAAAAATGGGTACTTTAAATGGTAATACGTTTACAGTAATACACTGTTTCTAGCACTCTCATTTTGCCTCATGTACTTTATTCTGTAAAATGTTAATATATCCTCTAGTATATGACACTTACTGATACATGTGTTTTTATTTGACACTGCATATGCAGTGACACTGTACAAAACAGTATGCTTTAAAATTTCAAGTTAAATAACTCCTATTCCTTTTTGTAAAGCTTCATTAGTCATGTGTAGCTTTTTTTTTTTGAGGCACCCTTTTTCAGTAATACAAAAGCCAAGTTTTCAATTTAATTAAGATTGCTTGTAATGGGAGGATTATTTATTTAAGTAGGTTATAATTAATTCAGTGGGCTGTACATAAGGTTAAAAGCAGGTGCTTGATAGTTTAAAAGCTCACTCAACGTTTTGCTTTCACAAGAGAAAACATTAATTGACAGGTTACCTATTCTGAGGGAGCACACACACTAGTTCTGATTGCATTGCACTAGAGAAACAATTTCTCAGTTGTAATTTCAGTGGGATAAACTGTTATTATTTGAGCTTAGAATGTGTTTCAGTGCACAGTTGACAAGTAAATTGATTTAAGAGGGAAAAGCAAAACCGTCTCTCTCATTTTATCTGATTGACAATTTTTTCCTTTGTTTAAAGGGGTGGTTCACCTTCAAACACTTTTTTCAGTTCAGTTGGTTTCAGATAGTTCAATAGAAATAAAGACTTTTTCCAATTTCTTTCCATTCGCTATTCTATTCATGACCGTTTTTCTAATATTGAAGTGTAAAATTTATTTTTTCATCTTCTAAAGCAGGGGGGTCGCCGACGCTTTAACTGTTCTAAATTGATACATTTAGTTGATACATTTGTTATATTTGGCCCTGCTGAGCAGAATTCTGAGTTTCATTAAAGGCAGCTGTTTGAAATAATGCAAAAGTTGCTAATATTCCAAAGCTACTGCTGAGAATTGTATCAATTAAATGTAGCAAATTACAACAGTTCAGATGCTCCTCGATCACTGAGCTGCCAGACTTAAACACTCGAGACAGCAACATTAGACTTTAAAAAAGAGCACCCCCCCCCCTCCCGATACCAAAATCCCTCCTAAAATTCCTGGCATTATCCACCTTTCCCTTTCGCTTTGTATTGACCTCAGGTCTCAACATTGACTTACACATGCGCAGTTGTAGCCGATTCCAGACTTGGCCCAACTGCACATGCTCCTGCAGGCTTCGTGTTGGCGAAGAGACCCAAAGACAATACAAGTCGAAGCAAAATGAGTACAAAATCTCATCATTTTGAGTGAAGTTTAAAACTGCAAACAGAACGGGGCCAATTCATTAAGTTCAAGTGAAGGAATAGAAGAAAAAAAAACTTTGAATTTCAAAGTGTTTTTTTGGCTACTTCGACCATTGAATGGGCTACTTCGACCTTCGACTACGACATTCGATAGTCGAAGTACTGTCTCTTTAAGAAAAAAACTTCGACCCCCTAGTTCGCCACCTAAAAGCTACCGAACTCAATGTTAGCCTATGGGGAAGGTCCCCATAGGCTTGGCTAACTTTTTTTTGGTCGAAGGATAATCCTTCGATTGTTGGATTAAAATCCTTCGAATCGTTCGATTCGAAGGATTTAATCGTTCCATCGAACGATTATTCCTTCGACCGTTCGATCAAAGTATTTGCTCAAAATCCTTCAACTTCGATATTCGAAGTCGAAGGATTTTCATTCCCCAGTCGAATATCGAGGGTTAATTAACCCTCGATATTCGACCCTTGCTGCATTTGCCCCAACATGTTTGCAAAGACCCCTATACAGTGTTGGACTGGGACAGCAGGGGACCACCCAAAACCTTACACCAGTGGCCCACTCTCAGTACTATTATCTATCTTTTCTCCTCACTCAACCTCTATTTGCCTATTCTATTTTCTTTCCATACTATAATCTATTATTCCATCTATTTAGCCTCTTTGTTCTCATACAAATAAGAAATGGCCATGAAATAAGCCAAATATTTAGCAGCATGAGGGTCCACTGACACCTGGGCCCATCGGGAGTTCAAACTTTCGACTTTGCCAGTTGATTCAGAGGAAGGCAAAAAACCCAATCTGAAGCCTCTCCAATTCGCCTCAGAGGGGGGAAAAATTCCTTCCTGACTCCAAAATGGCAATCGGACTAGTCCCTGGATCAATTTGTACTATGAGCTATTTTCCATAACCCTCTATTCCTTAACTTGCTAAAAAGCCATCCAACCCCTTCTTAAAGCTATCTAATGTATCAGCCTGTACCACTGATTCAGAGAGAGAATTCCACATCTTCACAGCTCTCACTGACGGTCAAAAACCCCTTCTGAATATTTAGGCGGAAACTCTTTTCTTCTAATCGGAATGGGTGACCTTGTGTCAGCTGGAAAGACCTACTGGTAAATAAAGCATTAGAGAGATTATTATATGATCCCCTTATATATTTATACATAGTTCTCATATCACCCATTAAGCGCCTCTTCTCCAGCGTGAACATCCCCAATTTGGCCAGTCTTTCTTCATAGCTAAGATTTTCTATACCTTTTACCGGCTTAGTTGCCCTTCTCTGTACCCTCTCTAATACAATAATGTCCTGTTTGACAAATGTCCTGTTGGAAGAATGACCCCCTCCTCCCGTGACTCTATGCCCCTTTTAATACAGCTCAAGACCTTATTTGCCCTTGATGTTGCTGACTGGCATTGCTTGCTACAGCCAAGTTTATCATCTACAAGGACTCCAAGGCAGTAACGTAACTGGAGGGGGTGGGCCCTGGTGCGAGATGTGCAGCTGGGCCCCCTGCTCCCCCGGTAGTTCCGACACTGCTCCAAGGTCCTTTTCCATAATGGATTTGCCTAGTACAGTCCCATTAAGGGTATAAGTGCCTTGGATATTTTTACATCCCAGGTGCATGACTTTACATTTATCAACATTGAATCTCATTTGCCACTTAGCTTTCCAGATTGCCAGTTTGTCAAGATCCTGTTGCAAGGATGTCACATCCTGGATGGAATTAATTGGGCTGGATAGTTTTGTGTCATCTACAAACACTGATACATTACTTACACTACCCTCCACTACCTATGATTTTCCCCTATAGCCCTGTTTATTTCAGATCAGGCCTATTTGGCATCCTTGGCACAGAACATGATTAGAATTGGGTACTTAAATGGTGCACTTGTGTGCTGATAAGCACTGATGATATAATTACAGGAAAACTGGACAAAGTGTTATATCAGTTTTATATCAGAACCAGCACATCAGAATCAGACTGTTCCCTTCCACAAATGAGAGAACAGGGTGCTCCAGTTCCAGCTACTGTCTAGGTACATTTTATATACTTCTGGGACAACACCTAGGATGACAAGTGTTACACTTGAGAAATGAGGAAACCTGAAAAACATTGTGCCCCCAACTTTATTTATACCCTTAGTCCTTCTATTATTTTTTTTTTCAGTAAGGTTTATACATGCATATCTTGGCATAGCAATTCATTAGTATGTTCTCTATCTTTGCAATTATTTGTCGAGATAGCCGGTTTCTAGCGGAGTTAAATCAGCCTCATTATGTAGTCAAACTCTTGCAAAGTTTAATCCCCTCAAATCGACAATTTGATTTTCTTCCATTAATTATGTCATCCAACTACTTTAACTTCATTCATCACTAGCAACTTTACATTAAATTGAAACTAGCAACCTACTCTGTCTTTACCATATAATAATATTATTTGTAAGTAACTAAGTTCACCTTAAAAAAAACTCCAGGTAGTCTTATAAGAAATAGATAGATTTTTTTATGTTTAGCTGCTGTACAAAGTGTTAATACATTTATTTTCAAATTAAACAGGAAATGAAGTATAAATTACTTGGACATGAGATTCATTTTGGAGCATCTGGTATTTATGCTATGTATTTTTAAAATTATTCTTTTAATTATATTTTTCATCAGATTTGAAATATTACTGCCTGTTTTTGTGGAAAATGCTAATTTTTATATATGCAAATAAACTGGACATTTGTAGACATATATGGCAATAATTTTTGCAGTGTCCCAGAGGTTAGTTTTCTCTCAGAATTCTTTGCTCTTAAACACCTGATATGACTTATATACTGTACCAGTGTTCTTTAGGAGAGCTCAAACATGGAAATTGAAAAAAAGAGTATTTTGCATATATTAACTATGACGTTTATTTACAACATTTGCCCCCAATGTCATGAGCTTTATTAAAAGGGGTGTAGATTCACAGAAGGAGGGGTTCATTCTACCACTGTATAGAGCACTAGTAAGGCCCCATCTAGAATATGCTGTACAGCTCCAGCTCTCAAACAGGACATTATTGTATTAGAGAAGGTACAGTGAAGGGCAACTAAGCTGGTCAAAAAAACCTTAGCTATGAGGAAAGACTGGCCAAGTTGGGGTTGTTCACACTGGAAAAGAGGCGTATAAGGGGTGATATTATAACTGTATAAATACATATGGGGATCATATAATAATCTCTCTAAAGTTTTATTTACCAGTAGGTCCTTCCAGTTGTACTGGCTGATACATTAGATAGCTTTAAGGAGGGGTTGGGTGGCTTTTTAGCAAATGAGGGAATACAGGGTTATGGAAGATAGCTCATAGTATAAGGAGAGGCTTTAAATGCGGTTTTGCCTTCCTTTGTATCAACTAGCAGTTATGCTGTTTATATAAAGTTTTAAAAGGTTGAACTGGATGGATGTGTGTCTTTTTTCTACTTAACTTACTATGCTACTGTAGCGCTATAGTAAACTGCTTTATGTGCGGGCAGTTTTAGCTACTTTCCTTTGTGGGCTGATACCACAGATGAGCTCTCTTTCTCAGGGGCAAGCCCTTGCAACTCGGTGGAGGCAGGGTGTAGTGTAACTGTAACTGGGTGCGATAGCACAATGATGGGTGCCAGCAGTTCTTTAACGGTTGAACATAGAACTGTATTTATTGAACAATAGCACATAGATCATTCAGCACATTGATCCACAATGGAGCATAGAACATACACAGCAGCATAAAGCAAGCATATATTCACAGCACATATAGGCTGAATCCCCACAGGCTAGGGAATATACAGCAGAGAGTAAGTTGGCAGCGTGTGAGGGGTATTGCCCAGTTTTCAGGATATCTTCCAGTGGCAGACTAGGGGAACTCTTATCATCCCTATCTCAACACTTTAGTCCATATTTCGGGTCAGTAATACCCTGGGATCTTAATCCCTCTAATCTCCTCGGCGGAGCCTTGAGCTGCTCAACTAAATAACCTCTCTATCACTCCTAGAGTGATCTATAATTGAGTATAGCTGTCTAATTACTAGGACCAAGGCGCCTAGGGTCAACGCTACCCATTCCCTTCCAGCCTGCTTGGTTGGGCTAAAGCAATGGACCCAGACCTCATGGTTCCTAAACCTTTCATACTCTGGCCATCTGGTGTACACTGTGTGAACTACAGGGGTTACATAAGCACAAGGTCCCCATAAGGACCTTTTAGCCGTCCATATAACTAGGGATGTGCCTGTCTGTAATGTGTAAGGGTGTCTAAGATTTTCACATCCCTACACTACTATGTTACAAAACAGAATACATTCTTATGTCAGTTACCCTTTTCTATCCAAGTGGTAAATGCTGGCCAAAGTTTGAAGGCCATTAAAAATAATCTAATCTAATCAACTGGATCTTGCCCAAGCTATCAAATTGTATTAGTATAGCTATATTGCTTTCTTTGTAAATCACTTGTGAATATATATTTTTTTTATCACGGAAGTAGTAAGAAAAGCATATATTGTTCTCAAAGACTTTGTTTCCTGCTCAATTTTTTAAGTAATGTTTCTGTAGGAAGAATGACAATTATTTCGATACAAAAACCTAGGCAATTTGTAGTAGAATATATAATAAGTAAACCAAAGCTGCAAACCTTTTTTTCTGTTGGGGGAGCATTATTTTTGTATTTACACAAATGTCATCACAAAGCAATACTGATACATGAAATAACATACCACTTATTATTAAATGTAAGGATATTAGAAGTCACTTTCTACACCATATGAATGCAGTCCATGTATTCAATTATATGCTAGTTGCATAGCTGACAGCGAGGGCATTATGGGTGTGAGTATCATAGATATAGATAGATTGAACTCCTATGGCAATAAAGTTAATACTAAAATAGATTAAAATGTACCATTGTATTAAAAACAACAACTAGGTGTATAGGAGTAGTATAGTATAATAAATGTCAAACTAATAAAGACAGTGAGACTTCGACCACTCTCCCTATATATAATGCAAGTATCACTTACAGTAGCAGTAGCCACCACAAATATACAAGTAGTGCATGGGTAACAAACAGTTTTTAGTCATGCAGTATTACTGCATCAAAAGGTTATATAAGAGTGGATCACAAAAACCAAATAAGTCCGCAAAATTGGACAGAATTGTAATTACAACTTTGCATCAGACTCTCAGATTGAAAAATGAGAGCTATTGCACATAGTTTGCAAAACTGTCAAATGAACCCCAATGTGCGTGTATGGACCCCTAAGGGTTAATTTCCCCTTTAGTTGGAGCTTCATCTTATATACAGGGTTTCCTAAGGAGCAGAGCCCTCGTGATTGGTGCAGCATGGCTGATCCTAAAGGAAGCCACAAGGTGTCGCTGTGCAACAATATAAAAGGAGATGCCTTGTGCTCAGTCAGCCATTACATATTACAGTTTTACTTGCTGCTGAAAGGGAGCAAAAGGGAGTTTGATAGGCCTGCCAAGGCTAGGCAGGAACCTCCAGTGCCTGAAAGTTCAACCAAGGAAAGTTTGGAGTTTGGATTTCCGAATTTTCATGTTCACACTATGGAGAGTGTTGAGAGCTGCAGTTCAGAAATGGATGTCTGGAGAGCTCACGCTATAGACAGTGTTGGGAGCAAATACCTAAAGGATTCAAGCCTTGTTATGTGCATACCTCCCAAATGTTCATTTTTTCGAAGGGACAGTCCCTCTTTTGACAGCTCAACCTGCAGTCCCTCATTTGTACTGAAAAGTCCCTATTTTCTCTGCAATGAACAGCCAGAAAAAGAAACAAAGTTTCTCACTTAATTGGCTTGTAGCAGAGAGCACAGAACAGCTAACGGGTGCAAATAAGATATTTTCAAACTTTCATAACCTGCCAAATGTTGTAAAATGAACATGGTAATTAGGGGGTGTGGCCACAGAAACTGGTGTGGGCAAAACCTTTCGCTGTTCTACGTGCAAAGAATTTTTTTATCCCTCTTTTTACTTCCAAAGTGTTGGGAGGTATGTATGTGCTCGACTGGGAGAGTCTGGAGCCTATAAAGAGATCATCGCTGTGGATGCCTGTCAGCTCTCTGTGAGACTACCCATCTGTGTGACTCCTTTGGGGTGAGTGTTACCTGAGGAAAGGGGTAGGAAAGGATAAGGATCCAGTGATCTCCTGTTTGACAGGTATTTGGGCAGGTAGCACTACCTAGGACTGGTACTCTCTTGGGGGCAAAGGATTGAGACTCTTGGGCTGCCAAAATGGAGTTGCGGTACTTTTCCTAGCAGGAAATTACCAGGACTGGACTGCTACAGGTTCCTAGAGTAGTGGGTCATGCTTTGAATGCATGTATGTGTATAATGTTACAGTTTACTTCCCCTTTAAAAGTGCACTTCTTTGTATAAAGTTTATATTTTTATATAATAAAGTGTGTGATTGATTTGTTTCCTAATGGGACTATCCTCAGGTGTATTCCGGGACCCCATTAGGTGGAAGCACTGCCAGAGAGACGTTTCCCAGTACCTTTCACTTAGCAAAAGGGACTCAGGACCTGCATCTGTAAGAATTATGTGATGTACCACCTTGCCACCAGGGGGTGGCCAAAAATGGTTTACATGCTTATCGCCCACCAACTGTATACCCTGGATGACTAAAGCCATACAGCATGAACAGAACAACTGAGTTTCAAGTGCCCAGGTACCAAATCAAATTGAACAAAAAGGTATTATTGTTAGTGACTCTGTAACATGTCATCACATATTTAACCATCCAGGCAGGCAAACTGTTTCACTACCTCTATTTCTTTCATTCTTCTTTATCAAATAATATAACGCAATAAAAACATTTTTTTATTAAAACATCACATGAAATGAACTAATTCAGCAATCAGCATGGGTTTTATACTGTTTTTGGGAAACAGTTACCATGGTATCTGAATAGTGTGTGCTGGTTATGGTTGTCCACCAAAGAGATTCATAATTGGAATGCTTTTAGATAAAACACAGCAACAATAATGCATCTGTCTGTGCAGAAAAGCATGTACTCTCTATTCTTGCAGTAATTGGACGCATTAGTTGAATAATAAAGTTATGTTGGTGGTCTTGTAATTGGATTGATTGCAGTTTGCCTGTGTTTAGTAAAATGTTGCCTTTTTCTCATGTGTTTAGTAGAATTTTGCCTTTTTTTCAGAGAGAAAATTCTGTAATGCTGTATATCTTCCATAAAGTTTTACTTTCATTTATTTATTTTGTGCTATTTTTCTCTTTGGAAGACACATTTAATTATTGCTTATATATATATATAACTGGTGCACTCCACAATGAATAGGTTAAATGCCTTGGTGCTGGTAAAACTTAAGTATATTCAATGAAAAACGAGACCGCACTCACAGGACTTGTCATGAAAAAAAAGCCACAAGGGCTGTGATTTTATTCCTCAACGTTTCGGCTATCCAACTCTAGCCTCACCTCCTGAGGACGGCTAGAGTTGGATAGCCGAAACGTTGAGGGATAAAATCACAAGTCCTGTGAGTGCGGTCTCTTTTTTCATTTTATATATATATATATATATATATATATATATATATATATATATATATATATATATATATATATATATATATTTATATATATATATATATATATATATATATATATATATATTTATATATATATATATATATATATATATATATATATATATATATATATATATATATATATATATTTATATATATATATATATATATATATATATATATATATATAATATATATATATATATATAAATATATGTATATATATATATATATAAAATATATTTTCGGTTGGTCTTTTTGAATTTGAATTTCGAAGCTTTTCAAGTTCGAAAATCAACCCTTGATAAATATGCCCCTAAAAGTTATATTTTGGCTCCATCCACAAAATAATCTTCCAGTATCCTTCTGGTTTGTCCACATGATCAATCTGTAGATGGTCAGCAATATTTTTAGGGAGAGCAGTGGCTTTCTCCTTTGTGCCCTACCACACACACCATTGCTGTTCAACAACAACTTTTACCTGGCAGTTTTTTTTAATAAATCTAAAAAAAGAAATAAAGGAAAACCACACATTTTTAGAAATTCATGACAAAAATGTTATTAAATAGGCCCCTCAGTGTGTCAGCTCCAACATGTGGCCAGACATATTAAACATTTACTAAACAGAGTGTGGCCTGCTCCGATAATGAACGAGGAGTATAGATACAAATGTATAAATTCAGAACCATTGTCTCATGGACAGTTACGATACATATTATATAGATAGTATCATTTTCTATCACCAAATTGCATTTGTTATATCACAACAAAGTTTATAGTTAAGAAATGTTAACATAAATAGTTACAATGTATAATAAATAGTATAAATAGCATAAAATCTTACCCTTTTGTAATATGCAAACCAGTTTCTCATAAGAACTATTCAAGCAATTAGAGCGTTCAGTCTATAATAGAAAAAGTAATAAAAAGCATTTATAGCTAAAAAGTATCATGTAAACCTCATAGTTCTAGTGCATTTAGGAAATCTATCCACTTTTTCTATTCACAGTGAAGGAGCATTTGTTTTCTATTACCCCCTAGCAATGGAAGTTTAATAGCCTCTAGTACTTGCCATCTTAAGCTAGCACTAGTATGCCTATACTCAAAGAAATGTTTACCTACAGGAGTGTGTGTTTCGATATTAGAAGGATCATAATTAGTAATAGAGCGTTTATGCTCGCCAATCCTTATGCGCACTTTTCTTTTTTGTTTGACCAACATATATTTTTCCACATGAGCATTTCAATCTGTATACTGCATATTCAGAGTTGCAGGTGCTATACTGTTTAATTGATAACCTGTTCCCCTTCAAAGGGTGAGTTACATAAGCACCCTTAATGATAGAATTACAATTACTGCAATTCAAACAAAGAAAAGTTCCCATCTTAGGTAGACCCAAAAATCGTGTTCCTTTCTGGGGATGTGTTATGTCAGACTTTACCAACCTATCAGCAAGATTAGTTCCCCACTTATAGGAAAAAATCAGTAGCTTTTTGCATAATCTGCTGAGAGTTGGGTCTTTTTGTAGCAAAGGCCAATAGTTACACACCACTTTCTGTATCTCACTACTGTTTGGGCCAAACATGGACAAAAAAGTTATACGTTCCTTTTTAGTATTAACATACACTTTTTTTATTTCCTTGTAATAAAGTAACTCTATCTAGTTTTAGTACTTCATCATGTGCCAAAATGACACTGTAATAAAATTACCTGGTGTGCGGCGGCGTGGACGGCCGCCACGCCGCCGCGCTCCTGGTCCGGCGCCATCTTGATTATTCTAGGGCGCGCCTCTTAAAGGTACAGGCGCGCTGGCGTGCCCGTGATAGAACTTGTTTCTAGTGGTTTCCTGAGCCTTGTGCATCTGATCTAAATCTCGTCTGTCTGATTATCCGTGTTTGACCTTGCCTGTATCCTGACTATTCTGAAATCTGTATCCTGACCCTTGACTGCCTACGACAACTCTTCCTGCTTAACCCCTTGATTGACAACCCGGTTTGACCCTTGCCTGCCTGACGATTCTGATATCCGCCTGCCTCGACTCTGCTTGTCTGACGATTCTCTTGCCTGCTCCATTTGTACCGTGACCTTTGGCCCAAAAGACTCTGCTAACTGCCGTGCCCCTTCGCCAGCCAGAACATCTTGCCTTGCACCCCTCGTTAAGTCCAGGTGGCACCCAAGTAAGCTGAGGGTTCCTCCCAAAGCCCAACAGTGGTCACACTACTGGTGAAGCCGAGCCGAGACCAGGGTGCTTGGCATTTGTTCTGGTATCGGGTGCCGGTCGTGACATTATCACGGGCCATGGAGGACGAAAGTCACGATGAAGCTGCTGCCGCTGCTGCCGCTGCTGCTCCTCCAACTACCACCGAAGTGCTGCTTACCACTCTGTTATAGCGCTTGGAGGATCATGAACAGAAGCAAAATTACCTCCTGCAGGGTTTCCACAATCTAACCCGACAGCTGGAGGGTACGCAAGCTTCGCAGCAGCAATCTGTTCCTGTTCCAACACCTTCTGTGGGTTCCTCTGCCAATTGGGGAGACTCATCTAAACCCTATGAACCCAAAATTGTGTTCCCCGAAAGGTTCAGTGGGGATCGTACTAAATTTTTAGTTTTCAAAGAGGCATGTAAGCTGTACCTTAGTTTCTTTCCTCATTCTTTCCAATCTGATGAGGAGAAAGTAAGGTTCATAATGACCCTGCTTTTGGGTGACCCCCAAATTTGGGCCCTTAGGCTGCCTTCCTCAGACCCTGCTCGTTATTCCCTAGACACCTTCTTTAACAGCATGGCCATTCTTTACGATGACCCGGATCGTGCATCATCTGCCGATACCGCGATTCGTAAGTTGCGCCAAGGGAAAAGGGATGCGGAGGTGTACTGCACTGAATTCCGCCGGTGGGCAGTGGAGACTGGGTGGAATGATTTGGCTCTAAGGAGTCAATTCCGTTTGGGGTTATCCGATTCTGTAAAGGATAGTCTGGTTAATTACCCCCTGCCTTCTAACCTGGATGGTCTTATGTCCCTCGCCATCCAGGTTGATAGAAGGCAAAGGGAGAGAAGGGGTGAGAGGAGTACAAACTTCCCTGGGGTTACCAATATAAGATCCAATGTGGTGACTAATATGAAATCTCCTAACCCCTCTGTGCCTCTGCCTCAGGAGGAGCCTATGCAATTAGTCATATCCCACCTAACTCCTGAGGAAAAGGCACGCAGGCGTTCCATGGGTCTCTGTATGTACTGTGGTGAAAAGGGACATTTTCTGAACCAATGTGTTAAGAGGCCGGGAAACTTTGAAGCCTAAATGGAGAAGGGGAGCTCCATTTGGGTGCAGGAGTTTCCTCTCCCCAATCTGCCTCTAAAATTTTGTTACCAATTAAACTTACTTGGCCTACGGGCTCTGTTAGACTGTCCGCATTTGTGGACTCTGGGGCGGAGGGTAATTTTCTGGATACTGCTTTTGCAGCTAAATTCTGTATCCCTGTAGTTCCTCTAAGTGCCCCCATGAGAATAATGGATGTGGACAGAAGACCCTTAGGGTCAGGTGTAATCTCTAAGGAGACGGTAACTCTTTCCATGTGTATTAATAACTTGCATTGTGAGGAGATAGCTTTTTACCTCATAGAGGGTGCTTCCTCTCCTCTTATTTTGGGGTTACCGTGGCTCCAGAGGCATAACCCTCTGATTGACTGGGTCTCAAGGGAGGTGGTTCAATGGGGTACTATGTGTGGTGGGGTATGTTTTCCCTCTGTAGTTGCAACTACTTCACTTGAAGGGTTACCTGCTGCATATGCAGACTTCACTGATGTCTTCTCTAAAAAGGCAGCAGAAACCTTACCCCCACACCGGCAGTATGACTGCCCAATAGATCTGGTCCCTGGGTCATCTCTTCCTCGTGGTAGAACCTATCCTCTTTCATTGCCCGAAGCCCAGGCAATGAAAGAGTATATAAAAGAGAACCTAGAAAGGGGTTTCATCAGACCTTCTAGTTCCCCTGCGGGGGCGGGCTTCTTTTTCGTTGGGAAAAAAGATGGTGGTCTTCGCCCCTGTATTGATTATAGGGGGCTTAATAAGATTACCATAAAAAATCGCTATCCTCTCCCTCTAATTTCAGAACTTTTCGATCAAGTTAAAAATGCAAAAGTCTTTACCAAGCTTGATCTTAGGGGGGCTTATAACTTGATTCGAATCAGGGAGGGGGATGAGTGGAAAACAGTGTTCAACACCAGGGATGGCCACTACGAGTACTTGGTAATGCCATTCGGTCTTTGTAACGCCCCCGCAGTGTTCCAGGAATTTGTCAATGACATCTTTTGGGACCTGCTGGGGATATTCGTAGTGGTCTATCTTGATGACATTCTTATTTTCTCTTCTAATCTAGTTGAACATAGGAATCATGTTTGTGAGGTTTTACGTAGACTGAGAGAAAATAATCTATATGCAAAACTTGAGAAGTGTACTTTTGAAGTTACCTCTGTTCAATTTTTGGGTTTTAACATTTCTAACAGGGGTCTTGAGATGGATCCAGGGAAGGTGAGAGCAGTCCTGGAATGGACCCAACCCCTTTCTTTATGAGCAACCCAAAGATTCCTCGGTTTTGCAAATTATTACCACCAATTCATCAAAAATTTTTCCCTGGTAGTTGCCCCAATCACCAATTTGACCAAGAAGGGTGCTGACCCTAGTATTTGGCCCCCAGAGGCAGTTCAAGCTTTCGAACGCCTCAAAAAAGAGTTCAGTACTGCCCCTATTTTGCAGCATCCTGATACTGCTTTACCATTCATTGTGGAGGTAGATGCCTCTGAGGTGGGTGCTGGGGCAGTCCTTTCCCAAAGGCACCCGATTACCAACAAATTACATCCCTGCGCCTTTTTCTCTATGATATTGGGAACAGGGAATTGTTAGCTATCAAGTGGGCCTTTGAGGAATGGCGGCATCTACTTGAAAGTGCTAAACATATGGTAACCATATATACAGACCATAAAAACCTGCTTTACATTGAATCAGCCGCACGGCTAAACCCTAGGCAAGCTAGATGGGCATTGTTCTTCACCAGGTTTAATTTTTCTTTAACATATAGGCCTGGATCTAAAAACACCAAAGCTGATGCACTCTCTAGGAGTTTTGAATCTACCTCCTCTGACTCTAGTGAGTGCATCCCCATCATTCCTAGGGAGTTGATTGTAGCCGCATTGGATTCTGACCTCTCCACCTTGTTGTCCCCTGTCCAATCTTCTGCTCCTGCAGGCACTCCTTCGGGGAGGATGTTTGTGCCTGAGGAGTTGAGGGAACAAGTTCTCGAAGAGGTTCATAACTCCAAAATGGCTGGGCATCCTGGCATTTCCAAAACTATTTCTTTGTTAGCCCGTCATGTGTGGTGGCCTTCTTTTAAACAGGATGCTAAGGTTTTTGTAAATTCTTGTCCAATTTGTCAAAGGTCTAAATCCTCTCGTCAATTGTCACAAGGTCTGTTGAATCCGTTACCAATCCCTGAGAAGCCATGGTCCCATTTTTCGATGGGATTTCATTGTAGATCTGCCTCCTTCCCAGGGTAAAACTGTAATTTTGGTGGTGGTGGATAGGTTTAGTAAAATGAGCCATTTTGTTCCTCTTCCACACCTCCCTTCTGCCAAAACCTTAGCCGATCTGTTTATCTCTCATATTTTCAGGTTATATGGGTTCCCTGTTAACATTGTATCTGACAGAGGAGTTCAGTTTGTCTCTAAGTTTTGGAGAGCTTTCTGCTCGTTAGTTGGGATTGATTTTTCTTTATTGTAAATGGGCTACATCCAAAAGCATTTTCTTTTATTGGTTTAGATTCCTCTGTACCCTCTGCTAATTCCTCTGTCGATCATTTTTCTAAGGTTTGGGCCCAAGTTCATCATTCTCTTTCTGCAGCTTCCTCTGCTCAAAAGAAAGCTGCAGATAGATCTCGTAGAGTGGCTCCTCAATACAAAGTGGGAGATTCTGTTTGGCTATCTACCAAAAATATTAAGTTGAAGGTCCCCTCTCTCAAACTGGGGCCCAGGTTTATTTGTCCATACCCAATAACTGAAATAATCAATTCTTCTTCTGTTCGTCTCCAATTACCTGCAGAGTTTAAAATATCTAATTCTTTTCATGTTTCTCTTCTAAAACCAGCCACTCAAGTCCGACATATTCCTGTTCCTCCCCCAGTGTTAGTCGAAGGTCAGCCTGAATTTGAGATCCAGGAGTTCCTCGATTCTCGTCTGGTACGGGGTAAGCTTCAGTACCTTATTAAGTGGAAGGGCTATGGCTCTGAGGAGAACTCCTTGGTCTCAGTCGATGATATCAAGGCTGATCAACTCAGGAAGAAATTCCATCAAAAATTTCCTGGGAAGCCTGGGGGTCCAGTGGCCCCCCCTAGAGGGGGGGTAATGTAATAAAATTACCTGGTGTGCGGCGGCGTGGACGGCCGCCACGCCACCACGCTCCTGGTCCGGCGCCATCTTGATTATTCTAGGGCAAGCGCGGCGCCCCTGCGTGCCTCTTTAAGGTACAGGCGCGCTGGCGTGATTGCGTCAGCGCGTATTGACGCTCGTTTTGGTGCCAATTTTGAATGTATTTAAAGCCCATTCTGACCCCCAGCCAGTGCCCGTGATAGAACTTGTTTCTAGTGGTTTCCTGAGCCTTGTGCATCTGATCTGAATCTCGTCTGTCTGATTATCCGTGTTTGACCATGCCTGTATCCTGACTATTCTGAAATCTGTATCCTGACCCTTGCCTGCCTACGACAACTCTTCCTGCTTAACCCCTTGATTGACAACCCGGTTTGACCCCTGCCTGCCTGACGATTCTGATATCCGCCTGCCTCGACTCTGCTTGTCTGACGATTCTCTTGCCTGCTCCATTTGTACCGTGACCTTCGGCCCAAAAGACTCTGCTAACTGCCGTGCCCCTTCGCCAGCCAGAACATCTTGCCTTGCACCCCTCGTTAAGTCCAGGTGGCACCCAAGTAAGCGGAGGGCTCCTCCCGAAGCCCAACAGTGGTCACACTACTGGTGAAGCCGAGCCGAGACCAGGGTGCTTGACATTTGTTCTGGTATCGGGTGCCGGTCGTGACAGACACTTTCCCTTTCATAATCCCTTTCAACAAACTTCTCATAAGGTTATTACTATTGACTATATATTATTCTGACTATAATATTTCTGATCGTCAAAGGCAATCCTTTTAATTATCAGGTATTAGCCTTTAGGTATACCTTTTAATGTCCCTGGGGGTATAGTGACTGCTCCTATGTAGCCTAGGGATGTCGCGGACTGTTCGCCGGCGAACTTGTTCGCGCGAACATCGGCTGTTCGCGTCCGCCGCAAGTTCACGAACGTCGCGCGACGTTCGCCAATAGGCGTTCGCGTCAAAATCGTTCGACCATTCGACCATTCGATCGCTAAAATCGAACGATTTAAAATCCTTCGATCATTCGAATCGAACGATTTTCGGATGTTCGAAGTTCGCAAACTGTTCGCGAACTGTTCGCAAATTTTGCCGGTGTTCGCGAACGGCGTTCGCGAACACATTATCGGCGGTTCGCTACATCCCTAGTAGCATATTATTACATTCTGTAGGCTTAGTATATAAGTCAATTTCTAATTTATGATTATTCTTTAACACCTTTACATCCAAGTAATGTACATAGTCAGTATTAAATTCAGCAGTGAACTTTATTGTATTATGTTGTGTGTTAATATGTTCAAGGAATTCATTTAGTGTGGTTTTATCCCCACTCCAAATCAAAAAAATATCATCCGTAAATCGCAAATAACATTTTATAAATTTGTGGAAATATGTATTGCCAGAAATCATTTTTTGTTCAATGTAGTGCATGAAGATCTTTGCATAGCTTGGGGCAAGGTTACTTCCCATAGCCGTCCCCTGTGTCTGTATGAAAAAATCTGTATCAAAACGAAAGTAATTCTTCCAGAGTGCTATTATTAATAGATTGATAAGGAAGTAAATCATGTTACGTGGTGTATTAGTGGAAAGAAGTGCTTCTTCAATGTAATGAATGCCCTCACCATGTGGGATAGATGTGTAGAGTGATTGTACATCTATATTACATAATATCCATTCTGATTCCACATGTGTAAATTCAGATAGTCTACAAAAGAAGTCAGTAGTATCTTTTAAACATTCAGGGATTTTCTTCACTATCTCTTGTAAAAATGCATCCACAGATTTTGAAAGGGGTTGCAGAACTGACCCCATCCTCGATACTTTTGTGTATTTTGGGCAATATATATAAAACAGGGATGCGTGCAGTGACATAACTAGATATTACTGGGCCCCACAGCAAATAATTTTTCAGGCCCCCAAAATGTCCTGTTTTCCCAATATTTATTGAAATTGTATAGGAATTAGGGCCTCGTGGAGCCCCTATACCTCTTGGGCCCTCCTGGATGCGTGGAAACTCTTTGATGATCAACCCCATCTCTTTTGGTTTAAAGGTGACAAATATTCTTTTTACTTTAGTGATGTTTTTCACAAAAATATTGATTAAATTCAAATAGACTTGCCACTTCAGTTTTCAAAAAAAAAAAAAAAAAAAAAAAAAAAAATATATATATATATATATATATATATATATATATATAACAAGGGAAAGTTGTGCTCACCACTAATTTTTAAAACCATTAGGCGGGGGTGCAATGAGGCTGTGACAACAAAATACATATAGATAAATACAAGTCCTCAAGTGTGTTAGTCCTCTGCACTCAACCCCTTATCAATATATTTAAGACAGAGACATTTTGTGCATACTGCTACTGAAAAATGCCTTACCCTTTAAACAAAACAGGGATTGTTTGTCCATATATTGCAATATATTTAAGATGGCCAACTACGTCAAAGTCATCCTATATCTGGCCAATCCTATGCTCAATTTTCATATATATATATATATATATATATATATATATATATATATATATATATATATATATATATATATATATATATATATATATATATATACTTTAGTTTTTTCTACTCATACTTAATTTTGAAATGTGCTATCTTATGATGTTTTAATATATTTAATATTAATATTTGAATTTAAGCTCCACTATATTCAAGGTTAATAGCAATAGTAATGTCAATAGAGGCATGATTGTCTGAGTAAGGCATGGCAAATAAATATTAGTGTTCTGAAATGAAGGCTGTAGATATATAGGAAAAGGATTAGTAACCTGGGAAAACATTGATACACAAGGCTTTTACAAAATAGATTAAATCAAGAATAGATCTGATTTAATCTTAGAAGATAAGGATGCTGATGCTGGAGACCAATATAACATTGATTTGTTTGAAGATGGAATTTAAATTAAAAAGACAGGGATGTAGAGATTTATTTTTCTTGTTGAGCATGCATGGGAAGCACCATAAAATAATAAGTAGTTTAAAAACAAATCACTATAAACCCTTTTAACAGTATGCGTTAATTGATATAATCAGTGTATGATAATAATGATATATGTCTGATGCGTCTTTTTTGCATGAGGCAGAGATTTGGATCAGTAAGGTAATACAGATTTTTAGAACAGGTATGGTATTCATTATCTAGAATCCTGTTATCCAGAATATGCCAAATGTTGTAATTAGTGTCATGTCTACTGATGTCTTTTTTTTGTCTGTAATAATTACAATACCTTGTATTTGTTGGTAACTTAAATTGCATAAAGCCATATTTGCGTTATTAATGTACAGGTATGGCAACACAATTTATGCCAATAATTACATTTTAAAAAGCATTTCCTTTTTCTCTGTAATAATATAATAGTACCTTGTACTTGTTTCTAACATAACTGGCAGAGCCAGATTTCCATGCTCGGCCTCAGGGTCCTAGCGCCGCCGGCCACACATACATTTCCCCCCCAACCCCCGACGCGAGCATGTGCATCTGCTATAGTGCAGGGGAACTCCAAGTTTAAAATGCCACAAATCAGGGCCTGGTTAGTGGCAAAATAGTAATATTGAGTATATGTAATTTTCTTTATATGTAAATGTCCCATTGTTTCCATGCATGGTTAATCTCATCATACCTTTCCTCAGTGACTGGAACACTCCTAATCATGGAACTAAAAAAATGGGACAGTGATTACTATTTAGAAAAAAGGGTTACCAGTAAATTGCACATGTCCTTTTAAAAGCTCTATTTTTTTTTTGTAGGGGTGGTTCACCTTTAACTTTTGTAATCGGAATGGCTACATCTAAGCAACTTTTCAATTGGCCTTAATTTCTTTTTTTTTTTTTTTTAAGTTTTTGAATTTTTTGCCTTTTTTTTCCCAGACCCCCATCTAAAAAACAAATGCTCTTTTAAGGCTACAAATGCATTGTATTGCTTTTTATTATATAATAATTTATTTATGCCCTCTCCTATTCAGCATGCCTGCTGAAATTGAAAACTAGAGACCACAAAAAAAAAAATACAAATATAAAAAAACTATTGATAATTCTCTTAGTATATTAATGTCTACATCTTGGTCAATTTAAAGGTGAAAAACCACTTTAAAACACAGTCTTCCCCTCCCACCATGTCCTTCCCTATGATACTAATTTCAAGGTCTGTCTTGTCTCATAGCTGCTGCTCCTGCTGTAATATTTGACTTTGCAATAGATTGTTGCTGCTTCTTTGAAGTGGCGACAAAGGTTTCATTTTTAAAAGTAAGACTAGCTCTAGTAAAATCGTACAAATTGCCACTTTAACTATGGAAGCTAAAATTATGCTACATATAGGGGCAGATTTATCAAGGGTTGAATTGAAAATTCGAAATTCGAATTTTTTGAAAATTTTTTATGGTCTTGGGACAGTTGGGAGTTATTCAAATTCGATTTGTGTTTTTTAAAAAATTCAAATTTGATTTTTGAGATTTATCATACTCTGGCCCTTTAAGAACTCAGATTCGATTAAGTCAATGGAAGAGGTCCAGGGATCAATTTGGAGTTGTTTTCAGCCATCTGACATTCAAGTATTTTTCGGAGAAAAAACACGAATCCAGTTTTTAAAATTCAAATTCTGGCTAATTGACACATTGATATATTTTGTTCCTTTGCAGTTATTTGAACTCTTAGGCCCAGAAGGAATGGCCTTCATTGAAAAATTACTTCAGGAAAGGCGAAAAATTGTGGCGAAATCTCTGAACTATGGTAACACAATCCACATGTCTCAAGGTAGGAAACTTGTTTGTTCCTGAAAGAATGGACATTTATACCTTCATTTTGTTAAAATGATAATATTAAGAGCTGAATGCATATTTATTCTCCTTGTTTTGTTTTCTATAGTTTCTATGAAAATGCTAGCTGTTTAGATTTCTTAGCTGTACTGCTAAGCTCCATAATTTATCATGAAAGTATAACAGTGGTTACCACTTATGGTCAAAGTTGGTCTGTCGCTGGAAATGGCCTACAACCTAGTTGCATAAAGGGGGCTCATTTATCAACACTGGGCAAACCCATGGCAATCAAATTGCAGAATTAATTGTGCTACCTGCAGCTGGCTTTAAAAAACGTAATCACTGATTGGTTGCTATAGGGAACTGCCCACCGGCAAATTTGCCCAGTGTTGGATTCCCAGAACAATGCTATGTACACTTCTTTTCTGTATGAGGATTACCTACCATGTTAAATGAGTGACTACTCCTCCATCTTTCTTCCACTGCCAGTAATCATAGACCCATACAGGTGGTCCTAAAATGCCTTTGTGGATGTGACCCAAATCATCTTACATTTGAACAACATTTTCTAGTTTATCTCTTTAAACTGAGGATGAAGTGCAAGTGTTCAAGCTTGAATTTTTATTTCTATAGGTAGAGAGAAATTATGAATCATTCTAACACAACGGTTTAACAATAAATAAAATCATATATTCAGTGCAGTTGACAGTTTTGGTAAGAAAATCTAAGTAGAAAGCTAGTTACTTGTACTGTTTTCAGAACAATCAATCAGATTTGTTTTGTTTGCCTCTGCATACCTCATTCCTGCAATCACTACTTTTCATGAATAAAGGTAGTTTTGCATTTGAATTATACTTAAGAAAACCAGTTTTGTTTCTGCCATCCAATGTCAACAATCAATCTCAAGCTATCAGCGCTACAGTATATCAAGTTCTGCTGATTTCCCATTAGGATGTCTACTATCCATTGCTGTCAGTTATCCTTTGTCTTAATAAAGCTGTCGTCTTTCACTCTTATGGGCATATTTATTCTGCTGTATATTTTCCAGAAAAAATTGTGTAAAAAAAACGGTGTAAAATAAAGGGCGAGTTTATTAAGGTGTGTGTAATTTTACACCATACGAACTCCAGATTTGACACAGTTATTTCACATTGCTTCTGGCAGAAGTCACATAAGAAAAAATTCATAAAAATTTACACTGCGAAGCCTGTTGGTGTGTTATGTATTATTCTGTTATTATTATAAATATGCCCCCAAGTCTTCAGGTAGAGATTTCATGCTTCTGTTTTACTAATACTGAACATATACTGTAGAAAATGGATACAAGATACTGCTGTGCCAGCAAAATGACTTGTTTTCTCATTGAGAACAAAAAAAAGGTCTCCATCTCCCTTAAGCTTACACAGTAATGCTACCCACTCTCACCTTGTTCTATTATGATGTGTTCTGGAACCTTTCCTTTTTCAATTGTGGGTGGTGTACACATTCTCTGGAAGGCTGAGGCTCTCCAAGTTCCAGATTCATTCACTTCACAGTGGAACAAGGTAAGGATGGGGTTGAACTGCATTGTGTAAGGGATATTGGGAAGTCAGTTGTACAAGTGCCATGGTTTTCGTTCAATCTGTGGATGAGGTATGTCTGTAAAAAAATATTTATATTAATTTGTGACAATTAATATAGTATTTATGCAGCTTTTCTACATAAACACAGCTTAATGAGCTTGTATTTACATTAAAATGTAAATATGTATATTTTAATTTCAACAGTGCTTCATTTAGCTCTGTAAATTGAAGCATGACATAGAGGGAGGGGTGACTGCAACCCTGGCTGTCTTCACACTTACCTTTTCTGAACTTTGCCACAAGTCTTGGCAGGTTTACACAACTGTGGTCTCTGCACTAGAAGAGATAAAATTTAAATTTAAAAAGTGGAATTTCTGCTCTTAAAGGATAACTACACCATAAAAATAAATATGGATAAAAATGCCATATGTTATATTCTGAACTTATTGCACTGGCCTAAAGTTTCAGCTTCTCAATCGCAGCAATGACAGCAATGATCCAGGACTTCATACTTGTCACATGGGGTCACCATCTTGAAAAATATATTCTACATTCACATGCTCTGGGCACTCCTTTCCAGGCCACCTGTGGGGAGCAGTGTCCTGACCCTGACTGCTGTGGACAGAAATGTGAACTGTGTGGTATGCAGCAAATGCCCCCCCCCCTCCTCCCAGGTGATCAGTGGCAGGCAGAGAATGCTGGTAAGATTATGTTTATTTTCTCTGTCTGTCTCACTGAGTTTCACTCACCCCCCACTATTCCCTTATCAATGATCTTGCAAAGATTTAGCTGCTTCACCTAGTTTCTCCCATTGTGCCATCATTAACCCTTTCCTTACCTTTAATTATCAATATTGCCATATGCCATCCTACTATGAATTCTGGGAGTATTGTACATGGAATTGCCATTCTACCCTGTCCCGGGGTTTCTTTCCAAAAATCTGGTCACCTTAACTTAATGCACTTTGCCTAGTCTGAGTTTTCGAAGGCAACTCTGGCAAAAGAGGTAACGTTCAGTAAAATCCGCACTTAAATGAATTTGCGGAGTAACAACCATTCACTAGAGTGAAAAGTCGCCTGGCGATAGAGTGCGAATTACCACTAGCGCCAGTCCCTGTCACTAGCGAATTGGGGCCTGAGCGTGTTAGTAAATCGGCAATGTCCTTGCATTAGCCACTTTGCCTTTTAGTAAATCTGCCCTGTAGTCAGATGGGTCCTGATATAATGAGAACGAAATAAAAATCTAATGTTTAAGCTACATGGACAATTTTCCATCTGATGCAACACTAAGGTGCCTGACAGACCTTTTATTGAAATATATTGTCAGATGTAGATGCATAAACAAAACACATCATCCGACTTTATCAGATCTGACATTACAGTACACCTGTGGAGATCAAAATGTGTAGGATCCTGCAAAATCTCATGCTTCTATATGGTACGGTGTTGCAGATAAAATCTGACCACACTATCTGATACAAATCTCCTGTGTAATTTTGCCTTATTTTACACAATATTGTTACAACTGGAGATATTTTGGGTTAAAATTATTGCATAATTTTATGATATGATTGCTTTTACATGAGGACATTAATGTTGCCAGTTCAGTTTGCTCTATAACCTTTGCCACACATACAGTATGTTTACATGGTAGTGCACTTCATAAATCATTAAGCTAGTTACATAGTTACATAGTTAAATTGGGTTGAAAAAAGACAAAGTCCATCAAGTTCAACCCCTCCAAATGAAAACCCAGCATCCATACACACACCCCTCCCTACTTTTAATTAAAATTCTATATACCCATACCTATACTAACTATAGAGTTTAGTATCACAATAGCCTTTGATATTATGTCTGTCCAAAAAATCATCCAAGCCATTCTTAAAGGCATTAACTGAATCAGCCATCACAACATCACCCGGCAGTGCATTCCACAACCTCACTGTCCTGACTGTGAAGAACCCTCTACGTTGCTTCAAATGAAAGTTCTTTTCTTCTAGTCTAAAGGGGTGGCCTCTGGTACGGTGATCCTCTTTATGGGTAAAAAGGTCCCCTGCAATTTGTCTATAATGTCCTCTAATGTACTTGTAAAGTGTAATCATGTCCCCTCGCAAGCGCCTTTTTTCCAGAGAAAACAACCCCAACCTTGACAGTCTACCATCATAATTTAAGTCTTCCGTCCTTCTAACCAATTTAGTTGCACGTCTCTGCACTCTCTCCAGCTCATTTATATCCCTCTTAAGGACTGGAGTCCAAAACTGAACTGCATACTCCAGATGAGGCCTTACCAGGGACCTATAAAGAGGCATAATTATGTTTTCATGCCTTGAGTTAATGCCCTTTTTTATGCAAGACAGAACTTTATTTGCTTTAGTAGCCACAGAATGACACTGCCCAGAATTAGACAATGTGTTATCTACAAAGACCCCTAGATCCTTTTCATTTAAGGAAACTCCCAACACATTGCCATTTAGTGTATAACTTGCATTTATATTATTTTTGCCAAAGTGCATAACCTTGCATTTATCAACATTGAACCTCATTTTCCAGTTTGCTGCCCAGTTTTCCAGTTTAGACAAATCACTTTGCAAAGTGGCAGCATCCTGCATGGAACCTATAGTTCTGCACAATTTAGTATCATCTGCAAAAATAGAAACAGTACTTTCAATGCCCACCTCCAGGTCATTAATAAACAAGTTGAAAAGCAAGGGACCTAGTACAGAGCCCTGCGGTACTCCACTAACAACACTGGTCCAATTAGAAAATGTTCCATTTACCACCACTCTTTGTAGTCTATCTTTTAGCCAGTTCTCTATCCAGGTACAAATACTATGTTCCAGGCCAACATTCCTTAATTTAACCAGTAACCTTTTGTGTGGCACTGTATCAAATGCTTTAGCAAAGTCTAAGTAAATCACATCCACTGCCATCCCAGAATCGAGGTCTCTACTTACATTCTCGTAAAAAGAAATTAAGTTAGTCTGGCAAGATCTATTACACATAAAACCATGCTGGCACAAACTCATAGTATTATGATTTGCTATGAAGTCCAGTATCTTATCCTTTATTAACCCTTCGAAAAGCTTTCCTACCACTGACGTCAGACTAACTGGCCTATTGTTTTGAGGCTGAGAACGGGATCCTTTTTTGAATAGAGGCACCACATTAGCAATTCGCCAGTCTCTCGGCACTATGCCAGATCTCAATGAATCCTGAAAAATTAAGTAAAGAGGTTTGGCAATCACAGAGCTAAGCTCGCTAATTACCCTGGGATGAATACCATCTGGCCCTGGATCTTTGTTAATCTTAACATGTTCAAGTCTCTTTTGAATTTCTTCATGTGTGAACCATGCATCATTAGTTGTATTACTAGAATTGGGACTGTTAAGAAGGAAACCTTCACTTACTGGTTCCTCATTTGTGTAGACAGATGAAAAATATGAGTTCAGAATCTGCGCTTTTATTTTGTTTTCATCAACCAGCTGACCCCCCTCTGATAGTAAGGGTCCCACCCCTTCCTGCTTCATTTTTTAAACTATTAACATATTTAAAAAATAATTTTGGATTTTTTTTACTGCTTGCTGCAATATCCTTTTCTATTGCAATTTTAGCTTGCCTTATAGCTTCTTTGCATGATTTATTGGCCTCCTTGTACCTTATAAATGTTTCGGCTGTATCAGCTAACTTGAAAGCCTTAAAAGCACGTCTTTTCTTACCCACCTCAACACCAACGCTTCTATTGAACCAAAAAGGTTTTGCTTTGCAACGGCGTTCCTTGCTTACAAGTGGAATATACTTGTTGCAATAAAAGGATTAATCATACTGATATGTTGTGTTACATTTACATGCTTTTGAATAGTTAAACATATATGTTTCAGACTATGAGGTTTGTCTATGGCCGGGCCTAGATCCTCACTCTGCACATGTTTTTCCTGCTACAACCTCCCTTGTTTAGGCTGATCGCAGCAAAAACAGTGCATGCGCGTTTGTTCGCACACACGTATGTGTGGAGGTTTTGGCAGGAAGTTTTGACCCGGGCAGCCCTTCAAATTATCCAAAGTGCATGTTTGAGCGTACCTCAGTCCTAAACATTTGAAATCATTCACAGCATAGAAATAATATCTTGTCTCAATTCTGTACAGTTTCACTTAAACAATCAAATTACTCCACTATCTGCTCTTCACAATCCTTTTCTCCTCTTCATAGAGGCTTTGTGTTGTTTTTCTTTTTTTGGATAGTTAGTTCTAATGCCCCCCCTTTTTATTCTGCAGCGCTGCATACATAAGTAGTGCTATATAAACAAAACTATACATACAAAATAAAATAATAAATTAAATATATATATATATTTAAATACAGTAATGTTTTTTCATTTTATTACTTTTAATTGTCTGTTGATGGAGAACATTTTTAAATGATATACAGTTCAAGAAGTGGAGAATACTTCTGCAAACTTTAAAAGTTGTCTTTTAAAAGAATTTAGCAGCATTTACTGAAAACACACTTGTGCTTTCTTCTTTTTATTATTACTAGGATAAAACGTCTGTACGAGAGAATATGAATATTGTTTGCAATGTACTGTCCATATTTTATGTTTTAGCGCATAAGAAATTTTGGAGAAAACACAAAACCTAATTATGAATGTCAAGTTACTGTTCAGTCTGAGCAGGAGAAGCAGCTAATGAAACAGTATCATAGAGAAAAAAAAGAAACACTAAGCGAGAAAAGTGGCTAGGAAATGACGAAGAAGACATTTTAGGAGAAGAACTTGTAGGCTTTGATCCTAGGGAGTTACGAATGCAAAGGTAATAAATTCCAAAAAGCTGAAAAATGTTATGGCTGTAATTGCTGCTTTAATGTTTCATAATCATTTATTTTCTTTAAATTCAGCTATTGAGATTACACCATTTCAAGTTCATGTCACGTTCTAGCACAAGTATAGGTTTTTTTTTTATGAAAAACTCATTTTCTGGGATAAGAAAGCAGTGATCTGCTTAATTAGAATCTGCTTGGTCGCTTCCACATGGTTTAAAAATGCAGATTAAGGAGGTAAGCTATCTTCCTTAGGTGCTCTGTACACACCACTAGTTTAAGATTTATGAAGTCTGTACTAAATGCATTGAAACTATCTGTTTTTTCCTCTAGAGATTAATGGGTGCTATTTTCTGTGTTGTCATCTTGAAATATAGGGAAAAAGGGAAAGCAAAAAAGGCATTGCTTTCCTGCAGAAAAAAATGGCCTGGCTTTTAAATATTGAGCCCATAAAATGTGTGTGATCTCTACATTGTTACTTTACAGAGAGAAAGGACAACAGCATTGTAAATAATGGAGCCTAACACATGGCCAATACCTGCAAAGAAGTATTAACAATTATGCCACATTTGTTGTTAGTATTTTAGCATGAACAAAGACTGACCCCCCCCCAATTGCCTACTTGACTATGACATGAAAATTCAGCAACATAAACCTTCATCTATAAAAGGTGCGAAGAGAAAGGTGTAAAGCTGAAACATCTACATTTACATTTAATGCAGAGTGCTATACCTATTAAAACATCATCAAGAGACATATACAGGTACGGGACCTGTTATCCACAATGTATTGGTCCTGGTGTATTCCAGATAAGGGTTCTTTCCTTAATTTGCTTCTTTCCTTAATCTGCTAAAAATCATTTAAACATTAATGAAACCCAATAGTATTGTTTTATCTCCAGTAAGGATTAAATTCCACCTTATCTAGGATCAAGTACAGTACAATGTACTTTGTATTATTACAGAGGAAAGGGAAATAAATTGTAATTATTTGATTAAATGGAGTCTATGGGAGATGGCCTTCCTGTAATTTGGAGCTTTCTGGATAACAGGTCCTAAACCTGCAACATTATAAGAACTATAGTACTTATACAATTGTAAATAGAGTTGCAGTGATATACAGCTAGCATGATGTGATTGATTCATATATTGGAACTATTTTGTTTGCCATTTACATGATGCTTAGTCATCAGTGCCTGCATTGGGCTCCTTTGGGACCATCTGAATAAACTTTTGCGATTCACTCAGATGGCAGCTACTCTTCTGGTACTGTTCTATGGAATGTGTAAAATAAACCGAACTACAACTACAGATTTTGAAGGTCTTGGCCTGTTTGCATACAAGTTTAGGGAATTTCCTTGAAGCTGTACACTGGGGTCTTACACCAGAATGATCTTGCTGAAGGATTATTGGCTATTGATTTGAATGTATCATGCCAGTTATGATCTCAATAAGAAAAGTTCAGAAAGTATCCCATGAAGCTTGTTAAAATTAGAATTTTTAGGTTTTATCTGATGTGATGACTGTTAATTGCTACTAATTCTTATTAATACAAACTATGCTATTAAAGGTAACTAGATCTGTCAACATTTTGCAGAGAGCATGCATTTTCCAATGCGTGGACAATGCCAATTTTAGGAAAAGTGAGAGACTATTGGGAAAGGATTAAATATCCACACGTTTATGATTCTGATGGAAGCCATGAAAACATCTGCATTCATTGGTGGGACCAAGGTTGGTACTTCTCATTGTTTTTTAATATGGAAGCATTGTGTTAAAGGACTAGAAAAGAGCCATTCTTTGGGGAGTGGCAAATATTGCAAATAATCATGACAGGGTGCTCCTTTTAGAAAACAATAGGAACTCAGGCATGTCCAAGATGGTGCTGTGACCAGATGCAACTACAAGAGCTCTGGGCACCTATTAATAAAAGCTATCATTTACCGGCACTCACAGCCTCCTCCTTATGGTGTCACAGCTCTGGTCAGTCACAACAAAACTTTAGAATTCTCCAGGACGAGGCTTGTCTGTAAAGGTACATGCACGACCTGCAGCAATCCCCAGACCACTACTCGGCCTGCCGAACCCCCTCCCCACAAGGCCCAGAGTTCAACGACCTACCAGCACCTCCTGAGCCCACTCTTAGCTACCTCCTTGGAGCAATCATGGAGAGTTAAGCTACTACCATAGTTCTACTTGAGGAAATCTGAATTGATCTCTCCCTCCTTTGCCAAAACATTCAGAAGATAAGGGAGCCCACTACAGCACTATAAACCAGGGTTTATGCCCTGGATGATGCCACACCAATACTACAGGCTGATGTCCAAACACTCAAGCAAAAACCAAAGTTTTACTACTCTCGGGAATGGCATACGCAGTACACATCCAACCCTAATATGGCAGAGATAACTATAACCTCATGGAATGTTAGTGGTTTGAATTCCAAATTTAAGAGGAGCTTAATGTTTAAAGAAGCACCCTTCATCCATTATACTACTCCAGGAAACCCACCTTGTGGGGCAGAGGGTAATGGCTCTCAAGAGACCGTGGGTAGGCTGGCACTTTCACTCTATCCTCTCGACACACTCAAGAGGGTCTCCAATCTGATCAGAAAAATCTCTTTGAACTAATTAAACTACACATGGATCATTATGGTAGATGTTCTATATTACATGAATTAATCTCTAACAAACCCAGAACTCTTGTAAACTTTTATATACCACCACCATTTTCAGTATTCATCATCGATCAGATCATTAAAAAAAATTACCTGGCCTTGGCTACTTCAGACCTCCTGACACATGTCCTAAACATCCACTACTTGCCCCAAGCTTTATATGATCCTTCACCACTCCAAATCACGTTAAGACAGAACTCCAGCCCATGAGATAAGCTCTGATTAGTGATGGGTGAATAAATTTGGCTGGCACGAATTTTTGTGGTGAATTCAAGCGTTTCGCTGTTGGCGAATAAACTTTGCGAATCTCCCGCGAAAATTAGCCTGTGAAAATTCGCCGGCGTCAAATTCCAATTTTCAAGATTTTTCCATGAAAACGTTCAAATTGCTTGATTTTTTTTGTGAAAAGGTTCAAATTGCTCGATTTTTTTTGTGAAAACGTTTGAATTGCTCTATTTTTTTTTCAAAACATACGAATTTCACAAATTTTTCGTGAAAACATTCGAATTTCACTAATTTCTCGTGATTTCATGAATCAGATTTCATGAATTTTCGAGAATTTTCAGCCGTTTCGCGAATTTTGCAGCGAAACGCCAGAGATTCGCCCATCACTAGCTCTGGTGCCTAAGCCCTCTCTGGCTCAAGAACGAAACAGTAGCCTCCCACAACCTACACGCATACTACGGACTACTGGACCCAGTAGCACAAACTGTACTTTGGGGTGTCGGGCTTTATCTGCAGAAATGTCCCTAGCCAGGAACGAGGCCCAAGTAAGGCTTGATGTGGCCAAGAAGAGGCAGAGGCAAATCATATACTTAACCCCTCAACCTGTTTTTATGCTGCACTTCTAAGCGCTAGAGACAATATAAATAGGACCTTGGTATCACATGTAAAACCCTCCTATACCAGAGCCTTAATCCCTATTTACAGTATCTGTACAGATAGTGGCTCAATAACTTCAGATCCTAAGCTGATAACAGACAAGTGTGCCTCCTTCTACACAAAACTGTATCCCTCTACAGTCACATACTCCAGGCCCCAGCCCAGCTCTTTCAGTTCCTAGATAAGATTTCCATTTCTTCCTTATATCCCTCTGACCAGGCATGTTTAGATGCTTCCGTATCTATCCAGAAAGTCCTATAAACTATAGCCACCCTTTCCTTTTATACAACCCCAGGATCAGTTTGGCTACCTTCAAACTGGTATAAAAAATTATCAGAACAAATAGCCCCAAGGCTACCTGGAGGACCAGATGGAAGTGTCTACATTCCAAACTTCCTCTCAACTACAGCAAAAATGTCAACTGCTAACCCTCCCCTTCTAAATTCCTTCAATTGAGACATGCTTTTAAGACACAATTAAGCGATTTGTATGCCATCCCGCCGGCGATTATTATTCTTGCCAACAGGAAGGCATTTTGGGGAGATTAGTTGCAGGGCGACTAATCTCCCCATTTGGCAGCACCCAAATACCCATTTTCAACCTTAGTTTAAAGGGGTGGTTCACCTTTAAGTTAGCTTTTAGTATGTTATAGAATGGCTAATTCTAATCAACTTTTCATTTGGCCTTAATTTTTTCTCTTTTTATAGCTTTTGAATTATTTGGACTCTGTCCAGCTTTCAAATCTAAAACAAATGCTCTGTAAGGCTTCACATTTACTGTTATTGCTGGTGAACAACCCCTTTAATAAACAGGACTTCTGCTGAACATATTTTTTGCCGATTGTTTGAATTATAAAATATGTATGGTTTTCTTTTTTCTTGCACTGAACAGGGCACCATCTGAATTTGAAATTCTTGTTCTTCCAAGCATAATCAAAATAAATTATCAGCTACTGTAATATTGAAAAGCCCTGTTTATAATGAACTGCTTTTTATCATAAACCTTTACAGGTTTGTTCAAAGCAAGAAGTAGAATGTGGTCTTACTTTCTGTTTCAGCTCATGCCATGTTTAGTGCAAACCATAGATACTGTATGTCATAATTAAAATATTGGGCAAATTTGTCTTCAGCATAGTCTGTATTCATTGCACTAATGTTGAATCGGCAGGTATACTGTCCATTTAAGCAGATGAAGACAGTCTCATTAAGAAATAGTTACTTTTTAACAAGAGGCATACAGTGTAAAAACATATAAATAATTTAAATGTTATGAAAGTCTCTTGCATACTTTAATCTGTACCCATAAGCTTTTTAAAGGGGACCCGTCACCAAAAAAACACTCAAAACCCTATTTTATCACATTTATCAAGCAAAATGAACTTTAATTACACTAAATACATTATTTGAATCTTGTCTCCTTTAGTCTGGGAATTCATAATTATAGCAAGCAGGCAGGAGCCATTTTGTGGACACTGTTATTAAGACAAGCCTTGCATCATCTCAGAATCTTGTTTGTGCACCAGAATGGGGACTCGATGTCCAACCCCATGCACTGGTTACACATTTAAACGGTGAAGAGAACGGGGGAATGTGTGGAGAGCAGTGACATCTAGGAAGTGCAGAATGGAAAGTGAAAGTAATTGTCTGGCCCACCTCTATGATTAAGGCATAGAGGAGGGGCAGACAATATTTGATTGACGGCCAGATTTTTAAATGAACTTACAACAGCTATAAATGCTTTAATAAAAAAAAGAAATTGTATTTCATGTTTAATTTGAAAAGGACTTTTATTATACAGCTTTTTGTGTCTGGGTGACAGGTCCACTTTAAGGCAAGTCAGCCAATAGATGTTACCTAAATCTTGGAAATGTGCATATATATCTAAAAGATCTTCTATAAACCACAAGATATGCACTGGAAAAACCTCTGGAAAATCAAATCTGTAGAAATAATGATAATCATTTCTCTTCTCCCTGTAAAATAAGCATTGTTTGATTAGTGAAAAGAACATAATTTTTCCTAGAAAAAAACATGCAATGCAGTTAATTTTTATATAAGTAGGGATTTATTTTTCCCAAGTCTTCTTTTTAAATTGAGGTTTTGTTAGTTTAAATGTGAAAGATTCATTTTACATAAAGTAAAAAAAAAAAAAAGTAATCTAAAAAATAAAATCACTCTAATAAATGGCTGAAGCTTTTTATCTAAAGTAGATGCTCGAGATGGGATATTTTGTCTTTGCTACATGCCATTTCTCTTTCCTTTTACTTGCAGAATATAATTAATGGGCTGAATAAAAAGTGGATTTCGTAGCTCTTAATGCATAGGAATTATTACAAAATCAATACATCCCTTTCTTTCTGTAATGTTTTGTTGCTTTTAAAATTTCACCAAGTAAGCAGGATAGGGTGAAGTTAGACACATTAGTGCATAAATTACCATGTTTATGCTATCTTTTGAAAAGCTTAACAGTTAATATCATTATAGTTTTGTGGACATAATTCTCTTTCTTTAATTTAAATTAAATAAAAAATAATAATTCTGCCTGCCGTTATTACCCGGTACCATTTATCAGTTTCTGATGAAAGAAGCAGTAGATCTAAATTGCAATATCACAATGGGCTGAAAAAGCAGTATATCTAAATTGCATATCACAATATTGTATATTTCATATTTAATTTTATCAGAAGAATAACTGGTATATGTACGCTTTTGCCTCAATATCTTAAACAAAATAAAATAATTGATTTGTATGGTTGGTTGTTATAGAACTGGTTTATCTTTAATATGTATGTGCATTTTAAACATGACCATCTGGTTGTTAAGTGATGTCACGAGTTGAGGAAATCTTTGCCAAATTTGGCCACTCGTGTGGTGACCATCGATCAAATTAATTTGAGGACTTTATCAGCATCCCAATATGGATCCCACAAACTCTAAACTGTTTCCACATGGTTTATTTTGAGATATACCCATGTAGCTTCTATTGTGCCACCTTCTCATGTAGACCACTGTGATGCAGAGCTTTTGATACAGTTGGCTGGTGAAACATTATTCAAGTCTCAGCCCTGTAGCTGGCCTTAACATGCCATCTATTCAAAATATTTTGGTTTGTTTAGAAAGTTTTTAAGGACATGGTTTTCTAGCCACTGTCTGGTTTTCAATATCTTTTCCACAAGCTGAAAAGCTTTATTTAGTATCTTTTTTTTTTATCTCTACATTTGTATTTCTTTCATTTTCAAAGTTGTCATTTTCTTATCTGTATTTCAGATGTATTCCCTTTTTATCCACAGTCCTTTTATTAATGATTTACTGGTGGGATCCAATTGTAAGGAAATTGTGTTCACAAAGACTTGTTTTGTGTTTCAGTGCTTTCAAATATTAATATCAAATAGAAAAAAAAAATATCACTGTAGAATCTACTAATCATAAAATGAGAGGATTGTCAATGATCTCAGTTAATTTCAAAAGCAATTTCCCACTTGGGAATTAAAGCAATGTTGTTGATTTAAACAAAGCCTAAGTACAAATATTTTTTAAGCAGGGATCTACAATTTATAATCTAGTTTCAGAATTCTTGCTTTTGCTCCATTGAGACAGACTGATGCAAGACCATAGTTCATCATGTTAGCAGGATTTCATCCCACCCACCCCTTTGTTTTTATTCATTAGCTAAAAGCAAAGGTGGAATAACTATGATTATGCATTTAAGGTTGCTGACTTCAAGGTTCCTTAACTTGTGCAACCTCCCTCACTTTGTTATGATAGTCCATAAAGAACTTAAAGTGGACCTGTCACCCAGACACACAAATCTGTATAATAAAAGTTCTTTTCAAATTAAACATGAAATCTAATTTCTATTTTTTATCAAAGCATTCATAGCTGTTGTAAACTCATTTGAAAATCTCAGCTGTCAATCAAATATTGTCTGTCCCTCCTCTATGCCTTAGGCATAGAGATGGGGCAGACAATTACTTTCACTTTTCATTCACCACTTCCTAGATGTCACTGCACTCCCCACATTCTCCCGTTCTCTTTACCATTTAATTGTGTAACCAGTGCATGGGGGTGGACATCAGGTCCCCATTCTGGTGCACAAACAAGATTCTCAGATGATGCATGACTTGTCTTAATAACAGTTCCACAAAATGGTTCCTGCCTGCTTGCTATAATTATGAATTCCCAAGTTTCAAATAATGTATATTGTGTAATTAAAGTTCATTTTGCTTGACTAATCTGATAAAATAGGATTTTGAATAATTTTTTGGGTGACGGATCAGCAATTTTCCAGCAGACCCAGGAAGACCAGAGGGAACTGGAGGGATAGGACCATGACAGGGCTAAAGAAGGGGAACCGGAAGCTAGGGCACACAGGATTGTGGGCGTTGTAGTTTGTGGAGGCGACGGGAAAGCAAAAGGGGAGTGAAAAGGCAGGAGCTGGAAAGGTCCGGTGCCATTTTGCCTGAACCCTGCATCCCTGGACCTATGCATGCATTATATAGTATTGTAAATTTTCTTGAAATAAATAAAAAAAACTATTTTTCACACTGGTTTAAACATCAAGGTTATTGTTTGTTGGACTGTGACTGATTTAAACCTATAGAACATCTCTTTTATAAAGTACCATTAACTTTAGTTTAGCACTCCCCTTCAATCGAATTGTTTTTATGACATGCATATTTATATATAACATATATGTATACTATATAACAGCTGATGTAATTTGAGCATATGACTTACAAGCAGCAGTGTAGGAGTATGTTAGACTTGCTTTGTAGATTAGCACCCTTTAACTTTTATGGCACCTTTTTGTTCTGCCATTAAAATATAGAATGCTTCCTGCAAGGAGTAGACACTAGTGGGGGATATTTTGAAATGTGGACCAAAAGGCTTTTATATTTTCTTTTTAAATAAAATATGTGTTTCTTATTAACAGTTTTATTACCTCATTTACAAAGAGTGGACTAATTGCAAAAAAAAAGGTCAAACAAATGGCTTTATCCACAATGCATTCCTTTTCCCCAGCACTTTTGGTTGCACTGCAACACGGGCAGTCACATTTATCACGGGTCAAATTTCTAATTCATGTCAGATTTTTTTAAACTCCCTAAAATTCGAATATGTTTTTGAAATGCGACTGTGGGGTTATTTATGAAAAAAAGTCAAATATCTTAAACTTTTACCGACCTGAAAACTCGAAACATTGAATTAGATTTGAATTCTCAGAAAAAAACTCCAATGTCAGGAAGGCTCCAAACATATTCAAATTAGTCACTGGACCTCTCCCATTGGCTTATACAGTAATTTGTCAGGTTTTAGGTGTCGAATAATAAACTATTAGAGTCAAATTGGGAGCAGAATCAGTAAATACTACTGGTATGCATGCCGGAGACCTCTAGTGACCAAACATAGGTAAAACCATAAACTCAAGAATTTCTCCAAGGCATGCTAATAGGTAAAAAAATATACTTTATTTACATCAATAGTTAAAAAACATGGAAAGTATCCCCTCTAACGCCTAACGCGTTTCATGCTTACCCAGCACTTAGTCATAGGCAGAATGCTGACAGTAGGCACAACAAAACTGACATGCCCTTTTTTTTCTTTAAATTGAGAAATTCCTGACATTGACTCTAGTGAGTTTGCTGGTATAGGTAATGGAACATTGATGCATTTTTAATTAGTTATATTTAAATACAAAGATGTGCCAAGACAGCCTCCTGCGGCTCAGTCAGTACAGGCATTGGCCAGAAAACCAAGGTATGAAAACAATCCTTTCTTATCACATTGTCACCAGTGAAGAAAGGTCTAGTTGTCTGAAGGGATGGCCTCTAGTGTGGTGATCTTCTTTATAGGTAAAAAGGTCCAATGCTATTTGTCTATAATGTCCTCTAATGTACTTGTAAAGTGAAATCATGTTCCCTTCCAAGAGCCTTTTTTCCAGAGAAAACATCCCCAACCAACAGTCTACCCTCATAATTTATCATAGTTTTTAATCCCTCTAACTAGATAATCTTTGCATTGTTTACACTTAATTAGAATAGTTATTATTATTATTATTGTTATTATTATTATGCATACCTACACAATGAAGACTTGAGGCTTTTTGTTGAAAACCAGAAATATTGTAAATATAGTAGGGATCTTGTGGTAAGTGGCTAGTAAATAGACTATAACATTTATTATAGGTATCACTTGCTCCAGATCAACTCAAGTATCTACAAATCAATCTTTGAGGTTATTGCTTAAAGGAGAACTACAAAAAAATTGAAAATTTAATATAAGCTTCCTCATACTGAAATAAGATACTTTCTAAATACAATCAATTAAAAATTCTGCTTTGTTTCTGAAATAATCACGTTTACATTTACTATTCCTTTCAGCATTTGATTCTCTTTATTCTCTCTTATGCAGCAGTTGGGTGTCTGATGAATGATCCAATATAGGGGGGCTCCGTACTGATTCCAGTACAAACTAAACCTAACAAAATATTTGCCTTTTGCACAAATCCTGCATGTAGAGAGACAGGATTTCTGGTGATTTTATTAGAGTGAACTCTAATACATCTTTTAGGCAAAATGAGCACCCCTATAAAATACATTGGATTTAACTGTCCATAAATATCTGACACTCAAGTGCTGCATGTAGAGAGAATGAAGAAAACAGATGCTGAAAAGTGAAGATAAACTTGATTATTTCAGAAACAGCACACAATTTTTAATTGATCGTATTTAGAACATTTCTTATTGCAGTATATATTGAAAATAAGATGATTGGAGCAACATTCCAGAGAATACACATTTTCAAAGGAAGATTTACAAGTTATTCTGAATCGAGAAAGCCAGTTGGATGATTGGTGAAACGTCTTCAAGGAAAAAAACACCGCAAGTCCAGTTGATTTGACTTATTTCTATAGATATACCATGACCTGGATCAATGAGAATCTTCACAAACATATTGCTGTAACACAGTAATTCACTTGGTCCACATTGTAGTATTTTATTAGCTAGTATGGAGATGTGTTTACTATTGTTAACAATTACTTCTCCTTTTCTGCTGAGCAAAAATGCTTATTTTCTGCAAATTATTTATTATACAACTTACATAAAACAAACTGCAGATCCTTACTTGCAGTATGGTAATATTTGAGAACAATAAAACTTCCTTTCAAGAAATGGTGCATGGGGAACAAGAAGAGATAAATTGCAGTGCAATATTCTTTATCTCCTCTTTCCAGCCGTCCATATTCCAGAGGTTTGTTGTTACAATGCTTACTCTACACAATAACTTTTTTTGTATAGATTACTGTGCTGAGCTTCTTCTCTAGGTCTTACACTGAATTTGCTTATCAGCACTATTCATCATAAACGGCAGGCTGATCTATCACAGACTGCATTATGAGCCTTTTCTGCATGAAAACCTACAGTATGCTTGACTTTCAGATGGTAACGGTTTGAAGACTTGCATTAAACGCATTATCCTCTACATTTATTTTGCAAACAAACTGACAAGTTTCTTACTTTAATAGGAATTTTGTGTTTTTGTTTTAGCTAGTTAGGATGTACTACAATGCCTGTAGCCTGACTATGTACAGTAGGCACTGCCTAGATTAAGATATTTTCTAATATATATAGTTTTACACAGGTAACACATGTTTGTATTCATTCAATATACTTAATGGGGCATATTTACTAAAGGGCGAAGTGACTAACGCTGGCGACGATTTGCCAGCGTTACCACTTTCAGGCACTTGCTAATGGGTGCAGGCGTAACTTTGCTAGCGAAAGAGACAGACACTAGCGGTAATTCACACTCTTTCGCCAGGCGAATTTGTCCAATGGACGTTATTCTGCAAATTCACTAAGATGTGGATTTTACTGAACATTAACTCTTTCACCAGACTTGCCTTCGCCAGCTCAGACCAGGCGAAGTGCATTGGAGTGCATAGATCTTCCTAAATCTTCTGTTACTTACATCATATTTTTAGTGGAAAAAGTTTCCCAAAAAATGCTTTTCCTTTTTTCAGAGTGATAGGCTGCAAAACATTTTTTTGGGTAACCGGGTTCCCCCATACATTTTCTAACATATGGAATATAAACTAGACACTGGGCTCATGTGTAGGGCATTATAACAACTCTTATTTTCTTTATTAAGGTTTCCTGGACTTGTGTAATGTAATGTATTTGCAGCAGCATATACGTCCATTCAACTTTATAATTTCCTGCCGTTTGCAAATTAGCCTGAGTGAAGACCATTAACGAAGTTGCACTAGGCATAATTGAACGCGAATTGAAAAATTTGTCAACATTCGCCGCCCTGGACCTAACTTCGCATTTTAGTAAACTAGTGTTGTCTGAGCGAATTTTTGCCTGGCGATGTGTTGCAATCGCTGTGAATATTTTCCCCAATATCTTTCTGTCTTTCTTAAAGGGGCCACTATACTTGAAGCATGTATTGCTTATTACTAGGGCATTTCTATGCTGGCTTACATGGTATCTGTACAAAAGGTATCTGTGGAGAGTGCCATCTAGCCAAAGACAATCACTCCACTTGTTCTAATAGGGTGTGTTCCCTACTTGCTTCATATAATGGAAAGAGCCCTATAAGAGCTTGTGACTATCCTGCCTTGACAGAAAGGCTGCCTAGGCCAGTGATAGATAAACTTGGTAAAATAAAGAAAAATATAACTATATGTTCATTTTTTAACATTCCCCTGGCAGAAATAAGAAAATGGTTTTGTTTAGCTTTAAGAACCTAAAGCCCTAGGTGAATATTTACTAAAGTATATCATTTTTTTAAAAAAGTTGGCTGTAAGTTAAAAGAAAACAAAAAACAAATTTAAAATATAAAAGAAAAATGTTGATGGACCTTAATGAAATTTGAAAATGATGCTGCCATTGAAAGGATGACATTTTCAGTGTATATGAGGTCAGCTGTTTTAAATTTTGTAATTATTTTCACAACCAAATCCTAAACTGGTCAGTAAAAGGCAAAATGTATGTCTTTTCTTGTCAATGAAGTTAGGAAAAGACAACTTTTAAATTAGATATCAATTAACTTTAGATTCATTTACAAAAGCTAAATTTGAATGGTTAGCTCCATGATGACATTTAATAATTCTATATGCTTTAATTTATATCCTTGAGATTATTTCTGATGTCCAAAACAAACTGAAACATGACATTTATCTATTAATGCATTGTTTTCTGCTCTGTATATTGCCACATCTTTGGCGTATTAATGCTTTTTATTCTGACACATAATATTTTTATTTCAGTTTGTTAGTGTCTGTTCAAACTCCCTTTGTTGTTCCATAAACTGTATGAGTGCATTTTGCTCTCTAGGCGTCTGTCTGTGTTATGATAAATGTATGAGCAACATTTTAAGCTCTAGAGATCCATTTTATGTTGTCTGAAAATGAATAGTTGTTCACTGTTCTTTATCTATAGTAGAACTTGTTTTTGTGTGTGTTAAAATCCAATTGATACCAGAGAGAGTTCTAAGTCGCACTCAACTTTAACTACAATTTTATTTGTAATACCTTACGAATTCAAGCTAAGAGAAAAATTCTAATACAGTTTGTTTAATCAGTCTTTAACTGAATATAGGCATATTAATGTAAAGAGTTCCAGAAATTTGATTTTGGCTCCTTTGATGATGTTGGATAGCGGAATTATTCTTATAAACTTAAGATTTCTGTTTTTTTTCCCTTTAAATTAAAACTAGGGCTGCCATTTATTTTATATCTTTTCATTTAACAGTTTATATTATACATAAAGTGAAAGGAACTAAAGAAAGAAAATACTTAAATAGAACAGGAAATAAAACATTTTATTGTTTTAAACCACATTCAAACACAACAAACATTAGCCTTAAATATTAAAAAGCATTAAGTAAGTTATGGTCTTCCAACTTTCCCAAAAGTTTGTTTTTTTGTTTTGTATAAGAGCTGAAAGATAATGCATATTCTGCATTTGAGTTAACTTTTATAGAAAGAGAAGGGGAGACCCAAGTTCTAGACATCTAGCTGATTCTATGACTTGGAACACATTCTGTAGGGATGTCTGTGAAGATTCTAATTTATTCAGGTCAAGATGTACAGTATCTAGTAGAATTAAGTCAAAGGCAACTGGACATTTAGTAGCAGATTTATTAAGGTTCGAATTTTGCAATTTTTTTTTATGGTCAAAATTAATTCTAACTTAAAAGCACCAACTCGAATTTGAATGTAAGATTTATCACACCTTTGAGCCTGGAAACAGTTCTAATTTGAATATTCGCCACCTAAAACCTGCCGAGTTCATGTAGAAGTCAATGGCAGAAGACCCTTGAACAATTTGAACATGTTAATAGTAGTGATTACAAAATAATTCCAAGTTTTACTGTAAAATTTACACCCCTTAGACTCCAATGGGAGAAAAAAAAATGTTGCTCATCTAAAAAAATTGTTGTGCAGCAAAGACAAATTGACGCACGTCCAAAAAAATGTGTTCTTTCTGGATAGCAAGAGTCCTTCTGGCACACCTCCTATTTAGTTTTAATTTGTGCATCTTATTTCTAATAGGAGCCTTATGCTCTTTGGCATCAGAAGTGGCAAGCACTTCAAGCAAGTCAAAAGAGGAAATTCTTTAGTTGTTAGAGATTTTCAGAAGTTGCATTCTGCAACTGGACTGAATTCCTGGTATAGCAATGACTTCCGGACAGTGAGATGAAATACAGTTGTTTGGAGACTTTTAAATCCCTCTCAGATGCCTAGTTATTTATAACCTTTTGCCATTGCCGTCTGGTGTTCTTACTTTTTTTTATACTGTACTTGAAATTAGTGTTCATGAGAAAATTTCTTAAAGGAACACCACAAATGAAAAGCATTTTAAAGTAATTAAAATATAATGTACTGTTGCCCTGCATAGGTAAAAGTTATGTGCTTGCTTTAGAAAGACAACTCTAGCTTATGTGATTAGGCTGCTGTGTAGCCATGGGGACAGCCATTTAAGCTAAAAAAGGAGAAAAGGAACAGCTTGAATGACTGCCCCTATGGCTAACAGCAGCTTGTTTATTTAAACTGTAGTAGTATCTCTGATGCAAACACGCCAGTTTTACTAGTACAGGAAACCGTACATTATATTTTAATTCAATTCACTTGAATGTTTTGGTCTTACAGTTCCTGTAATGTATGGTATCCCAAACTCAGAACTAACTCCAAGTACTGGCTCACTCTTCTGACTATAGCAGCCACATTAGGCTTCGGGAGGAGCCCTCTGCTACTCAGATGCTGCCAATGGGAGAGGACCAAGGAGAGAGTTCTGAGCAGGCTATGGATCTAAACATATTCAGAAAGGACGTGGGAGCAGTCAGCGAGATGTGAAGCAAGCAGGGTCAATATCAGATGGGCAATGCAGTACAAAATCATATGACAGAGAGTACTATAGTCCACAGGCCAGTGTCAAACCAAACAACAGCGTGGTACAAAGTCGGAATCCAAAGAATAGTCAAATAATGAGAGAATTAGTCAAGGGTAGTGATGGGTGAATTTGTCCCGTTTTGCTTCACCCAAATTGGCGCCGGCGTCAAAGTTGACGCCGGTGCCCATTAAAGTCAATGGACATTTGTTTATCGTTGCAAATTCACGAATTTATTTGCCGGCGGAGATATGCGCCCGTCATTAGTCAAGCGTAATACTTTTGCAAGGCACTGTACATATCAATGTATGAGGGAAAGCAAACATCTCTAGTTAAGATTTCATAACCCATAGATTTTCTTCTGTGTCATTATGTTTTGTCTGTTTACTAAATACTTTGCTTACTTCATTATATAATTTATTTATTATTTTATATTTATTTTAAATTGTTTTTCCCTTTCTGGAAGTGGGCGACATGGAAGATATAAAAGATCTTATAACATCAAGCTAAAAATTATGGTTTTGTCATTTCAGAATAAAAGGACATTTAAATTCCATTTAAATTCCATTCTCAGAAAATCATGCTTATTATGTGTGCTTACAATTCTCAGAAGAGACTATATCAGTAAAAGCTTTAGATTTGATTAAGAAAAGTTTTAATCCCTGACCATCAGAAAAAGGAAAATGGTAGTGATTATCTGCAGCTGCATTGCTTCACACATTAATTGTCAAGTGTTTCACTTTTATTAGAACCCTAAATGGTGCAAGTAAACATCTTAGATAGTGCCAAAGATGGGTAGTATAAGTGCTTTTATTTTGAACTAATTATAACCTTTGCATAGCATTTAAAACATATAGTTGCAAAACTATATCTGCAATCATGGAGGCAATGGTAAAATGTTGTCTTAGAAACATTGCCCTTTTGTTTGTTTCTACTCTCAGAGGTGTGTGCAAAAACTGGTACAGAACTTCTACAGCTGTAACACAGTTGTAACACAGAGTGTATAATGGGTCAGAAAGTATAGCTTATTACCAAGAAGTATGAAATTCACAACCTTCTCCAATCCATTTGCTATATGTACAGGACACCTACATTTTCTTCTTTAGTTTCTTTAACTTCTGCTTTTTAGTTCAACAAATGAATATGCTGCAGACAGAGGAGCTCAAAAGGTAGATCAGTACTTGTCAAAAGATATTGAGCAAAGCATTGTCTGCAAACATCTACATTACCCTACACTGCTTTGTGTTTTTCCTGTAGTTCATTCAATCATAGCAGCAGTGACATCAAGATGGGAGTATAGTCATTAACTTTGGGCTTCTTGAGAGGATCAGCCACTATGTGGACTTCTTTCTTGTTCTTTTGAAGAGACACTCCTATCATTTCTTAAGGACACCGCTGATTTACCGAGACTAGATAGTTTGAGTGTAGGCCTCCTCCTATGCCTATCTACACCTGGGGATATGGGAGACGGAGAATGTCTTTTCTGGGTGTGGCTTGGCAGATGGATGTGTGGATGGTGGTTGTGATGGGTAGGCAGGCAGGTGGCCCACTGGATCCGTTATATTGATGATGTCCAGATGCTATGAGAGGAAACATCTCAATATATTTGTAAAAAGAGAGTTTAATAACAATATAGTCCTCATATATGATTGGAGTCACCATATGGTTACATTTCTTGATTTAAGGGTTTCTGTTTGTGAGGGTACTCTTTTCACTGAAGTGTATAGAAAAGAAACATCAACAGTTTGCTCCGAGCAGATAGCTGCCACTCCCAGTCTCTAATCAGGAGTACTCCTGTTGGACAGTTCCACATGCACAGGAACTGTTTCACTGAGGAATTCTTTGAAAGGTTCACAGCTGATCTTAAGGATAGATTCATGGAGTGAGGCTACCCAAATAAATAGATAAATAAGGCTTACTTACAAGCGAGAACTTAACGTGAGAACCTCCTGTATGATCACAAGAGGGAAAATATGGGCAGATGGTTAGGTTCACCTCAGTATTTAATGAACAATGGAATGAAATTAGAAAGATTTTAGATAAGTAGTGGCCCATCCTACAAGAAAATTAGGAAAGGGTGGGTGATCTGGTACAGATGACCGCTAAGAAAGCACCATCAATAAGGGACACATTAATACATTCATTGTTTATGACACAAAATAAATATAAATGGCTCCAGAAGGCAATGGCTTCAATTAAAGGAAACTGTCCCTGTGGAAATTGTGAAGTGTGCCAATATACTGTATGTGCCATTCCAAAGCAGTATTGCTCTGGCATCATAAGGGATAGTATTGGAAACATTTGGTTTTGGGTCCACAAGAAACTGAAACTAGTTTCAATGTATCTATTTGTCCTGTTTAGCTCAAGAAATAATTGAAAGCATTTTGAGTTCTCTCTTTTTTCCCTTCCAATAGGTTAAAAGTATGTTCATCAGAAATCCTGCTTATTGCCTCTTTCATAACATTTAACTTGCCCTGTTTATTAAAGCAGTTAAAAAAAAAATTATGGGTTTTTTTGGGGTTATGAAATAAAAGGCACTAAGTTTGTCTAAAAGCAGTAACTCAAAACAACAAATCAACAGGTAGTAGTTACTGGTCACCTGTTTAAAACAAAATTCACATTGGTTTGCTATGGGTTACTGTTCCTGGGAAAATTTGGTGCCTTTTATTACATATTGGGGTTAAGGTATTATCTAGAACCCTGGTAACAGCTCAGCCTTTTTCTGTATGCTTCTTTTGTGTCAGGAACATGGCTTGTAAGACCTTATTTGCAGCCCCACCTTCTTTATTATATCATACTTTTCTTAATGTTTTTATTTCAAAGGTAAAGATTGTAGGGCAGAAATATTACATTCATTTTTCACTTTACAAGGTTTTAAATTGATTTATTTTGAAGCCATGGCTTTTATCATTAGAGTCAAACTTTAATAAGGTTCGAAATGTATGATTTATTTTAAGATTTCCCCTTTAGTGGTTTAAACTAAGTGCATCAATAATTCTCCTTAAGTATTGTTGCTGAGCCAGCTGATTTGTCAGAAGCAGGGGACAAATTTGAGTATACGTTCAGCTAACTTCTAAACTTTAATTAGGGTTCACCCAGTTTTAACTTTTGTGTAAACTTGTCTGTGCCTTATTGGACTGTTAGGAGGGAAATACTTTTCCCCATTATGCATAATATAATGATTCATAATGTGCTAAAATAGATTAAATATTATTGCAATATATTATAGCTTGATGGTTTATTATAAATGGTTGGGAAATCCTTCCATCAGTCCTTAGAACTAAAGGTCAAAAAGAAACCATAGGGTCTATAGTGTAGATTCTGCCGCTACTGGTACTAAAAAAGTGATAGGAGTATTTATGTGCAACTAAGTACTCTAACTTCAATTTCAAGGCAAACTCTGCAAAGTATAATCTCATCATATGTTATATGTCCTGGTATTTACTCTTCCGTGGCATCTGTAATACTTATGAGCAAATCAAATTGAAACCTGCCACATCCTGACTTACTAAGGACCTGTACTGGGATCCATTATCCTGTAACTAGTTATTCAAAAAGTTACTAATAATGGGAAGGTCATCTCCTGAAGACTCCATGTTTTAAAATGATTCCCTTTTTTCTCTATGGAAATAAAACAGTACCTTGTACTTGATCCTATCTACGATATGTTTAAACCTTACTAGAGGCAATGATGCTTGATGGTGCAGTTGCTACCATTTACTGTTCTGTAAAACTGTTCTTTCTTCCATAGGCATACATTTTGGCCAGGTGCAGTAACTCCTGTAATTCTGTGTAAAATAGGATATTACTGCACAAAGGGAAATTTTATGATGACAATTTAGTTTTGCCCTGATGTTTTTTCTAGACAGCAAAGGTGTCCTCTTGCCATGTAGATCTATTTTGTGCATCCTCTTTGTAATGGTAGACTAAGGGGAAGATTGATCAAGGGTCGAATTTCGAAGTAAAAAATACTTCCAAATTCGACCATAAAATTGAAATACTTTGAATTGAATATTAAAGTCGAAGTATTTTTCACCGAATTTGGCCATCGAATGTTCAAAGTAAAATCGTTCAATCTAACGATTAAATCGTTAAAATCAAACGATTTTAGCGTACGATCGAGCGATTTTACTTCGACGTGTGAAGACTTAGAAAATTTTTGTAGAAGGTCCCCATAGGCTAACATAGCACTTCGGCAGGTTTAATTTGTCGAAGTATTGAAGTCGAAGTTTTTTTTAAAGAGACAGTACTTCGAATATGGAATGATCGATAATCGATAATTCGATTAATTTGAATCGAAGTCTAAGTAAATTCAAAGTCATAGTATCCTATTCGATGGTCGAAGTATCCAAAAAATTACTTTGAATTTCTTTACTTCGAAAATTGCGAATGGGCGAATGGCACACATGGCATTTTTCTGTCAATATATTTTTAAAAATTGCCTGGTGTGCCATCAGCATTACATACTTGCCTTTTAGTGAGTGACAAGACAAAACAGTCTCTGGCAATGGTCAAATGTGGATTTTTTCAGCCTGCATTTATACACATTAGCTTTCTGTTATCACTGCACCTATAACCATGGTATAGTTCTGGCTGCAGGTTTCAGTGAGACATTGCATTCTCTTGCATTTCTGAGCTGATGTTTAGTGGTCTCAATTCTTCCCTCCCTATACATACATGGTTTCCTGTACTACTCGCTGCCCCACAGTCCTAAAGCATAATGGGTCAACCTTCATTTTGAACAACTGCCAAAGTGTTTTTCCCAAACCCACAATTTTTTATAATTGCAGCCAAAGAGTTCAAGTCTTACTTCATTAGTCTACAACACTTGTTTTCAAAAGATCTTTGGCTTATATATAGATGCAGTTTGCATACAGATATTGAAATTTGTGATAAAGTTGCAGGCAAGGACGGGGATACACACAGTTGATCATCTGCTATCATGTGCTCATTTTGCTACACTGAGCAGATATTGGTTTGCTGTGTGAATGTGATATAAACCTTAATTTGTAAGCTCCAACAGGGCAGTGAATGATGACCAGTCTATGTAACATGTCATGCGTTTGCCCTTTTATCTTCTTCTTCCATAGGGCCTGGAACATCATAAATGTAAATTGTGTTGAATTGTTTAGATAACTATAGTTATTAAAATTACAGGACAGATTTTTAATTGAAACTGATAAACAAAAAAAAAGACCTCACTGATGTAAAGGAAATCTTTACTTCTGCATTACACTGGAAATGTGACAAATAAATCATAATTGTTACTTTAAACAAACTCTTGCTACATTTCTGCTTTTCATTTATATAAGAGATAACAATGTGAAAGGAGATAACTATTTCCTTTGTGATTTTTAGAAATCTTTTTCTTTTTAAATGCTTTTTTTCTGTAAAAGATGATTACAATTCTGTGCTGTTGATTCTTTTTACTCATAATAACAGCAGGGAACAACACTATTATTTAGATTCCCAGGAAGGTTATGGTTCTTTTCATTCAATGTTCATTAAACATGGATTTCTAACTGTGAATTGGAATTCACACATTTTTTTTTATTCTGCAACAATCTCCAAACAAAATGCTTGCTGAATACCAATTACAATTATTATTTTAATTCCTAATCCGTAAAAATTTTTGGGGGGACTAGTTATTTTTTATGTTGCTGGGAATATAATTTATATATTAGTTCGATTTAATTGTTGCTGTGTATCAGTCGTTGACACATAGGGGCAAATTTATCAAAGGTCGAGGTGAATTTTTGAATGAAAAAAAAAAGAATTTCAAGCTATTTTTTGCGTACTTTGACTAGGGAATTATCCAAATTCGATTTAAATTTGAAAAAGAATGCAAAAATTAGAATATCGAAATGTATTATGTACTGTCTCTTTAAAAATTCACTTCAACCATTCGCCAACTAAAACCTGCTGAGTTGCTGTTTCAGCTTATGGGGGACCTCCTAGAACTTAATTCAATTGGTGGACTTTGAAAAATCTTACGTTTTTTTGGGGAAAAAACTTTGAATCGAATTTGATCGAATGCGCTATTCCTTCGATTCGTACAATTCGAATTCGGCGAAATATGGACCTATTCGATCGGAAACTGACCTATTTGACCAAAAAAAACTTAATTACGGTTGGTCTTTTTGAATTTGAATTTTGAAGTTTTTTCAATTCGAAATTCGACCATTGATAAATATGCCCCACAGACACAATTAAAGGGTTCTCCTTTCAAAGTGGACTCCGATTTTAATTTTAATCCGATTTTTAATTAATTGGGGCAGATTTATCAAAATGTTAGATTAGAACTCACCACAGAAAAACTCACCTATGTTCTATTCATTCCTACGGGATTTTTAGAATTGTATTTATCAACGGAATTCACTATTTCATAAATATGCTTTTAAAAAACCCATAGGAATGAATAGAAAGTGAGATTTAGGGGCACATTAACTAAGGGTCAAATTTTAAAGTGCTAAAGCTTCGAAATTCTACCATCGAATTGAAAAAATTAGATAGTCGAAGTTTTTTTTTAATTAAACTTAGCATTTTTCGATCTAATTAAAATCGTTTGATCAATTGTTGAAATTGTTCGACTCGAACGATTTGAACGATTTAATCGATCAATCAAACGATTTCCAAAAAAAAAAACTTTGACTTCTAAAAACTTGTTGGCTATGGGTTCTCGGAGGTCCCCATAGGCTAACGTATAACAATTCGGCAGGTTTAAGGTGGCGACGTGTCAAAGTCGAAGTTTTTTAAAGAGACAGTACTTCGATTTTTTAATGGTTTTTCCAATTCGAATCGAAGTCGAATTTGGCCTATTCGATGGTCGAAGTACCCAAAAATTACTTTGAAATTTGACGTTTTTGAATTCAAAAATTCACTTTGAATTCACTTCGACCCTTAGTAAATGTGCCCCTTATTGTGGTGAGTTCTAAATTTACACTTTTATAAATATGCCCCTTGGAATGCTCTTAAACTTCCAGACTCCTTTTCAGTTTAGTTGTTTTTAGATTATTCACCAGAAATAGACTTTTCCCAGTTGATTTCCTTGTTTTAGAATTTACTTTTTTTCAAAAATTGAACTTTAAGGTTTTGTGTTCCTATCTCTGGTGTTTCAGTCTGGCAGCTCAGTAATCCAGGGGCAGACTGTCTTGAACTACCACCCAATATGTGAGAAAATTGTCATCAGTGCAATCCCTGTTCCCCATTAAATTACAAAAATGGGTGGTGGTCCACACCCAATAAACATGCTGATACCAAAAATTTAAACCGGTATAAGACTGGTTTGAAGTCTATTTTAAGTGTGTCCTTTTAGTTGCCAATGCTCGAAATAGCGTCATAAGATATGCAAAAAAATGCAAATATATTTATATAATTTATTGTCATCATTATGTTTATGAATACTGGTTTTAGGCTCACTGTAGCATTTTAGTTATAAAAATATTGTTGAAGATCATACACAATCACAGTAATCTACTGGTGGTCACATTACATATGGGGGCAGATGTGATTTTTTTCCACGATTCAAATTTTTTTTTTGCACCCAAACTCACACATTCAAGATGTAACTCAATCAATTCAAGCTTTTGGGAAATAAATTCGATTAATTCATTTTTTTTCGGGACATGAACTTGATCATTAGAGTTTATTCCCTGTTGTTTTTAATGCAAGTTTTTGACATTCGGATATTTCCATAAACACACAAGCATTAGAAATTTTAGTTTATCTAAGGTAGAAAAGCCCTCACACAACTCGAACAAATTTGATTCTTGATAAATATGCTTCATAGTGTTGGCTGCTGTTGGTATTATTGGAAACAAAGCATATTAGGAGAGCATTCGACTAGAGTAGAACGATATTGTGTAAGATATAATCGTGTATAGAGCACTGATGACTGATGATTAATAGTGATGGGTGAATTAATTTGCCAGGCACAAATTCATGGCGAACTACCATGTTTCGCTGAATAATTCATGAAACTGCGGTGAAAAATCTACAGTGACAAAAAAAAAAAGGTCAGAATAGTTTAAATAAGGGATGCACCAAATCCACTATTTTGGATGAATTTGCATATGCAAATGAGGGGTGGTGAGGGGGAAAACATTTTTACTTCCTTGTTTTGTGACAAAAAGCCATGCAATTTCCCTCCCAACCCCTAATTTGCATATGCAAATTCGGATTCGGTTCGTCAGGGCATCCTGCTGAAAAAGGCAGAATCCCTGATTCGGTGCATCCCTAGTCTAAATAGTCAAAATTATTCGGACACCCATTTACTAATGCATTTGGACAAAATAATCACACATATAAAAATTGACGCCCGTCAAAAAAATGTTGGCGCCTATTGACCAATGCTTTTCGTGAATTTCTTCCCGAAGTGAAATGGCACAGATTTGTCCATCACAAATGATTAAGTTGTGTTGAAAGTCATGTAGGGACAGGAAATTACAAATGTTATAGATGTGTTGGAGTTAATGTAATTGTATGTAATAATATTTACACAACAATCAAAATACCCAGGTTGCATTAGGGATTTAGTCTCCCTTTTATTTAGCCTTAATATAGTTGTCCTTGTCTGACTTTTTCTCTTCCTTTTGGTTTTTAATGTCTGTTTAATAATGGATGCTGAGGGGCTGATTTATCAAAAGTATAGTTTTAGTTTTTTTCACGATTCAAGAAAAAAAATGCAAAGAAAAAACGTGAGTTTGAATACACTCAAGAATTTTCCTTTGAATACTGAATAGCTACCATTTTTTAAAAAATAAAATCACGAAAAGTTGCCACAAAAAACTTGAAATAAAAGCTAACAAAGGTCAAGGAGTCAATGGGAATTGTCTCTAAAAGCTTTAATTATATATTTATATTCCTGGTTCATTAAAACATTTCAAGTTTTGTAGCATTCATTTAAAATTAATGGAACAATCTGATTCTCACTGGAGTGCAACTTTTTTCCTGAAACAATACGCATGCAGGAATATTCTGTTAAATAACCTAGCATTTGTGGAAAAAAGTTCCACAAGTTTTATTGCAGTTTTTTTCTTGGTGCTTGCGGGGTTTTTTTTCTCGATCTCGAAAATGAATAAGCCTCTAAGGTTCACATTTACTAAGCTCGAGTGAAGGATTCGAAGTAAAAAAACTTGGTATTTCGAAGTATTTTTTTGGGTACTTTGACCATCGAATAGGCTACTACGACCTTCAACTACTACTTCGACTTTGATTCGAACTAAAAATCGTTAGACTATTCGACCATTCCATAGTTGAAGTACTGTCTCTTTAAAAAAAACTTAGACTACATACTTCGGCAGTTTAAACCTACTGAGGTACAATGTTGGCCTATGGGGACCTTCCCCATCACTTTTCTAAGGTTGTTTTGATCGAATGAAAATCCTTTGATCGATCGATTAAAATCCTTTGAATCGTTCGATTTGAAGGATTTCATTGTTCGATCAAACTATTTTTCCTTCGATTGTTCGATCGCAGGATTTGCGGTAAATCCTTCAAATTCGATATTCGAATTCGTAGGATTTTACTTCAAGGGTCAAATTCGAAGGGTTTACTAACCCTCAATATTCGACCCTTAGTAAATGTGCACCCAAGTGTACAAGCATATAGGATTAAGGATACTTTTGTAGCTTGTATTCTTGCATATGTAATTGCTCTGGACCTTTGTATTCACAAAGTCTAAACAAGATATTGCCAAAATAAAAAAACTGCAGTATAAAAAAAACCCCTCTTAAATGGTGTATTATAATTATAGGCTAAATTTGCGAACAATACAAATACAACCATCTTAGCATTGAGTTTAATTTAGAAATAATTGGCGTAGCATTTTTTCTATTAAGGCTTAATGCAATGGTAGACTCCTTTTTAATTGGATTTGCAGAAGGGATTAGTCTCTCATCATGTTTTCACACTTTATGCCACATAAATATGCTGCCTTCAGAATACATTTTGTTCTTTTATATTGTGTGGGGTGAAATTTTGTTACAGATTCTAACGATATTTTATTTCTCTTTTGTCAAGTTGGACAGCTTGTTTTCAAAGGAGCGAAACGCCTAAATCGTATACAGTACATCATTTTTGAGACTGCTTATAACACCAATGAGAACATGCTCATCTGTGCACCTACTGGAGCTGGCAAGCTGACATTAGTAGCCTTCCTGACATTAAAGTTTTTTGCCGAGAATTGAATTTAGTCAAATTCGATTCAAATTAAATGAAGAAGACAGGTATTTTGTTTTACTGCGCATTCACCTGCCACATGAAATTTGAAGAAAGAAGAAGAAGAAAGCTGATCGCTATGTGGTGCTTGCTGATAGGAGCTCCAGCCCAGGGTGTGAGGTAAATATACTGTATGTAAGGAATTTGTGCAAAACCATTTCACTTATCCCTGTAAGAGATAAGGCACAGTGCATGTGTATGTGTGCTGTAAGCTGTTCCCTAGCAACCAGCTGTTCAGTGATCTCAGTGCAGCAGGAAGTGACAAAGCAGCTAGTGAGTGGCTAGCAGGAAAAGGACGTTGCAGATGCTGGCAGAAGAGAAAATTCTGGCAGAGAGAACCACATGGAGGAACAACCAGCAGGAGACTCCTTTGTGAGCATCCAAAGTGGCTGGTAGTTGCACTGTATATCTAAATGTGCTGGACTCGCCTAAAGAGAACTCTAAATCATCCGAAGAGCATTTGGCATGAGTATCCTGTGTAAAGGGACAGTACCCTAAAGAAGCGCTTGAAGATAGAGAGACTGTTTGGGGAAAGAACATTAAAGGACTTTGCCTACTTTAGTTAGCTAGACAGATTACGCAAGAAAATTAGGTAGTGAGGCCCTATTGCCACCGGTTAGGAGTGCTGCATGTATTAGGTGCCCGTTTAAAATAAAGATAAACTGCTATTCACTTTAACCAATACAGTGTGTGTTATGTGTGTTATTACTGTATTCCTAGTGGTGCCACCTGTAAGTGCATTCCCTGATCCCACTAGGTGGAGGCACTGCACTAGTAAGTACCAGGTAACCAGTCTCTCCCAATACCACTGCGGAGTGGCTCAGATTCCTTCTATTCCTGAAAGTAGAGGGATCAGTGTGATGGATCCCAGAAGATCATTGTTATCTCTGGGACCTCTTATTAAAACAAAATATTTAACTGAACCAATTTTATCTTAGTGTATATATAAGTAGGCCTAAAGGTTATATATTCACATCAACATCATTTGCAAAATTTTGCTAAATTGAGATTCTTTAAAGCTGGTCCTAAACCACTTTTAAATATATACTGTGTGTCACACTCAAATTGCGATTTCTACAAGCACCTCTCATGGTTTCAACTGTTCAAACCTGGTAACTTGAGTATTGTGAGTAATATGAGCAATTTGCCCTTGTCTGACAATATAGGTCTAAGCGGCTTGTTTGTATGGATAGGTGAAGGCATTTTAAGTATGGAGAGGTTGTCGTCAGCATACAGTATGTCATGTATTAGATTAAACCTTTAAAGGAGAAGTTCACCTTTAAATTAACTTTTAGTATGATGTATAGAGTGATATTTTGAGGCAGTGGGTTTTCATTTTTTATTATATGTGTTTTTTTGAGTTATTTATCTTTTTATTAAGCAGTTTTGCAGTTTGCAATTTCGGTAATCTGGATACTAGGGTCCAAATTACCCTGGCAACTATGCATTGATTTAAATAAGAGACTGGAATATGAATAGGAGAGGGCTCAAATAGAAAGATGAATAATAACAAGTAGCAAAAACAATAAATGTGTAGCCTTACAGTGAATTTGTTTTTAGGAGTCAATGACCCCCATTTGAAAGCTGGAAAGAGCCAGAAGACAATGGCTAAAAATGTAAATAAATATAATTAAAAAAATAAAATAAAAATAAGTCTGGGTCAGCATGCAGAGTTAAGAGACATTTATATACAGGTATGGAACCTGTTATCCAGAATGCTCGGAGCATGGGGTATTCCAGATAAGGGATATTTCCTTGATTTGGATCTCCATACCTTAAGTCTACTAAAAATCATTTAAACATTAAATAAACCCAATAGGATTGTGTTGCCTCCAATAAGGATTAATTATATCTTAGGATCAAGTATTGATCAAGTATTGATTTATTATTGGAGAGAAAATGCTAATAATTTTAAAAGTTTAAATTATTTGTTTGAAATGGAGTCTATAGGAAATGGCTTTCACATAGTTAGGAGCTTTCTGGATAACAGGTTCCCAGATAATGAATGCCATACCTGTGTATAATATTATTTTTATAGGAGGGATGCTAATCTTCCAGAGGATCTCCATTAGTGTCCTAAGATTTCTAGCCTTTCAGAATAGTACTTAGACTCCAGCTCTGAAATTTTAAAAAACCCAAATAACAATTCCAGAGAAGACTTTATTTTAAAACCTGGTCAACCTTTATAAACTACATCTATTTGCAATCTTATTTTCAATTTATTTCCTTTACTTTTAGCTTGTTTATCGATAGGATACAGCAGAGCTACCTGGAACGTTTTTTTCCTTAGGTGCTTGCTATTTTACTTTGCAACATACCCTGTAGGTCCTGTCTTTCTCTAATTTTCTAGTAAGAAACAATGCATCTGTATTGCACTTATATCATAAAAAAACTATTCCTATAGTTTTATTTGTGGTTCTACAGTTAACTTACTTGGACAAATAATTGTTTTGATTGTACAGTTTATTTGTAATTCCCAAGAATAATGCTTGATGTGAAGTGATGATGCTATATAAACAAAATCAATTGTCCTCTAAACAGCTTCACACTACCCCAGCAAAGATAACTACTTCTTATATATCACTATTAAGATTTTTGTACTTTAAGTGCATTGAATCATATTTCGCAATAAATTGTGATTTGTATTGGTTGGTTTGGGACAAATGTTATCCATCCAGTGTCCTTGTTCATGTTGTGCATGTAGCTCCAGTGAAAGCCCTGGCAGCTGAGATGACAAATTACTTCAGCAAGCATCTAGAGCCACTGGGTATCACTGTGAAGAGCTGACTGGTGATATGCAGCTGTCAAAAGGTGACATTTTACGAATACAGGTAGGTTCAGATGAGGTGAAATAAATGGTGTTTAGTTTATGCTTTTATGTCTGCACTATGGCTTTGCTGATATTACTTATTGAATTTGTGGCACAATTTAGATGTAAGGTTTGGCATCAAGGGTAAGTGGAATTTCAACATAGTTCTTAGAAATAAAGTAAAGTATTCTGTAAACCTTCCTGACATTTTTGCATTATGCCTAATTCAAGGCAAGAGGGGGAAAAGTATGTCAAAGTTTCTATTTTCTGTGACGTCAATAGGCCTTTTTCTAAATATCTCTCTATTATTTAAAGTTGTCACTTTATAGTTAGTGGTGCTTGCGAAGCAAAGCATCACTACTGTTATCTTGCAAACTTATTAGTGGTGCTTGCGAAGCAAAGCATCACTACTGTTATCTTGCAAACTTATTAGTGGTGCTTGCGAAGCAAAGCATCACTACTGTTATCTTGCAAACTTATTTTTATTCTTCTTCCGTATGAAAGTTTGGCGCGTAACTAGTCCCGCACCGTTTGTCCTAGACCCATGAATGAGGTGTCAAATCGTGCGGCTTAATCGGGAATGGGGTGGTATGACTTTTCTAAGGGGTGGGTGGTTAATTGCCCCTTGCGGGGGCAATTAACCACCCCGAAAAGTCCCATAGATTAACATTGAGGCCAACTTTTGACGGATTCTAGCGCAGAGAGGGAATCTTGTAGAAACGTTAAATTTACCACATTTGAAGAGGTTTGCGACCTGTGTCAGATGATACCCCACACGAGGGTATAAGTTTTACCCCCGGGGCAGGAGAGGTCCCCAAATTTGCCCCATTGACTTATAATGGGGAATTTATCGAATAATTAGTTTGTCTCAGACCCATGAATGAGGTGTCAAACCGTTCAGCTTATTCGGGAATGGGGTGTTGTGACTTTTCTGTCCTATTTTGGGGACCCAAAAAAGTGAGCGGAGCCGCAAACAACCAATCAGATTTTCCCTATTGACTTCAATGAGAAAATGTAAACAGCTGTAATTCTGACAGTAATAAAGCCAGAGCTCCCAAACTTGGCACCGTGGGTCACTGGGTAACTGCAGCCAAAATTTACAAAAAGTGGGCGGAGTCTACAACAGCCAATCAAATTTCAGCCATTCAATTAAATAGGAAAATTTTAAACTGCTGCCGCTCTTAGACGGTTAATGGCAGCCTCCTCAAAGTTGGCACAGTTGGTCACTGGGGGACTGGGATTAAAATTAAGAAAAGTGGGTGGAGCCAAAACCAACCAATCAGATTTCTTTGATTGGTTTTAATGGGAAAAATTAAGAAGGCTGCCATTCTCTCAGTATTGATGTCAGGGACCTTGAATATCACAAATGTGGTCGCTGGGGGTTTCCACTTCAAGTTTAGAAAAAGTGGGCGGAGCCACCAACAACCAATCAAATTTCATTCATTGATTTTCAATAGAAAAAAATAGAAATGCTGCCATTTTTACACATTAAATGACAGCATTCCCAAACTTTGGTATGTTAGTCACTGAGTGACTGTGGTTCACAATTAGGAAAAAAAGGGGCAACAACAGCCAATCAGATTTCAGCCTTTGACCTTAATGAAAAATGATAAACTGCTGCTATTATCACGGTTTAAATGCTAGGTGTACCAAACTTGGCTCAATTACTCACTGGGTGACTGCGGTAAAAATTTAGGAAAAGTGGGTGGAGCCATAAACAGCCAATCCGTTTTCACCTATTGACTTCAATGTAAAATTTTTGATTACCGCCGTTCTCACAGTTTTAAAACCGGAGGCCCCAAACTTGGCACTGACCATGACTAGGTAACTGGGGTTAAAATTCAGAAAAATGGGCGGAGCTTAAGACAGCCAATCAAATTTTACCTAACGCTATTCAATGGGAATATTTAAATTCCTGTCATTCTTACACTGTTAATGTAAGAGTGCTCAAACTTGGTCCATTTGGTGACTGGGTTGCAAATTTTTAAAAGTGGGCGGAGCCAAAAATAGCCAGTTTGTTTGGATTGATTTCAATGGTAAAATTTGGTTGGCTTTAAATTTCACCGGTTTAATCCGGATTCTACCGACTTTGTGTACTCTCTAGGCACCAGGGGCGACTGGGCAAGACACCCAACATATATGGGGGGCCTGAGTTTTGCCACGGCAAGCACCACTCACATTTTCTTCAGGAAATGTACCTCTCTAGTTTTTATTCTTCTTCCGTATGAAAGTTTGGCGCGTAACTGGTCCCGCACCGTTTGTCCTAGACCCATGAATGAGGTGTCAAATCGTGCGGCTTAATCGGGAATGGGGTGGTATGACTTTTCTAAGGGGTGGGTGGTTAATTGCCCCTTGCGGGGGCAATTAACCACCCCGAAAAGTCCCATAGATTAACATTGAGGCCAACTTTTGACGGATTCTAGCGCAGAGAGGGAATCTTGTAGAAACGTTAAATTTACCACATTTGAAGAGGTTTGCGACCTGTGTCAGATGATACCCCACACGAGGGTATAAGTTTTACCCCCGGGGCAGGAGAGGTCCCCAAATTTGCCCCATTGACTTATAACGGGGAATTTATCGAATAATTAGTTTGTCGCAGACCCATGAATGAGGTGTCAAAACCGTTCATCTTATTCGGGAATGGGGTGTTGTGACTTTTCTGTCCTATTTTGGGGACCCAAAAAAGTGAGCGGAGCCGCAAACAACCAATCAGATTTTCCCTATTGACTTCAATGAGAAAATGTAAACAGCTGTAATTCTCACAGTAATAAAGCCAGAGCTCCCAAACTTGGCACCGTGGGTCACTGGGTGACTGCGGCCAAAATTTACAAAAAGTGGGCGGAGTCTACAACAGCCAATCAAATTTCAGCCATTCAATTAAATAGGAAAATTTTAAACTGCTGCCGCTCTTAGACGGTTAATGGCAGCCTCCTCAAAGTTGGCACAGTTGGTCACTGGGGGACTGGGATTAAAATTAAGAAAAGTGGGTGGAGCCAAAACCAACCAATCAGATTTCTTTGATTGGTTTTAATGGGAAAAATTAAGAAGGCTGCCATTCTCTCAGTATTGATGTCAGGGACCTTGAATATCACAAATGTGGTCGCTGGGGGTTTCCACTTCAAGTTTAGAAAAAGTGGGCGGAGCCACCAACAACCAATCAAATTTCATTCATTGATTTTCAATAGAAAAAAATAGAAATGCTGCCATTTTTACACATTAAATGACAGAATTCCCAAACTTTGGTATGTTAGTCACTGAGTGACTGTGGTTCAAAATTAGGAAAAAAAGGGGCGGGGCAACAACAGCCAATCAGATTTGGGCCTGAGTTTTGCCACGGCAAGCACCACTCACATTTTCTTCAGGAAATGTACCTCTCTAGTTATTATTATTATTATTATTATTATTATTAACATGTATTTATATAGCGACAAAATATTTTGCAACACTGTAAAGCAAATGTGTTTATATAACTAAATCGCATGAATTACGTAGATTGAACATATGGAGTTACATACATCACAACCAATACCGGTACAAAAGGTGAGGAAGGCCCTGTACAAAAGAACTTACAATCTAATGGGAAGGGAATAAGACACAAGGGGGTGAATTCACAAAAGTAGTGATACTGAGACTAGAGAGAAAATAAAAGTGGAGATAAAAATGTCAGATTTCCCACCAAATTCACAAACCTCTATCTCCACTTTTGTGAATTTGTCTTTTAAACAGTTTTTGGATTTTGTCTATTGCACGACATTTTAAAGACATTTTTTCTGATTTTGTCTTTAGCTCTTACTACACCTGTCAGTCAGCCATCAAATTGGAGTTTTTGGGGAAGGGGTTTATTTGACCTAGGATCATTATACATAATTTTTTTCCGGATAACGTGGGCTTTCTAAATCTGTCTATCTTCTGTAACAAGATATAAGGGTCTAAATACAATAAATGCTATTTTGCATTATATAGGGATTTGTATAAGAAATATGTTTTATTAGCTTAGGTAAAGTGTCTAATTGTTGCTAAAACTAAAAAAAATGGCTGGGAGACTTTTCTTTTCCTTTATATAATATATTCACTCAAATTTTTAATATTGCCTCAAGTGCGAGTTAAAAACTTTTTACATATCAAATTGTACAAAATACACTTTTTTTGTTTTAACTGTGTTTTACATGTTTTGTTACTGAGTGTAAGGCGTCCTCGGCGCATCCAAGATGGCGGCGCCCAGAAGAAGCCATGCGGCCGTCAGACTCCAGCGTGACGCTATTTACGCTGGCGCATACTTTAGACGCTGGCATCCAAAAACGTGCAGACGCTGGCGCATATTCTGGCGCACGTCCTGAGATGTCATCTAGCGCGTTTTGGCGCGAAAATCCACCTATTTAAAGTCGCCAGAAGGTTCTCTCAGTGCCCGAGTATAGGTTCTTCTATCCTGAGTTCCTGGGTGTTTACTATTATTGATTCCTTGATTTTTGACCTTGCCTGAAACCTCGACTTTGATATCTTGCTGCCTGGACCGACCTCTGCCTGGAATATCGACCACGTTATCTTGCTGCCTGGACCGACCTTTGCCTGAACTGACGATTCTTCTGCCTAAACCCTTTGTACCACGAACTGTGTTTGCCTAGTTGCTTCCTCCTTGGTCCGCACTCCAAACTGCGCCTTCGGGCCCTGACACTGAGGCTTTTACACCTATAGCAAAACGATAAAAATGAAATGGAAATAGAAGGAAAAAATAGGTCCATTTAGTTCAGTTCACTCCTGCCGATCCTCCTTCTGTCTCTCAACTGTAGAATTGCTTCACAAATATAAAAAATGGATCATCGCCTCTGGCCACGGAGAAAAACAAACAACAGACAAAAAGAGATATATAGTGTACTATTTTCAAAAATTTTAATTTGTACACCGCGTGTTGGAATGGAGAAATAGTGCTATATTCGATTGCTTCCCCTTTAAATTCAGAATGAATCTTTAAACAGGATAACAAATGTGCTTCCCCTTTAAATGACCATTAAATCCTCTCGACATGCATATGTGGTTTCTGCAGGAACCAAGACTGAGTGACATGCCTACTTACAAGAAAGTCGTTTTAAATAGTGATTTTTATTCGGCAGGCGCGAATTTGCGGCGAATTTGCCCGATTTGCCGCCAGCGAATAAATTCGCGAAACGCCCGCGAATAAATTTGCGAAACCCCCTCGAAATGTTTTCGCCGGCATTGGAAAAAACGGACCCCGGCGTCAAAAACAAGACGCCGGCGCCGTTTCGCGAATTTTGCAAACGGTGCAAATTCGCCCATCACTAGTTTTAAACTTGCATATAAAATTGTCTGTATTGCGCTGTTCTCTTCCTCTGTCACTCCATAGGTTTCGCCATACAAAATAAGACTTATATATTGTAATTCATTTTATTAAAACTTGTTAAAAAGTTAAATCTTGCACTCACATTTTTTTGTCATTAAAAAGCTTTCATAGACAGGCTTTCTTTGCAGGTTGCCCAGTTGGATCTGGGATAGGAGTAATGCCGGCTTCCCCTTCTTCCCTCGTGGCCTTCCTCTGTAGATAGCCATTCTGTCCCCACTGCCTGACGCGTTTCACTGATTTTACACCTAAAGGTTAGACACAAACTTGTGCCCTGACTTTAAAATGCTTCCCTATTAATATGCTAATAATTCCCCAATGGGGCACCTACAAGAGGTGTGAAATGTTTATTTTAGAATTGATCTGACACACGGGGAAGAGTTATACTGAGCTTTACTCCATTTTTAAATTGTTGAGAGAAAATGTTTTGAAAATTTTGAAAGACAAAAGTGTCTGTAAACTGTCTTTCTTTCACTAAAATATAAAAAGTGGCGGTTGATTCGGAATTTAGGTGGATTTCTGTTTGTGAATATGGAGAAAGTATTTTACTCCAGTTTACCACTAATTTTACTCCAAAAATGGGCTATCTCCACTTTTGTGAATTCTCCCAAGTTGTGGGAGTGGGCAAGATCAGAATGAAGTGGTGAGAGATGTAGCACTGTATGTGGTATTGCATTTGGTAGTTAAGCAGAGTGAGGGTAGGCTTTTCTAAATAAGTGTATTTTGAGATCTTTTGAAAGCAGAAACTTTGGTATAAAGTCGGACAGACTGTAGGAATGCATTCCAGAGGAGGGGTAAAGCCCTTGCAAAGTCTTCAATGTGACAGGTAATGAGAGAAGAGCTGAGTAGCAGGTCAGTAGAGGAGCGTAGTAAGCGGTTGGGTGAGTATATAGAGATGAGTTCAGAGATGAGGGGTGGGGCAGATTTATGAAGTGCTTTGAATGTCAAGGACATTAATTTGAATTTTGTTAATGTTTTATGATTTGGGGGTTAATAGCATACTTTAATTATAAACAAACAAGAATTCTCTTTTTTTACTGTAGAAAGTAACTCTTACCTGGGGAAACAGGACAGCAGGCAGTTTTTCATGATGGTTTTTCAGTTTTTTTATAGTTGAATAAGAAAATCCATTTCCGAATAATGTTTATCGTCAAGGAAAAACTAATGTGCAGTTTAAAGAAACCTCCCCCACACACACATTTTAAACTGAACAACATTCCCTTCCCAACTGCATCCATTGTGTTACTGCTTCTGCTCAGCAATGCCTACCACTGTACCTGGGACTGGAAGTGATACAAACAAATTTGGTGACCACCAACCGTGCTTCTCAGCTCTTTACTTGAGCCAGGAACTATGAGCGATCCTAGGACTTTTAGCCTCAATTAAACACGGGGGGGGGGGGGGGGGGGTAGTTGTTTGCTGGTAGCTATTTAAGCTTAAATAAAAACTATACCCCCCAAAATGAACATATCATTTATATCAAATTATGTGGCATATTAAAGAATCTTACCAAACTGGTATGTATATTTAAGCAAATATTGTCCTTTTCCATCTCTTGCCTTGAACCACCATTTCGTTATGTACGGTATAGTATGCAGCACTTTTTATACTGCTATACATCATCTTTACATGTTTAATGTTACAAACATTTGAATCATCTGCAAGTAGTGATGGGCGAATCTGACCCGTTTTGCTGAAAATGAAATGGCAAACTATACCCCAAAAAAATATATATTCGAGCAACCGATTATATCAAATTAAGTGGCATAATAAGGAATCTTATCAAACTGGAATATATATTTAAGTAAATATTGCCCTTTTACATCTCTTGCCTTGAACCACCATTTTGTGATGGTCTCTGTTGCCTCAGAGATCACCTGCCAGAAACACTACAACTCTAACTGTAAGAAGAAAAAGTGTGGAAGCAAAAGACAGAACTCTGTCTGTTAATTGGCTCATGTGACCTAACATGTATGGTTTGTGTGGTGTTTATACAAATGGACTGTAGATGTCACTGTTCTCAGACTTATACTGTGCATGCATCCTGTCAGCTTAAAAGTGAAAGTGAAAGCTTACTGTTGTGTAATGCCTGCATGGCTCTGCTAATAAAGCACTGTTATACTCTACTCATCCTCGGCTACCTAAAACATAACAGTTTGTTTGTGAATCATAGGCTCCCAAATGACAATATACTATTTATGATTACCCAATAGCACATGATACTACAAAAGTATATTATGAAAAATATGTATTTACATTAAGCAGGGTTTTACATATGAGATATTGTATGCAATATATTTTGATAGAGACCTACATTGTTCAGGGGTAAAGTTTTTTTTAATATATATACTCTCGATGGAGCCAGCAATGTATGGGGCCAAAACAGGGGGGATTTGATGGCTTTGTGAAGGATATCAATATAAATGATTTGAATTTAGTGTTTACCAGTCAATTCAGTTTAAATAAAATAGAATTTTTGGATGTGGTGGAAGGGAGTGTAATAAATACAAACATTTATCGCAAACCTTGTAGTGGCAATACTCTTCTGCATGCCTCATCCTGTCACCCTAAAAAGTTAATCGAGGGTATACCCATTGGACAGTTCTTGAGGCTTCATTGAAACTGTTCCAAGAACAAAGATTTTGGGTGGCAGGCACGAGACATGCAGAAGAGATTTTTAGAGAGAGGTTATAAACAAAAAACTATACAGAAAGCATTCCAGAGAGCAAAAGGGAGTGATAGAAAAGATCTGCTTAAAGGGAACGAGAATAGGATTAGAAATCAGGACTGGTCAGAAAAAGTGGCACTTACCACCAGATATAGTAAAAAAAAAATTGAAATTTCAAAAATTATAAAAAGATTCTTGCCTATTTTTATGGTGATGAGCATTTCTTCAGGATAAAAACAATATATAGCTTACAGATGCAGCCAGTTAAAAAATGTCAGTCTCTTAGATTATTTCTTGCCGACCCCTTCACAGTCTCTCAACTGTATATAAATCCAAAATCAAGCAAATTATTTGAAGGCTTGTTAAGGGATCACATTCAAAATTTTGTCCTAATGAATGGCATTATGAGCAACAATCAGCATGGCTTTATGAAGGATAGGTCATGTCAGACGAATTTGATTGCATTTTATGATGTGGTAAGTAAGATTCTGGATAGTGGGGGGGCAGTAGATGTGAACTATTTGGATTTTGCCAAAGCGTTTGATACTGTGCCCCACAAACGACTGCTTTCTAAACTAAGGTCTGTTGGGCTTAATGAAGTCGTTTGCACGTGGATAGGAAACTGGCTACAGGATCGGGTACAGAGGGTGGTTGTTAATGGGACATTCTCTACTTGGAGTAAGGTTCTTAGTGGGGTCCCCCAGGGCTCAGTATTGGGTCCACTTTTATTTAACTTGTTCATTAATGACTTAGGGGAGGGTGTTGTAAGTAATGTATCAGTGTTTGCAGATGACACAAAATTATCCAGCCCAATTAATTCCATCCAGGATGTGGCATCCTTGCAACATGATCTTGACAAACTGGCAATCTGGGCAGCTAAGTGGCAAATGAGATTCAATGTTGATAAATGTAAAGTCAATTCCGATTAGAAGAAAAGAGGTTCCGCCTAAATATTCGGAAGGGGTTTTTTACAGTGAGAGCTGTGAAGATGTGGAATTCTCTCCCTGAATCAGTTGTACAGGCTGATACATGAGATAGCTTTAAGAAGGGGTTGGATGGCTTTTTAGCAAGAAAGGGAATACAGGGTTATGGGAGATAGCTCATAGTCCAAGTTGATCCAGGGACTAGTCCGATTGCCATTTTGGAGTCAGGAAGGAATTTTTCCCCCTCTAAGGCAAATTGGAGAGGCTTCAGATGGGTTTTTTGCCTTCCTCTGGATCAACTGACAGATAGGTGGTTAATAAAAAAAAAAAAAAAAAAAGGTTGAACTCGATGGACATGTGTCTTTTTTTCAACCTCACTTACTATGTTACTATGTTACTATGTATATATACTCCCAAAGGGATATGTATAGGAAGAGATCAGCGCCTGTGGCAACAGAAATTAAAAACAAGCATAGCGTAATACGTTCATAATATAAGATATCACCCCGTGCATACACTAGATGTTAAATAGGTGTATTCTCCTTTTCCTTCAAGTGACTATTAATACGGGTATAGATTAGCGATAGAGGTGGAGAAAGAATGGTGCCTTTCCTATGAAACGGAATATATTCCAGCGGTGAAGCGCCTCCACCTTCTATGTAAAATGCCTACTTACAAACCACTGCTGTGGTGTTATGCATATAACGAGGCGCCCTTTCTGGTCCCTCCTTCAAGGTTCGCCGCTCCTTTCAAGTCCCAAGCCAGGAATAAAACCAGTGATAGTGTAATACCGTTTTTTATTAAAAACTAATTCAAATCAATTAAAAAATTTACACTCACATTTACCCTGACGGGTTTTGCGCATTTAATCCAATAAAAAGTTTGTGTGGGGTTCCCAGGGGTAGTCCTGTCAGTTCACTCCAGACTCCCTCGTGGTGCCTTGCTTCTGGGCTGTTGTGTCCCCCAAACTTTGCCTAACGCGTTTCGCTGTGTGTTGTCAGCTTCCTCAGAGGCGTAGTTTCTTCAGGATATTGAGCCAGGGGATTAATGTTATCCCTAAACGGGCTCATACCCTGAGAGACATGCTATCACTGAATAATTTTAGATCAGAGGGACAGAAACGAGATCTGGGACCGCTAGCATCAACAAGAAACTACAAATGTGGGAGTCGTAGATGCATAACGTGTAATCATATGAACGTATCTAAGCAATTTAGATCTACAGTGATGGGGAGGGAGTTTGAAATTAAGGGATACATTAATTGTAACACCACTTTTGTGATCTATCTGATCACATGTTTGAAGTGTAAGAAACAGTATGTCGGCTGTACGATGAGAAAATTAAACGAAAGGGCAAGGGAACATATGAGTCAGATAGAAAATCCTCGAACAGCAGAAAAGAGCAACATTACTAGACACTTCGTAACATGTAATGGGGGGATATAGATTCCTTCTCCATTCAAGGGATAGAGAGAGTGAGGCTGGGAGTGAGAAGAGGAGACCATTTAAGACTCTTAGAAAGGAGAGAGGTGTTCTGGATTTTCCATTTAGGGACACGTTTGCCCTTAGGACTCAATTATGAGTTTGACTTTACCTGCTATATCTGAATTAGACAAGAACAAAGATTCGCTGCAACTATCTGTAATATTACTATTGGAGAGAATTTTTTTTTTTTTTGAGAAATAAATCCAGTGACTGCTTTTATAGTTAATAATATTTGCAAAGTAATTGATGTTTGATAATTTTAAACTTATTTATATAACATGCTGTACAAGAATTTAACCAAGATTGTTAAAATTAATATGTTACTTTAATCTATAACTAATGAAACATGGGATAGGATACGAATGCCCCACAGTGGAAGCTATGTGTTTATATTAAGAGAACAGGGTTAATCCCTACTGAATGTTGATTGGTTTTAAGCAAAATGGGAGGGGTTAACAGGGTTTAAATCCTGGTTGGAACATGCTGTCAATAGAGACACCTATGACTAAGTGACGGAGGGTACGAAACGCGTAAGGTGGGCCATGTGGGGTCAGTATGTATCGTAATTTTAATGTAACCTAAATAAATACGTTGTTTTCACTAATGAAAAGCCTTGGGACATATATCTTTGGATATAATTTATTGTTTGCTGTTTGCCTATGGAACTGGGGCAAGTCCCTTTGGCTTAATGGAGGATATACAGAAATCAGATGTGGATTCCCGCCTAAATATTGCCAAAACAACAACCTCTTGAACTAAAACATAGTCCAAACAAGCATTGGTAATGAGATATTTGACATCTTTAAGCAGGGTTGGAAGTAGGCAAATGCCAAGGGTGTTACTAAGAGAGGTGCAATAAAAAAAAAGTACTGACTATGTATTACCTTCCACTCTTGCTGCCTTAAGTCTGTCCTGCAATCAGAGGTGAGCAAGCAGCAAGTTTGTGGGGAATATCCATGGCAGTAGGTTCATGAGCAGGGGAAACTGCTGTGTTTTCAAGTTCAACCAGACGAGGGACATAGGGGTCCGTTTACTAAAGTGCGTTAAAAATATTCGCACAATATATAGACAGAATTTTCGCCAAATATGTTATCGCCAGTTTACTAACCTGCGGTAAATATAAATTTGCGAATTTTCTTGCGCAAGAATAATTGTTCGCCAGTTATCGCATTTGCTGAAAATAACGCTACGTACACATTAACGCATGGTTTACTAAACAGCGAAATGTGCTAAAGACAAAATTAACGCCAGAATATTCGCAAACTTTTACCGCCACATATGAAGTGGCGTAAAAGTATTTTTTCTGCCAGAAAATTCTCAAGGGGCAGGAAATATCCCATAATAATGTTTTTTTTTTACCCATCATTCTTTGCTGACAGGAGAGAGATCTGTAGCTATTGCTGACAGGATGTTTTGGCTTCTGCTTCTATCTGGTGCAACAGCAGCAGTTTCAGCTCAGAGTCGTATTATTGGCAGTGGCATCACAGTCCAAGGATTCGTCAGCCTCTACACTTTTTGGTTTCATTGGGATTGGCTACATTAAACTGTGCATTTCTATGAAGCAAAGAGATTGACTGGTATCATTTCCTATGATTCTATTGGCAGAAGAGTTTATATGATGCAGACATGTTTGATTGGTATTACTCTGGTGATGTTGTTGGATGGTATAATCATCAGTCAATAAAGTTTATAAGTTTTGAAGATGCATTTCTGGCCATAAATGTCACAGTAAAAATTGCCATAATAACCGCCATAAAACAAGACTATTTTATAGCATAAATATTCGCAAAAACGTAATTTTTCGCCAGAAAATTCGCAACTCGCTAAAATTACCGCTAACGTAAGCTGGTTCCTTAACGTAGTTACCGCAAGTGATCGCAATGACTTCTGAGCGCATCGCTGTTTAGTAAACTTAGTCGCTGCGAATATTCTGGCGTAAAAATATTCTCAGCGATAACATGCGGAAACTTAAAGTCAGATTTACCGCACTTTAGTAAACGGACCCCATATATTGTAGTGGATGCAATCCTCTCCCAATAGATGCACATGGGCTCTTGTTGTGACCTGTCTTTTAACCATGGGGGCAAATATAATGTATGCATTGTGATATCGGTTTTTCTAATAGCCTTTTTTTTTATGTGATAACATATGTTTTCATTTTTATCTCCTGCTTTTGCTATGTTAAGATATTTATTGTTTGGCATCCAACAAATAAGTAGTAAATTAACTTAGTTCAACATTGACATTGTTAAAGCACTAGTTTTTAAACCATATTAACAGGCAAATCTATGCTAAATATTGCTTTCAAAATGTTAAAAGCTTGAAATTCGGCATTTCGCATGTAGCTAAATGCAATGGTATAGCAGTTGTAAAATAAATCTTAAAGAATAGTTTAGTATAATTCTAGGATTATGCTTAGAGTGGAGATAAAAGCTAATTTCCATGTTAATTAAGATGACTTATTCCAAGCATTTTTAGCTTGTGAAAATATAGTGAAGCCATACCATGGAGCACATAGTTATTACATTATTTCTTTAATGTGAAGTAGATTTTAAAATAAAGTTTTTTTTTCAAATGTCATATTGGGGGAATGATAATTAAATGCAATTAAAGCATTATATTGCTTATAATATCCTTCCTTCTTCTGTAGTTTTCTGTAATGTGTATCATTTGGATTACTCTATTTGGCATTAATCAAAGTACTGAAATGTTTACCTTGCTAGTGCTACTGAAATTTAAGCTGTTAAGATTTTTAACAGTTAAAATAAAATAAAAATGGTGCACATACGTGGCTCAGAGTGAGACAGATGCCACTTCTCTGAGCTTGTGGATCAAAAGCTGATATATTAGCTTTGACACAGCTTTAAACAACACCAGAGGATAGCAGTGGTGACAACACACAATGGGGCGGAAAAAAGCAAAAGAGGCAGCATGTACGATGTGCCCTTACCTTAACAAATACTTGTGCCTGTCCTCCCAGCTTGCACACCAAGATGGCGACGAGCAGGAAGATCCTGTGCCGCACTTGCCTAATCCACAGTTCGCTTCCACTTCAGTCTTAACTGGCTCACGGAGCCCAAGCCCTCAACACGCTGTCACCCAAGAGCTAATAAATACAATGCTAGGCACACAGGAAGTGACGGAAGACATTTTGCTGCAGAGTCTAAACAGTTTGAAGGACTCTCTCACCCATACTATAACAGACATAGTGGCCCAAGTTTTTTTTCACAGTAAAAGACGACATTGCTGAACTAGGAGACCACATAGGAAAAATTAGAAAACACTTTGGATGAGATGATAGACTCATATAATGCCCTGGCAGAAGAACACAATGCTTTTCAATATGACCATGCTCAGCCAAAACTGCTCTGTGAAGACCAAAATCATAACCGCGGAAACAATCTGCGCATCAGAGGCATTCCAGATGCGGTTAAACAAGCAGATCTCAAAGCCTATCTGCATAATCTATTCACCTCATTGGCACCAGACCAGCCTTCTGACCTATGGCACAGAGCACATAGAGCCCTAGGTGCCAGACCACAGGATGCTAAGCTACCAAAAGATGTCATTATCTGCTTGCATTATTATGAGAGCAAAGACTTAATCATCCAAATGACTAGGAGCCATCAGTCCATCACGTATCATAGAGCAACTCTCTAAATCTTCAATGACATAGCCATTACTTTAGTAAAATGGTGAGCCATGAAACTGCTCACGCAACAATTAAGGGATAACAATACCCCTTACAGATGGGGATACCCTTTTAAACTGATCGCTGTTAAAAACAACAGATCATATGTACAACTAAAAACCACCCAAATTAAGCAATTTTTATTGCCCTTGGAATTACAAATCAAAGACGCACATACACAACCAACTGGATGAATGACCCCTGGCAGGGTGCAACCCCTGTGGGACAAACAAAGCCTACTAATGATGAGGGCTATTCACCAACTTCCTCAGTTAAATCGTAACTCACAACATTGCCAATTGGCCTTATTAGCCTTCTACGAGCCTTAAAGAGTAGTTGAATATACTAATTCTCCACACTTCCTTCATACTATGTTTTTTTTTTTGCTCACTAACAAAAGTCATATGTGTATTTTGCAATGCTTTTGGTTTAATACTACGGATTAATTTTTGTTCGCTATTTAATGTGTGGTACTTAGACGTGCATGACCATAATCAAGTATACATAGGGATTCAAACCCTGCTAGGCTCTGCATCAAAAACCATTCAGTGCCCACTTCCAGTAAACATCAAGAGAGTAACAAATATAAGTCTCGATGGCTAATTTAGTTTCTCTAAATCTCAAGGGTGCAAACTCCCCATTGAAAAGAAAAGTGGCATTCAAAGATTTAAAAAACTTAAATGCAGATGTAGTTTTTCTTCAGGAGATGCACCATAAAAAAATGAGATCTGGAGGCTGACAGACATTAGATATCCAAAATATTACTCCTCCTCAAATCCTCAAAAAAATGTAGGCGTTGCCATCTTAATGCGTAATACAGTTAGCTTCTCTTTGATATACAAGGAAGTGGACGCAGATGGTCATTACTGAATGGTGTTTTAGAAGGGATCCAAATCACACACCTAAATATATATGCACCAAACAGAGGCCAGATCAGGTTCTTCAACAAAAACTTAAGAAATACCCAGAGGACCCCATAGTCCTAGGGGGATATTTTAACATACCACTTTCTCAACTGAAAGACGTATTGAGAGTGAAAAATACTGTACCCCAGATAGACCTAGAGATTTCTTCACAAATGTTCTGCCAGCTTATACGGAAACTACCTGTCCTGGATATCTAGAGGATCAGACACCACAGACAAAAGCAATATACTTTCTACTCCCATCCTCACAACACACATAGCTGAATAGTTCGCATATCAAATAGGTTATATGAACAAACTAAAATGCTGCTGTATGTTGCCAAAGCTGAAAAAAATGCTTCTCCAGTCCTAAAAGGAAGGCCTTAAAGAGGAAGGGGGTTAGGGGACTTGTCTTGTTTGCAGGGACTAGTTTGCTTTTGCATTTGGACCATATGTGTTTGGTGAATAATATGGTCCAGGGGGACCAGACTCCCCAGCTCAATATTCTGGTTGTTCCAGAGAAGTGTACTAGGGTGTATAGGAGCAAGAGCAAGCTTCTCTATTTCCATCCATTTAGTAAATGCAAATTTGATGGACCATTGTATCGTTTGTCTGACCTACATGGCTAAATAATATGTATAAATCTCTGCATGGAACTATGAAATTACCTGATTTGACCCTGTTTGAACAACTATGTACTAAAGCAGGGGAGAGAAAAGGTCATATTTCTCAATCATATAAGGTGCTGAACTCACAAATTAAAAAATAAGTTGATAAAAAAAAAAAAAAAAAAAACTGCATTGAAAAGAAAAAGAAAGTCACCTTGTTTAGGGAGACCTGCATGGTTCAGAATGATTTACAGCAATAGAGGACTAACCAAACATGGGTGCAGATGTGCATCATCTTGGCTGATGATCCTCATATATTTTGATATAAGAAAAAGAAGACATTAACATACATTTGAGTTCTATTGCATTGTACATGTATACTTGTTGGCTCTGATCAAATTTGCCATTAAGTGCCACACGCCAAACAAAAATGTAACCTCAAGTTAGTTTATATAAAAGGATTACGTAAAAGAATAAACCTGCTGGAATGCCTTATTTTAAAATTATTGTACTATCTGTAACTGAAGACCCGAGGATGACAATATACAGTCATAGGAAAAAGTTTGGGAACCCCTCTTAATTCTTTGGCGTTTTGTTTATCATTGGCTGAACTTTCAAAGTAGCAGCTTCCTTTTAATATATAACATGCCTTATGGAAACAGTAGTATATCAGCAGTGACATAAAGTTTATTGGATTAACAGAAAATATGCAATATGCATCATAACAAAATTAGACAGGTGCATCCCAGAGAGATATACATCAATACTTAGTTGAGCCTCCTTTTGCAAATGTAACAGCCTGTAGACTCCTCCTATAGCCTTTGATGAGTGTCTGGATTCTGGATGGTGGTATTTTTGACCATTCGTCCATACAAAACCTCTCCAGTTCAGTTAAATTTGATGGCTGCCGAGCATGGACAGCCTGCTTGAAATCATCCCATAGATTTTCCATGATATTCAAGTTGGGGGACTGTGACGGGCATTCTAGAATATTGTACTTCTCCCTCTGCATAAATGTCTTTGTAGATTTCAAATTGTGTTTAGGGTCATTGTCTTGTTAGTATATCCAACCCCTGTGTAACTTAACAAGGGCCCCAGTCCTTGAACTAGCTACACAGCCCCACAGCATGATGGAACCTCCACCAGATTTGACAGTAGTTAGCAGGTGTTTTTCTTGGAATTTGGTGTTCTTTGCCATGCAAAGCGCTTTTTGTTGTGACCGAATTACTATATTTTTGTCTCGACTTTGTTTGTGGAGTGAGTGCAGAAAGGGCTTATTCCTCATCACCCTGCCATACAAATGCTCTTTTGTGCAACTTGCGCTAAAATGTCATGACATTTCTCACAATCCTTGGCCGCTCCTGTATTTTTCTTGGCCTGCCAGACCTAGGTTTTATAGCAACTGTGCCTGTGGCCTTCCATTTCCTGATTACATTCCTTACAGTTGAAACTGACAGTTTAAACCTCTGAGATAGCTTTTTGTAGCCTTCCCCTAAACCATGATACTGAACAATCTTTCAGATTTTTTGAGAGTTGCTTTGAGGATCCCATGCTGTCAGTCATAAGAAGCACAACTTGCAATTGGTCACCTTAAATACCTTTTCTCATGATTGGACACACCTATCTATGAAGTTCAAGGCTTAACGAACTAATCCAACCAATTTGGTGTTGCCAGAATCAGTATTGAGCAGTTACATGCTTTCAAATTAGCGAAATTACAAGGGTAGTCATATTTGTGCACAGCTAGTTTTTCACATTTGATTTAGTTTCATACAACTGAATACTGCTTCACAAAAAATCTTTGTTCAGAAAACACCCCAGTACTCAGATGTTCCTGGGAAATGAAAGACGTACCACTGTTATCTTTTTTGTTGAAAGTCAGGCTGAGAGGGGTTCCCAAACTTTTTTATTTCTGTATATACAAAAAAAAAGTCTGCAAAAAACTTTTTTTGTTGAATGTGTGGGCAGCAGCTGAAATCCACAGCTGGTAATAAAATCACCATGTAAAATGACAGGTAACCTAAATTTGTCTATAAAGCATCTATATCAATAAAGCATCAGGAAACACTCTTTGTAGACTACTATGTACTAATAATATTAAAATTATAACTTAGTGTATGACAAAGAAAACTGATTGCAGACTATGTAATATTGAATTTGTAACACTCAAAGCTTGTAGAAGGCCCCAGCCACAGACAATATGAAGAGATATGCAGTATACATTTTTGACTTGTTTGTGTCAGCCACACATCATATCTTATTTGAGGTGAGAATTTTTTTTCTGGTGTTTTAAAGATCTGCAATGCTCTCATCTTTCTGAAAATTTCTTTTCTAATATTAAATTGTCACTTCAGGGATGAAAGCTTTTGACAAGTTACCTTTGAACCTTGTGCTTTGATGTTGCTACACAATACCTTTGTTTTGTTTTTTAAAAGTCAGCATTTGGTTACCTTTTATTTTTAGTTAAACCCAGTTTGCATAAAATCTGTAAACTAAGTTGTGCCCACATTTTCTTAAATTAAGTATTTTTTGCTCCCTGTGTTAGTTTTGCTTATTTTAAGAACAGTGGCCTGAATTTAATGGTGCCGTAAGTATTAATTCTAGCTGTTTTTTCCATTCCTGTTAAAGAGCAAGCACAGTTATATAGCGCGTCAAGTTCTGTGGTGTTTGCTGCGGGAAAAAACTAGTTTTTAGATGGATTTAGATGATGTACATGAAGTGGCCATGATCAGCTACAAACTGCTCTGTATAAGTTAGACAATGAATCCCGGCTACCTTTATAAATGGAAGAGGCTTTACAACTGTAGGGATGTGAAAATCTTAGACACCCTTACACTTTACAGACATGCACATCCCTAGTAATATGGACACCTCAGTGGGTCCTTATGGGGACCTTGTGCTTATGTAACCCCTGCAGTTCACACAGTGTACACCAGATGGCACTGTGCCAGAGTATAAAAGGTTTAGGAACCATGTGTTCTAGGTCCATTGCTTTAGCCCAACCAAGCAGGCTGGAAGGGAATGGGTAGTGCTGACCCTAGGCGCCTTGGCCCTAGTAATTAGACAGCTATAATCGCTTTATAGATCACTCTAGGAGTGATAGAGAGGTTATTTAGTTGAGCAGCTCAAGGCTCCGCCGAGGAGATTAGAGGGATTAAGATCCCAGGGTATTACTGACCCAGAGTAAGGAATCAAGTGTTGAGATAGGGATGTCAGGAGTTCCCCTAGTCTGCCACTGGAAGATATCCTGAAAACTGGGCAATACCCCTCACATGCTGTCAACTTACTCTCTGCTGTATATTCCCTAGCCTGTGGGGATTCAGCCTATATGTGCTGTGAGTATATGCTTCCTTTATGCTGCTGTGTATGTTCTATACTCCATTGTGGATCAATGTGCTAAATGATCTATGTGCTATTGTTCAATAAATACTGTTCTTTGTTCAACTGTTAAAGAACTACTGGCGCCCATCATTGTGCTATCGCACCAGGTTACAGTTACACTACACCCTTGCCTCCCCCGCGTTGCGAGGGCTTACCCCTGAGAAAGAGAGCTCATCTGTGGTCTCAGCCCACAAAGGAAAGTAGCTAAACTGCCCTAGCACAAGTCAGTTTACTATAGCGCTACACAACTATGGTAAGTTTAGTTACACAGACACATGGGCAAATTCCCTAAGCGGCACAAATTCATTAGCGGCCGCTTTGCCCACTTCGCAACACTTTTCCAGGCGTAAATTCACCAGGACAACGATAATTCCCAAAGATGCGAAGTTGCATCCAGGGTGCCGAACACTGGCGCTCTTGAGCTAGCATTACTTCAGCAAGCAAAGCGTAGTTGCGCTAGCGTTGCCTAATTTGCATACGGCGGTGAAAGTTGAATGGACGTATATGTTGCAGCAAATACATTACATTACACAAGCCCAGGGAACCTTAATAAAATGGAGTTGTTATAATGCCCTACACATGAGCCCAGTGTATAGTTTATGTGCCAGATTTTAGGAAATGTAGGGGGGAACCCGGTTAGTGGTTACTCCCAAAAAAATTACGGTCTTTTGTAGGCTATCCCTTTGAAAAAACGAAAAGACGCCAGCGTTTTTGGGACTTTGGGAAAAATTTTCATCAAAAAATTGAGGAAGTCCTATCCACTCCATTGCACTTCGCCTGGTCTGAGGTGGCAAAGGCAAGTCTGGCACAAGAGGTAACGTTCAGTAAAATCTGCATTTTAGTGAATTTGCAGAGTTACATCTGTTCGCCCGAGCGAAAATTCGTCTGGCGTTAGAGTGCGAAGCAATGCTAGCGTCTATCTTCTTCACTAGCGAAGTGACGCCTGCGCTCAGTAGCGAATCGGTGAAGTTACGAAATGACGTCACGCTGGCGAATTTTCGGTAGTGTTAGTCACTTCGCCCTTTAGGGAATTTGCCCAATAGATTGGGGTAATGGGGTTGTCAAGTCAGAAAAACAGGTTTTTTAATATACTAAATGGAAACGTTTTATTTCTGGTAGTTTAGAAGCCTGATAGGAAAGATTATCTTTCTGATCTAGTGATAACTAATAGTGAATTCATCACTATGAGTATCAGGTGAGCATTTAGTGATGATAACTTGATCTCTTTGAGATGGTGTTGTAGACATGTTTGTAGACATGTAATGTTTAGGGAATAACTAAGACACTAAACCCCATATGAAATAAAAGGCACTAGGAGACTAGTAAATGCTACCTTCTGATTTGTTGTTATGGGTTACTGCTCCTGGGCAAGCTTTGTGCCTTTAAACATAACACCCTTACATGGTTGTTTGAGTTTGTTGCTGCAACATATTAACTGGGAAAGAATTTTCACAGCACTAAACACAGGAGGAAAATATTTTACCCGCAACCAACCCTGCGCATTGGATGGGTCTAATGAAAAAGAGAGTTTTATTTATTAAGGCGCAATTTTTTCAGCAGCGTCCGTTTTGAATCCAAAAACTCAAAAGTTGCAGTAAAAAAAAGATGTGATTTATTATGTATGTATATTTTGTGTGTATATTTTTATTTGTAAAGCGCTCCTTGAGGGCAAAGCACTGTACAACAAAACAATAAATTAGTAGTAACAAACAAGGGGTCATTGGAATAAAAAGTAACAATAAATGCATTATTAAAATACAATTCACATAAATATAAAATATAATTGCAATGCAGATTAAGTGCTCAGTGTCAAGGAAACAAAAGGCTAGAGGACCCTACCCCGTAGGGTTTACAGTCTAAATGGGAGGGTAACATACAGACACAATTCAGAGGGGTATTAAGGTGCTGTGGGTTACAGTTTTTTACACTGTTATATAAGTGCCAGTTCAGGGGGCAAATTCACTAAGATTCGTAGTTGCGCCAGGCGTAACTTCGCCGCACTTCGACAGGCGTAGTTTCGCCAGCGCTTCGCAAATTCATTAAAATACGAAGTTGCACTCAGGGGTAGCGTAAGGTTGTGAAGTTGCGCTAGCGTTGATTCGCTAAGCGAAGCGAAGTTACGCTAGCGATGGTTAATTTGCATACGGCGCCAAATTCAAATTTCAATGGAGGAATATGTAGCAGCACTACAAATGCCTGGGAAACCTTCAAAACATCAAATAAAAATTTTATTTTGCCCTACACATGTGCCCACTGTATAGTTAAGTTGCCATGAGTTTGGAAATGTAGGGGGGAAGGAGGGGAGCCCCAAAATTTTTTTAGATCTTTTTCAACCTATCACCCATAATATAGAAAAAACGCCAGAGTTTTTTGGGACTTAGAAAAAATTTTAACTTTTTTTGAAGAAATCCCTATCTACTCTATTGCGCTTCGCCTGGTCTGAGGTGGCGAAGGAAATCTAGCGTAAAAGGTAGCGTTAGTGAATTTGCGTAGTTACGTCCGTTGCGCAAATTCGCCAGGCGTAAGGGTGCGAAGTTACGCTACTAAAGTTACGCTAGCGTCCTTTAGTGAATTTGCAAAGTAACGATGCTAGCGTTAGGTGCTTCGGCGCATAGTGAATTTGCCCCTAGGTGTTATCCAGGTGCTCCCAGAGGTTGTCTTTGAGTTTTCTTTTTAAAACATTGAAGGAGGATTCTCTCCTGAGAGATTCAGGAATGGCATTCCAAATATAAGGAGTCGCAAGAGAGAAGGGTTTGATACGGGAAACAGCAGTAGTAGTGGGGGGTACAACCAAGCGGTTGCTCTGAGAGGAGCGGAGGTTTCAGGCAGGATAGAAAGACAAGAGATGAGATGTAGTTAGGTGCAGAGGAATGAAGGGCTTTGAAGTGTATGAGGAGGAGTTTATAAGTTATTCTTTGTTTTATAGGAAGCCATGATAAGTACTTCAGCAGCGGAGGGGCCTGTACCCTTTTGGATGAGAGCAGGATAATTCTTGCAGCAGAGTATATTGGTTTGGTAGGTAGCACCACCCATTGATAGAGATTCGAAACAAAGTGGTGGTGTGCAAGGTCATTAATAGTTAAATATACAGAGAGAAGAGAGAAAGTATGACCCATATAATTGCACCTTCCCACACTGGTTAACTGGATTCCCAAATCAAAGAAGTAATAAAATATAACTTTTATTGATCACATCCTAAAATTATAATGAGACAAAATAAGCGTAAAGTGTATGTTAAAATCAAGGTTAGGTGAGGAAGCTGAAGTAGACTCAAGGTCATCAGCTAACAGACGGTATTTTTTTGTGTCAGAGCGGTATGGTTTTCCTTAGAAATAAATGGTCAGTTACACCCGACTTCACTCACAGTATTGGGGTACTGGTGGCCTACCATATATGTATGGAACGGGTGGAAAAAGGATTAAATGATACTATATATATATATATATATACACCAGGTCCGGTTTTTGAATAAGCCCCGGTTTCACAACACATAATGTATTAGGGCAGTTTGTACTCCCTTATCATCAAACAACCTTTAGAGCTGATATGCTTCTAACCTAAAAGCGACCGAATCCGCCAATTTGCGGGATCCGTCTGCCTGATTAGCCAAACATAAGTACTTGGTGTGCGGATCGTCGAGTATATATAAAGAGATAGTCGCCTGCTTGCTCCGTTTAAATATAGCCGTCAACGCCGGCAAGGAGAAAGCAGGTCTCTCTAATCAAATTTAACTGTCGACTTCAACCCGCACCACCCTTCCTTTAAAATGAGACCAGACCGCTGGATGGAAGTTGTCAGAGCAACGGAACACTGCGGCTCGTATTAGCGTGTCGGTATTACCCGAACCACCATTCCACCCTTCCACCCTTCCGTTTTTAGACCCGCAGTTATTCAAAGCACCGTCCCTACCTAACAGTTTAAAAAGAGAGAAAATTCTAAGAGCGCCTGACGCGCGTTTCGCTTGCTAAGCTGCAAGCTTTATCAAAGGCTATTTTTGGCGCTGACAAGGTGCAGGTTTAAATGGGGAGAGAGATGTCACTCAAAATTTGAATTAGCCAATCCTGACACAAGGGGTGGAGCTGTATGTTGCACATTGTATCAGCCCTATCCCTCTGCAGAACAAATCATAACTGGTGTCATTGGCAACAGTAATACAAAAATTAGAAAAGTATCCAAATATAGAATCTTAAAGTAAATTTAGTAACATATGTAGGGAAATTTTTACATATGTTGCAAAAAGCAGCATTACATGGGGAATTGAATATATGCGGAAATATAGGTGTGGATATGGCATAAAGCATAGTATAGTCAAATGAAAATATTCATAGTGATACTTTCATTAAGACCTTGCGGGCTTAGGGTGTTTAGTAGGAAAATTAATTCACTCTCCTTGGAGAGGAGAGATGTCTCCAAATCACCTCCTCGAATCCCTAAGTTAATATTAAATAGACCTACCGCCTGAAGTCCCTTAGACCAAAAATTCTGATCATTCAACTGAACAACCAACCAGATTTATTAGCACTTTTTGTAGACAATGGCCAGAGATTAATTCCATTCTGACAAAACACTGGCATATTCTACTTACAGATCCCGTTTTAGCTACATCAATAGACTCTCGTCCACAATTATGTAGTCGCAGAGCACCAAATTTACGGGATCGTCTGGTTAGAAGCCATTTTTCAAAACACAAGACAAAACCTGAGAACAGGTACATTCCCATGTGGAAAATGTAAAGCGTGTAAGTACATGCAGAATACAACCAAGGTGATGGATAGATTTGGCAAACCATATAAGGTGGCACATTACTTTTCTTGCAACACGACAAATGTGATCTATCTGTTAATCTGCCCATGCAATAAAATGTATGTAGGCAAGACCAATCGGGCTTTTAAGAGGAGAATCCTCGAACATGTGTCAAGTATTGATAATGCCTTAGATTGGGTCAAAGCTAATAAGAAACTTCCACCAGTGAGCAGACATTTTATGGAGAATCATAATAGCATGAGTAAGGGACTACAGGCGGTAGGTCTATTTAATATTAACTTAGGGATTCGAGGAGGTGATTTGGAGACATCTCTCCTCTCCAAGGAGAGTGAATTAATTTTCCTACTAAACACCCTAAGCCCGCAAGGTCTTAATGAAAGTATCACTATGAATATTTTCATTTGACTATACTATGCTTTATGCCATATCCACACCCATATTTCCACATATATTCAATTCCCCATGTAATGCTGCTTTTTGCAACATATGTAAAAATTTCCCTACATATGTTACTAAATTTACTTTAAGATTCTATATTTGGATACTTTTCTAATTTTTGTATTACTGTTGCCAATGACACCAGTTATGATTTGTTCTGCAGAGGGATAGGGCTGATACAATGTGCAACATACAGCTCCACCCCTTGTGTCAGGATTGGCTAATTCAAATTTTGAGTGACATCTCTCTCCCCATTTAAACCTGCACCTTGTCAGCGCCAAAAATAGCCTTTGATAAAGCTTGCAGCTTAGCAAGTGAAACGCGCGTCAGGCGCTCTTAGAATTTTCTCTCTTTTTAAACTGTTAGGTAGGGACGGTGCTTTGAATAACTGCGGGTCTAAAAACGGAAGGGTGGAAGGGTGGAATGGTGGTTCGGGTAATACCGACACGCTAATACGAGCCGCAGTGTTCCGTTGCTCTGACAACTTCCATCCAGCGGTCTGGTCTCATTTTAAAGGAAGGGTGGTGCGGGTTGAAGTCGACAGTTAAATTTGATTAGAGAGACCTGCTTTCTCCTTGCCGGCGTTGACGGCTATATTTAAACGGAGCAAGCAGGCGACTATCTCTTTATATATACTCGACGATCCGCACACCAAGTACTTATGTTTGGCTAATCAGGCAGACGGATCCCGCAAATTGGCGGATTCGGTCGCTTTTAGGTTAGAAGCATATCAGCTCTAAAGGTTGTTTGATGATAAGGGAGTACAAACTGCCCTAATACATTATGTGTTGTGAAACCGGGGCTTATTCAAAAACCGGACCTGGTGTATATATATATAGTATCATTTAATCCTTTTTCCACCCGTTCCATACATATATGGTAGGCCACCAGTACCCCAATACTGTGAGTGAAGTCGGGTGTAACTGACCATTTATTTCTAAGGAAAACCATACCGCTCTGACACAAAAAAATACCGTCTGTTAGCTGATGACCTTGAGTCTACTTCAGCTTCCTCACCTAACCTTGATTTTAACATACACTTTACGCTTATTTTGTCTCATTATAATTTTAGGATGTGATCAATAAAAGTTATATTTTATTACTTCTTTGATTTGGGAATCCAGTTAACCAGTGTGGGAAGGTGCAATTATATGGGTCATACTTTCTCTCTTCTCTCTGTATAATTCTTGCAGCAGTGTTTAATACAGACTTTAGAGGGGAGAGATGGGAGTTAGGGAGGCCAGTTAGTAGAAGGTTACAGTAATCTAGTCTGGATAGGATGAGAGCATGCATGAGCGTCTTGGATGTATCACGTAAAGGAACGGACGGATTTTGGCAATATTGCGTAAGAAAAAGTGACAGGTTTTGACAGTGGTGTTAATATGATCAGAGCAGGAGAGAGAGAGGAGTCAAAGATTACCCCCAGACAGCGAGCCGAGTTGTCAGGATTAATGAGCATGCCATCAATAGAGATAGTAAATAGGGGAGTAGGACCAGGCTTAGGTGGAAAGATGATAAGTTCAGTTTTTGTTAGGTTGAGTTTGAGGTGGTGCTGGTTCATCCAATTTGAGATAGCCAGGAGGCAGTTAGAGATCTGAGCCTCTGTTTCAGCTGTTAATGAAGGGGTGGATAAATATATTTGGGTATCATCAGCATACAGATGATAATTAAAGCCAAATGAATGGATGAGATCTCCCAAAAACAGAGTGTACAGGGAGAACAACAGTGGACCAAGTACGGAGCCTTGTGGCACCCCCACATTGAGTGGAACTGGAGAAGAGGTTTTGTTATCATAGGAGACAGCGAATGATCGGTTAGAAAGGTAAGAAGAGAGCCAAGATGCAGCCTGGTTACGGATGCCAAGCGAATAGAGAATCTGCATCAGGAGATCATCAAATGTATCAAATGCAGATGATAGGTCAGGGAGGAGAAGGATGGAGAAGTGACCTTTGGCTTTGGCAACCTGAAGATCATTTGTAACTCTGCACAAAGCAGTCTCAGTAGAGTGACCAGGCCGGAAACCAGATTGCAGAGGGTCCAACAGATCATGGGTGTGTAGAAAGTTAGTAATACGGGAGAACACAATACGCTCTAGGAGTTTAGAGGCAAGTGGTAAAAGGGAGACAGGACGGTAATTTGATAGACAGGCTGGGTCAAGCATGGCCTTTTTAAGAATAGGCTTTACACAGGCCTGTTTGAAAGGAGAAGGGAAGGTTCCAGAAGCTAGAGAAGTATTGAAGATGTGAGTGAGTAGTGGGGTAAGCTCTGCTACACAGTGTTTGAGCAGAGAAGAAGGCATAGGGTCAAGGGGGCAAGTTGTGAGTGGGGAGGACAAAAGAAGCTTGGAGACTTCAGACATTGTTACCGGAGGGAAGGAATTAAGACATGCAGAAGGGGGCTTAGGAAGGAGGAACTGGTTTACATTAGTAGAGGTAAGGATCTGATTGTGGATGGACTCTACTTTGTCTTTAAAGAAATCAGCAAAGTCCTGAGGAGAGTGTGTCTGGTTGTCTGATACTGTTGATGAGGGATGGAGAAGAGTATTGAATAGAGAAAACAGGCGTCGTGGGTTAGATTTGTGATTGTTTATAAGGTTACTGTAGTACTCTTGTTTGGCTTTTGACAAGGCAGAATTGAGGCAGGACAATAGAAATTTATAGTGAATAAAGTCTGCTTACGTACGGGATTTTTTCCACATATGTTCAGCAGATCTCGTGCAGGAGCTGGTTTGTGAATTCAGCCAGGGTCGTGGGTTCAGAGCACGTGAACGCTTAGCCTGTAAAGGGGCAAATGAGCCAATGGTTGAGGATAGTATGTGATTATACTCACTTACCAGGATATCAGGATCAGACGTTTCCTTTAGGGAAATGAGACTGGACCTGAAAGACTGAGCTAAGGCTGGAAGGTCAATGTCACGTGTATCCTGGACTAAGACAGTGGGGGAAGAAGCAGGTGGGCACAGAGAGTGAGAGATGGAAAATGTAACCAAATTGTGATCGGAAAGGGGGAAGGGTTCACTGTTAAAACAAGAGAGAGAGAGTTTTTTAGTTAACACCAGATCCAGAAAGTGGCCATCCTTATTATGCCCCAAATTTGTTAATCGTCACGAAATGCCATGAGTTTTTAGAGTTTGCCACAGTTTTCTGTGACAATGCATATTTTTAGGGCGTCAAACACGAGAAATCCAGGTTTGTTTAACAGTCCGAAAAAGTTTCAATATTTTTCAGATCCGGCCAAATAAGGGCAAGTGGTGGATTATAGTTTTCTATTTAAAAAATCAGAAAAATGTGTAATTTAATAAATAAAACCCTGAATGTTTGATTACTACTTCAAGAAACGAAGATGTTTTTGGCAATGACACATGGGGTGCTTTTGTGGTCCAAGGGCATCAAAGCACCCAGCAATACCTTCCCTTCCACATGCAATGGTCCTGCATAAACATGTGAAAATGCTACACACTCAATTGCATTTGACAGATTTTTCAGTTAACGCTTTATAGCTCTTTTCATGCAGCATGTAAAGGATAAAATATAAATCTTATTTCTGGTTTGCACTTGTCACAATAGTCCCATAACACTGAAGAAAATCACCCTGCACACAGATGAACACAATCTCGGCTTTCCTGTGTGCCTTTGCTGTCCTTTTTTATCATCTGCCCCACCATTTTTGTAAGGTCTCTTGTGCATTTGCATGGAGTCTAGATCACTGCTCATCCGGCATTTTTGCACCAGCACTTTTGCACCAGCTCCACATTCACATACTACCACAGGGAGCTACCATAGTTACAAGGGTCAGAAAATGCAAAAATGGAATTGGGACGTTTATTTTACTTACTGTTCTTTAGCTGCTTTTTAGTTTGCCTTTTCTTTTCCCTTGTTTTTTAACAAACCACATGTAAGCAGGCAGAATACCAGAACCACCTTGCTGTTTTACTTCTTGCTAAATAGTAAATTGCATTATCCTGAATTGAGTGAAAGGCTTTTACATTTTTATGGTGTAAAGGCAGCATGCAAAATTACCTTCTAGAAGATGGAATCTATTTTGTAGTTAATGGGAGAAAGGTTCTCGACTCCCGCCTCATAATGCAATGGTCCATGCATGTTTTATTTCTTTACTAGTACAAAATTGCTTGGCAGCATTCAAGTAAGGCATGCTGTTAACAAGGGAAGGCTTTTTTGTAATACCTTACAAGTCCAATTTTCTCTAGCTGAAATAAATCCTGTTATACTAGTTTACTGAAAATTGCACCATGTGGAGGTGTATGATTATTTAAGATTTAGCCGCTGTGTAAGTATATATGTTTTATGTTATGTTGCAAGGAAAGAAAAATAATTTACTGAACCTTTGGGACTTGAACCTAGCCCATGTGCATTAATCAGCTTATTCAACATGTATTACTCAACGTGTATGTTATTTTCAATACGTGTAAGAGGTGTAATTTATTAACAGGTACAAAGGTGCTTCCCGTTAGCACAAATTTGTGCTTTCTAACCACAGAGCAGTAAATGCTACCTACTAATTGGTTGCTATGAGTTACTCAAACCGGAGAAAATTTTGAAGCTCTTATTTTATTACACCATTACTTAGATCCAAAAATGTAATCATCTGTATGAAACAAAGAAATGCGTCTCATAATACACTCATGTCAAGCTAGTATTATGACATTTTCTCATAGGCATCAACCCTTTTCTTAAAGTAAGAATTATACACATTAATTTCTGTTAATTCTTTTGTCATAGCACTCTCCCTCTTCTTCTCTATGTACAAAAAAAAGAGTTCACTAATCCCAAACTTGGATATACATGTAGGGGAACAGAATAATCCTCCTCCTGTTTTTCTGTCTGTGACATCATCCAACCCAGTTACAGGATGCCCAGTGCATCCTTGGAAGATTGTTCTGCCTGACATGTCTGATGACACAGATGAGTTAACTTCCCAGGGTGACGCCTTTACTACCCAGTATGCAGTCAAGGCACAGGAGAGTGTGCCGCTGAACAAGACATTGTTTGATTCACCAGTTGAAAAGAGTCAAGTAAAGAGATGTCCATCCTGTGAGAGCGTGGGCAAATTCACTAAAGTGCGAATCGCCTAATGCTAGCGCAAATTCGCCAGCGTGATGTCATTTCATTACTTCGCCGATTTACTAATGGGTGCTGGCGTAAATTTGCTAGCGAAGTGGACCTACTCTAGCGCTACATCGCACCCATACGCCAGGCGAAGTTGCGCTATTGCGAAGGGACATAACTACGGTAATTCACTAACTTGCATATTTTACTGAACATTACCTCTTGCGCCAGACTTGCCTTCGGAACCTCAGACCAGGCGAAGTGCAATAGAGTAGACAGTACTTTAACTTGGTGCCGTATGCAAATTAGGCATCGCTAGTGTAAATGCGCTTTCCTTGACGAATTAACGCTAGCGCAATTTCGCTACCTTTCACCTCCCTGAGCGCAATTTCGGATTTTAGTGAATTAGCGGCGCCCTGGTGAAGTGTGGCGAAGTGTGGCAAAGCCTGCGCTAGTGCAACTCCGCAGGTTAATGAATTTGCCCCAAAGTGTTTTCAGGCATAGATCGTGTACCTGCAGGTGAAGAGTCCTTTGAAAGTTGGAGAGACTCCACTTTTGTGTCCTTGAGAGATTGGACTGGTCCTGAGACAACTATGAGTAGGAAGATATTGAGAGTCTTCGCAGTTCTGTCGTGGATGTTGTTAAATCCTATATGGTCAGTTGACCTGACGCTACTTTAGGTGGTCTGATTGAAGTCCTGGAGGTGATATTTGGCCCTGTAGAGAGTGCTACAGAGACGCTCTATCATTTCCACTCTACCCTCCAGAAAGAGAAGGAAGTTTTGTCTGCTTATGTTGTGTGGCTAGAACAAGGCCTGAGACTGCTAGGGAGCCGCAGTGCAATTGCAGTTGATGAAATGGATTCTCTGAGAATCTGCCAATTGAAAAGAGGGACCCTGAATAGGGACCCTGTTGCTGTAACAATTAGAGTGCACTACTAGGATAAGCTACCCCCTGGGTATGTTGCTCTGATGCATAGAGTTCAGTGAGAGGAGGCGGATACCTATGTGAGCGTCAGACGGAGTTCCACTTCAGGGCATACAGAGAAATCCCCTGCTGATGCAAAACTGTTGGATGAGAACAAGAAGCTTCACAAAGAGTTGGATGAGTTAAAAGCTCAACTGTCTGAGAGCCACACCCTCCTGATGAAGGTGAAACCCAATACGCATTGTGTAAAGTACGCCAAAGGTCGTAGAAGATTTTATGGAAGATGTTACAAGTGCCAACTGATCAGTCACCAGGCCGAAGTTGTAAAACTTACAAAAGTTCAACAGTACAAAAGTCTTATTATGAGCCTTCCATCTGTGAGACTCACCCAAGGGAGGATACTGGCAAGGATACAAACATGGGGCTCCAATTTGTGGACAGGTCTTTTGCATTTAACTGCTACGTGGGAGTGGCTGCTAAGTTCCAAAGGGAGAGGTACTATTGGAAAAGGTAGCGCTACCTGGGGTATAACCACTCTGGGGAATGGACATTTCAAGTGAACTGAACTGTGTGGTTATTAACCCTTTTCAGAGGATTGGAACTTAAATTAAACTGATAATTAAAATGACTGTGTTGGAGAAACAGTCAGGTACCTAATAGTGGGTTAGGTAGGTCCCACGTGTCCCCAGTGCAGAAGTCATTTTGTATTCGATTTCCCAAGTTCTTTCACTACTGTTTTATATAAAGTTTATACCTGTTTCATTTGCAAACTGTGTGTTTTATTTTTCCTAGTGGAAATTCCCTGAGGTGTGATCCTCAGTGTTCCCTAGGTGGAGGCACAGCACTGTAAATACCACTTCCCAGTACTTTTAATAAGCAAAAGGGACTCAGGGCCCATGGATTGCCATCGGTTAATTGCAATTTAAAGAGACAGGAACCAAATTAGGGTTATATACACATGCACTTTAGTCTGGTGAATGAAAGGGGACAGATTTATCAGAGGTCGAATTTCAAATTCATGTGAATTTTTTTAAACTCTATTAAATTCGAATATACTCACAACTTGAATGGGAAGTTATTTAAGAAAAAACTCAAGCGTCTAAAACTTGAATGAGTATTCCTGACCTGAAAACTCAAATCGAATTGACGAAACTCAAATAAAGTTTTTTCTCCTAAAAAAACTTGAATGTCTGGAAGGCTATTAATATCTTCAAATGGTTGACTGGAACTCTGCATTTGACTTCTACATGAATTCAGCAGGTTTTAGATGGCGAATAGTCGAATTTGAGTTGTTCTTAGGGTCCAGGTTTGCGAGTTTTGACCAAAAATCCAACTCGAAAATTTGAATTTTCAAATTACAAAATCTGCCTCTTATAGTGACACTCATGTGATTTAGATGAACCTGGCAACTAGACATATTTGCATGTTGTGTTTTGTTATTCAGTATCTACTGGTAAACATTTTACTCTCATAGTTTTTGTTTACAGTACATCCTGCACTCAGATTTATGTAGTTATAAATATATGTGCTTTTTAATATAATTATAGCATCAATAACAGTATATTTCTAATGTGTAATAAAAGTATAGCTTTTAATAACACTGCTGTCTGCCTATAATTTAGAAAACAGCACAGCTTTTTGGGAACTAGTTCTTCTTAATGGAAGAGCTTTTTTTTTTAAATATTTGGCACTGAGCAGTTTGTCAAAGAAAGTCAGCCGGTAAAGCTGTTAATTCTCTATGGAGAGAACTGTATTACAAGTAACTTTTCTTTATCAGTTTAATTTTCTCTCTACACAAAGACTACTGTACTACTTCAAATGCTAATCCTAGCTAGGCCTTCAGTGGTTGTTCTTCAATAACACATGACTTTCAGTTGACCTTATGCTTACTCATCTAAATTTGTTCATCTGAAGGGATATCTCTTACAAAACCAGGATTATATTGCAAAAACTGCCTGGATTTATATTGGTAAAGTTTTTCTTTTAAAACATTTTTTTTGTGGATAATAAGGATACAGTAGCCATTTTACATAAATTTCAATATCTGTGTTAAAGAGCGGTTAAATCAAATGCATTTACAGATACAGTGTCCTGCAACATGTTTTGTTTAAATGAAAGTCTTGCAGTTGTAACATTTAATTTTGAGTCATTTAGGTATCCTTAATCTGATTAAAGGGCAAGTCATCCCCAAAATAAAATTTGCCTTATTAAAGGAAAAAAATAAAGGAAAAGTAACTTTCCAGTATGCAGTTATTATTTTTTTGTGCCTTTGTGCTATTTATTTAACTCCTGGCTGTTACTTTATAAACAATGTTGCAAAAGTCTTAGTTCCCCCGCAAAGACAGGTCTGTTAATCACCTACCCTGTCTAACATTGTTGCAAAAGTCTGAGCCACCAGGACAGAGAATAGAAAGGGACAGACAAACACTGCTTTCAATAGCAATTCATATACAAATAAGTTAAAAACTGTAATGAATGTATATTATAGAGTTGCTTAGAATTAGCTAGGAAAAATATTCATTTTTTTGGCTTTACATTCCCTTTAATGACTTTTCTGTGTGCTTAAATTATAAATATATATATATATATATATATATATATATATATATATATATATATATATATATATATATATATATATATATATATATATATTCTTGCTTGTACATTATTTGTTACATTTGTTGCAACTATGTAAATAACGATAAAGTGTTTCTTTATGCTTTCTTCCTTTTTCTATATGGTTCAGGTGGTGTTTGGTTTAACCCCCGGCTGGGGTGGAACTTGCATCACATGTCCCATGGGGCTGAACGGGATTGGGTCAGTGTTAATTGGTTTTACTTATTTATGGATACAATGTTTTTAAGTGTGCTATTGGTCTTGATAAAGGTCTTAGGAACAGACCGAAACATTGACCTCTTTTTAACATGTATTTAATAAAATTTACTTTTAAAAATCTACAAAGGATCCCAGTGTGCACCTTATCTTTTTGGATTTTGTATGCAGCTATAATTGGTAGCACCTGGGTCGATTTTCTCTAGTGGTGTGCTGAACTATTTGGATTGTGTATATATATATATATATATATATATATATATATATATATATATACGTATATATATATATATATATATATATATATATATATATATATATATATATATATATGTGTATATATATATATATAATATATGTATATATATAATATATGTATATATGTATATATATATGTGTGTGTGTGTATATATATATATGTGTGTGTGTGTATATATATATATATATATATATATATATATATATATATATTTATATGTGTGTGTGTGTATAAAACCCACTTTGCATTACACATTTTTTTTTATTGTTAAACTAATTTATAAGCAAATCTAGTCATAGTATATAGTTTATTTCCAATCCCATAGTTATTGCTTTTATAGCATGAGGCGTTGCATATTTGACTGCAAAATACACAAAAAATCTGTGGTACGTTTTTGCGTATGCTCAGAATGTGCTGCTGAGTAGTTCTAGGAAGGGAACAGGGGTGGAAGCAGAAGGTTGCCCAGCCTAGAAGGCTCAGCTAAAATGACATTTAGTATGGAGCAGAACAATACCTAGGGTCTGGGAGAGTGGGAGCATTAGGATGCTCAGAGCTGATGGTGGAAGCAGAAGGATACCAGCCTAGAAGGCTCCGGCAAAAGGACAATTTTGAGGGCAGAAAGATACCTAGGACAAGAAGGCAGGATCAGAAGGATCCCTGGGTTACGGTGGATTGTGAACCGCTGAAAAGCCTATATTTATAACATCTCCAGAGTCAGCATGTTTTTAATTATGTATGGTATCATGTTGGACACAGAGAGACACACATACCATTTCACAGTCTTATTGATTGCCTTTACAGTGCACTTAAATGCATGCCTCTGATGCTTATACAGCAATAGATCTTTTTCTATCAGTAAAGATATTTAGTGGAATTTTACTACTAACATTATTTCTGTTCTCTGGTGTCCTGTTTGGTGTGGCACTGACATGCAAATACTTTGGCTGATCTGTTTTTTAGCTGCAAATGAGAAAGATTTAGTTCACATGGAGGACTCGTAAAATATTTATTAACTGTTCAGTGCATCTTAAATCCACAGCTGAAAATGCATTCGGAAGAGTCTCTGTGGTTTCAGATTATGTGATAATATATCTGTGCTAAATTTCAAACCTTTCCTTTTCTAAAGTATTTCTTTTTTTCTCATAAATGTTAGACTGTGATCATTTTTGTATAGAGATATTTTAGAATGTTTCGAAATCTGTTTAATGACCAGAAGTGCTTAGTGGTTGCATTTGCTTGGGGGGGGGGAGTAATGAATTTGAAGAATAAAACAATTTAAATATAATTCATGTTGATTAAACACTCGGAAATTAGCACTTATGCTATAAAACCCTATTGACAGGAGCTAAAACAATCTTATCTATATTTCCAAAACCCTAAAACCCATAAACTCACAAACATAATTTCCATACAACAGGATATGGAGGGTCCCTCAAATCACTTCTTATAATGCTCACATGAACTCATGAGTGTATCCTGGTATACACAAAGGTCAAGATGGAAAAGAATTTCGCCTTTTAGAATATAATATCTCTTACTGAACTAGATTTTAGGGGGCCGATTCACTAAGGGTCGAATATCGAGGGTTAATTAACCCTCGATATTCGACTAGGAATTAAAATCCTTCGACTTTGAATATCGAAGTCAAAGGATTTAGCGCAGATAGTTCGATCGAACGATCGAAGGATAATTCCTTCGATCGAACGATTCGAAGGTTTTTAATCCAACGATCGAAGGAATATCCTTCGATCAAAAAAAGTTAGCCAAGCCTATGGGGACCTTCCCCATAGGCTAACATTGACTTCGGTAGCTTTTAGATGGCGAACTAGGGGGTCGAAGTTTTTTTTAAAGAGACAGTACTTCGACTATCGAATGGTCGAATAGTCGAACGATTTTTACTTTGAATCCTTCGATTCGAAGTCGTAGTCGTAGTCGAAGGTCGAAGTAGCCCATTCAATGGTCAAAGTAGCCCAAAAAAACGTTGAAATTCGAAGTTTTTTTACCTTCGAATCCTTCACTCGAAGTTAGTGAATCGGCCCCTAGGTATTCATCAAAATTTCTTGGCAAGCTTTTTCTTGACAAGAAAGTTGAGTTGAAACCAGCATAGAGCTATTTCAACCAATGAGTACATCAGTGTGTGTTTCAAATAAATTCTTTCTTTCACTGCATGTATTTGATCATTCTTCACGGGGATTGAGCATTCTTGAGTTATGAGAACATTCTCCTTTTCTCAAATGATTTCTTTGCAAAGTGTTTTGGGAATGCAATTCTAATTTTTGATAAATCTACCACCAAGTGTGACAGTCCACCTAAATAAAGTACTGTATATTCAAGTCACCAGCTTGTTTACACTGGTCAACTTGATTAGAGCATGAGACACCAGCCCAGAGACTTTTATGAAGAAAAGATTGCATTCAGTCTTAAAGCTTCCTCATAATACAACATACACCTACTAGAAAAAATGCATTGATAGATACGCACGGCTATACATATATTGTTTTTATTGTTATTATATATTATATATGCACTGTTACAATGACCTATTGTAAGGAGACAATAGGTGGAGGGCCTGCTTTAGAGCTTACAATCTAAATGGGAACTCTTGCAAAAATGAAGATTTAATATGATCTTTATCAATAATTAATAATGAAATATTAATTAAATTGAATATTATTTACCATTTCTTAAATTATAAATTTACACTTTGTATTTCACTAAATCTTCCTCTCTCCATGGAGGAGTCAGATTTTAAAGGGGAACTCCAGCTTCAAAATCAAAATTTGATAACACAGAAACCCCTAATAGTTACCTGTTTCTTCAAAAAGTATGAATAAATGCCATTTTCTATGCTGAAATCCAGCTGTTTAACAGTTCTTTACTTTCTGCATCATTTGAAATCCTGGCAGGGAAGGAGGGACTAAACACTGATGTTACAAATTGTAATAACTTCTCCACAGCTTACAGACAGCATGCAGGAACTACATAACCCACAATGCATTGCACTGTGATGTTCCTTTCCTTATTGAAATCATGTGCGCAGGGAATTGTGGGGTTTGAAGGATGGCTGTTGCTACAAAGTAACGGTAGTCAATCAGCTCAGCAAAGTTGTCAGAGAGATCAGCAGGAGAGCAGGGGCAAGGCATAGGGAACTGTCAGAAACCATGAAAAATCATGAAATGTCTGCACATTTTTTAAATGATGTATAATGCAAAGTTGCTTGAAATTGTTTACTTTTCAAAAAGCTTAAGTAATGTTTTGTGGAGTTCCCCTTTAGAGACATGTCAGTTTTCTTTAGAAATGCTTTTTATTTTATTAATCCAGTGTTTCTCCCTACAATGTAACATAACGCAACCCTCCATCCTTTCTAAAATCACTTTCCATAACCTAAACCCTTAAACTACTAGATGCACACCCATGCATATCAAGACAGTGTTTGAACAAACTATGAACAAAAAATGACTCATTTGAGACCATAAGTGCAGCATATAAAATGCAAGACACCATGCTTTTACCCACATTTCAGTGTTTTTTTCTATAATTCCAGTGTCATTGTGTCTGTTGGGGAAGTATGGCATGGCACAATAGCGTCCAATTTGTTAAGACACATGCAATTGCGCTTCTGCTTTGATGAATAAGATGCAATTGTGTTGAAAATCTTCCCTGTCAGGAGTTCCTCAGCATCAATATACACACTGCTGATAAAATAACAAATAATTAAGAGAACAGACCAGCAAAGACGGGTAAGAGTCTTATAAAGGGACAAATAAAATAATATAAAATGGTAATGCCCTAAGACAAGACTCACCTAAGCCAGGTGGGTGCATGATGATTTAATTGTGGCCCTATAATATTTTATCAAATTGCGTTCACATAATACAAAGACCCTGATACCATTAATTCTAATAAAGCACGAGGTAGGACTGTAGCCATAGAACTTCACTACATCATTTCTACAGTTGGTATTTATTGACAGCAAAGCCTAAAACAGTTTGTGTTCAGGAAAGTGCAATGTTTCCCAGTAATGCTTGCACCTGCTCAGATGTAAGTACTTTCTTGATCATGTATGGCAATTCCGTGTACATCTTTCTTATAGTGAATGCTCTGTAAAATGTATATAAACTTAAATGGGAGTGACATTTGAAGCTCTCCGCAACATTATAAGTTTGACATTGTGACAAGCTTTCTAAGATTTCAATATTTTGGCTAATAAATGAATCTGTTATTCTGAAGAACCTTCTTTGTCTTGGAGTCTTGTAAATAATTAGGTTCTGTTAAGTAAATAGCCAACACTGCATAAGATACATCCAGGCAAACTGGTGGAGTGAATTGGTACTTGGTGGTATAGAGTAGTTTGCACAACAGTATCTTGAAAGCATGGTGTTAGTTTGTACGATGACTGCAGCCATCTTTGCAAAACCACAACTGCCTTTGCATTTCCTAAATGAGTCCTTATGTTTCAGTACTGTTTTCTGAATTTCTAATATGCCTTTCAATCCAAGATCTCACTGCTCTATTATTACTCCCTGTACATCTGTGATTACTGCTTATTGACTGTTAGGAGCATGAAAGCAGCATTAGCATACCGGGGAGATTACAGTACAGAGTATTAACTGCAGATAGATGTAAGGGTGCATAGAGACACTTATTCTGGCTTGGCTTGATTCTCATGGTTGATTGTTCATCTTCGCTGTGATTAATTTCATCATATTTATGGCCACTGGCTCCATTAATAATATCCTTATCACTGAATTCACTTTATATGATATACATTGGGCTGGCATATATTAAAGCTATTGGTGCTGTTATAGTCCATGTACTCAATGTACAAGGAACTGTATTTGCCAGGGACATAAGTGTCAGTTAAATCATATATTCTGCAAAGTGTGAGCTTGCAAGGCAATCTTTGGGGAAGGCAATCTAACTTATACCATTTGCAGGCTGTCAAACACAAGGCCCTGAATGATCCTTCAAACCTTTGTGTTTGGTCAAATCCCCTTTGTATCTATGAATTAGATATTGTGAATATGATCTCATGTCTGGCCACAAAAAGAGAAAATACAGCAGAGAGGACAGTAGGATAGTCAACACAACAGTCTTCTATGGGTATAAAATCATCATCATCATTTATTTATATAGCGCGACAAGATATGCAGTGCTTTACCTTAATTATAACAAAGCAGGAATAAATGGAGGATAACAAACAAGGGTTTAGAGAGTACAATAGGATTAGAGGGCCCCACAATTTAGAGTTTACAAACTAGGTTAGGGTACAGCTAAGACATTAGGATTTTAGAAACAATTTTGTGATTTATGATACAGCAATAATTGATTAATTAAGGTATATTGAACAAGCTTCTTTAAATAGGTGGGTCTTTACGGTGTGTTTGAAAGTTTGGAAAGAAGGAGAAAGTCTGACAGCTCGAGGCAGAGAGTTCCAGAGAAAAACAGAAGCCAGAGAGAGAAGTCTTATAGATGAGAATGGGCGGACGTGATGAGGAGAAGCGAGGCGAAGGTTGCGTGAAGGAGTATATATGGAGATCAGAGATGAAATATAGGGAGGGGCTTCTTTAATTCGGCTTTACTACTCCTTGCTTTCTGCAACTGCAAAACTTTTTATTGCCATTGCCAATTATTCAATTGTGGGGTATATGTTAAATGTTATATTGATTTAAGTTTATCTAGCAACTTTCCTACTTGAGTGAAGGGTTGGTATGTCTATTTTATTGCCACATCTGGCTCAGTCCTATTAATTATTTAATAACTGATGTTCTGTTGGATAACAGGAAGCAAGGAGAAGTAAAGCTGAATTAGACATACCCCACAATTAAATAATTGGCAATGGTAATACAAAGTTTTGCAGTTGACTTGAATGGTGAGATGCAGAAAGCAAGGAGTAGTAAAACTGAATTAGCAGGAATTAGACATAACTGAAAAACATGAGAAGGAGAGAGATGTAGTAGGTATCCATGGATATAAGTTCTTAGCTCTGTCTATCTCTAGATGTTGTACTTAAAATTTCTGTACTTTAACTTGCTGGACTTTAAGCTGTTAAATCTGCCATAGCTCTCCCTGCCAAAATAGCCAGCAACCAACATATTTATCCATTTTTTTAATATTTAAATTTAGTTCCAGTGTAGTGATTCAGAAAGGTTTGCAGACTTCTCAGAAACTGCCCTGTAAACCTATTGGGAGTAATGTGTTGGCTAATGTAAAAATTACTTCATATTAGTAGAGACACGGTAGTTTCATGATCATAAAAAGGCAGAAGACCTCATGTTAGTATAATTTCTTATATATATTTTTTTTTAAAAAGGGGCTACATTGGTGTATTATGCCCTCCTAGTAGTCCTCATTTTGGTAGGTCAGAAATTAATCATTGACCCTAAAAGGGCCTGATTCCTGTAAATTGAGCAGGTATTGGCTGATCTCTGGCACATCTGGCTATAAAAGGGTGTGGTATATTGGATAAAACGTGCTGACTTTTGCAAAGATATGCTTTATTTAGTACAATGTACACATTTGATGATTTGCTTTTGTGTTTTGTAAAAATTTACTCCATTGTAGAAAATGCAACTGATTAATATTAGTGATGGGCGAATTTGGGCTGAAAATTTGCGAAAAGGCGAAGAATTTGCAAAACGGCACCAGCGTTTCATTTTTTGACGCCGGTGTCCGTTTTTGACACCGGTGTCTGCTTTTCTTGACACCGGCGAATTTTCGCGGCGGTTTCACTAATTTATTCACCAGTGGCAAATCGCTGGAATTCACCGCAAATTCGCACCTGGCGAAAATATTCGCCCATCACTAATTAATATACTTCTAGTACTGAAGGTATCAAAAGAATCTGAAACATAAAGGAAAATAAATTCCAATATCACATATAAATCAAAATGTATGTGCAGTAAAATACTACTGTTTCTATGTGCTGTATATGAATATGCATACATAATTGCTGCACCTCTTGGTATATACTGTATTTAATCTGAATCTGTGATATTGGAAGGAAATTGTCTAAGCATCTCACCCACAAGCTTCAGTGAACAAACTGTTCATTGGGGATTGCTGTTCAGGAAGGGAGTTAAAAAGCTTAGAAAGCTGAATAGATTCTGGCATCCAAAAGATTACAGATGATTAATTGTAGCTGTGATGACAAAGTAGAAGTGAATGGTAAGACAGAGACCATGATAAGAGTGTCAGGCTGGAATAAGGTGAGTAGTGCTGAGGATGGCAAGCTGCATCAGGACCTCTGAGTAATATGGATGACCGTGCTGATGGGTTTTGTCAGTTGATGGACTCTAATATTGAGTCGTGAGACTTAAAGTCCCTTTTGCAATCTGGTACTAATGAAATAAAATAATAGTTCTGAAGATTTAGCCTGCTAAATTGAAATATTTTTTTTTAAGTTGCCGAGGTCCACTAAATATATTCACTTCTTTCATACATGATTTATTATTTGTCCAGATTTCTTTTTTCCTCTAAGAATGTATGCAGTTTTCGTAATAGCATCTAAGCAGTGTTCTAAGGTAAACACATGTCACACATGAGACTGTGATTAAGGGATTAATCTCCGAAACTCGCTAAGCGTGGTTATAGCCTTTTGTAATAAACCACCGTTACTTTTATCCAGAGTTAAAGGAAAACTATACCCCCCAAACAATGTAGGTCTCTATTAAAAGATACTGAGTAAAACAGCTCATGTGTAAAACCCTGCTTCATGTAAATGAACCATTATCATAATAATATACTTTTTTAGTAGTATGTGCCATTGGGTAATCATAAATAGAAAATTGCCATTTTAAAAAATAAGGGCCGTCCCCTGAGATCGTACGATTCACTGTGCACACATACAAACCACATGTAAGGTCACATGAGCCAATTAACAGACAGAGTTGTGTCTTTTGCTTCCTCACTTCTTCCTGTTACAGTTAGGGGCAGATGTATGAAGGGTCGAATATCGAGGGTTAATTAACCCTCGATATTCGACTAGGAACTAAAATCGTTCGACTTCGAATATCGAAGTCGAACGATTTAGCGCAAATCCTGCGATCGAAGGATTATTCGTTCGATCGAACGATTAAATCCTTTGAATCGAACGATTCGAAGGATTTTAATACAACGATCGAAGGAATATCCTTCGATCAAAAAATCTCAGACAAGCCTATGGAGACCTTCCCCATAGGCTAACATTGACTTCGGTAGCTTTTAGCTGCCGAAGTAGGGGGTCGAAGTTTTTCTTAAAGAGACAGTACTTCGACTATCGAATAGTCAAATAGTCAAACGATTTTTAGTTCGAATCGTTCGATTCGAAGTCGAAGTAGTAGTCGAAGGTCGAAGTAGCCCATTCGATGGTCGAAGTAGCCCAAAAAACACTTCGAAATTCAAAGTTTTTTTAATTCGAATCCTTCACTCGAGCTTTGTAAATGTGCCCCTTAGTGTTGTAGTATTTCTGGTCAGGTGATCTCTGAGGCAGCACAGATAGAGTCACGAAATGGTGGTTCAAGGCAAGAGATGTAAAAGGGCAAGATTTATGTAAATATATATTCCAGTTTGGTAAGATTCTTTAATATGTCATTCAATTTGATATAAACTATCTGTTGCTTAAGTATTCATTTTGGGGGTATAGTTTTCCTTTAAGGTTGCCACCTGGCCGGTATTTTACCAGCCTGGACGGTAAAAATGATGGTTGATGCCAATGTTATTAATAGGGAGAAGAGATAAATATATAAGAAGGACGGTATTTTTTCCAGAAAAGGTGGCAACCCTATCTGGAGTGCCGCCTGTTTTTTTGCTTGTGTGCAATATAACCACATTTAAATTTTTATGAAAATCTATTGGCAATATATTTTGATGTTTGTGCAAACCAGAGACATTTGGGCTCATTTGGTTCACACAGTGAATATATGTGCCATGCGCATGGTTATATTTATAAAGCAGAATTGTGATTTTTTTTCTTCCCACACTGTGAATGTCCATAACAGCTTTTTAAACATGGCAAACATCTCACATCACATGATATCTATGTGCACACTCCAAATTACGCCACAACTTTGTTGGCGGAGAAAATATTTGCAAAACAGTTTTCGCAAATCGCAAATTGAAGTTACTTTCAACGTTATTTTCAAACTCAACCTCACACAGTGGCTGTACTCACATGAATTTGCAAAAAAGAAACAGAAAGACGGGCACAGCAGTACAGTAGTAGGGAAGCAGGGCTTGACGGCTAGGAAGGGAGACCCTCCCCCCCCCTTGTTCCTCGTGGGTAGTGGTGGCGGTGATTGGTTGAATTTTTCCCAGGCGTGCAGAAGGGGGCAGAGCTACTCAGTACAGCTTACCGGTCATTCAGTGCCAGGACGGGGATATCTAGTATAGGTAAATCTAAAAAACAACTGGACTTGCTGAGTAATCAATGAAAACGTTTCACTACTCATCCGAGCAGCTTCTTCAGTTCAACTGACTGGTGTGGGAAGTTCTCGTCATATAAACTCTTCCACTAATCCAATCACAATGGCCCATTGTAACTCTTTAAAGAGGTGACATCTGAAGAAATTCACAGAGGTGTAGATTCTGTGTAGTTACTGTGATAGGATTATCCAATGTGTCATGCAACTCCTATAACTAGTATAGGTAGATTTACCTATACTAGATATACCATGACCTGGATGAATGTAAATATTCATAGTCTTATTGTTTGATAAATAAACAACTGCAGCCATCTCTTTCCAAACAGGTTGTCTGTGTTTCCTTGTGTAGGGGGTCGGCAGACGCTCCACCTGTCAAGTAAAAAGCATGAGCAATACAACCATTTGCACTGCATGAACTTTATAAATAACCATCAGTGTATTGAGTGAGATCTAATGCATCATATTTAATACAAAAAAGGAGGGTTGTGGGTGCACACCTAAGGCTAAATTTTAAGATGGGAGTGTAGGTGTGTGTATAGATGTGAGCAAGAAATGAAAAGGAAAGCTATATGAGGAGTGTGTTAGGTGTAATTTGTGTAAGTTTGTGCAAAAGTTTTACCTACTGGCAGGTGCAGAAAAAGAAATTAGTGTCTCATGAGCGTTGGTTTCAAACTGGGCTGGATCCTCCCCATCCACTAGCTTTTGCGTCTTTTATGAGAGAGAGAGAGAGAGAGAGAGAGAGAGAGAGAGAGAGAGAGAGATTGCACAAACCAAGACACATGAAGCTTCAACAACAGCTTCCATCTAAAATACAAATACAAAAAAAGGGGGTTGTGGGTGCACACCTTAGGCTAAATTTTAATTACATATTAAAATGATAATTAATGGACAAATAGAATACTTAAGAAAAAGACTTTTTTCTGACTTTGACTTAATTTGTTTTTTTATTAATGATCTGTGGCTAATGAAAGCACATGATGGTTTTGAAAGAGAAAAAAATACTAATACATTACTAAGACATTTGCAACATAGGTAATTTCTTTTTTTTGCAGCAGTATGTTCAACATTACTTCCAGGATTAATGTAATATTATTTTATTTTATATTTTTTCTTGTAGTTGGAAATGTTACATAGTAGCGCTTGTGAATATGTGTTGTGTTTATTTTAATCTCCCCACTCATCCATTGTTTATATGTGCCAGTGCCAGTTTGTCGTCTCTACCTTATATGTAGGAACTAAAGTAGTAAATGTTAGTTGTTGCCATTCCAACTCATCTAAATGAATGTACAAATATGTAACAAAATAATTGTGCTTGAGACAGATCATTGATCCACTGTGTTATAAACAAATGTTGCATGTAAACCCAACAGTGTCACCTACAGGGGAAGAAAATGGATTACAGATTTTTCAGCAGGCAAAACATGATAGAACATTTGCATGGAAATGTGCTTTAAGTCAAGGTTGCCAGTAGCCTATTAATCATTACCTCCATTTTGTATAATGTATAGTTCACACACAAAAATCTAATGTTCTGCAATGGATCTGAGGTTATTGTGTAGTAAACCTCTTGATTTTCATTTTGTTTCTGTGTAGTACCGTTTGAATTCATTTAGATGTATTCATTTAAGAACTAAGAAACCTTGAGCATTTTTCAGAACAGCAAACTTTCATGTTAGCTGGGAGCTGTAAAACTATTGGCACAATTATTTATTTTAAAATTAATAGTAGTGATGGGAGAATTTGCGAAAAATTTGTGAAACGGCGCCGTTGTCTCGTTTTTGACGCTGGCGTCTGTTTTTTTTGGACGACGGCGCACATTCTCTGGCAAAAATGCGCCGGCGTCCATTTTTTTTATGCTGGTGAATTTTCGCCAGCGAATTTTCATGCCCGTTTCGCGAATTTATGTGCAGACGGCAAATCGCGCTAATTCGCTGTGAATTTGCGCCTGGCGAATAAATTAGCCCCTTTCACTAATTAATAGGAAACACTACTTTTATTTTTTTGCTCAATTCTTCTTTGATTAGCATCCCTTAATGTCTAATGTTGTATAATTGATTTTCAGTTGTGTGCGTGACATAAAAAACTGAAGAAGATGGGGTGTTCAGCATATTATAAGGGCTCTTCCTCATGAGCTCTTGTTCCTACACTCAGTTTAAATGCATTCAGCCACAGGGGAGAGCAGGATGTAATGTATACTATTAATTAAAAGGGGCCTGTACTGACGCAGGTGCAAATGCAAGTGGAATGTAACATGCTGCGTTCCTCGTGTCGGTATGGGGACATTTAAAGGATTTGTGTGCATTCCTTCCTGCACTTCCCTGCAGCAAAACACAATTAAATTGAATGCAGTGGAGTGCAGGAACAAGTGCTTGCGAGGAAGAGCCCTAAAAATAAAGCTGATGACTTGAGTTAAGCATATATTCTATCTAAAGGGATCAGCACTCAAATAGACTATATTCATATAACAGTCACCATTTTGGATGCAAATGACACTCTTTAATAAATTAAATATTGATGAAAGGTACTGTTGGTATCAGCAATCATCAGTGAATATATATATCAGTTAACACCAGACTACTTTAGAAAGCAGCAAGTACTCTTCCAGCAACTTGCTGGTGCACATGTTTTCCAAATGTCACATTTTGTGGTCAAACTCTACAACATAATTTCGCTCTCATACTACAATGATACCCAGATTGAAACTCAATTGCAGTTAGTAATTATTTTTACCCCATTGCATTTTTCTTAAAATCAGTGGCATTATAGGCATATTTTAAACTCTTGGGGTCAGATTTATCAAAGGTGGAAGTGAAAATTCGAATTAAAAAAATGTGAATTTTGAGCTAATTTTTGTGTACTTCGACTAGGCAATAGTCCAAATTAGTTTCAAATTTGAAAAAAAAATTAGAAAATTAGAATCTAGAAATTGATCATGCATTTATTTGGCTTCGACCATTCGCCATCTAAAACCTGCCGAATTGCTGTTTTAGCCTATGGTGGACCTCCTAGGACCTATTTGGAGTCAATTGGTGGACTTTGAAAAATCTAAAAAAATTTTGGGGAACTTCGAATCATACGATTCATATGCACTACCTATTCGATCGAACCTGACTAATTCCGCCAAAAAAAACGTAAAAAATTTTTGGTTGGTTTTTTTGAATTTGAATTTCAAAGTTTTTCAAATTCGAAATTCGACCCTTGATAAATCTGCCCTTTGATGTTTGTATACTTTCTTTGTGCACGTCAGTTGTCTTTCAACTAAAAATACAATTGGTTGTTCTTATAGCTAACAGTAGACAAATCCATGTTTCTGGAAGACAGAATTGCTGTCTAAGTAATTGAAGTTATGATGTTACTCGGTTCAATAACTTTCCCCATCCAAGCAGCCATTTATGGCTAGATTAGAAAACAGCAGGAATTCTGTCTTTCTGCATTAAGATACCTAAAACGTATTAGCAAAGATAATTAAACATTACTTCTTTATAACATTTACTCTTTAAGTAGTTAAACTAATTAGTTAAATTGAAGTAATTGTTCTCTACAAAAAAAATGTTAAAAAGCAAACATACAAATATTTTTTCTTTTGCTAAAATGAAACTCATGAAAAACTTTTAGATTTAAAATAAAATGTTAGGTTAAGTTTTATTGAGTTGTGTAATAACTTAGGCAAACATTTGCCTTGGTCTGCTAACCACTTGTGACCAATCAGCAGTTAGATTTCCCCAATCTAGTGGAGCAAAATTGATGAAAGCAAACATTTTGGCCATGTTGCACCGCCATTGTACATTGCTTCAGCTGTTCTTGCACTGAAGTTAAAGATATGGATTCTGATATCTTTAAAGTCTTTCGCATATTTTAACTACAACAGAGAAGCAACAACAAGGGCCACATTTTCAATTTGTTTACAATTTGCTGTCAAGTTTTATAGAGTGGTAATTATAATTAACTGCTCAATAAAATATTCTGGACCTTCTGGAATGTAACACTTTTTGCCCTGAAACAATTTGTTGTGCAGTGGGTGCAAAGAAGCACATATTTAGGTGAGTGATAGTTCTCTACTAATGCAAAGGATACAGTATGGTACAGTATTATGGGGGAAGTAATTCGGATATGGCTGCATTTCTCCTATTTAATTAAATATAATGTATTGATTTTATTTACCATAGAGCATAGGGTAGACAACCAATCCTTTTTATGCATAACTATTTCCATTTCAGGAGCTGTCTGTTGATCTGTAATTTACCTGCTCACAAAAGGCCTATGAATCCAAAAGCATAAAAAAATAGTCTTTATTGTTAATGCAGATATAGCATTATGATAGACACTTTGCACAGATTGCAGTTTAAAGGTACTCACACGTCCAATTATTTTTGATTTAGCTTTAAAATATTCTGATTAACATCTGTTCCAGCTGAGTATTTGTCTGTAGAATGATTTTTTTTTTTCAGAGCAAGGATTTATAATAAATTGTATATTGTTGCTGTTTTTTCACTGCAAGACCTGTTACTGTCTTGTATATTTTTTGTGGAGAGTCACATTATATAGGCAGATATCAGCACATGTATTCTAGGCTTGAACTGCCCTGTTTCCTTTCCCTACCAAGTATTGCGACTAGTATGAATTTAAGTACAGATTTGGGACCTGTTATCCAGAATACTTGGGACCTGGGGTTTTCCCGGTAAGGGGTCTTCTGTAGATTTGATCACCATTCTTTGTCTACTAAAAAATCAGTTAACCATAAATAAACCCAATAGATTTGGTTGCCTCTAGTAAGGATTAATTATATCCTAGTTTTATTAAACTACAAGGTACTGTTTTACAGAGATAAGGAAATGGATTAAAATGGAGTCAATGGATGATGGCCTTTCCATAATTTGTCACTTTCTGGATAACAGGTTTCTGGATAACTGATCCTATACCTGCACATGTTTTTGTTGTGAAATTGCAACATCGTTAGCTACTTTTACGTTAAGGTTGCACAGATGTCAGACTTTGGGAATGGAAGTCAATAAATAAACCAAAATATATAGGATTATACAGTATTTGCTTTATTTATCTACATTTTTGTTTAGGTCTATAACCTCTCTAAGTTTAATGGCAGTCAAAATGAATTACTAACGGTCACATGTAGCCACACAGGTACATATTTAAATGCTAGTCTCCTAAGGTCCTTGAGTCCTGGAGCTTAACAAAGCCATTCTTCACTCTGAGCATAGCGAAACAAAAACTTTACACAAGTGCACAGATAACCCCCCTCCTTGATAATGGGCTGCTAATAAATATTCATAGCAAAAGGTGATAGGAGGGGGTTGTAGACTGGTAATCTAATTATATACCTAACATGGACAAAATTAATAGATTTTTAATTTTTTAAAACGATAGGCAAAAAGTATGTTCAGCACAAGCCCTATTAGTTAAACTCATGTTATACAAGGGGTATACTGCAACTTCAATGATCTGTTCAAAGGAAATATAATAATGAATTAATAAATATGGGGTTTCATTTAAAATGAAGAGCACTGCTGTTTTGAACCTATATTTGCTTGTAAATTATTTAAATAATTTCTTTATAAGATTTATTTTAACTTGCAATGGACATTTTTTATTTAAGATAGAACTGCAATGTACTTTGCTATTGGGGCCTTGCTTTGCAACCATGTATTTCCAATCAGCTGCACGGTGTCAAATTATCTTTATATGGGAAGTCTTTCCAATTAGTTTTTACATTCTGGATGTGTAATTGAAACCTGTCATCCTTGACCTGAATCTAATTAACAGGTTTGAGTCTAAATGTTCAGTGCTTTACAATAGCAAATACTGTAAATATGCTTTGTGTTATGCCAATCATATTTTTTCTGTTTAAAAGCGAAATATAAATTGCAATGGGGACAAAGATCAAGAATCATATCATAAGGTTATATTCTTGCAGGTGAAACCAACAAGTTGATCTCAACATCTCCAGAGACTTAAACTTGTGCAAAGTTGTCACATTTGATTAAAGAATTTGTTGCCAACAATCAGAGTTGGCGTTGTTGTATCAGAGGTTAGTATAAGCATAATTAGTGAAGTGATTAACGACAAAAGAAATGCTGCATAATGCTGAGGGATCAATTTTCCATTTAAAACACTTGCACCATTATTTAAACGTACATGTGGTTTAGTTAATTATCTATTTTACAATATTGAAAACCTGCATTTCTCAAGGCACGCAAGCTGTTCTGTCCCATCTGCAGTCCAGCTAATAAAATGTGATCTGCACTGACTCCAAACAGACTGTTTTTACCTTAGAAAAATCTACAGAGCAGGTGTTCTTATGATATTACTTTGCAGAACAGTTAATGTGACCCCATTGCTGAAATTGCTTCTCTCAATTGGTTTCTCCTTGGAGTGTATGCAACTGTTGTGTGCATAAAACAGTATGCTCTTAGGAAGAGCCTTGCACATACTGTAAACATTATTATGTTGTTTAAGCTTTCATATTAAGTTTTAAGTGCCTCTGAAAAGGAAGATATATGCCAGCTATAAAAATTTGCTATACACCATGGGGACTTTTTTTTGAGTTGATTATTAAGCAGGCTTTAATGGTGCATTATATCTCAATGTGGTGCAGCATGCTGGCGAGGAAAGGCATATACTGTACTACATTGAGGTTGCACTCCATTGAACACCATTTTAACCTGTTCTGTCTGTACAGAAGTATGCAGCCACCTGGAAGTTTAATGTTTTATTGTATTAGAACACTAAATTACAGCGGACTTAATGTTTTTTTAATCCTGATTAATAGAAGAAGACTCCGTAAAAATACATTTCTTCAAGGTGATTTAATTACAATAAAAAATACACAAGATAAATAATTGCATAATTATACATACGCCATCAAGTATTTAGTGGATACAGCCTTAAGTCTATGTAAATAGGCCTCTTGTCACACACCTGGACGTTAGCAGTGTTGTTTTTAAGCTATTGGTTAATTGCTTGGGGTAATTGTCTTGCAGAAGAGAAATATTATATATAATAATAAGCAGGTGTGGCACTGGCTACAGTGATGTCTAGTTTTTGGCTTATGCGGTACATGGCAAAGTAGTAACAGTTGCTTTCTTTTTGTTTTTTCTTTTTCTTTTTTAATTTAAACCACTTTACAGAGATTGTTCACATTAAAATGTCTATTTTTTGTTGATCAGTAGTGTATAAAACGAAATTGAATCCAATGTGATTTAATATTGTTTGACAAAAGACCATGGAAACTAGGGATACACCGAATCCAGGATTCGGTTCAAGCTTCAAAGCACTTTCTTGTAATTAACATGTGATTAACGAGTGAATGGACAGATATACCTAAATATGTCTTCACTTTTAGATTCTTTAACATGTAACATGAAATATTTATTGCCAGATTTGTCCATAGAAATACTGTAAAAGAAACAACTAAACATATGCAGTATGTAACAGACAACTGGATTACATGACATACAGGAAAAGACATGTATACTGTGACTTTTAGGTATTTATTACAATAAACTGGTAGTTTGATTTGGTACTTTCTATGATATATGAATGTAGCTATTTGATGGTCAGGTATATGAAAATAACTTAGTGATGAATCTTTAAACACTCCCTTTTTATACATTTTCTCTTTAGACCGTTGACAAACAGTCCTATGTAGCCCTTTTACTGTTGAAGACTATTGATGGACGAATTTGTCCCGCTTCACCGAAAATTTGCGAATTTTCCACAATGTGCGTGAAACTGAAATTTTGATACTGGTGTCAATTTGCAGGCATAAAAATTGACGCCGGCGTCAATTTGACGCACATTAAAGTCAATGCATTTAATTGTCGCCAGTATTGGAATTGTCACCGGCGTCAAAAAAACTTTCATCCATCACTATTGAAGATCAATTATCTGATCTTAGATATAGGATAAATAATATTTAGCTGGGGAGGTTATAGCACACAAAGAAATTAGTTGTTGCTCATAGGCAGGATATAAAAAACTTTAGTGGGAATCGTACAGCCCCTAGTCCTCCAGTTGCTTAGCCTTTACAAGTTTCATTCATTAAGCCTAAATAAAAACATTAGAAATCAGAATGTAATGGCTATTTAAATTTCAAAGTGTGTTTAAATGTATCCTCAATGTTTGTGTTTTTCTGGTTAAGGCTAGGGCTTGTGGTTCTAGTAAAGACTGATACAGTATACAGTGACATTTTTGGCAATGTATTGCTTTGTGGCAGCTGTTTGGAGAAGGCTCTTGACTTTTTCAGTATGATGAATCTCCACACACAAATTAGGTCTGTACAGAATTGGGAAGTGCGTGGAATAAGTGAGCCCTGGCTTCAGTCCAAGTGAACACATGTGGAATAAACTGAATGCCGTATGCAAGCAAGACCTTATCACTGAACATCAGCACACAGGCTCACTAATTATGGATATTTCTAATAATCTGTTATCTAGTGAAAAGCTTTCCAAAAGATTAAAGCCTTTTATAGAAGTTTAGAAAACACCAGATTCATATTAAGACTCTTGTGTAAGGCACGTGCACTTCTGTTGTTATGTGCCTTATTTTTTTTTTTGCCCTGCCCATCAAAGCAGTCATGTGTCATGGCTTCTCAAAGCTCAGTCATTAGCAAAAGTATCTCTAATGTGACAGCCTCATTTTTTGTCTTTACCCTGGCACCTGTTTTGTTGCAGCACCTACAACGTAGCCTTTTGGATTGATCTCTTGATCCTGATCCTTAAATTTTTTACTTTTTGCTGCTTGCTCTGCTTTTTGCCTGGAACTCAGACTTGAGCCCTTGCTGCTAGGGATGAGCAAATGCTTTTGTATTGTAGACTTTTGCAGCACCATGTTTGTTTATCACTTCCTGCCCAGGATTTTTCACTATCTCTTCAGAGACTATAGTTGCTGCCTGTCCTATGCCTGTGACCTCAACTACTCTATTGCCTGCAGCATCTGCTGTCTGAATCTTTTATCATAGGCTGGGCTTGACCCCTATCAGTGCCACCATAAAAAGCACCATCCAGCCTTGATATATGACTTTGACAGAACACTGATTGACACTTCTAGTCTGACTCAATTGTTACATCTGTGTTAGAAAGGGAAAGGAATTTGCTTATAACAATGGGCAAAAGCTAAGTTCAGCACAAGCCCAATTTATTATAATTGTGGTTCTCTGGTCTAGAAGAGACAATTTTTCAGTTTAAAAATAAAATTTTCAGCCCTTAAAGTTACCAGGAGTAGCTTGTTGCCCTTGGTTAATTGTGGGGCACTGCCACCATGGGAGCAGCACCTCTGACTGCCCCTAAGGAGAGGTCCATCATAAAAAAAAATAATTTTTAGTAGAGTAACAAATGTTGTATTTCCACTAGGGATCTCTCTTTTCTTCGTGTATTCTTAAATTACATTTTTATACTATAAACAACTAATAATTTTGCATGCACAGGCAAAGTGAGAGAGACATTTCTGTCTCAATCGGCAACTAACAGCAGGGAATAACAGGCAATAAGCCACCTGCTTTAAGACGGCAATGATAATTTCTAAGCATATACAGTCAATGTACTTTATAAAGATTTAAGAGATCAAAGTTGAACATTTACATTTGATCCTGAACTGCAGCATGGTTAACCTCTGTTGAGTAAACTATTTTTGCAGCCCAGTGGATCTGTTATTAGTCAGACAAATGCATACACTTCTGAGTCTTTTACAGTGACTTTAGAATAGAATGTAATACATCTGGGATGCACGGGGAGGCACATTTATCTAGGGTCAAATTTCGAATTCATGTTTTTTTAAACTCCCCTAAACTCCCATAAATTTGAAATTCAACTAGATGAAATTTATTAGTAAAATCAAATTTTGCAAACGGGATTTAAATTACCAAAAACTTGAATTAAATTAGATTATACTTATAAAAACTCAATTAGAATTTAAAAAACTCAACTGGAGTTTTTTTCTCCATAAAAACTCAAATGTCAGGAAGGCTGCAAACATCACCAAATTGATCTCTGGACCTCTCCCATTGACTTATACAGTAATTCAGCACGTTTTAGGTGGCTCGAGTTCTTAAAGGGCCAGAGTATGATAATCTCAAAATTCAAATTTGAATTAAAGAAAAAATTGAATTCGAATTTTCACTTCGACCCTTAATAATCTTCGACCCTTAGATCAGATATTACAGAGCACAACATTAAAATGCTAGGGTTTATTTTTATTTCCTCTTATCCTTTTTATTTGTCTAATGGATATATTAAGAGGGCTATAGTAATTATTGCTGTGATCTCCCCCAGTTTCTGAAAAGGCATTACTGATTTTGCAGTTTTAGTAATGAATTCAGCACTGTGAATTCAATACTAAAAAATTTCCTTATTACCTCCTACGGTCATGCTGCAGTTGTCTTAAATCCCTTTTAACAAAAATGAAGTCTGATGGCAAACCAAAACGGATGGTAACATTTTTGTTCTTACCCAGTACTAAAACAACACAATATACAGTATACATGGGACTATGCAAGTTTCTCCTGTAGAAAATAATAGACACATGGGAAACCCTATTCTGCATATTGTATTTTGCACATACAGGGTTAAGTCATTCTGTAGAAGGCAAGGTTCAGTGAGTCTGGGGTGACTCGTATAGCCTGTCTGGCTATTGAACTGAAAGGATTCAAATACACTCATAATACATTACAAAAATCATCAGCCCTGCTTGCTTCCAATTACGTGACCCGGCGTGAAATACTAAGGGGCACATTTACTTAGGGTCGAATATCGAGGGTATTAAAATCCTTCGACTTCAATATCGAAGTCGAAGGATTTACAGATATTCGTTCGAACGATTAAATCCTTCGAATCGAATGATTCGAAGGATTTTAATCCATCGATCGAACGATTTTCCTACGATCAATAAAAGCTAGAAAAGCCTATGGGGACCTTCCCCATAGGCTAACATTGATGCTTGGTCGGTTTTAGGTGGCTAAAACATGAGAAAATACAAAATGTCTGGGTAGCTTAAAAGAATAAAAAAATGTATTTTCTCTTTACACTTGCAGTGGCTCATTTTTCTTTGTGTTGACCTTTTATCAGTGGCTTTCATCGAGAATGATATTCTTTATACACTGATTTGTGGAAGTTGGTATCTTTTGGGGGATTACTGTATCTTCTGCCAGTGGGAAAAAAAATAAGGGAACAAAATAATTAACTCCTAGAGACCATGCCCAACTGTTTCATCCTGTGGTACATTTGTTTGACTATGTAAACCCCATAGACATCAGAACTTGAGGGTCATGCCCCACCCAGAATTTTCCTAGTTTTGTAAGCTGCAGGCAATCAGAGGCACACTTACCACTGCTTTCCATTTCTGTTCTGGAAACAGTGGTAGGGTGCAGATGGAGGAACACCCTTGGCAACATATAACCATGCAGGGTCTTTCCCATGTTTTTTGTTTTTTACTTTTATGTCGAAAACAGCATAGTTAAGAATGTTAATGTTAGGATATATATTGTGTTGTCTGGAAAGAACCCCAAAATATGTATTTGTTTAGCTGGCATGTGAAACAGATCTACCCAATTGGCATAAATTATGTACATAACTATACACTATGAAGTGATATATACAGTATATATATATATATATATATATATATATATATATATATATATATATATATATATATATACAGAAACAACTGAATAGGTGCACTCAGAAAACAAATGAATGCCTAGGTGCAGGGACAAAAAAACAATATTTTTGGTTTATTCAACATTTTGGCTCTTAGACTCGAGTCTAAGAGCCAAAACGTTGAATAAACCAAAAAATGTTTTTTTACTACAAGAAGTGCAGACTTCTTTTGTATACTGTCCCTACACAATTATGTGGTTCTTCGTCATTATATAAGATCCACATGACGAAGAACCACGTAATTGTGCAGGGACAGTATACAAAAATGTGAGCACAACAAATATGTGGTACAACTAGCACTAGTATACTTTAGTATCAGACTAAAGTATCATTAGAGTTGTTCATGTGTAACCTCAAAATTAACGATTGAATACCATATATCTTTTAAAGTGCTTCAAGTCCCATGGTGGAGCAGAAGAATTAATATAATCATAAAGAGACTTTAATACAGATAATAGATATAAAGTCACCAACCAATGGGTGGAAAGTACATAGCTATACTTACTAGAAATTACTTTATGTGGTTTTTAAGCCAGATCTAATGTAGTAACAACATACTGATTTCATACATGAAAGCTTAAAGGAGAACTAAACCATAAAAATTAATATGGTTAAAAATGCCATATTTTATATACTGAACTTATTGCAACAGTCTAAAGTTTCAGCATCTCAATAGCAGCAATGATCCAGGACTTCAAACTTGTCACAAGGGGTCACCATCTTGGAAGGTGTCTGAAACACTCACATGCTCAGTTGAAAAGCTAAGTTTAGGGGTTGTTGCAAATTATCAAGCAGAACATAAGGTTGGTCTATAATATAAACTGATGCTACAGGGCTGATTATTAAATTCTGATGCTAATTGCACTGGTTTATGTGCTGCCCTGTAGTAAGTATCTATATTAATTACTAATCAGCCTTATATTGTGACATTTCTATTCTATGTGTACTGTATATTGTGGGTTGGTCCCTAAGCTCAGTAAGTGACAGCAGCACAGAGCATGTGCAGTGAATCAGCAGAAAAGAAGATGGGAAGCTACTGGGGCATCTTTGGAGACACAAATCCTCCCTGCTAAAGGGCTGTGGTTGCCTTGGGCTGGTACAGAAGCCCAAAAGATTATGTACAACATTTCTAGCCTACTTCTTTAGTTAGGCTTTACTTCTCCTATAATAGGACACAGCCAATTACTGGATCTCGTAGTGGTCATCGTTCATAAATGCTTTTATTCTGCAGCACTGCACCTAGGCACTTTTTATTTATACTTTTACAGGAGTGCCAGGAGTGCCAACCTATATAATATATATATATATATATACTGTATATATATATTTACCTTCTTGTCAAAAGTGATCCGGTAGGATGTTATCAAAAAAACAGGACACCTGGCTGTGTAATGACAAACCAGGATGTTTTAAATGTCCAAATTGCAATTAGTAATAGTTCATGCAATTAGTAATAGTTTTTTACATACGCAGACTGGCAAGTGGTTGCTTATTAGATAACATATCACATGTACAACCACACACCGAAAAAATCACCAGCAGCACACTGTTAGATTTGCAAGAAAGTGCTCAAATGCAAAATTTATTTAGCCAATAGCATACAAAAAAGGCTTTTTTGCATGCTATGGGCTAAATAAATTTTGCACTTGAGCACTTTCTTGCAAATCTAACAGTGTGCTGCTGGTGATTTTTTCGATGTATGGATGTGACCCTAGGACAGGATAGGATCTTCCGGTTCAGCACCTGACACAACAATTGTGGACTACTTTGGGAGGTGAGCGCTCCATATTTGTGACTATGTACAACCACACACGTCATTTATCTTATAACTTGTCCCTGCGGATTGTCTTATGTTGGCAAAACTGATTTAACATTACGTCTGCGCATGGATGCACACCACTCTGCTATCAGTACTGCCTTTTGCACCAACAAACCAATAGCTAATCATTTCCGAGAGGAGGGACATAGGTTACCCACATTTAGGTATATAGCTATTGACCATGTTCCCCCATTGAGGAGAGGTGGGGATAGATCTAAAGTATTACTCCAGAGAGAAGTATGCTGGATAAAAAAAATTGAATACCTTAACACCATTAGGATTACTATAGTTTTAGTACCATTTCTTTGGTAGAATTGGCAAGATGAAGTTAAATATACAGTATATATATATATATATATATATATATATATATATATATATATATATATATATATATATATATATATATATATACAGTATATATATATATATATATATATATATATATATATATATATATATATATATATATTATTTAGGGACCCATAAGTGTAATGACCCTTATGGCTTCATTCCCTTGCCAGTGCCTCCTTTCCACTGTTGCTTGGTTAAACCCCATGTAACATATTGTATATTATTTGCATACCCATTTCATTGGTTCTAACTTGTGACCACTTTCTGCAGTGCTGTACCAAAGTGCTTTGCAAGGTGGGGCACTTCCTCTTTGGCCTGCAGCAGTTGATCTGGGCAGTTGTTTCACTGAGCCTGGAGTCAAGGCCCCAGAAGTGTCAGGGTACAGGGACCCCGTGAACGAGGTGAGCTAGTGTGTAGTGTAGCTCCTGTTATAGCACTTTATAGAGAGAGTGAGAAAGTGAGGCTAGTGAGAAAGAGCAGCTCAAGCTCCAACTAGGAGGATAGAAGGGAGTAGCTCCCCCCCAGGCTTTGCTTTGCCTGTAGTGAAGGGACCGCAGTATTGACGAGGGAATTAGGCTAAGGTGTAACCCTGTTCCAAGTCTGCTGTGGGGGTCCAAGCCACATGAGGTAATGAAATCCTGGAAGGTGATCTCTCAACTCCTTTGGGCTATGCCCTTGTGGGTGGTCTATATGCTGTCTCTGCTTCACCTGTGAATGTACTTGGAGATGTACTGTGGCTATATCATGTGTGAGTATCACAATCCCTGTGGCGCTGTGTTTTAAATAAAACCTGTTCTACTGTTTTGCAAAGAAAACCCTGTCATCCAACTCTATTTTTGTGTATTTTTGGCAGTAGTGAGTTGCAGTTCAACGACCACATTTTTGTGAAAGCCCATCCTGGTGAAAGAGGGTCGTGTGTAGCCCATGCTCTATCACACTAGTTGGAAATTGTCTAAATCAGCCAAATAGGTGCTACAATTATTTATATAATATATAAGCTAGGCATGCACTGGAAGTCTAACAACCTAGCTTATTCAAGCTCCTGGAAAAGGAGATACTGGCACAGAAATGTAAATTTATGCTAGCATTGTCTGGACTGTCCATGCAAGAGTTTGCCATCTTTTTTTTCCGCCTCTGGAGTACCAATATTACTGAATCATTAGGGAATATGCACAAGTAATTAGGAGATATGCATATAATTATTAACTTAAATAATACATGCATTAAACATTTTCAAAAGAACTGCTAGCACTGATTTAGTTGCTAAATATGCATTTATTTAAATATGTCAGAACTAAAAGAGAATATATTTTCATTTAAATATGTACATTTTAGATGGTAATGTTTCTAATTACAGCAAGTAAAATACATATTTATTTGTTTCTTCTAAACGATTAATACTTACAAATGTAACCTTCAGCAACATTTAAAATGTAAATGTTTCTCTTCTGCACTATTCCCTATGGGAAGGATAAACCTGTAGCAAATCTTAATAATAATTCTAAGTGAATCTAGAATGGGGGAAGTTACATGAGCTGAGAGAAATTTAGGTTGACAGAAAAAATATTTATAGTTAACCCATTTTTATTCAGCCATGCCCTCAGACGTCTGCTGGATTGAAATGCTTGGCATGATTTGCAATTCATTAAGTAAATGTGACACATTGTTTTTCAGCCATTCTAAAACAACACTATAGTGGCAGACAAACTAGCTTGTTTGATTTTTAGTTAGTTTTGTTACTATGCAAAGGAATTATGTTGGTAGACATTATTATAATGACACCAATGCACAATATTTTTTTAAAATTCTCTAACATTTATACCTGTCCCAAAACTACAAACATTTCAATTCAGTAAAAATTCTATGGTAAGTGTTTTAATTCTAATTGTGTACATGAATTTTTCATTAAAGCTATCAGTAATAAAGAATACAGTTCAGTACAGGTGCCTCAAAGCTTTTTTATGGAGAGGAAAATCTTAATTTAGAATGCTGCTCAGCCAAAATGTGAAAGCAATTTCACAGTGCCAGCAGTGTGCCTTTTAAATCTGCAAGACAATTATGATTTGATGATTTAATTAGTTTATAACTGTGTATGTAACTTTGGGGAAGTGCTTATGTTGGAAATGTATCTCAAAGTTTAATTTTTTTAGGACTCAAAAGATTGTTTATGTATTCTCTTGCTGTAGTTCCATATATCACAGAAGATGCTATCAAACCTTGATTTTTGCCTGAAAACGGGGGTATTGCATGAAACCTAGCGCACTTCTTTTTGCCACACTCAGATCTGTTATTGGATCTTTTTTTTCTCAACTACATGACCAAATAAAATTTTTGTTTCATTTGTTTAACAAGGATTTATTTATCTACTTTTAGGGCTTCTTTGAAAATCAGATGATGTTTTAGTTCACATTCATATAAAAAAACATTCTATTCCAAATTAAAACACGAAGAAAATGTAATAAATTTGTGTTATTCCTTTACAGAAAGTGAAAAAAAGGAAATATTAGGTCTGCATTCATCTTCAGAAACTTAAACATTCACTGTATAAATGGAAAAAATGTTTAAAGATTTTGCTGCTTAGGTTTTTAAGGTTTTTAAATTTAGTCAAATCACTCTGCAAGTGGCAGCACCATGCATGGAACCTATAGTTTTGCACATTTTAGCATCATTAGCAAAAAAAGAAACCGTACTGTCAATGCCCACCACTATGGCTACACAGGAACTTGTTTATATAAACTATAAAGGTCTTTTCTGAAGTCATATGATCAAGTTGCTTCCAATTGTGGCAGTCCACTAACCAGCAATTGTTTCCTTTATCTGCTGCAAAATGTTGTTCCTGCTTGAGCCACATGCAGTAACAAACTGTGTTGTTTATATTGCACCATGTGGGGTTTTACCTTGACGTGGTATGGTGGCTTATCAATATTATGATCATAACTTTGTAACAAAAAAACCCTGTTTCAAAATTACATGCACTTGCATATTTACTTGAATCATTTAGACAGGGCTTTAAACTTTTTGAAATTGGCCTTAGGTGTGCATCCACAATCTCCCCCACTTAGTAAATAAGCCCTCAAACATTTTATAGATTAAGAAGATGACAAAACAGATGCCCTGGAGGACTTCCGGGGGGCGGACCCACAAGATGGCCGCATTTTACTGAGCTCCTGCGCCAGCGCTCTCATTCTGGCGAAATCCCCGCCGCTTCTCCTCACCATCGAGATTTTCTCATAGCGACTGGTGACAGGATAACAGAGGGGTAAAGAGCAGCTCTCCATCGGCCGGCTTCTCCTCACCTGCAGCCCCGGAAGACGGCGCATTCCCCCCGTGGACCCGGGCGGACGCGCTGCCCCCATCTCCCTTGCGCCTCTCAGGCAGATATTCAGGCGTGACGATCGCCTCTTTGGGAGGGCAGTGCTAGCCACGGGAGGACGGATTACCTTCGGCAACTGCTCAGCCGGCACAAGTAACGCGGCAGCCCGAAGTGGGCCTCAGCCACGTGGCCGCCTGTATCTACTGCCACGCGCCGCCATTTTGTACACAGGCACAGTGAGTACAGCGACATACAGGGGTAGCCACAGAACTATACCATTTACTGGCTAAGTGATACTTTTCCCCTACTAGTGGGGCCCAACACTCCCCTACGGCTATCCTTTTTCCAAGCCTGGCCTCTCATTTGGCGTTAACGTTTCCTTCCACTACTGGGAACTGTATTAGGCCACTCTTATCTGATATTACTGCTGAAGGAACACTGTGGGGGTTACACCGACCTACCCTGTTTGTTACTGCCTACGTCTCCTGACTTTATTAAGCACATTTTGGCACTGCTGTACGAGTTTTGGCCTTTACTCCACACTCTGAGTACTTGTGCTCTGTGCCCCCACGCTTGCCATCTGTTCTGAAAATATTTAAAAGGTGAACGACCTTCTCGCTTTACCCTCCCTCTCCTTCTACAATATGTGACGAACCAGATGGAATCTGTTTTACCCACCGCCTAACAGCTATGTCTACATGATGTGATATTTTTGTACATCTCTTCAGTGGGGGTTGCCGATCTCTCTGCTATTGCTGGCTTTTCCTGTGCCACGTCAAGGCTTTCAATCCCTGTTGACCATACTATGGAAAAATTCTTGGGTACAACTCCCACCATGCCGCCAAAAACAGCTAAAGCCAAACCAAAAGAGAACAAAAAAGATGCTCCTTCCATCTCTACTGATGTGGACCCCTCCACTCCCCCCTCCACTCTACAGATCCAAACTCAAGAACTTCTCTCCGCTTTGGGACCTTTACTAGACCAAAAACTTGAGGGTCTTAAAGAGTCGGTGTCAGAGGTCCTACACCAGCTTACGACCCATTCTCAACGGATGACAGAAGCTGAACAACGGATCTCTGACCTGGAGGATAGCCTAGAAAAGGCCCAGACAACCCTGGACACCCAACAACGTGAAATTGTGATACTGGCGGAGAAAGTTGACGACTTGGAGAACAGGAGTCCGAGGAACAACTTGCGGCTGGTGGGGGTCCCGGAAACTGTAAAGGGATCCGACCTGGAACTTTTACTGACTGTCATGTTGCCAGAATTGCTACATATGGAACAGTCACTTCTTCCCTACCAGATTGAACGTTTTCATCGAATCGGGCCTCCCCCTACGAAAGATGTTACTAGACCTAGACAGGTCATATTTAAGCTTCTAAACTACGCAGACAAAATGAACATCCTTGCTGCCTATAGAAAGATCAAGACCCTTTCTTATGATAGCCACAAATTGCTCTTATTTCAAGATTTTTCCGCCTCAGTGGCAGCAAAACGTAAAGAATTTAGCCCTCTCTGCAGAATGCTTTTCTCGTCAGGACACAAATTTGCCTTGTTGTTCCCGGCCAAGCTCAAAATAATTAACAAGGATGATGGTCGGCCAACATTTTTTGAGGACCCTGTCCAAGCCATGTCCTACTACAAGAAGCTTTCCCCAGCAGCTGGACCGCAAGCTCAAGACACCTGACCGCTTTTTCGACGACGCTTTGGTCCTACTGAAGCTGTCGGGTTTGGATCCTTTCTGGAATTTGTGGTATCACAGCTTCTAGCAGTTTTTCTGATAAGATATATCTTGTTTCTTCAATTTTTGCATTGTGAAAGACATTATTACGTAGCTTTTTTCAGTCTTTTCAATGGGTTTTTGATATGTTGACTGTATGTTACGATTATCACGTACTTTATTTTTTATTTGTGTATTGTTATTTTGGTTCTGCCTTCCTTTACATTATGCTCTGACTTCTGATAGCAGATCTTGTTATTTTTGGGATCCTTTTTTCCTTAGGCCCCATATTTTTGGGATGTGGTCTGCTCGCTGGGACAGACTCTTCCTCGCCCACAATTGCCGCTCTTTCATACTTCACCATAAGGCTGGTATAGGATAAATTATTATGGCTGACACACCTATGCCCTCACCAGACCCTTTGAAAGCGATTTCACACTTAAAAGTGATTTCGTGGAATGTAGATGGGCTTAATACTCCAATGAAAAGACGTAAGGTACTAGACCGACTACGCAGAGAAAAAGCAGATATTATGTTACTACAGGAGACTCATTGGAAGTCTCAAGATAAAATACCTCTTAAGGCACACTGGCTCCAAACAGTTTTGGCGGCATCCTATAGAACTAAATCTCGGGGGGTTGCGATTTTACTTAACAAATCTATACACTGTTCAGTTCTGAGAACCTATAGTGACAAGAGGGGTCGATACTTGATAGCCGATATAGAGATTCAAAATGTACAGTATACTATTGTTAACATTTACGCTCCTAACATCGATAATAATTTTTTTTTTACAGATATTTTGCAGAAGCTTGACTCCTGGGGGGCGACTAACCTTATCCTGGGCGGTGATGCCAATGTACTTTGGGACTCCTACATGGATAAATCCGGTAAACCTACCTCACACAACGACACGAAGGCCAAACCTTTACATACTCTATGTGAACTCTTACACCTCTATGACTCCTATCGCCATCTACACCCCACCACCAAAGACTACACCTTTTACTCAGGAGTTCATGGAACTCATTCTAGGATAGATTATATCTTTGTCTCACAGACGCTGCTGCCTCTCCTAACTTCAGCTGCAATATCCCCCATAGATATCTCCGATCATGCTCTGATTTCGATACACCTTAAATTGTCACAACCACTGCTGCGCTCCTCTAATTGGAGATTTCCGGCATATTTAAAATCTAATGATGACTTTGCCCTCTTTTTAAAATCCTGTTGGGCTAACTATATTGATGATAATATTGAACATTGGGATGATTCCTCTCTGCTTTGGGCTGCATCGAAACCTGTCTTGAGGGGACATATTATATCTTACTTGATTAGGAAAAGAAAACTTTATTCTGATAAATATGCCCTTTTACAGAGACAATTAACCCTACATTATAGCGCCTTTAAATTGTCTAATCTCCCCGAGGACAAAAACAACTACAAAGAAACCAGGCAATTGTTTGATACTTTATTGACAGAAAACGCACATAATTCAATGTCCCACACTGCCAATCTCTTTTATAGATGGGGTAACAAATCTGGGAGTCTCTTGGCGAAAATAGCAAGAAAGCCGAAGGCAAACTACTTTATCCCAAAACTGAAATCCCCACAAGGCTGGACCAAAGACCCCGCCAAAATTAAAGACATTATGACGTCTTACTTTAAAGACTTTTATAAGGCCCCTTCCGATGACCCCGCTGATGGTCTCAGGTTTCTGCAGGAAGCTGACCTCCAGAAATTGTCGGTCCATCACAGGGAAATCCTTGATGCCCCTATCACACAGGAGGAAATTATGGAAACAATTAAACACCTAAACACTAATAAAACACCGGGCCCAGATGGTCTCTCAGCGGAATATTACAAATTATTAGTGCATGAAGTTTCCCCTATCCTGACAAAACTATATAATGCTACTCTGCGAGGCTCGCCGTTGTGGAGTGAAGCTAATATTGCTCGAATCATTCTAATCCCAAAAGAAGGGAAGGACCCCACCAACCATACTTCCTATAGGCCGATCTCCCTGCTTAACCAAGATCTGAAAATACTAACTAAAATCATGGCTGACAGGTTGCAACTGATCCTACCCACCATACTTACCAAAAACCAAGTAGGCTTCCTTAAACATAGACAACCAGTAAAGTCCATTCGACAAATTCTGTCGGTTGTGTATCATTGTAACCTAGATAAAAGGAGACAAGGTATGCTATTAAATTTAGATGCAGACAAAGCTTTCGATAGGATCTCACATGCCCATATTAAACGGTTGTTAAAATTCCAACACTTCGGCATACATATGCTTAACCTATTCAATAATTTATATTCCGACCCCCGTACCTTTGTTACGGTTAACAATTCCAATTCCGACAGATTTACAATTTGTAGGGGGACACGACAGGGATGCCCACTTTCTCCTCTTCTTTTCAATTTGGCATTGGACCCTCTCTTACGTCATTTTTTGAAAGATCCGCGATTACCTGGGATATTGATTAACCACACCCAGTTAAAAGTCATAGCTTTTGCGGATGATATAATGCTTTTCATACTGACTCCGGCCTTGGAGATTCCGCATCTACTTTCTATAATTCACAGATTTGGTCAAATAGCGGGCTTTCAAATTAATGTGGACAAATCTGAAGCATTAATGCTTCATGACTCGCCGAAACAAAATCGGCTCCCAGATTTCCCCTTTAAAAAGGCCGCTCATTACATTACATACTTGGGTATTAAAATACCAAAACATCATAATGCCACTTACCAATTGAATATTCGAGCTATTATTGATAAGGTACACCAAGAAATTGTTCAATGGAAACATATAAATCTAACCTTTCTAGGTAGAATTCATTTTATTAAAATGATTCTTTTTCCAAAACTCTTGTATCCCATTCAAATGCTGCCGTATAGTATAAAGAAATCAGACTTGCTACGCTTACAGAAAATGCTTCGGACATTTATTTGGCAGAACAAACGCTCCCGCATTAGTCTGTATAAATTATATTTACCCAAAGATCTAGGGGGGGTCAACTTGCCAAATCTTAAAGAATATAATGACGCTGCATTGCTACGATTTGCCGGGGACTGGCTTGCAGATCGGAACTGGTTTACTACGATAGATCTAGATGGCTCCCACTCTGGCGGACTGACTTTAAATTTTCTCCTACATTCCCCGCCCTCAGCCATCCCGCAACCTTTAAAGGATAATCCGCTTTTTACGGATACTTATAAAACATGGCGTTCTCTTAGACTTAAATACGAACTTTCTCAAAGACACTCACCATATCTTACTTGGCTGGGCAACACGGATTTTCCTATAGGCATTTCGAACCCGATCTTACAGGCCTGGAGAAGGGAAGGTTTATATACGGTTCGTGATTTAGTCAAAAACAATTTAGATTTGTTATCCCTGACAGATTTCAATGAAAAATTTCCGTTTACCAAATCCTTTCCTTTCCTTAGTATGCAGCTGTTACATTTCGCTAAAACTGCTACTCATGATATAAGGAATAGGGGCTTTAACAACGCAATAGACACTCTTTGGAAAAACCAAAGTACATATCGTTCTACCTCCCAAATCTATAGTGTCACTCGCACTAGTATAGATATAGATGAGGAAGGGGGCTCTCTGCTTAAATGGACACTCTCCATACCACAAATTAACCCCTCAGACGTTTTGAAGCTCCATGTCCGAATGATGAAGCTGCTTCCATCCAGCCGTTATCAGGAAATGGCAATACAAATCCTCCACAACTCCTATTTAACCCCCGAAAGGTGCTATAAAATGGGTCGTCTCCCCTCGGACTGTTGTATTCGATGTCACGCCCCCAAAGCGGATCTCTTACACATGTTTTGGTCTTGCCCTAAAATTTCTGACTTTTGGCGTGATGTCTCCTCTTACTGGACGCAGATGACTAATAAATTGATTCACCCTACTTTAGAATGGGCACTCTTTAGCTCGGTGAAACCTTTCAATACCTTCACTAAAGAAGAGAAACATTTGGCGACCCGATTGGCAGCGGCGTCTCGTAAGGCAATCTTACATCAATGGCTCTCTACGGACAGCCCATCCCTTTTATTGACCAAACAAAAACTACATTACATCTTTCACATGGACTGGCTCGAGGCCATGGCCAAGAAAGAACGACAGGTAGACAAATTCTTCTCTATTTGGGGCGCATATATTAATAGCCTTCCATCTCCACTAAAATATTTGACTACGTATACCTTTCAACGCACTACTTGGTATGATCTAGAAACGCTTAGGGATAATCCACTATTACGTGACACTTTTCAGTACATTCAGACCACTCTCTGTGGTAATGCGGCCGTTCCAATTTCGCCCCCCAGGACTCAGCGAACCAACAGGCTTTTAGCCTCTTATCTGCGGTAATTGACCTTCGCCTAAGGAAATACTTGGATTTTGTTTTTATTTTCTTATCTTTTACTTACTTTTCTCTGACAGAGCATATATTCCCTGTATGTTTATTTGTTTTTTCTTTTCTTTTGGTTTGTCACTGATTCCTTGTTGATGTTTATGATACGCTTACATGTATCTATCTGTTACTCTGCTCATTACCATGGGCCTCTGGTAGGCCCGAATGTTTTCATGTTTATACATGTTTAACTTGGAATAAAAACAATTTGGAAAAAAAAAAAAAAACAGATGCCCTGTAAACATGTTGTAAGAAGAAAATCATATTAATCAATAAACAAAATGTAACAAAACATCTAGTTGATTTACTTCATATTCTCTTAGAAGGGCTTATAGTTTAAGGTTTAAAGAAGACAATCCTGTGCTACACTGATGTTAATATAAACAATGAAAACCTTGGGGTCTCCAGATGAAGCATATTATTGATTTTAAGACTCACTGGCTGTTATAAAGATATCTATCATCCTAATAAAAAAGAGAGAACTGTAAGAAATACAGAACACTTTATTTTTAGCTGAAATCTTTTGAGGTATATTATAAAATTCTGTGCTTATAGTATCAATTTAAAAGTCAATATTTTCTGTGAATATAAAATATAGCTTTTTGCTTATATAAATGACAAGGGGAGTTATTTATCAAAGTCCAAATTTATCTCAATATTTTCTGCTACAAACTCCGATCAAATCCGCTCAAGTTTTTTACACTTATTTATTATTGCATTTTCCTGAAAATTTGCTTTGTGAGAAAAAAAACAGATTTTCACAATTTTTCACCCAATTTTCAAGATTTTCTCAGATTTTTCACCTGTAAACTCAGATTTTTGCCTGAAAACGGGGATATTGCATGAAACCTAGCGCACATCAAAAAATCATTGGGACTTCTCCCATTGACCTATATGCGACTTTGACAGGTCTGAGATGCCGGATTTTCTGATTTGGACTTTTCCATCCTCGAGGTTTAAAAATTCTGTGATTTTTTTTTTTATAAAAAAAATCATGAATTCTTCGCGATTTTTGTATTCAGAGTTTAGTAAATAACCCCCTTAGTGTATTTTAAAATGAATCACTTCAATTAAAAAAAAAACTGTGGAAACTGTTAACAACTTTGTTTTCCATCTTGCAGATGCTAGTTATCACTCCTGAGAAGTTGGATGTAGTCACCAGAAAGAGTGCTTGTGATGATGCCCTGCCCCAACTTGTAAAACTTTTGATACTGGATGAAGTGCATCTGCTTCATGAAGACAGAGGCCCTGTATTGGAAAGTTTGGTAGCACGAACATTGAGACACGTAAGTGCAAAATCAAGTGCATGTTTTTAACGGGGTTGTTCATCTTTGAACAGTATGATGTAGAGAGTGATAATCTGAGACAATTTGCAATTGGATTTAATGTTTTGTTATTTATGCTTTTTATTTAGAAGCTCTCCAGTTTGCAATTTCACCAATCTAATTGCTAGGGTCCAATTTACCCTAGCAACCGTGCACTGATTTGAATAAGAGACTGAATTATGAATATGATAGGGCCCGAATCGATAGATGAGTAATAAGAAGTAGCAATAACAATACATGTGTAGCCTTACAGAGCTTTTGTTTTTAGATGGGGTCATTGACCCCCATTTGAAAGCTGGAAAGAGTCAGAATAAGAAGGCAAATTATTTAAAAGCTATAAAAAATAAATAATGAAGAACAGTTAAAAAGTTGCTTAGAACTTTTCATTCTATAACATACTGTAAATTAAGTTTAACATATACTAAGCATTACCTTAGGCTTCAAATAATCCTTAAAAATAATGGGTGAATAATCCATATCTGTTGGAAAGTCTTATTCTTCAGCTGACCAAAGTATTTCATAACATATGTAGTATTCATAACATTTATAGTATAATAGTAGTATGTAGAATATGTAGTATTCATAACAAATCAAAATTAATTTAGGCTTTTGACTTTTTGGTTAGCTAGGTGGATGAATTGTTTCCTATTAGGGATTAGGGATGCAACGAATCCAGTTCTGGATTCGGCCAGGATTTGGGAGAATCCTTATGCCTGGCCAAACTGAATATGAATCCTAATGTGCATATGCAATTTAGGGGTGGGAAGAGAAATCATGTACATTTTGTCACAAAACAAGGAAGTAAAAAATGTTTTTTCCCCTTTTTCCTTTCCTGTCCCTAATTTGCATATGCAAATTAGGATTCGCCTGATTTGGCCAAATCCAAAATAGTTGTCAATTATGTACTTTATGTTCTTGGATTCATAAAAAAATTTGTGTGTCTATAGAAGCAGGTTGCCCCATTTGATGACTCAATCACTCCTGACAAAGTCAGTAGCTAATTGTAAAGGCAATACCTTTGTCTCTTCAGCTGATATTCTTTTGCACACTCAAACTCATGTTGAACTAGAGCCACTTGGGTTTTAGATCCCTCTGCATATTTGCTGGGGCCAAAGATCTGAATGTCAGATAGGACAAAGATGGCAACAAAGAATTTGATTACAAATGGATATTCCTGTGTATGACCAACTTCACATCAGAACAGTCATCCATAGCAACCAATCAACAATTTTTTTCTAATATTTTCTGTGTGTGCCTGCACTAACAAAATAGAAGCGTTCACTTGTGTCATACTTGATGATACATTCTCTTTAGCTGAAATGATGGCATCATGTTAAATATATGAAATATTTTAGCATGCCAAGAGTGGCTCACCAAAAGCATAGAGTGAAAAAAAGAAATGTTGTTTACATTTCTCTAGACAAATAGTCTGTAAATTACTTATGAACTGTGTGAAAAAGCAGATTTATTTACTGGAATTTCTGGGAATTCTGCCACTAGCTTCTCTAGAGAACATCATCAAGCATAGTAAAAACTCAGTATGGTGTGAAACGTTGGTGTTCCAATTTATCACCACAAGATTTCTAGTTTAAGTGTTAAATTTGAGACCTTTCAGCTTGAAGTCTGAACTGGGGAAGTCTCACAAACAGCAAGTGGGAGAAATAGCTTTAAAAAATCAATCTACATGATAATTATTATTATTTTTGGTTCTGCTGCTACAAGAATTGGCCACAAATCACAGAGTAAAATGCTTTTTGTTATTGCAGTGTGTTACCCATATAAATTATACTGGAAGAGTGGTCTGCTTGCAGATTGCATTTTATTTTTCCAGGCAGCATCAATAAAGGGGAGTGTTAACTTTTATTTAGGGAGTAATATTTTAAGACAATTTGCAACTGGATTTAATGTTTTTGAGTTATTTTGTTTTTTTATTCAGCAACTCTCCAATTTGCTAGGCTCAACATTCCCCTAGCAACCATGCATTGATTAGAATTAGAGACTGGAATATGAATAGGAGAGGGTTCGGATATACAGAGGAGTAAAAAAAGTAGCAATAATAATAAATGTGTAGCCTTACAGAAAATTCGTTTTTTAGATGGGGTCAGGGACCCCCCTTTTGGAAGCTGGAAAAGGAAGAAAAAGGCAAATAATTTAAAAACTATAAAACATAGATGATGAAGATTAATTGAAAAGTCAATTAGAATTGGTAATTCTATGGGCAGGACTAGATGATGCGTTTTGACCTGACACATCGCAATGCGACTAAACACATGCGACATGTCGGATGGTTTACTGAAAACGGAAATGAAGGAGAAATCACTGTGATTTCATCCGACAGTCGGATAAATGTAGTTGTAACATGCGATTTCTCCTTCACTTCCGTCTTCAGTAAACCATCCGACACGTTGCATTCGTTTAGTCGCATTCTGACGTGTCGGGTCAAAACACATCATCGAGTCCTGTCCTTAAACATGTTAAAAGTTAACCTAAAGCTGAACCACCCCTTTAAGTATCTGAATATGCTGTGCTAAAATATAGAAAATATGCTCAGCAGCATATAGGAAGGCCAGTGTGCTGCTTAATCAAAGCATATTTACACCATTTTTTACACAGTGAAGCGTAGTGATGTGTGGTGTGTTATCCCGATGTTTTTTACACAGCAAAATAAAAATGCCCCATAGTATAAAAACGTAGGTTATTATTTCGGCAGTAGGTTTTCTGGAAGGTTTGTTGTGCTAATTAGGCAGTATAGAAGTATATTCTGAGCTCTTTGTTAAGGTTGAGAGGACCAGCTATTAGAAGATGGTCAAATTCAGTGTAAATCTTTTTTTTGTGTGTCTGTGTAGATTTTACTTTATGTTTTAGAACAAATGATTATTCTAAAGGAAATCATTGCAAAGTGGCAGCTTTGGATTCCAGCTTGTCTGTCTATTTGAAAATACTGCTAATATTGCTGCTCTTCTCCCACACAATGAAACTATGAATTTTTTATTGCCAACATATATTAGAATGATTTTTATTGTGTTTTTCAAAATAATTCTAAAAGTTGACAAGTAGTACAAGCACCAATAAGACTGCCATTTGTATAAATGTGAGTTTTATGAGATGTGTCATTTAGAGCTGATGATTGCTATCAGAAAAAGTTAAGGTTAAGAGGGAAAAAAAATCTCTTAAACATTCTATATTCACAGCCACCTTTGGTAAATTTATCAGTGGTAATACCAAGCATTAAACATTTTTGTCTTCAAATAGGGACTGAATTTTTATAAATGATGCACCAAATAAAATCCACTGAGAGCTCTGGCACTGTCTGTCACCTATGATCCACAGTTTTCCAATTACTTTCTATAGTTTTTCTGTAAACCTGCAGATAAACAAGAATGATGGATATTCCACCTACCCAATGTTATGGAATAAAAAGTGTTACATACACTGGTTTAGAACAAATCGTTGCTTAAATAACTCTTTATGCTCTCTTTGTGCACACAATCTTAACTGAACACCACTTTTATATAATTAGTCATTGTGTTCTTAATAATTAGGAAATATAACAACCTAAGCTCAGTATGCTCCAGGTCTAGTACCTGTCAAGTACCAGGTAATTAAACTCTACCTGCTGGTTACTAGGTTTACTAATGTTATTGTAACATGTGCATGCAAATAAGCAATGCAATTGATTTACTAATCACATCTAGTTAAAAACAATTAGTAATGTATAATTTTCCCAGGGCTTTCCATACCATGCAATTTTGATTTTCTAGTACCCTTGTCTCTGGATTTTCTTAACAAACATTTGTAAAGGACTTGTTATGGTATTGCGCTAATGGCTTTCATTAAGCACTGGCGTGCTTCCACACAACCTCCAATGGCATTACCTGTACACATATAATTTTTCATAGCAGTTGACATTATTTTAATGGTTTGCAATGTTAACGTTTACAAAAAATTGATCACTAGGATATACTTGGAACAGAACCAGCAGATGAGGTTCACTATCGACAAATGTAAAGTTATCTCTTATATAGTTTTAAACCTTGCAAAGTAATCTATTCATAATTGTAGATTTATAATTTAAGTTTTTAGAATTAAGTGTAGGCAGCAAAGGCTCTTGCCTATAGATATGTGGTATGTGCAGTAGTTTAATCATTCACAGAATAAATCAACACTCTCTTAATGATGTAATTAAATATATATGCATATATATTTATATATATCATCAAATAAAATGAGTTTTATGCATATCTTAACCCTAATATTAATTTGAGTGTCAAACTCTAGTGAATTGTGCATGCTGCATTTAGAAACTGCTTTTTAAAATGCAACTGATGGAAAACTCTTGACTTAAAGCATGTTAGTATTATTCAGTTTTTATGCATTTCCAGTGCATTCAACCATGAGCAATCCTAAGATTTCAACTGGCAGTGGTGGAAAATATATTAAAGAATAATTTCCCCCAAAGCACCATCACAAAAGTTACTTAATTATAGTTGTTAGGATATTGGTCTAGGGATGTTTACTTAAAGGATAACTAAAGTTTAACTAAAGATGTATATATATAATAAATATATAACTAAAGATGAATATATATATCATATAACTGTCACAATATAAGGCTGATTAGTAAACATTAATGGTACAGCACATTGGTACAGTTATTGGCAGCACATAAACCAGTGCAACTAACATCAGGATTTAATAATCAGCCCTGTAGCAACATCTTATATGACAGCCAAATTTCATTTTCTGCTTGATAATTTGCGACAATCCCTAAGCTTAGTTTCTCAACAACTGCTCAGAGCCAACTGAGCATGTGAGTGTCACAGATACTTAACAAAATCAAAGATGAGAAACTCCTGTGAAGGCCTGGATCATTACTACTATACAGATGTTGAACCTTTAGGCTGGTTCAAAAAGTTCATCATATAAAATATGGCATTGCTAGCCATATTCATTAAAGTTGCAGGTTGAGAGTGATGCTCCATTAAATAACGGTACCAGTATGGTAGTAACAGATACAGAAAAAGCAAATGTGCTAAATCAGTTCTTTTCATCAGTGTATACAATAGAGGAGTCTGAGTTCCCAGGCTCACTTTATAGCTGCACTAATGGCTCAGCTCAATCTAGTCAGTGGCTGACTCAGGATATGATTCATAAAGCTTTAATAAAAAGGAATGTAAACAAGGCTCCAGGGCCTAATGGCATACACCCCTAGGTTCTAAGAGAGCTTAGTTCAGTTTTAGACCAGCCCCTATTTCTGATTTTCTCAGATTCATTTTCATCTGGTATGGTGCCTATGGATTGGAGAAAAGCTGCCGTTATTCCAATATTTAAAAAGAGATTATGATCTCAGTCTGGCAATTATAGGCCAGTAAATTTGACATCTGTGGTGGGCAAATTATTTGAAGGCTTTTTAAGAGATCACATTCAAAATTTTGTCCTAGTCAATGGCATTATGAGCAGCAATCAGCATGGCTTTATGAAGGATAGGTCATGTCAGACAAATTTGATTGCTTTTTATGATGAGGTAAATAAGATGCGGGACAGTGGGGGGAGCAGTTGATGTGATCTATTTGTATTTTGCTAAAGCGTTTGATACTGTGCCCACAAACAACTGCTTTCTAAACTAAGGTCTGTTGGGCTTAATGAAGTCGTTTGCACATGGATAGGAAACTGGCTACAGGATCGGGTACAGAGGGTGGTTGTTAATGGGACATTCTCTACTTGGAGTAAGGTTTTTAGTGGGGTCCCTCAGGGCTCGGTATTGGGTCCACTTTTATTTAACTTGTTCATTAATGACTTGGGGGAGGGTGTTGTAAGAAATGTATCAGTGTTTGCAGATGACACAAAACTATCCAGCGCAATAAATTCCATCCAGGATGTGGCATCCTTGCAACAGGATCTTGACAAACTGTCAATCTGGGCAGCTAAGTGGCAAATGAGATTCAATGTTGATAAATGTAAAGTCATGCACCTGGGATGTAAGAATATCCAAGCCACTTATACCCTTAATGGGACTGCACTAGGCACACCCATTAAAGGACTTTGGAGTCCTTGTAGATGATAAATTTGGCTGTAGCACGCAATGCCAGTCAGCAGCATCAAGGGCAAATAAGATCTTGAGATGTATTAAAAGGGGCATAGAGTCACGGGAGGAGGGGGGTCATTCTTCCATTGTATAGAGCACTTGTAAGGCCCCATGTAGAATATGCCGTACAGTTTTGTTCTCCATCACTCAAACAGGACATTATTGTATTAGAGAGGGTACAGAGAAGGGCAACTAAGCTGGTAAAAGGTATGGAAAATCTTAGCTATGAGGAAAGACTGGCCAAATTGGGAATGTTCACCGTGGAGAAGAGGGGTGATGTGATAATTATGTATAAATATATAAGGGGATCGTATAATAATCTCTCTAATGCTTTATTTACCAGTAGGTCCTTCCAGCTGATACGAGGTGACCCATTCCGATTAGAAGAAAAGAGGTTCTGCCTAAATATTCAGAAGCGGTTTTTACAGTGAGAGCTGTGAAGATGTGGAATTCTCTCCCTGAATCAGTTGTACAGGCTGATACATTAGATAGCTTTAAGAAGGGGTTGGATGGAGTTTTAGCAAGTGAGGGAATACAGGGTTATGGGAGATAGCTCATAGTACAAGTTGATCCAGGGACTAGTCCGATTGCCATTTTGGAGTCAGGAAGGAATTTTTCCCCATCTGAGGCAAATTGGAGAGGCTTCAGATGGGTTTTTTGCCTTTCTCTGGATCAACTAGCAGTTAGGCAGATTAAAAAAAAAAAATGAAAAGTTTGATGGACGTGTGTCTTTTTTCAACCTAACTTACTATGTTACTATGTTACTATGTAATTAGGTGCTTCAGGATGACCTGAAGTATGAAGTTGAGGATGAAGTTGGCTGTATTTATTGTTTATGGTGAACCAGACTACCGAAAGATCCCTTATAAAATAGCAAAGGTCCTCAAATATTGGAACACCTCTTTCATTTGCTTTTATTTTTAATTTGTTTTATATTCTCCTCCAAGGGACATTCATGCAAATAGACAACTTTTAATTATGCATTGCTATTTTTAGCTGTCTCAAAAATCTTATCTTAAATTCCTAATGCTGTACATTTTACCTCCAAGGCTATCTACTGCATTTAGTAAATTGACTCTTGGTCTTTGTATTTGGGAAAATAAATAAATAAAAGGAGTACCTTATCTGAAGGGTCAAATCAACTCAAGCTGCATTAACATTTGCATGTTAATGTCTTAAGGCTTATAATTTATTCTGTTTTAAGTAACACACTATTACAGTTTCTGAAATGACCTTACAGAGGTTCTTGTCAGTAAAGCCGTGATAATAAAAAGGTAGAATTCCTATTTCCTTTTCTGCATTTTATACTGCAATCCAGCTTGTATAAACTTGAGTTAATGTAGATCTGCTGAATTCTTATCATTGAATCAGTTTTATCACTATGTTTTATTTTCACATTTTTTTTAAACATTGGTGCTACTGTTTGCAATGGACTTTGACAAGTCTAGACTAGTGTAAAATAAAATCAATGCTGCAAGTTATTTTGTGTGCTTTCTAAAAACAGGGTATTTCTTTGATAAATATGCAATTCCGTTAGCACTGCATATTGTATTTTATTTTTTTTAGTTGTAAAATTAACATTGCACCTTTTCACATAGACCCCCTTAGTGTATGTAAATATTCATAAAGACATTTCCATAGTGCCTCAGACAAGGGGAAAAAAAGCCTCCCCTCCAAGTGGGCAGTTGAATTATTCTTTGTACTAAATGCAATTTTCTGTTGCGCTCTATTCTCAGATTATGATTACCATTAAGAAGAGGAAGAATTGCTATTTGATATAGGTAGGCATTTATGTAGTGCAGAATGATATTGTTTATTAGCCGGTCCATTTCCAAGGGACTCATGCATTAAAAACAAATTAAGAGATGACATACCCACCTTCACATTCTGTTCATTCTAATGTTGCACTCAGGACATGAAAAAAAAGTTTCTTATTCCTTTGGATTAATATTCTTTCCTATATCTTTTTAATCATCATTAGAATACACAAATTTAGTTGTAATCATCGTTTTTCAAAATGGTTAAAAGCACTCTTGATCAGTGATTCTCAAGTATGCCTTGAGGCTGTCATTACATTTTATGTTAAACTGTTTTATTTAGTCTAGCACCTTAAATAACCCCTTTTCAAGCCCAACTCCCTTTTTCACATTTTACAACATTGTTTGATTAAAATACCATTTACCGTAAATATATGTAGAAAGGTACTGTCATGGATAAATGAGTGGACAATATGCACAGGCATCCAAAATGTAAAGATACATGGTTAGTCCAGTAGCACATAATCTGTACTTGTCAGGAATAGTGATGGGCGAATTTGTCTCATTTAGTTTCGCCGAAAAATTTGCGAATTTACAGCAAAATTCCCTAACAGACAAAAATGTGCGTAATGCATTGAAGTCAATGGGCGTCAAAATAATTTTGACGCCCATGACAATTTTTATATACCCGTCTAATTTGTCCGAATGCATTTAAGCCAATGTGTGTCCGAATAATTTTGCAAATTTATGCCTGCCGAATTTAATCGCCCATCACTAGTCAGGAACGTTTGACAAACCATAAATGCACAAAATAAACTTCTCGTCTAACTTAGCACTTTATTTTTAGAGGGTACAGTCCTCAATTCACCCATTTCCATATCTTCTACTACATACAGTTCCCCCTTCTCTCTGCTGACTGAAAGCACTATGCAAGAGCAGCCTCTCCTACCTTTCGGTCACAGGGTAGAGCACCAAGCTGTGTTTTCATAACCTCTTTTCTTTTCTTCTTAAATTGACCTTTTAAATCAGGCTTCTGTCTAGGCTGTAACTCCTATTCTTCTTATACATTTCCTGTTGAGATATTTTTGTCAGCTGGTTTTGATCATCCACATTGATCATGTTACGGGGCTACCAAACTGCTGTGCCACCTGCAGGCCGAAGTTAAGACTAGTTACAGACTAGTTTTATTTTACTTTTTATAAAAGGTAGCTTATCTTGCCATAGCTGCATTTTTCTTCCATAAATCCTTTTTTAAGTAAAAGAATGTGCCTGCAGGGAAGATTGTCTTGGCAAAGGATTCTTAGAAATGATAAATAACAGTGTATCCCCCACCACTTTTGGTTCCCTGTGTGTAATTCATCAGGCATACATAGCTTTATATAGTTCTTTTTTTTCTTTCCCAAGGTATAATCATTGCAAATGGATGCAATAAATAAGCATGTTTGGCTGGTTTCTTCCTGTTATATAGTTGAGTTAAAAGATTTTCTCTTCTTAATTATTTTTTATGCCTTTTACTTGCCATTTTAATAGATAAATATAAGACAACTGATTGGACTGCAATATAATCCTGCAGCAGAACTTTCTTCTCTATAAAGGGGAAGATGCATTTTTTACCAATAAATTGGTCTATGCTTATGCAGTGATTTAAAATAGTATTTCTGATTTTTTGTTTGGTTAAGATGGCAAATGGGCTTTCATCTGATTTACAAAGGAAAAAAACAAAGTATTTACAGAGAGTCTTAAAGTGTCAAATTGGTCTATGAAAATGCCTCTACTGGGTAACTGAGCTATATACGTGTATATAAAACTCTGGAGACATTTATGGGTAGTAAGAAAAGCAAACAAAAATCTACCAGAGGTGGGCAATATTACTGTATATTGTACACAATCAATAGTGTCTGTCCAGAGTATTATTTATGGTACACCACTTTTTGGAATCGCCAAACTACCAGGATTAACCTGAATGGATAAATTGAATTTGTGTGCTTTATGAAAGAATATTTAATCTAAACTTTTTTTTATAATTTTTGTTTAGAGGGGCCCCTGAAGGACTTCCTTCCTTTTCATATCACCTATATAATGTAAAGGGACCAGGCAGAAATGATGTGGGCAGTAAATGCAGAAAAGTGCTGCACTAGGCACACAACCTCAATACAGAACAGACCTAACTGACTGTATATGACTTTACCATATATATTGTGCCAACATAATCTCTGGGACCATTTCTAGGGAGAGCCCTGGAATTTACTCCATGTAATTTTTAAGCAGTACTGCTTCCCTCATACAAAAGGGTCAATCCATCAGCAGCAACCTTTGACATAAGAAGAAGTATTACCATCACTTCCAATAGCTGTATTACTCGAGGAACATGGAAAATGTGTTATACCCGGGACATCTTGTTCTTCTCATTATCCTTTTTATATAGTTGAACTGCAAATAATGTTTGCTGTTAGTCAGTTTATAATTAAATATCCAGCGTGGAATAAAGGATATGTGAAATACTGGCTGAAATTAGAAATTACACTTGTGTCCAAAGTCAGGGGTATACGAGCCACAACTGTGTAATACCGCTAGTGACAATTCCTTAGAGAGACATATACAATTGTTGCTGCAGTTAGAGCCTGTTTGCCCATTAAATGGAATGTATCTTGCCATCTGCATCGTCTCTGTACATATTCCCTTTGTATGTGTTAAATCCTTAATGTGTACCAAGTGCAGTTCATTGTGCATCCAGTTGTGAATCACCTGGAAAACAAGGCTGCTGGGGAATGGTATGCTCCAATTCTCAAATATTGTAAATATTCTGTTGAAATTTTCAGAGAAAATATTTTTTTGTCTGCTTCTGCTACTGTGTCTTTAAGTGACATGCTGACGGTTCACAAACTCTAAAACTATTCTTTAAATGTCAAGCTTTTTGTTCAATCAAACATTGGCATCAGAAAACAACCAGTTGGTCTATGTATTCTTTATTTACCAATAAATTGTTCTTTACAACTCGCTTATACATTGCTAGTTATTTCTGTTGCTGGCCCTTCTCCATAGTTTCATCATGGTTATGTCAGAAGTGCTTTAGAAAAAGCAGCCCTGGGAAGTGGATTTTGTTGTGAAGCATGTTCAGTGGTGAAGGCCCCACATTGGCACCTGTTGCCCACTCCAGAGTAATTGCATTTGGAAGTACACTATTGAAATCACTCATAGCAAATCAGGGAAAATGGTTATATATCACATAAATAGCACATTTTCAAAAAGGGAAATCTAATCTACATTTTACATTTCATTTAGCTTTGCCAGATCTTCCTTTTAAGATCAGATTAAAATCAAACCTGCATGTTGCTTTAGTTGCTTTAGCTAAACTCCAAGGAGCAGATTTTCTGAAGGGCAAAGTTGCCGTCTCTAGAGAAAATTAGTCAGAAATCTTATCCGCAGGGACATTGCCAATTTACTAACAGGCATAGAGGACAATTCGCTAGCAAAAGAGACTGTCACTAGTGCAGTTTTGCTCCCTATCGCCAGGCGCATCTTCGCTCAGATGTACAATTGTTACTCCGTAAATTCACTAAAGTGCGAATGTTACAGAACATTACCTCTTTCGCCAGGGTTTTCTTTGCCACCTTAGACCAGGCGAACTAATAAAACGAAGCTACATCTGCCTCAATCTTATGTCAGTGACATCATATCCTGTTTAAAGCAGGATTGCCTTCAAAAGTCCTAACTGTGTTTTTGATTTTTGTGTTAACAATTTTTTTAACCAATTTGAGGGGCATGCCACATTTGTTTTAGGGTGGGCTCATGACTAAGGAATGCCGGACTCCTTGCAGTTATATAAATAAAACACTAGACACAAGGCATAGGATTGAGCTGGCCACAGCATATTTTTTATATATAATCCTTTCTTTTTATCTCAACTTGTTAACAAGTATTTTGCATAATTAATACAATCTCATTGCATTTTGAATAAAATCTTGAACCAATTACAACTCATTGTTTTCCCAGGACCAGTACCCTGCATCAGCCGCAAACCAAACAGACTCCGTGGGCAAGCCATGACTTCAGCATAAATTGAAAGCAAATCTGAAACCATAAATCACCATAGGGACTACAGCCCTCCAAACCAGGAATTACATCAGGTAAGTATTAATAATATGTTCTCCATTTAATTCCAAGTGCCTGTAAGCCCTTTTTATATCTCCTAACCATGCCCTTATATTTTAACTAACTTGCAACATTGTATGTTTTTACCACCAACCAAAATGCTGTGACATACTTCATACCTTATTTAAAGGGCGGGTGGGGGGGGGGACGTTCTCTCTGCCGCTCTGCAATCTATGTGTTGGCTCCCCTGCTTGTCCCCGCAGTTCAGGCTCAAATATTTTGTGCCAAAGCTCCCTATTGGCCAGCCAGACACATTGCCATGCCCTCCTAGTCATGTGCTACTTGGGACCAATTTTATTGGGTCCTGTAGCTCTCTTGTCTAGGGCATTAAAGGATTTCTTTTTTCTTTATTTTGCTTCCTGGGACATTTGTCATAATAAGGAACCAATTCAAGCATCCAACATCTCTAATAAAGACATTTATTCGACCTATATGTACTTGCCCTATTTAAATTGACTTAAGCGTAAGAGTACTAATGAAGTTCAAGAATTGACGAATTACCTAGCAAAACTTCGCCAGTGTTCGGCTGCTGAGACAAAACGTTGCATTTTACTGAATTAGCTTACTGAATTAGCTTACGTGGTGCGAAGTGTGGCAGAGCGTTCGCTGATGAAAATTTGCCCTTTAGTGAGTTTGCCCCAATGTCTCTGAAGTTAATAGAATGAAGCGACAAGCCTTTGGGCTAGGAAGATTTCAATAATGCTCTGTTTGGTGTATCCTTGCCTTTTCCTCTTTCGTATTGCAGCATCATAGGGATTTCTGATGTTACATAATTGACAAGATTGGAATCAGAACGCAAACTAAAGTACAGAAATTAGAATGGATGTAAAGCCTGGCAATAGCAAATCAAACACATTTTATGGATATTCCCTAGGAATTCATTCATGATTCCCATCTCTGTTTTAAAGACATGATCTGGCCACCTTAACTTATTCAGCTTCCCTAAACTTTTCCAAAGCTTTTCTAAAAATTAAAATAACAGACCCACTAAATATGATTCTACGTATAGCTTTCAAATGTCAGTTTAACATTGATTTTACATTTTTATTATGTTACTTTTTTCTATCTCTCCCATGCAGGTCTGAAATCCTTTGCTGCTTTTGTTGCAATACAGAATAGAGAACTGAGGTATAAAGGCCACTTGACTTTAGATTTTTTATACTAGTGCCAAAGAACTACTCCTGCAATACTTAAAATGAATATAATCAAAACTTGACAACTAATTACCTAAACTGAAGTCAACACTTGTATGTGTACTTGACATTTTCTGTAGTAATGTAAATTATACTTCAAATGTATTCATTTCTTAATACAACCAAATTGAGCCCTTCAAGTGTGACATTATAATTACATCTAAAGATATAGTTTTAATCTGTTTTGATATGGCAGGGTGACTAACTTCATTAGGATTTACAAATGTAGTTTGCATAATTTAATAAATATGTCCAAGTATTTTACCTACCGTACAAAACATTTTAAACTTGATATAATGCAACTTTATAGTGGATATCATATATGTACCTGGGGGGGTCTTTTCACTTGCTCACTTTCACTTACATTATCTCCTACCTAGCAATTTATTTGCTGTTCTTAATCTTGTGGTTCAGTTATTATTATGATATTTAGGTGGGCAGGTTCTCTTTAGGTACTGTATTATATATTGGCACGTCTACTGTAAATGATCCTTCACCATTTGGGAAGCCATTTACACTCGTAAAATGATGTATCGTTGTTTTGATAATGAACATAAATTGTCTGCTTTTATGCCCCTGTTGCATTATATATAGTTGACTTACCTCAATTGTACGACATCCTTCCCCTCTTTTTATATTGACACATATAACAACCCCCTGACATAATTTATCTAACATGTATTGCTTAAGCCAGTGCAACTAAAATTAAATAAAATTAAACTCTGGAGTTAGGGAAATTAAAAAAAATTTCACTTTTGTTTTTTGTTGTATTCTAAGGTGAAATCAACGCAGAGTATGATCAGGATTCTATGTCTTTCCACTACTCTTCCCAATTATCTAGCTGTGGCGTTATTCCTGCATGTCAATCCTTACATTGGCCTTTTCTTTTTCGATGGACGTTTCCGGCCGGTTCCTCTTGGACAAACATTTATTGGAATAAAATCAAAAATCAACCAACAAGGCAAGTATGAATGTTGTTTAGCTTTTGGAAAAACAATGGGTAATTAAGTTAAAAGCATTCTGCATTATTGATTTGTGTATGTTTCTAATGTGAGCATTAATGGCTTGCTTACCATATAAAATGTGAGAACAGCGAGTGGAAAAAAGAAAGGTGTCTGGTTATATCGGTCCTTTTATTGATGAATACACTAGAGAATGTACACTTGATATCGCTCTTCATGTCTTCCTGGGTAATGTTATATAGCTTGGAATTGTTCTATAACATTTTCTTTCAAACTCAGTTGACTTTATATGCAAATGAGTCCGATTTGCAATTAAAGAATATTATAATTTTTCCATAGTTTTAGGAAAACATTATTAAGATTATTTGTATGGCTTAGTGCCAAAGTAGAGGTGAAATTTTAGGAACGAGGAATGCAGAGTATAGTTGGGCATAACAAGAAAGTGAGAATAACAAGAAAGGGTCTTAGAGCAATGACACACAAAATGTTTTACACCGTGCATTAAATCTAGAGTGGCAAAACATCTAGAAATAGCCTTGACATTGTCCACAATGTAACTTACCACAGGTGAGCAGATGCCCACCATTGTAATTGCAGAAAACATACCTGTGCTGAATTACATTGCTGCCAATTGTAAGGAATTTCAGACCATTAAACACGAGTGGCAGACAGTTTATTTTTTTGGGGGGGGGGGGGTGGAAGATACCTGTACTAGTTTTGCAGTTGTTCAGAAGAGTTTTTTCACATTCTTCCAGGCATACTTGTGCTAGGTTACTCAGCTTACTTGGAAATGTTTTGTGCTAAGAGATTTTTCATGTCAGTTACGTGAAAAAATCCGGAAACTCTGCAATTCACTCCCTCTGCCGGTTTTAATAATCTGTTCTCCTTCAGATAAATCACAATGTAGTATTTAGGTTGTAGGAAAACCAGTGCTATAAACTCAGGGATAGACAAAAAGAATATAGAAAATGTATATACAGGTAGTATAGTATTTCTTATGTAAATGTTACACCTATTTGTGCGGATATTAGGGGATGTGCTCTGTTCCTTTCACCACAGGGTTCGCTCGCCCTTTAACCGTTTCTTTAGAAAACGTGGTCACCTCCTATGTGCAGAGAGTGAATACTCACAAAAGTTTAAATGTTTCACTAGCATAACAGTATAGTAGCTCCCCAGTTGCTTGGCTTCTAAAAAAAGATGTGCTAATATCATGTAAAAACCTTCTTTAAAAAAAACGTATTAAAATTCAGATTGCACTCACATATGTGCGCTTTAAATAAGCGTGGAATCAGTCAGTCCGTGAGGAAGTCGCATAGACGAAACTCGTCGGCTGTGATGTCATCCAGGAGAGCCCAACATTGCGTGTCATACATACAACGCCGGCAACCATCATCTATTTGGCAGAGCTAGATCTGGATCTGGGAAACCCATGGACTGACTGATTATACGCTTATTTAAAGTGCACATATGTGATTGCAATCTGTATCTTACTAAGTATTTATTAAAGAAGGTTTTTACACGATATAAGCATATCTTTTTTAGAAGTCAAGCGATGTCCTGCAACTGGGTAGCAACTATACTTTTATGCTAGTGAAACATTTAGGGGCCCATTCACTAAGTTCGAGTGAAGGAATAGAGGAAAAATAGTTCAATTTCGAATGTTTTTTTTGGCTACTTCGACCATCGAATTGGCTACTTCGACCTTCGACTACGACCTTCGACTTTGAATTAAACTTCGAATTAAACTAAAAATCATTCGAATATTCGACCATTCGATAATCGAAGTACTGTCTCTTTAAAAATTTGTTCGACCCTCAGTTCGCCACCTAAAACCTACCGAGGCCAATGTTAGCCTATGGGGAAGGTCTCCATAGGCTTGCTAACAATTTTCTAATCGAAGGATAATCCTTTGATCGATGGATTAAAAGCCTTTGAATCGTTCGATTCGAAGGATTTAATCGTTCGTTCGGTCTAACGATTATTCCTTCAATTGTTCGATCAAACGAATTGCACAAAATCCTTCAACTTCGATTTTCGAAGTCGAAGGATTTTAATTCGGCAGTTGAATATCGATATTCGACCCTTGATACATCTGCCCCTTAAACGTTTGTGAGTATTCACTCTCTGCACATAGGAGGTGACCACATTTTCTAAAGAAAAGGTTAAAGGGCGAGCGAACCCTGTGGTGAAAAGAGCAGAGCACATCCCCTAATATCCACAAAAATAGGTGTAACCCTTATATCAGAAATAATACTCTATATACATTTTCTATATTCTTTTTGTCTATCCCTGAGCTTATAGCACTGGTTTTCCTACAACCTAAAAAATAATAAGAGATTTTTTAGCCTGCTTTTGCCCAGGTTTCAGCATTATAGACTAAATAAGTGTACCATTGTTTTTTTTTAATCAAGAGTAGATATTTTTAACAGCATATGTAATCACTGCTGATAAAACTATTTCCACAGCACAAAGGCTACTGAGCTCACAGCTTCACCCCTATTTCCCTGTGAGCCCTTTTGTTACTTTATTCGCTTCTTTCCCATGTTTCTCTTTGCTAAAAGGTTCTCTTTGCTTAAAGCTTATCATCTTTTGGTTACACCAAAATTATAGTTTTCCCTTTAATAATTGTGTACATTTTTGGCTCAGCTGACCAGTCACACATTCAGTTTAAGAAGCAGAGATACACTTCCATCTGGTTTAGAAAACATGGCAACAGGAGGAAATATGTATTAACCGTGGAAGGTTGGGTTACTGGTGAGGTGTGTTTTCCCCAACTCAAAGGATACTGTATATAGGCAGGTTAATTGGCTCCAGATCAAATTGACACTTCGTTTATATTAATGTGATAGGTATATTATATTATGTGAATCAACAACCTCTGTAAAGTGTTAAGTAAACATGGCAGCTCTATATAGCTAAAGGAAAAAATACATTAAAATATATGGCCAGGGTTGAAGAAAGAGTGCATGTGTATGCAAGACAGGTATCGGGTATGTACTGTAGGCTTTTGTTAAATTATATATCCAGAAAGTGTCCTAGGCACTTTTACAGTTGACTTCATTTTTTAAATGTCATTTAAAAAGCTTTAAAAGCCCAGTTTTCTCTGCCAGGACCTGCAGAAATCCAAAGATCACAAACCAGAGGTTAATTCTCTATGCAGCAGCCTCTACAGTCAGAAACCTGTTGTTGCCTTTTATGTCAGCCGTGTTAGTTTTTAGAACAGATGGAACTATGCCCCAAACCAAGTACTGTATTTTGTAAAATACATAAGACTTTTACATAATTAAATAATCAGAAAGTGCCCCCTCGGCAGCTTTGAATATACTTCTATTTTTTAAAATGAACTTGTATTCTCTAACAGCTCCTGCAGACTAGAGATGTCGCGAACTGTTCGCCGGCGAACTTGTTCGCGCGAACATCGGGTGTTCGCGCTCGCCGGAAGTTCGCGAACGTCGCGCGACGTTCGCCATTTTGGGTTCGCCATTGTTGGCGCTTTTTTTTGCCCTCTCACCCCAGACCAGCAGGTACATGGCAGCCAATCAGGAAGCTCTCCCCTGGACCACTCCCCTTCCCTATAAAAACCGAAGCCCTGCAGCGTTTTTTCACTCTGCCTGTGTGTGCTGAAGAGATAGTGTAGGGAGAGAGCTGCTGCCTGTTAGTGATTTCAGGGACAGTTGAAAGTTTGCTGGCTAGTAATCGTTTTGATACTGCTCTGTTATTGGAGGGACAGAAGTCTGCAGGGGTTTGAGGGACATTTAAGCTTAGGTAGCTTTGCTGGCTAGTAATCTACCTTCTACTGCAGTGCTCTGTATGTAGCTGCAGTGGGCAGCTGTCCTGCTTCTGATCTCATCTGCTGACTGCTGCAATAACAGTAGTCCTTGTAAGGACTGCTTTTATTTATTTTTTTGTTGTTTTACTACTACTACTACTACTACTACTATAAGAGCCCAGTGCTATTAGTCTAGCAGTGTTGGGGAGTGGGACTGGTGTGCTAATCTGCTGCTCCTAGTAGTTCAGCAGCACCAACTTTAATTTTTTTTTTTAATATTCATTTTTTTTTTATTTTACTTTTTTTTATTTACTACCGCTGTAGTAGTGTATAAGTTGACCTTTTAGGCATTATTTGCCCTGTAGGCATTATTTGCACACTGTTTTCTTCAACCCGCCATCGAGCTGTGTGACCTTGTTCACATTCTGTCTAAATATCCATAATATTACCGTCTCCAGAAAAAACACCGGAGTGACTTTTTTCAAGCAGCCATAATATATTTTACGTAATCCGTATCCACCGCTGTAGTAGTGTATACGTTGGCCTTGTAGGCATTATTTGCACACTGTTTTCTTCAACCCGCCATCGAGCTGTGTGACCTTGTTCCCATTCTGTCTAAATATCCATAATATTACCGTCTCCAGAAAAAACACCGGAGTCACTTTTTTCAAGCAGCATTCATATATTTTACGTAATCCGTATCCACCGCTGTAGTAGTGTATACGTTGGCCTTGTAGGCATTATTTGCACACTGTTTTCTTCAACCCGCCATCGAGCTGTGTGACCTTGTTCCCATTCTGTCTAAATATCCATAATATTACCGTCTCCAGAAAAAACACCGGAGTCACTTTTTTCAAGCAGCATTCATATATTTTACGTAATCCGTATCCACCGCTGTAGTAGTGTATACGTTGGCCTTGTAGGCATTATTTGCACACTGTTTTCTTCAACCCGCCATCGAGCTGTGTGACCTTGTTCCCATTCTGTCTAAATATCCATAATATTACCGTCTCCAGAAAAAACACCGGAGTCACTTTTTTCAAGCAGCATTCATATATTTTACGTAATCCGTATCCACCGCTGTAGTAGTGTATACGTTGGCCTTGTAGGCATTATTTGCACAGTGTTTTCTTCAACCCGCCATCGAGCTGTGTGAGCTTGTTCACATTTTGTCTAAATATTGATAATATTATCGTCTCTAGAAAAACCACTTGAGTTACTTTTTTTCAAGCAGCATTCATATATTTTACGTAATCCGTATCCACCGCTGTAGTAGTGTATACGTTGACCTTGTAGGCATTATTTGCACAGTGTTTTCTTCAACCCGCCATCGAGCTGTGTGAGCTTGTTCACATTTTGTCTAAATATTGATAATATTATCGTCTCTAGAAAAACCACTTGAGTTACTTTTTTTCAAGCAGCATTCATATATTTTACGTAATCCGTATCCACCGCTGTAGTAGTGTATAAGTTGACCTTTTAGGCATTATTTGCCCTGTAGGCATTATTTGCACACTGTTTTCTTCAACCCGCCATCGAGCTGTGTGACCTTGTTCCCATTCTGTCTAAATATCCATAATATTACCGTCTCCAGAAAAAACACCAAACAATGCCTACAAGGTCAACGTATGGCAGTTGTTTAAAGAGAACAGTAGATTACTAGCCAGCAAAGCTACCTAAGCTAAAATGTCCCTCAAATCCCTGCAGACTTCTGTCCCTCCAATACAGAGCAGTATCAAGCAGATTACTAGCCAGCAAACTTACTATCATCTGTCCCTGAAATCACTAACAGCTCTCCCCCTACACTATCTCTTCCAAGCACACACAGGCAGATTTTTCAGATACATTTTTGCCCTTGATCCCCCTCTGGCATGCCACTGTCCAGGTCGTTGCACCCTTTAAACAACTTTAAAATCATTTTTCTGGCCAGAAATGTCTTTTCTAGATGTTAAAGTTCGCCTTCCCATTGAAGTCTATGGGGTTCGCGAACCGTTCGCGAACCGCTCGCATTTTTGCGCAAGTTCGCGAATATGTTCGCGAACTTTTTTTCCGACGTTCGCTACATCCCTACTGCAGACTGCCTGAATTAAACCCGTATGAAAAGATGTTAGTAAGGGCATGGGACCTGTTATCCAGAATGCTTGGAACCTGGGGTTTTCTGGATAAAGGATCTTTCCATAATTTGGATCTTTGTACCAGAGGATTGGAGCTGCACCTAGATGTGTTTTTGTAATAAAGGGGTGACCCCTTTATTAATATTAATAATGTGTATTAATTAACATGAATAATAAATGTTAATAAAATATGCAGGATCATTTATTAAACCTTCTTATGAACTGTTAGTGAGCAATAACTTTCAGACACACACACAAGTAAGAATAGAATCAAATAGATTTACTTATCTTTGTATGATTGTAGCATTAATTCAACATAAATTGGGGAGCCCAACCTCTGGCACATTCAGGTTTCTGATAATGAAATGATGACTCTTTCAGGAGTTCGAAGTGAAACGACTGATGCTTAGTGGGGCTCCCTTTTATACCAGAGTTCTTAGAAAACTCCCAAACCAGTTGCTGACTTGTGCAATAATGTGTTCAAATCTTTGTCATAAGACACAAAATTCTGATTGACTTTGTAACAAGCCCTATTTGTTGCTCAGATGTGTTGTCTAAATAGTGTATTGTCTATCTGCTGTCTGTTTATTTATTCCAAGGATATTTTCTGGGTAACAATACCTATGTTTACTGGTTTACCCAGCAATATACATAGAACAAAGACAATAGCTGTCCCAAAATGGTTTCACTTGACTGAAACCTAAGATTTGATACATTTATTAAAGCATATTACGAAATAACACCTGTTGTCCAAAATGCTCTGAATTATGGGAAGGCCATCTCCCATAGACTCCATTATAATCAGTTAATCCAAATTTGAAAAAGCTATTTCCTTTTTCTCTATAATAATAAAAAAGTACCTTGTACTTGATCCAAATTAAGATATAATTAAACCTTACTGGAAGGTAAATTGGCCTAATGGATTTATTTAATGTTTACATGATTTTCTAGTAGACTTAAGGCATGAAAGATCCATTATCCAGAAAACCCTACATTTCGAACATACTAACAGGTCTCATACCTGTAGTTTGATAGGGGCACTGGTGCTGACAGTGAAGTATATTGCAGAAGGACCCTTATATATGAATTTGTATTTTCAGGAGTACAGTACTTGTATAAGGTTTTATATTTATTAGCATTCTTTACATATCACTCATTTCACATTGCAGTGTACCATACATTTTTAGCTTGGTGATGTTTGACACCATTAAAGAGAAATTACATATCCTGTACAGCAAATGTTTTGAGTGGGGAAATTATAGATTGCTTGTTTGTTCTAGTTTTTTTTTTGCTTTTTTCTTTTAATAAGAACAGTGCAAAAGTATTTTAATATGTTCTTTCAAGAGTCATTTAACAGAACCTTTCTAAATAATTGGATAACTCAACTAGTGTAATATAACACAAAGAAAAAGGTATGCTAGAGAAATGAGACGGTCTGGATACACAATTGCATCTGATTACATTCTTGTCTTATTTCCTTTCATCAAGTTTTTCCGTGCCTGACACATACATATTGCAAGTCTCATTAGCTTTAATAGCATGGCACGTAGTTTTGTAACTGCCTTTGCTTCAAACCAAAATAGTTGCATATTGTTTGTCTATTTGCTTTAGTATAATTAATCCTTTATTCTTTGAGAAGGTTTAGTGGAATAAGTTGCACTTAGTGTTCTTGGTTAAAACACCCTGTTCATCTGCATTGCAGAAAAGAAAGGTAAAGAAAGGTACCTGCCAAACCGCAGGGAGCTCTGGTTTCAAGTTTATTCACAAAAGGATAGTTTGCCATATGGCACTTATTGCAATGTGCATATTTTAACCTTCATTAATTGTATCAAGTATCTGCCTATAAAAACTGCCATTGCTTCTCCTTAATTATCCTTACAGATTGTACTTTGGCTGTACATTTAAATTAAAATGAGCTTGATAAAGACGTAGTCGTTTCTTAATTGTATCTCTGAAATTTGACCTTGCTTTAACAACTGAACTTGGTTTTTGTCTGATATGATACCATCATTATTATTATCCATTGTAAATCTTTGTTGTTTGACTTTGTGTATTTTGCATGTTGCCTATTACAAATGTACACTAAACAAATTAACTTGCAGAAGAAATTCCGAAAGATCAGAAATATTGTATACTTTAACAAGTAGTACTTTTGGTTTTGAAATGTGTAATTTTGTCAATTAGAAAACTTTCCAGCCAAAGCCAACCTCTCTGAAAAACTTAGTGACCATTAACTGATTACCAAAGCAGTTTTTAGGTAGCAAAATTCTAAATATTTTATTTTTGTGGGAACTTGATTTGTATAAAAGCAATTATTGATGTTTATCTGATAAAAGTCATGCATGTTTCCGTTTTTGCAAAATTATGCTGTTAGCAATAGTTCTTCTTTAATAATATATTAGGTAAAACATATTAATTATTATAGACGTTATTTCGGCAAAGTAAAGTAGTTACATTTTGGAATGCTTCTAGATACAATATTGTGCTTAAATTAATATTTAATTGGATAAATGTTTTTCAAATTTTAAATCCAAGTCAAGGATCAGACCTACTAAAGTTCTCTATTCTGCTCGCAGCTCTCTGTAGGGGGATTTCTCAGCCCAAGACTTGGCAGGCAGCAAAACAAAAAAAAAATAACACTGAACTGGTTACTGCACATGTTTCCTTCTCCTGTTTCATTTGCATATTTTTGATGGGATTGGCTGGCAAGATTTAGCCAATCGGATCTGTGAAATGCAAATGAAGCAGGAGAGGGGAGGCATGCGCAGTAACCAGATCAGTGTGAGCTTCCTGTATGGGCAGAATGGACTTCTGGGGGCCCATTTACTTAGTTCGAGTGAAGGAATAGAGGAAAAATAGTTCGAATTTCGAATGTGTTTTTTGGCTACTTCGACCATCGAATGGGCTACTTCGACCTTCGACTTCGAATTGAACGATTCGAACTAAAAATCGTTTGACTATTCGACCATTCGATAGTCGAAGTACTCTTTAAAAAAAACTTCTACCCCCTAGTTCGCCACCTAAAACCTACCGAGGCCAATGTTAGCCTATGGGGAAGGTCCCCATAGGCTTCCTAACAATTTTCTGATTGAAGGATAATCCTTCGATCGATGGATTAAAATCCTTTGAATCGTTCGATTCGATGGATTTAATCGTTCGATCGAACGATTATTCCTTCGATCATTCGATCGAATGAATTGCGCTAAATCCTTCGACTTTGATATCCGAAGTCGAAGGATTTCAATTCGGCAGTCGAATATCGAGGGTTAATTAACCCTAGATATTCGACCCTAGGTAAATTTGCCCCCTGGTGTCGGAGATCTCTAGCTGAGAGGCAGCCATGAGCAGAGGATAGAGAATTTTAGCAGTAGTGATTCACAGCTTATATCAACTATCCATTTAAAACAATAAAGATAAATTACAAAAATGTTTCCTCTGATGGGGGCTATTCAAATTAAGACTATGTTGTGAAGGTCAACCTACCCTTTAAATATCAATAAAACAATTATATAACATCCTTGTCCAGGAAGACTGATTTTGTAATTCTGTAATGGATTATTTAAAATTTATTTAAACACTCTACCACATTGGTAGTGCCTTCTTCATGGCTTGAAGATGTCAAATTTAGAATAACTTGTCTGCTTTTTTTGCAGTCAAAATAAATGTTTAACATAGTTGTAGTCATGCTGGCAAAATCTCAGCCTCATGTCTAATCATGTATCTTTTGAACTTAATAACGATTCTCCTTTATTATGCAGACTCAACAACTCCATGACATGGAAGACGTTTGTTATGAAAACCTTTTGAAGGAAATTAAAGCTGGAAGACAGGTAAGTCTTGTTGGAGATTGATTTTTGTTATGAATGATGTTCTAAAGGAAATGAAAGATGGACAAGAGGGATGGCTCATTTTACACTGATTTCAGTTTTAAATTAAGCACAGTTGGAATAACTAAGGCCAGAAGTATACAATGGAAATGTAATTAGACAATTTGCGGTAAGTTATAAGCTATATATTGACAGCTAACACAGAGACCCTGGTTTTGTTGGTAAAAAAAATAATAAAAAGTGTAAACTTGTTTGGTGGTACGTTTTATAGCTGAAATGATCAGTGTTTTGTGCCTTGGATATAGTCAGGGGATTCCTGTCAATCCCTACAGTTAGTTGATTTATTTACTTATTTATTTTCTGTTTACACTTGGCCAATATCTTTATAATGTAGGATGCCATTTCATGGATTCTCAGCTTGTGTAACTTACTTATTCCTTATCAGAAACAGTGGAATCCAATTAAGTGATTAATCCTACATTATTTCTCTTCCTCTCTAGATTAATTTAGAATGGTGGCTAGCAGTAAATACAAGACTCATAGATTAAAAATAAACAAAATGACCAATATCTGCTTGAAGCTGAATTTGGAAAACTATATGAAAAATATAGAAAAAAAAAATGAAAACTCTGATGTCACAGTTCCGCATTTGTGCCCTATAGCTTAGCAAACACTAGTTAAAAAGGGACTTCAATTGTGCCGCTTTAGCTTTTAATTAAGCATCCAGACAGTATTTCCTAGAAACTATCTGAACTGGATATATAAAAAATAAGACCACAGCAGCTTGTTGGTATGTCCTTAGATTTCCTATAGCAGTTATTTGTTTTGTTTTTTTGGCTAAGAATCTTAGTATCTCAGATATTTTTTTCTATAACCCTTAAAGTCTTTTTTCTACTTGCCAGTGAAGATACTGTAGTAAAAGTCACAAAAATTCAACTCTTGGATGGCGCAAACTGGGCTAGTTAAAAAAAGGTATAGTAAAAAAATTTAAGGCATTTAAGGTTTAAGGCAAAAACACTGAATATCACAAATATAGCTTTATACATGTTGTGCCTTCATGGGGCACTTATTTATAGGCCTATGCATGTGCACCTTGAAATGGATGAGTCTTCATTCTATGTAGTGGGCTTGTGATTGGAAGGAGATACTGTAGTAGCTTGTAATCTTGCAATTATGCAGTTAGTTTATAAAAGTATGCATTGGTGTCATTTATAAAGTTTGCACGGCGCATATTTATTCACAAATGGTTGTATTGCCCATGTTTTTTCCTGAACACTAAAATATTGCACTGCTGTGCTCGTTTTTCCGGTTTTTGCAAATTCGCATTGAGAATAAATTTTGGCAAATGGCTCGATAATGAGACAAATTTTTGCCCTGTTTTTTTCTGTTTGCAGAACATCTTTATAAATGTAACCATGTTCATGGCAAATATATTCACTGTGTGAACCAATCTGCCCTGAGCGAGGTATATAAATAAGTCCCATTATGTTTGTGTGTTTTTTCTTTCTAATATTCTAATCGTTTTGCTGTTTGGTCATTTATTAGAAATGGTCTCCTCATTTCCATAGTTTGGAGCTTTTCTATAAATGAGTAGTTAATGAACTGTATGACATTAAAATATATTCTGGTAAGATAATTATACTCCTGCGATCTTTATTTTGTATTTAGATAACACCCTGCAGCAGTGACAGCAGTAACCCTGATCCCGCATTTTATGCAACTGGGATTTTTGACATATATTACATGTTAAAGTATGTAGAAGGTGTAAAAGTCACCAATCTCTACAATCACTAATACTTTGAAACAGCAAACAGGCAAGTTAGAGTCTTCCTTTTCTAAGTAATTGTTATTAATGCACTGTTACATTTTAACTGTTGAATTTTTCATATCATTCTTACCTATTAGCATAAAACTGCAAGTTTTGAAAGCAGAATTTTAGTTTGTTCACTATATCAGGCTAGGTTTACCTTTTTCCCTCTTTCTTTTTAGACATACTGTACTAAGGCTGTACCTGTTACCTTAAAAAATGTAATTGTATTTTACTCCAGCTATAAGATGAATTATAAGATTGAAGTATGGGAAGATCTCCCATAGATTCCATTTTAATAATTTTAAACAGTTTTTTTCATATGATTTCCTTTTTCGCTGTAATAATAAAAGAGTACCTTGTACAGCAATTATATATAATTAATTCACATTGAAGACAAAGCAATCCTGCTGTGTATAATTGATTTTGTTTAGTAGACTTAAGTCTTTTCTGGAAAACCCCAGGTCCCAAGCATCTAGATAACAGGTCCCATATATGTGTATTTAAGCATGTGTTCCATTAAGACTATAACATGGGGCTAACAAAACAATACTAAGTGGCCCTTTGAAAACAGAAAAGTTCTATTGTCTGCCTATCCCTTTGGAAAAGTAGTGCTGTGCAATAACTACTGTATTGTGCATATGAAACTAGACAGGACCTGCAACCTGCTTTCTGAATAATTATCCTATTTACCATTGCATACCTCCAGGCAAACAGTATATAGTACCTTAGAATCATATAGGGAAAATAAACTTTGCTGCAGCATAGTACTGTATATAATTATAAAGGTGCTCTCAGGTGAATGCATGTGCACATTGAACTAGAAATAATGTGTTATTCCTAGGCCCTTTACGAAAGGTTAATGTTTAGAAAGCTGGGCCAGTGATGTTTTTCATCATTGTTTTAATACGAGACTGTTAGAGAGTAATGTGTTGCTGTTAACTTTTGACCAGCTTCATTTAGTTCAATATAGATATATATAGATTGAACAAAAAATAACAGCACCATTGCTTGTTCCCTTGTGTCCCTGTGATGCATTTGATCCTTTGCATCTGAGGCAGGTTCAGTGGCATTAAACAGGAAGATACATGCAGTAGATTTTTTTCACTACTAGTGAAATCCTTTGTGCAGATTAATAAGAACATTTCTTTTCATTGTAATTCCATTATAATTTGTTTATTTTATACTTAACTATTGACTATTCTCATCTACACCAATATCATCTACACCAATATCATTGTTCAATTAAACCAGTTTAATGCTTGAAATTACTCAGGCAGTATGTATAAAACTCAAACTCTTCTTACTGATTGTACAGTATCCCTTAAGCCGAGATCGCCTTATCTCATGGTGCTTCCCTTTCATTTTACCATTGCACAGAATGTACCATAGGGCTTTTGTTGCCCTTTCAAACAATGCCACCAGAAAATATTTCCACATCCTCTAGAGTAGACTAAAGCATGGAAATCATTTAATAATATACCAGATCAAGCAACCAATCTGAAAGTGTAACAGCATCAATTCAAATATAGTGTTTTTCTTTTAAGCTACCATATAAGGGTTGGACTGATTAAAATTATATGGTATATAAGAAAGGGGACTTTTTGGAGATTCTTTGTGATATTATGGTAACTGGTAATGCTATTAGACATTGGACACCACAGTACTGTATATGTAAGTTGCACTATGTTTACCAGCAATGATTGTAAACCTTGAAAGCATTATTAAACTGGTGCTCTTACTCATGCTATATTGTTAATTCTGAAGTAGGGCTAACCAGAGCCAGCTCATTAAGTACATAGGGTACAGTGCAGTAAAACAAAAATCTGTTTTTTTTTATGTTTGCTGCTTAGTTAAAACTCACTGTACTATGGACACATTGGCAGTAGGACTAAAGGGAATACAGAAAAGCAAGATCCACAAAGAAAGGGTGTTGGGTTTAGTTCGGGATTGTTGCATGTGGCTGAAATCATTCAGCAAGTCCATATGGTTGTCGTCGAAGAAAGTAGAAAGGAAAGCCCTTGAGCTATAAATGCAGGGGCAGCATGACAAGGGACCCGAATGACCAGCAACCAGATTACACTGGTTTATATATAAAGATTAGGGATGTAGCGAACCGCCGAGTATGTGTTCGCGAACGCCGTTCGCGAACACCGGCAAAAAATGCGAACAGTTCGCGAACTTCGAACATCCGAAAATCGTTCGATTCGAACGATCGAAGGATTTTAATCGTTCGATCGAACGATTTTCGTTCGAATCGAACGAAAATCGTTCGATTTTAGCGACCGAATGGTCGAATGGTCGAACGATTTTGACGCGAACGCCTATTGGCGAACGTCGTGCGACGTTCGCGAACTTGCGGCGGACGCGAACAGTCGAAGTTCGCGCGAACTAGTTCGCCGGCGAACAGTTCGCTACATCCCTAATAAAGATTGGCAGATTCAGATGTACCTGTGAGTGGGTGAGAAGGAATAAGTTAAGGCAGGGAAAAGCCAAGCTGGGGGTGGAAAGACAGGGGTGTGATGTCAGGGGAAGAAGCAGTTCACTTCCTTATCTTCTGAGCAGGTAGAAATTTTGTGAAATGCCAGGAGTTTTCCTGCATGTACTGTTATATTGTGGTTAAATGAATATCTAATTCTAGATCCAGGGAATGTTTCCGATCGGCATTGGGGTCAGGAAGGAATTTTTCCCTCTTGAGGCATAATTTGCAATGGCTTCAGGCTGGGTTTTTTGCCTTTCTCTGGATCCAGACTGTGGATACATGATAATGTATTTTAAGTTTTATTTGTCATAGCAGCGGTAGGACCTTGTCAGAGTACTGCACAGGTAAATTTAGAAGATGGAGAATTGAGGTTCTCTCCTGTGACTGCACAGTGGGCTGATTGATACCAACGCTACTACTCCTTGTGCTAGGGGGCAGCCTGCTTGGATTTCCTATCATCGACACACTGCAGATTCTGGATCGACAGCAGGGCTGCTGAACTTCTCTCATGGTAGGAAATGCAGCTCCTGCTGGTAGCAGAGTTGGGGCCATCCTCTCTGTAGGTAGAGGCAGCCAAATACTCAGTGGTGGATATAATGATATTGTGCTGATCTCAAGTGAGGAAAGGCAGAGCGTAGTAGCAATCTCTTATGGAATTCTGGCTTTGAATATTGCCTTGGGGTGAGGCTGGCAAGGTCCTATTTATTTTATAAAATGTGAATAAATGCTGTTGCCATTTTCACCATTTCTGGCTCCTGGTGTTTCATTACGGTATGTAACAATGGGGTTCAATGGGATATCTGAAGGCGAAGGGTCAATTGAGGATTCCCCTTGTTATGTAACATTTATTGTAACCTTTAATTCCCTTTTAGATGATCGTCCTCTCAGCATTTACTTTGCAAAATAAATGATTTCAAAAGAAATGCTAAACTATTTGCAAGGGACAGGGACTTGAAGTTCTTAGGACAATGAAAGCTTTTTAGCCAATCTGACCCAGAGGGACATTGAGTAGACATACAGAATATTTAGAAATCAATATGATTCTGTGCTGCTGGCACATTTATACCTGGGAGACTTAAAGCAATTGTTACAGAAATTTATTATTTTTCAGATCCCAGCATAGTGTGATATTTTGCATGCTTAAATGGCAAATGTCTTAATGTTCTGCTTAATGAAATGATTATATATGGGTGCATTTGTATATTCATGTGTTTCAAACACGTTCCGCATATCCTTGCCATTTACAGAAAGAAAGGATGGTGGGAGGTAGTTGTATTTCACTCCGGCATGTGTTATGACAGATGGAGAAAAGCTTTTCATGTTGGTTTTTCAACAGTCATACTCTGCAAGACTCCAAGCTCTTCCTGGCTACTGGGAAATTAAAAGTTGGCGATTCAGCCTTTAATTTTTATCCATCTGCTCCAGCTAATGAGACGTCTCATTTGTAGGCTTCACTTTGAATTACCAAATGCATGTGCAGCTTTATCATTCTACTTCTCAGTGAGCTGTCTCCTCCTGTGTAGCTTACAAAGATGGATAATAATAATAATAGATGGCTTATATGTATCAGTACTTGTATAAATGCCATAGAGGTTTGATTTTCAAAACAGCTTCCAAATACACTCCTTTTGCCCTAACTGTGAAATCAGCACATAACTGTTGCAGCTTTGCTGTATAGGTTAGTTTTTCCTGGTGCTTTATGGTGCTATAAATATTTATGATCTTTTCTGCAACCATTGGTTTGTTTTAAATACAGACATTTAGAGCTGAATTGTCAATAGAATTCTACCTGTATTGGATGATTCAGCAGTAAACACTGTTCAATGTTTGGACACCTTCAAAGGCAACCGATCAAAATTTTCCGACTTGCCCTATAAACAAGCTGACTGATATCCAAGTCATTTGAACATACATTAATGGTTGGCTCGTCTTCTGCCACAAACAGAATATTGTACAAAACATTGTTTCTTTTGATAATATCTATCATCTGTGGCCACCTTTAGATGCCATGTTGTCTTAGCCTCACACTCACAGTTTGCTAATCGTATTATGTGCTGCTCAATATAAGTTAGTGGCAGGTATGAGATGATATGTGTGCTGATATGTGAGCCTTTATTTGAATGGTAACTTTGAAAGAGCCTGATTTTCACTTAACTCCTCAATATTGCTCATACTTTCACTACAATGGACTTTAAATCTTACTTATCCTCCTTTATGTCCTGGCCGGTGCTCCCTTAGAGCACAGGTACAATACATACTGTACCCACTTCCAATACCCTTCAATCCAAGGCAGCACACTGCACATGCATGGCTAAATATCACAAAATTGGCTGAAAAATCCTGTATAATGAAGACTGTATCTGCCATGGATCCAGCCCCAACCTGACATGTCTGCACGGGCAACCAAGTGTTGGCCTAGTGTCAGTTAATTTTGACCCACTAATTGATGACACAGTAAGCTACCAAACAAGCAGTTATTCTTGTTTATGGTCAGCGCTACAGTTTGGAATGGAGATGCTCTTGAATAACCTACAGATCACTTTTTATGCATACAAGATTGAGTTACTTTTATTCAGAAATGGTAAATAATATATTATATAAATCCAACATCAAAAGAAATTGAAAAAAATAATGCATACATTTTACTGAGACATGCTTAAAAATTCGATTTTCTATTTCTCACATGTCTACCATAATAATGTCTCAAATTTCATCAAAGCTTACTGGCTTTTCCAGTGCTAATATGTGTGATAAATAAACTAGTGTGAGTCTTTGTGTACCAGAACTGGCAATGTATTTATCCTGATGAAAACACCACATGATGAATAGCTGTTCCATTGAGTGTAAAATGTGTTCATTGGGATAATGCTCTTGTATTGATTGGTAAGGTAATGCTAGGTAAAACTCATCACATGCTTACAGAGTATGCCCTTAGATGGTTCAATTAAGGCTGTTCAAGCATGAACAATAAGAGGCAGCCTTTTTCCTGTGCTGCTCAGTCATGCACCTCAACAGACACTATCAGAGATTAAAAGATGATTGTAGTATATTGGGATGAGTATATGGGATATGGATGGCTGCAATATTATTTATGGGTATCTCAAAAGATATGAGGTGCTGTGGAACAGATATTATCTTGTGTATTTTCACTGCATATCCTTGTTGAGTCTTCCAAAGATTTTAGTTAATTTACAGCACTGTTAATAGAAGCATCTAATCTTCCCTTTCTGCCCTGTAACCTTTTCTGTTTTATTAAAACTGATGGCTTGCTATAATTAACATTATCTATTCCAAGAACTGTATTAGCAGGAGATATGGTGCATATCTCCTTTAGGTTATCAGGTTAAGGTTAGGAAAATATTGTAGCCCAGAAAACCTCTCTCTCTCTGAGCACCTAGACTTTGAACAGAATTGAATGATGACTGTTTGTGTGTTGTGTTTCATTTGATTGCAGTTGGCAACTCAGCATACAAAATATGGAGGATGTTATTAGGTAACAGGAAGTGAATCCTGTTTCCTTTTAGCATCTTTTGCCATCAGTAAATTGATTTGTCACAACACTAAAGCTTAGGGGTGGTTCACCTGTAAGTTAACTTTTGTTATGTTATAGAATGACCAATTCTAAGCAACTTTTCAGTTGGTCTTTATTTGTTTTTTTCTATTTTTTTTTAATTATTTGCCTAATTCTTCAGACTCTTTAAAGCTTTCAAATGGGGGTCACTGACCCTGTCTAAAAACAAATGCCCTGTAAAGCTACACATGTATTGTTATTGCTACCTTTTTATTACTCATCTTTCTATTCAGTCCTTTCCTAGTCCTATTCCAGCCTCTTATTTAAATCAATGCATGGTTGGTAGGGTAATTTGGACAAAGCATTATGGTTGCTTAAAAGGTAAACATCACAGAAATTAAAATTGAATATAAGCATTGTCTTATGGAAATAAATACTAACCCCTGTGAAAATCTGAAAAGGTCTTCTGTTAGAGCAAAAAAAAAAAATACTGCTAGTAAAGATAGCAATTAATTCTAGGAAATCCCATGTACAGTACTATATTTAGTGGTATATTAATGTAAATTTCCAGCTTTGCATGTTTCACGTCTAAAGGGCCCTAAAACAGGCAAATATTACCTGCTGGCTTGACTCCTCTTGGGAACAGCTTCTTGCCCCATTTAGTCTGAAAAGAGGGTGTTACTTATATCAATCATGCTGACTGAAAATCCAGTCCCAGGCCCTGGACCCTGTCTTCTTTTGATGGCTCTGCAGAGGCCCATCCATTTTTTAACCTCTGAAGCATAGAATCAGATCAAGTTGATTTAGGTCACCACATGGGCAATGAAATAGGAACAAAGATCATATCATTTATCAACCTTGTCACCTATATGAGAGGCGATGTTCTGCAGGAAACAAGTGTCCGCAGAAGAGCTCTCTCCTTATTGGAGGCAAAACAATCCTATTGGATTTATTTAATGTTTAAAAGTATTTTATGTATGGAAATTCAAATTACCTAAAGACCCCTTATCTGGAAAACCCCAGGTCCAAAGCATTCTGGACCTAAGAAAAGGGTAACTAATTGCATGAAATGGTTTTATATAGCAATGTTAGCTCTATGTAGTTTATAATACTGCAAGAAAAAATCAGGAGGATTGTAAGCTAGAGTACACAATGATTAAGGGGCAGGTGGAAGCAAACTTTCCAAATGTGTATTAGAAATATTATATTTTATCTGCAACAGCATCAATATGAAGAGTTTCCTGTGTGTATACTTCACCATGAAAATGCACCTGAAAGGAACACCGTTTCATGGTTTACACTGTTAGATACAATACAAGGGGTTATGCAGGGAAATTAACATCAGTTTGTTAAGGCAACATTGGCGTGCACAGTTCAGTTTGTAAGAGCAATATGCTTTATTGGATGCTCCGTACAACTAAGGAAGCTATGCTCTAGTGCATATTTGTTAATGTGATATCCTTTATGGATCATGGTAGAGTGATATAGCTTTGACTACTTAGGTGTAATACACTTCACCAAATGTGTATTAGAAATATTATATTTTATCTGCAACAGCAGCAATAGCAAGAGTTTCCTGTGTGTACACTTCACCATGAAAATGCACAGTGTGCTAGACAGGTTTTCCTCTAAAGGACACATTTAATTTGAATTCTATTTTTAGGTAATGGACCTGAAAGGAACACCGTTTCATGGTTTACACTGTTAGATACAATACAAGGGGTTATGCAGGGGATTTAACATCAGTTTGTTAAGGCAACAGTGGCGTGCACAGTTCAATTTGTAAGAGCAAAATGCTTTATTGGATGCCTCTGTATGACTAAGGAAGCTATGCTCTAGTGCATATTTGTTAATGTGATGTCCTTTATGGTTCATGGTAGAGTGAAATAGCTTTGACTACTTAGGTGTAATAGAGTAAAACAAGAATATGTGCATTTCTGAAATTTGTATTTCATTTAAAGAAGCCTTGGGATTGCCATCACTTAGTCCTTAAAAAGTTTTGTTGCCCATTAAAGATTAACAAAAATATATCACGCTATTGGTTTGCTTGCAGCTACTTGTGGATAAAATGTGTATGTGATTTTATGTATACCTTACTCATGTGCTTGTATTTATAGGATATGTAAACCCTAAAAGCAACTTAATATGAAAGCACTTCTAAGCACTTTTGCTGTGTGCCATTTTTTTTCTTTTGTTTCCAAGATATAGATATCGGCTAATATAATTAATGAATTTAACAACTAATTTTGTCTACATGACTGTCTACAATTTGAAAAAATTCCTAAGAAAAGAAAGGTGATGTTGTGTTGCTTCGAAAATGTAATTGAGTCATCTGATGGTTTACTATCTAAGTATAACAATACTAAGTATAACAGTAGTAGTTTAAAATTGCAGTAAAAATGTATATTGCTTAAGGGTTTAGAAGAGCGATCTGAACAATTTTACGTTATGTTGTTTTCAGGGTTTACCCTTTAATAGTTGTATATACGGAGACAGTCCATAAGTATTAATTTCTGGAATTAAAATGGATATACAGTAACTGGGATAATATATCACCAGTCTTCATTAAATAGACCATAATGTCAAAGCTGGGAAAAAAGTCATAGTCTTCAGACTATATAATGCTAATATAATGCTAACTAAATGCATATTGTTCACAGCATCTGTAATTCTGTGTCTCATAGGGCATTCTGGGAGATATGTACCTTCCCTCTAGAGTTCTCCCACACACCGAATTATATTACTAACGTACATGAAACATGTCACAATCTTTTACTTTTCTGCTGCTGTTTTTATAAAATAAATTACGATTAACCAATTTTATTGGCAGAAGGTGGAAGCTTTATTGTAGTTTGATGTCATTATTTTGTGTAGCATTTTGAATCAGCAGTTCCGTGGGCCAAATTGAATTTTACGAGTCAAAGCAGAAGGCTTTGTCCTTCTTACCTACAATTGTTCTAATACACACAACATCAAATATGGCAGATTTATTTGATGTTGTGTGTCGTGCAGATTTATTTTGAATGCAATATATTGAATATATTTGCTATGTCCTGCAAGTGGAGTGTCTTCAAACCTCATATAAAAAAACCTTACAGATATTTACCAAATTAATTTAATTGAACAGAACTAGCTCATCAACACAATTGTGTTAACATCTATACACCTGGAAAAATATAAAGAAAAATAAAAGTCCACTGCACACAGAGACAAAAAGAGTGCATAAAGTGATCTCAGTTCCTTTTGTTGCTGTGTCTCTCAGTCTATATGCTGGATATTTGTTAATGGAGTTAAATAAATTTATGTTCATCAGTTTCTTATAATGATTGGTTTTGTGTACAATTAGTGCTTTCCAAACACATTTGAACAATTTATAAGAAATTAACAGTTTAATATACTTATACAATGATAATACACAAGAGTCATATCCATTCTGTAAATTCGGCACATTATATCCATATAAATGGAGCTTGTCATGGCATTTTGATATTTTCTTGAATCAAAAAGAACATGCATGAATGACTGCTGTAAACCATTTTTAATTAAAAAACTAAAATAGAACAGCTTTCATTAAAAAAGAGCAACTTTTCCAAAATATATTATGTTTTTCTTTGTTTTAATGAAATTGTAGTACATCAAAAAGCATAACGATGCTTTGTTTTACTCACTGAACAAAGCATAGAATGACAAACATCTTAAAAGAACTTGAAGCGATTCGCAAGTAGTTTTTCTCCTTTACATCTCATTAAAATAAATCACAGTGCAAATGAATCCATTATTTACATCATTAACAAACACACTCAACTCTCAAACCTATATTTATTTTGTTCCATCAGTATTTTGTTTGTTTAACTGAACATCTGTAGCAGTAGACTTAATGCAGTATTATTTTTGTTGGCTCTATATACTGTACGTGAGGGCTAATTTACACCTGCAGCACCATTGCAGTTGTGCTAAAATGTTTTTACACATATTGATGCCATTCATTAAAGGTACTAACGTCTAAACATTCTCCCTGCAGTGCATCATTTTCATAACTCTCCTTCAAAATAATGTCTGCATGTGACTTAAGTGCAAGTGGGAATCCTAGAATTACCAAAACTTTCAGTGTGATGGTAGCTCTAGGGTTCCCCAGATACACTAATGCATGATTGATTGGTTGCAGTTTCATCAATTACAACTCAAGATTTAATTTCAATGCAAAGATTCTGTGTAAAAAAACACTTCTACAATTCTGTTCATAAAAGAGAAGAAAAGGGAAGTGTGTCTCATAGGGGTTCGAATTGCAAATTTGAATTTGGATCTTACGAGGTGGATTTTTGGTCAAAACTCCTAAATTCAAGTTGGGAATAATCCAAATTCGAATTTTAATTTGAGATTTATCATACCTTGATACTGGAAACAACTCGAATTTGACTATTCGGCACCTAAAACCTGCCTAGTTCATGTAGAAGTCAATGGAAGAGGTCCAGTGACCTTTTTGAAGATGTTAATAGCCTTCGAATAGTCGAATTGAATTTTTGGATCGTTCCTGTTCGATCATATCGGATCAAAAGTTTTCTTAAATAATCTCCCATTATAGTTACCAGTATCCATACAGTGGTCGCCGAATAACAGCAGTGAAGGAGAGACACGTAACCATGGTAACCGGTGTGTGTAAATAGGATATGCGGTGAGAGAGGAATAGAAGCCTTTGAGGAAGTCCGTAGAGACGAAACGCATCAGGCGGGGCCTAGTGACATCAGCCAAGGCACGAGAAGGAACATGCTGTGAGGACTCGGAGGGGAATATGCCGGCTTGAACAAACCTAACTCCTAACACAACAGATCGGGTAGAGACGCTTGGAAACTGAGAATAACTGCTAAGTGCCCATTTTTCATGTTTTTATGTGAGTGTAACTTTTAACCTATGATTATTTATTAAAAAATGTTTTTACACTATATCAAACACATCTCTCACAGCATATCCGGATTGGATTTTGTATACCAAGGATAACAGAATTCCTAGACAGGCGCAAAATAACCTAAAATTTGTGAGTACCCACCTTGCCCTGATGGTGGCCCCTTAGAAATTATGCTGGAATGCTTGCTTTTTTAGAACCCTAGTTCAAAGAACATGTACTGTACCTCTCATTCATTTAATATTTTTTACTGCTACTACAGGTATGGAATCCATTTTTGGGAAACCCATTACCCAGAAAGATCCATATTATAAGAAGGCCATCTCCCATACGTCCGATTTAAGCAAATAATTAATATTTTTAATAATAAAACAGTATCTTGAACTTAATGGTAGCTAAGCTGCATGAATCTGTACAGCTATCAAGTCTATTTGGGTTTATTTAAAGTTTTTAAGTAAGCTCAAGGTATGGTTATCTAAATGAAAGAAAGATCCCTAATCCAGAAAACCCCAGGTCCCAAGCATTCCAAATAGCAAATCCCATACCTGCAATAATTTTTAAAATCAAAGTGCAACGTAGCTGATTGGGACACAGTAAAGCAGTGTTTACATAGATTGTTCATCATTCACATTCACACACACTAGGGCCATTTTAATCAGAAACCAGTTAACAGTTTTTATTGTTTTGTTTTTGCTGAAACTAAACTCAGGACCTAATCGGTGCAAGGGAAAGGTGCTGCTGACTGAGTAACCATGCTAGCCTGTTTGCCTTTATGAGTGGTAGATCCAAACCCCCAACACTCTGAAAGTGATCTTGGCTTTGGTAGCATACAAGGATATGTAGTTCAATAAAAGTTGATGTAGTTCAATAAAAGTTGCTTGATATGAGATACAGTAAATACATATATTAAAATATCCTTACATTTTTAATAATAAATAATATGTCCATCTACCATGTAGATGTTCTGGTCTGGGGCCCAGGTCAAATATATTCTCTTTCTTACTATAAAAATGTCCCTTTAAGTGATTCAAAATTGTTTCATGCAGTAACTGCATATGATGAAACTTTTTGTGTTGTGTGTGCTTACTTTTTTAAAATACTCGTTAAAAAGGAAGCTTGATGTGATATTTATACCTTTCTGCTTTTATCTGGTAGTTGAAGGTATATTTGTGCTTAAAGTCTTATAAACACAAACCACTCAAAACTGTTGTCTTGGTAGAACGGATTCTGAATAATCATGGTTTCCACTTAATAATCAAAGAGCATTAAGAATATGTGCTGCTTAGTTTTATATATGTCAGAAAGATCTTTTGATGTTAGCTTTGTCTGTCACTTGAAAACACCTTGCTTATCCCTTAATAATCTAATTGTACATTTTAAAACCTTACACAACTGACGGTGTACAGGTACCATAATGTACCAAAAAGACATTAAAAGTTCTTTAACCTATTTTCCTTTCTCTTATTTCTATTTACAGGTGATGGCCTTGAGAGAACTGTGAGAACAGCAATGGCCTTGAGAGAACTTGCTAAAAAAACAATGGGCACATTTCCTATTTCTTACCAAACCAAGGGCCTGAATATGGGCAAGAAAACCAGGTAAGAGTCAAAGGGCTTTGAAGTGTTGCGCTGGAAACCTGTTATGAATGTTATGTAAGGGATGGGCGAATTTGACCCGTTTCGTTTCGCCAAAAATTTGCCACTGACGAAATGTCGCCGACAGCCATTAAAGTCTATGGGCGTAAAATAAATTTTTTTTTTGACGCGGTGCTTTTTTTTTTCTCCGCACTACGCCATACAAGTCTGTGGGCATCATTTCTGCAGCGAAACAAGGTAAAAAATTCGCCCATCCCTATGTAACCTTCAAAATTGTTGATAATGAATACATTTTAGTTTAAAAAAAAATCTTTTGTTGAGTTTTTTATATTTACTTTACAATATATTTGGGGTTCAGGTTACTTCAAAATGCTAAATACTCTTGTGCCTGATAACAGATAAAGTGTGTTTTGTAATGGCAGTATATATGAATAAACCATGCTAACAGGGACGAACTGGGCCTGTGGGACACCCGGAAAAAACCCGGTAGGCCCCAGCCCTTGTGGGCCTGCTGGCACAGACCCGCTCCCTACAGCTGGCAGGTTCTGGTCTCCTGCACTCCTTTTCTGATGTGGAAGCAGGTATGCACACTTGCAGTTGCTGGTTAAGGAGGACAGGGAGGGATTTACTGGGGCAGGGGGCTTGTAGGGATTTGCGGCCTGGGGGCGGGGGACCCTGATGTGGCAGCCCCGGTGGGTCCAGATTCCCCCTCGCTGCATGCTAAAGCAATCTGGCATATTTAAAGGGGTGATTCACCTTTAAGTGAAGCTTTAGAATGTTATAGAATGGCCAACTCTAAGCAACTTTTCAGTTGATCTTCATTATTTATTTATAGTTTATGCTACGTTGTATTATCCATTTTTCAATTTAGGCACTTTCATATTCCAGTCTCCTATTCAAATCAATGCATGGTTGCTAGTATCATTTGGCCCTAGCAACTAGATTGCTAAAATTGCAAAGTGGAGAGCTGCTGAATAAAAAGCTAAATTGCTCAAATATCACAAATTATAAAAAATTAAAACCAATTGCAAATTGTCTCAGAATATCACTTTCTACATCATATGAAGGGGCATATTTATATGCTGTGTACAACAAAAATTGATGTGTGGCCGCATAATAAATATGCCCCTAAAAGTTAATGCAAAGGTGAACAACCCCTTTAATAAGAAACATTGTTTTTTTATTTTGATCCGTATCAATAACCTCTCATTCTGAATGCTAAATTAGCTAACCTTGGGCTACTTCTAGTAGAGATGCATAGTCAGCAAGGCCAATGTCGACAGTAATGATGTGTGGGTCCAGATTTTTTTGACCAGCACCCGACTATTACCTGCCCTCACCCAAACCCCACCAGGCCTGACTTGGCTAGGCTACGCAGGTCCTGTGGTTTTCGGCCTGGCCCGCACATTACTATAAGACAGTATTTGCCATACTAACTGTTAAATGTTCCTACAATAAAGTTTAACATTTACATTTAACATTAGGTCCAGTAACTAGTGATTTATCGCAAAATTTTCGCAGGGAAATTCACAAATTTTTCGGCGAAGCGAAACGGGAGAAATGCACCCATCACTACCAGTAACCCATAGCATCTGGATGTTTAAATTGAAACAGGTGACCAGTACCTGCTGAATACTATTGGGGAGAATGTAATAAATGCTATTAAAGCAAAATTCTAAACAAAATTCAAATTTTTATAGGAATCAAATGCTTGCATTCATTGTTTAACCTGAAAAAAAAACCACAATCATTGATTGGTTGCTATGGGCTACTGCCTATGTATAAATTTGTCGTGGGAGCCCCAGTGATTTAACTGCCAACAGGAATGGTTAGTAGATTTTGTACAAGTGTAAATGTGATTAGTAGCAAAAAACCTACAGTATATGCCTTCTTCAGACTGGTCTTTTGCTATCGGAATTTGTAGTGTAGTAAACTGAGTATTATTATGCTTCAAATTGAGATGTACATGAATTTTGTTTACAACTTCATACAGTGCAGTTTGGTTCACT